>NC_141691.1:1578513598-1579113598 GCF_964263255.1 Lissotriton vulgaris
ATAACTTATCAACGACAAACTTTCTCTAGTAGATTTGAAAAGTTCTTGTAGACAATAACCAATAGAGAGTTCTCTGTCTGAGCTTTGACCCAGTCTACTTATTGCTTATAACACTTGTACTGTACAGTTCTACGATTAATATCACTTAGCTCTCAAGTTCTGCTTCTCTCCGTCTCGCATGCCTTCTTGTAGTCTTGCGGCAAGCCGGCTCGTTCAACGAAGTTCTTCGGTCACGCTGCTGACGGTGCTTCCTTGTCGGATACGATGACTGAATCTCTCTGGCAGGTTTTTCCAGTCAGGACTTTCTTCATCCAAAACAACGTTAGTCACTATAGGGAAATAGCATATGAATCTCCTATTCTCTGATAACCTCACAAAACTAAAAACCACTCTTAACTAAACGTTCTTCGACGTTTTCTGGGGGTCACTAAGAATCCTCAACTGACTCGGGCAAGATTCGCGGTGAAGTGTGCAGTTCTGAGAGAACGCGCGCCTCACCTGAAGTCCGCTCTAGAATGTCCTGGAACACTAGACTGCTAACTTCCCGATGCCGTTCGCCATCTTGGAGTTCCATGAATTCCATGCTTTAGACCAGGAAGTGATTGGGTTCCAATTCTGTTTTCTTGACCTTAGCACACCTGCTGATCTTGTGTTAGGGAGGATCCTGACACGCTAAGAAGGCTAAACATGAAGGATTAGTGCGTCTCGAGGATGAGATAACAGTACTTGAGAGTGAACTGGGTGGGAATGATACTGCTGCAACTTTGCACTCCCTAGCTCTGAAGCAGGCTGACTACAGAGCCCTGGTGACAGATGCGGCCAAAGTCATAAATAGAGAACGGCAGGGTAGACTCTACGATGTGGGTGATAAGGCGGGTAAGCTTATTGCGTGGTTGGACAAGTCTGAGAGAGCGAATCGAGTTGTTCCGGTGATTGAAAAGTCGAATGGGGATCGTGTGTCTGACCCGATTGGGATTGTTGATTGCTTTGTGGACCATTTCCAGATGGTCTATGCCTCGGTGAGCGATAGAGATGAGCGTGACTCCCGTTTGCTGTTGCGCGATATCGCGTTAACCTGCCTCTCTGATGAGGATAGGGCCATGATGGATGCGCCTATAAAGTGGATGAGGTCGCTGGTGCCATACGTGCCCTTCGATCTGGTAAGGCCATGGGGCCCAATGGCTTGCCTACTGAGTTCTACAAATTATGGCCCGACAAAATGGCGCCATATCTGAGAAATATGTTTCTCGAGGCCTTCGAAACTGGTCTCCTTCCTATTGACCAGCGCCTGGCCACCATCGTTGTCATTCACAGGGAAGGTAAGCCACATGATTGTTGCGCTTCCTACAGGCCCATTTCACTGCTTAATGCTGAGCCCAAGATACTTGCTAAATTACTGGCTACTCGACTGATTAAGGTGGTCGGCGACTTGATCCATCCGAATCAATCCGGTTTCATCCCGCACCGAAATACCGCTCTTAACCTTAGGAGACTCCATGGAGTTCTCGCGAGAGCTGGAACTCTGACTGAGTCGGCCATTTTAGCTTCCCTCGATGCCACCATGGCTTTTGATACAATTGAATGGCCTTATCTCTGGGCAGCTCTCGCCAAGTTTGGTTTCGGCTCGAAATTTATCGCCTGGGTGAAGCTCCTTTATGAACGACCACTAGCCCAGGTGGTGGTGAATGGCAGGGTGTCCGGTTCTTTCGCACTTGGACGTGGCACCCGTCAGGGTTGTCCGCTGTCTCCGTTGCTTTTTGCCCTCGCTCTGGAGCCGTTGGCAGAGTGGCTTCGCTGGGAGCCCTCGATCAAGGGTATCCAGTGGACCCCTGACTTTGAAGATCGTGTCTCGCTATATGCAGATGACCTTCTTCTTTATCTCACCTCCCCCCGGAAGTCTCTTAATGTGCTTTTCGATGTTCTCACCTCCTTCGGTAAGAACTCGGGTCTTGTTATCAACTGGACCAAGTCCTGCGGCTACGTTCTGGCTGGAGATCTTCCCCCCGTTTCCCCGTAGATTCCCGATTCAGGTGGTCGAGACTGGTTTTAGGTACCTAGGGATTCATGTCTCTTTGTATTCTGCCGTCCGTTACGAGCGTAACCTTCATGCTCCTCTCCAGCGGCTTAAACTTGACGTCTCACGGTGGCGACGACTGCCCCTTTCCCCATTGGGGCGTGCGACTCTCTTCAAGATGATGTCACTCCCCAGGTTCCTATATGCACTTCAGAACTTCTTTGATCCTATACCTCCTGGGTATTTCCGTGAGGTTGAGAGCCTTCAGAGGCAACTGATTTGGGACGGGCGTGCTCGTATCTCCTTACCCAAACTCACTTTGCCGTGGTATGACGGTGGTATCGCTCTCCCTGACATCAGACGCTACTACTGGGCCTCGCAGCTATGCGCAGTTAACCATGTAACCTACGCCCCTGGTCATACTCCTGCCTTTGCGATGGATAAACATCTTCTGCCAGGCGGGAATTTTAACATGGCACTGTATTCTAAGAAACCATTTAACGCCCTGACTGGCCCCACGAAAAGTGCTGTGCCAGTGTGGGGAGACGCGAATGCTGCTATGGGGTGGAGTGATAGGTTAACCCGAGTGACACCGTTGTATGATTCTGATCGTCTAAGCAATTTGTGGAGAACGAAAGGATTCGATAAAAGGGACATGATTGGTATAAGCAAGGTGGAGGATCTCTGGTCCAAAGGTAGTGTTAAGACTTTTGAGGCCCTCAAAATTGAATATGAGCTTGACGACAAGGAGCACTTCAGGTACATTCAAGTGCGACATGCCTTGACCTCCGTCTTCCCCCCGGGGACTGAGATTCCCCAATCCTTGCCGCTGGAGGATCGTATCCTTGACGGCCATGCGCCGGACAGTACTATATCCCTGATTTACAAAAAACTCATCAATACCAGGGCTGATTTGCTTGAGCGCCTCAGGGCCTCGTGGATCGCGGACGGCCTGGAACTCGATGACGAGGATTGGCAAACGGCCGTCCCCTCCCCTAAGGAGGTGGCCATACCCGCCCGCCTCCGTTTTGTACAGTTGAAGATCCTCCATCGTGTATATGTAACTGGTACGCGTCTGGTGCGAATGGGTTACTCTCTTGATGGGCTATGTAAGCGCGGCTGCGGTATGAGTGGTACCTTCCTGCATATCATTTGGGAGTGTCCTGAGGTGGCTGCCTTCTGGTCTAGAGTGCATGCGATTATGGAAAGGGTCACCGGGGTCTCTCTATTGCCTGAGGCCAGACGATGCCTTCTTAATGTCTGGGAACCGACGGACTACAACACAGCCCAGACTTTTTGGGCGACTCTTGGTAACATGGTTGCCAAGAGGGATATTGCACAACTCTGGGGTTCCCATAGACCACCCATGATAGCGGCTTGGAAGGAGAACATGGACTGGTGTATGTTCAGAGAAAAGACGGTCTATGTGGCCCGGGGCCGACCTAAGAAATGGGGTAGAATTTGGTCCCAATGGAACACTTACCGTGGGAATGTCTGCACTCCCCCACAGGATCTGTCGCGATTGCAAGCGGCGCCAATACCTTCGCGCACCACTAACCTGAGCAATCCGGTCAGCAGGGACGATGGGAAGAATGTCCTTCCGACTTGCCTAAACACCACACTCAGGGGCGTCTTAGAGATCGCCGTCTGAATGGGTATCGCAGAAAGCCGGAGGGATAAGGTGCAGGAAAGAACGGAGTGCGGGATGAGTCCCTCTGAATCTGGGTCCGGAGAATCCTCCTTGGATGAATGTGCTGCAGCAGGGGAAGACAACGGACAGGTATAAGTATCTTGTTCCCTTCTTTTCCCTGTTCTCCCCTGGCCCTGAGTAATCACACTTACCAAAGTTACTGTCACTCGCACTGTAAATGGAACCGATCTGTTCCTCCTATTCCGAAAGACTGAAGTGAAAAGTTGAAAGTCACTTTCCCGCTCAGTGCTGTACTCCTTAGAACGAGTATCGGTATCTAGTGCTTTTAGAGTTGTTCTCCGTTCAATTGTATCCTCAATGCTGCTTGAGCATACAGCAAATGAAATTAAACCCTGGGATTGAGTTAGTACTGGCTTGTACGAACAAAAACAAGAATAACGGAAACTTCCGTAAAACAATAGCAATTTCTCCGGTCTTAACGGAAAGAACGAGCCCGTTCTTCCGTGATGATACTTGCGGTTCTCTGGAAGTTGCTCCACTCCTCTGACCGCTCTAGTTCCTACTCGGAACTTGGCTTGATGCCTTGCTGACCGCGCAGGCACTTGATCGGCGCTGGCAATCTCCTCTGACCGCGCAGGCACTTGATCGGCGTAGGTAATCGTTTCTGACCGCACAGGCACTTGATCGGCGTAGGTAATCGTTTCTGACCGCGCAGGCACTTGATCGGCGTAGGTAATCTTCTCTGGGATAACTCCGGCGGGGAACACCATCCGCCCGTCAATGAATCCACGAGAACAATTGTCAAGCACTGATCCTCATCTAAGGCGGAGCTATATAGAAAAGACCCTCCTTCCTGTTTTCCCGGTTCGCTTGGCATTCTGGGACTTGTAGTGCAGGAGGAGTGAACGCGCACTTTGTCCTTTCTTAAGTCCTCTCGTTGTGGCCGCGAGAGTGATCATGACAGAACCCCCTCTCGAGGACTGCCGACTCGGCGGTCGACCCGGTTTACCAGGGAATCGCTCATGGAACTCCGCAACCAGATCAGGGCAATGCAAATGGTCCCCTGGTTCCCAGGTTCTGTCTTCGGGCCCATATCCCTGCCAGTCGACCAAATACTGAACTTTGCCACGAATCAACCGGGAGTCCAGGATCCGTTGCACTTCATATTCCTCCTGACCTTCCACATCCACTGCAGGGGGACGTTCCGGCAAGCGCATACTCAATGGACAAGGCCGGAGGAGAGACACATGAAACACCGGATGAATGGACCACGACACCGGCAGAGACAATTTCATGGCAACAGGGTTCACCACTTCACTGATACTGTAGGGACCAATAAATTTAGGCTTAAACTTATTGACACCCTTCAAGTGGATATTGCGTGTGGAGAGCCACACCTTGTCCCCCACCTTGTACTCGGGCTCCTTCGACCTCCTCCGGTCTGCAAACAGTTTGTGTGCCGCCTGTGCCGACTGTAAACAATGTCGCGCATCGATCAGAATGGCTCTCAAATGCGCATGATGTTCATGTATGGAAGGAACCAAGGATTCCGCTGGCCAGTCAAAGGGAAGCATATTCGGATGGAAACCATAAAGGCAAAAAAAGGGAGAACACCCCAAGGTGGAGTGAACAGCATTGTTATAAGCGAATTCCGCCAACCACAGAAGGGTGTTCCATTCCATGGCATTCTGCATGGTGAAGCATCGAAGGTATTGCTCCAGTGTTTGGTTAAGCCTCTCGGTCTTACCGTCGGTCTGAGGATGATAGCTAGTCGATAACTTGGCATCAATTTGTAAGATGGCACAGAGCGCTTTCCAAAAATGAGATGTAAATTGTGTGCCTCGATCGGTTATAAGCACACTGGGCACTCCATGCGCCCGTACAACGTGTTGCAGGAACACTTTAGCCAAATCTATCGATGTAGGCAGCCCCGGTAAAGCAATGAAGTGACCCATTTTAGTCAGATGGTCTACTACCACCAGAACCACAGTTTGATTGCCGCAGGGAGGCATCTCCACTATGAAATCCATGGAGATGGTGTGCCAAGGTTTAGGAGGAATGGGCAATGGGCGTAGTAGACCCGAGGGTTTTGTATGTACCGATTTGCCCTGGGCACAAACAGCACATGTCTTTACGTATTCTTTCACGTCCTTGCGAACTTCCTTCCACCAAAAGGAACGCTTCACATTAGCTGTGGTCTTATAGATGCCCATGTGTCCTCCTAATACTGAGTCATGCGCCCATTTGAGCACCTGTTGTTGTAACTGTATCTGGGGGACGTACAACGCTTGGTAATGGTAGGCCAGTTCGTCTTCCATACGTCGATTTCTTGGTTCTTCCTGTATCCAAGTATCGATGTCCAGATCCGCTATCGCCACTTTTAAATCATCCAGAAAGTCTTCTGAGGATACCAGGGCAAGCGAAACCTCAGAACAGTCTGTGCCTTGAAGGATATATGGAGGCTCTGCTGGTTCCACCGTATCCTCTGTACCTAGTCAGGACAAGGCGTCTGCCTTTCCATTACGGGATCCAGGTCGATACTTGATTACAAAATCAAAATCGGAGAAAAACAATGTCCATCGAAGCTGCCTTGGGGTCAGAGCCTTAGCTGTCTTGAGAAACAAAAGGTTGCGGTGATCCGTGATAATCTCCACGGTGTGCAGTGCTCCTAGAAGGTAGTGTCGCCATTCTTCACAGGCTCGTTTAATAGCGAGGAGTTCCTTATCGGTGATGGAGTAATTTATCTCACATGGTGTAAGTTTCTTGGAGTAGTATGCCACTGGGTGTAACTGCCCCGTTTTTGGATGTCTTTGGGACAAGATTCCCCCAAGAGCGTATTGGGACGCATCGGTCTCGAGGATGTAAGGCAATTGAGGATCGGGATGCCTCAGAATAGGAGCCTGGGTGAACCTGTTCTTGAGAACTTGAAAGGCCTGTGCTGCTTCAGGTCCCCATACAAAGGGAGCGTTCTTTCTCAGGAGGGATGTGATGGGATGTATGGCCTTTGAAAAGTCCTGAATAAAGCGTCTGTAATAGTTGGCAAAGCCAAGAAAACTCTGCACCGCCTTAACATTCTGTGGGGTTTTCCAGTTCAGGATCACCTCGACTTTACGTGTGTCCATTCGGAACCCTTGAGCGTCGATGATGTACCCCAAGAAGGCGACTTCCTGGACATGGAAGAGACATTTCTCCAATTTAGCGTACAATGAGTTTTGCAGAAGCTTCTGCAACACAGTTTTCACATGGACAACATGTTCTGTCATTGTTGTAGAGTATATCAGAATATCGTCGATGTAGACCACACAATATGTTTCCAAGCATCCCCTAAGCACCTCATCCATGAAGAATTGGAAGGCCGCAGGGGCGTTGCAGAGTCCGAAGGGCATCACCCGATATTCAAATAATCCGAATTTGGTTCTGAACGCGGTCTTCCACTCGTTGCCCTTTTGTACTCGGACAAGGTGGTATGCCCCCCGAAGATCAAGCTTTGTGAAATATTTCGCTCCCTTCAATTGGTCCATCAAGACCGGGATGAGGGGAAGGGGATAGCGGTTTTTTATCGTCACCTTGTTGATTGCACGGTAGTCTATGCAGGGACGCAACTCGTCACAGTCCTTTTTTGCAATAAAAAACATCGGTGAAGACGCCGGGGAGGTAGAGTGTCTAATGAATCCGGAAGCGAGATTGTCGTCAATATAAGTTTTCAAATATTGGGTCTCCTTCTCCGTCAATGCATAAACCCTGCTACAAGGGATATCCGCCCCCGGTATGAGGTCCACTCGACAGTCATAAACCCTATGGGGGGGTAACTGTGCTGCCTCTTGTTTGTCAAACAACGCCTGATACTCCAGATATTCAACGGGAAGCACCGTGGCACAACAGAACAGTTCCAAGCCACAGGCGCTCGCCAAACAGGCCGCCGGCGAGGGCACCAGAACAGGAGGACGCATCTCATGATTTATGCAATGTTCCTTACAATAAGGAGAGGTCATACTGACTGTTCGGGACGACCAACTCACGAAGGGATCATGCAACGTAAGCCACGGCATACCCAAGATGAGCCGGAACTGCGGGGCATCAATCAGATCAAATTGGATGTGTTCTTGGTGGTTCTCACCGAATTCCATCAAAAGTGACAAGGTGTTATAGACCACTGGACCAGACGACAGGATAGTTCCGTCCACTGCCTTCACCGTCTCGGGACGCAACTTCTTTTCGCAAGGGATGCCCATCCTTAACGCATAGTCCTGGTCAATATAGTTTCCAGTGGCCCCAGAGTCGAGAAGGGCATCTATCTGTAATTTGTTGTGCGAGGCAATCCAGAGGGATACACGTACATTCATGTGGGCCACTGCTGGATGAAGGGTGTTGGCCAGTACGGGGGAGATCATAGGTTGCTGGCATCTTAAGTCAGAGATCTCCGTCTGACTTAAGATCTGAAGTTTTCCGCCGGTTCGCTGTCTTTCTGAGTAGCCTGAATCCGAGGAAGAGTAGAGCGTCCGGGAACGTAATTACGGGCTCTACATTCCTTAATGAAATGTCCTCCTTTGCCACAATAAAGGCACAGTTTCAGACGTCGCCTTTTGTCTTTTTCTTCGGACGAAAGAGGCCCCCTGACCCCTCCGATCTGCATGGGTTCCGGCTCCTCTACCCCTTTCATCTTTTCCTCTCCTCCAAATTTGGGTCGGGAAGGGGGATAGAAGAAACGATTGTCTCCTCTGGGCCTTTCTCCTTTACGTTCCAGTAATCTATGATCCAACTGCACGGTGAGATCTATGAATTCTGATACCGTGGTGGGAAGTTGTACCACCTGGGCCAACACATCCTTTAATTCTCCTCTCAACCCCTGATAAAAGAGGGAAATCCGCTTCTCCACCGGCCAATCTGTTTCCAGGAGCAGGCGATTAAAGGTAGTGATGTAAGATAATAAATCTTGCGACCCCTGTCTAAGCGTCATAATTTCTCTGTCAAGGGTGAGCATATGGGATTTCCTGTCGAATAGTTTGCGTAGTTCGAGGCAAAAATCCGAAAAATTATGTAACACCGGGTCGTTACGTTCCAATAAGGGAATGGTCCAGCTTGACGCATTCCCTCCCATGTAGGACATCATAAATGCCGTTTTAACCGCTTCCTCCTGGAAGACCACAGGTTTACAAAGGAAATGAAGACGGCACTGATTCAGGAATGTCTCGAATTTACGGGGATCCCCATAAAACCTCTCCGGAGGGGCCAAAGGAATCCCTTGGTTCTGAATCACCTGTACCGTCGGTACCGCATCCGGGACTGCTGCGGGAGTCGATAAGGGCAAGAAGTAACCCCCGGTTCGGGAAGCCGAAGGGGGAGGCAAAGTGGCTGGTTTAAGAATAGGACGTACCGCTGGTTCCTTCAACGATAAGTCTGACATCTCTTTACGCATTAGCGTGACTTCTTGGTATAATGCCTGATTCTCGGCACGAGAGGTAAGGACCTCCTGACGAAGCTCCGAGAAGCTTTCCATCAGGGAAGCAAAGGTAGCATCGGCATCCATCGTCCGGGCTGAAGAGTATTCGTGGGCTTGACAATCTGTCGCGATTGCAAGCGGCGCCAATACCTTCGCGCACCACTAACCTGAGCAATCCGGTCAGCAGGGACGATGGGAAGAATGTCCTTCCGACTTGCCTAAACACCACACTCAGGGGCGTCTTAGAGATCGCCGTCTGAATGGGTATCGCAGAAAGCCGGAGGGATAAGGTGCAGGAAAGAACGGAGTGCGGGATGAGTCCCTCTGAATCTGGGTCCGGGGAATCCTCCTTGGATGAATGTGCTGCACCAGGGGAAGACAACGGACAGGTATAAGTATCTTGTTCCCTTCTTTTCCCTGTTCTCCCCTGGCCCTGAGTAATCACACTTACCAAAGTTACTGTCACTCGCACTGTAAATGGAACCGATCTGTTCCTCCTATTCCGAAAGACTGAAGTGAAAAGTTGAAAGTCACTTTCCCGCTCAGTGCTGTACTCCTTAGAACGAGTATCGGTATCTAGTGCTTTTAGAGTTGTTCTCCGTTCAATTGTATCCTCAATGCTGCTTGAGCATACAGCAAATGAAATTAAACCCTGGGATTGAGTTAGTACTGGCTTGTACGAACAAAAACAAGAATAACGGAAACTTCCGTAAAACAATAGCAATTTCTCCGGTCTTAACGGAAAGAACGAGCCCGTTCTTCCGTGATGATACTTGCGGTTCTCTGGAAGTTGCTCCACTCCTCTGACCGCTCTAGTTCCTACTCGGAACTTGGCTTGATGCCTTGCTGACCGCGCAGGCACTTGATCGGCGCTGGCAATCTCCTCTGACCGCGCAGGCACTTGATCGGCGTAGGTAATCGTTTCTGACCGCGCAGGCACTTGATCGGCGTAGGTAATCGTTTCTGACCGCGCAGGCACTTGATCGGCGTAGGTAATCTTCTCTGGGATAACTCCGGCGGGGAACACCATCCGCCCGTCAATGAATCCACGAGAACAATTGTCAAGCACTGATCCTCATCTAAGGCGGAGCTATATAGAAAAGACCCTCCTTCCTGTTTTCCCGGTTCGCTTGGCATTCTGGGACTTGTAGTGCAGGAGGAGTGAACGCGCACTTTGTCCTTTCTTAAGTCCTCTCGTTGTGGCCGCGAGAGTGATCATGACAGGATCACACCATTGATATCTCGCTGTCCCCTTAGTTGGCGTTCTGGACGTATGTCTGTAATAGTATGTATTCATCGAACTCCTCGCCGCCCTTCATACCGAGACATATGCTCCATTATCGTATGCTAGTCGGATTCCTCCACCCTCTCCCTTTGCTTCCCTGTAATTGATTACTGTCATGTGTTCGTGTTTTATGTTGTTAGTTCAGTTCATCAAAATTTCAAAACTAAACCTACAATGCTTGTCTTTTGATTTTACGTTATGTACATGAATATATTGCGGGTCGCTTAACCCCCAAGCAAGGTACAGGGAGCCTCATTGTGAGACGACATACTGTTTAAACGTCATAGCGGCCGGCCCGCTGGGTTGTAGGCAGACAGCTGTGTACTGTGCATAAATATAATAAAGGTTTAAAAAAAAAAAACATTTGTATTTGTTGACCTCAGTAGAGGTCTGGATCAAATAAAGTTTTTACTTTTTACTTACTGTCGTTGAAAGTACAAATCTAAGGACAAATTCTACAGCAAATGCCGTTTTGCATTTCCTCGACCTGTAATATCGAAAGGAAGAGTGAACAGTTTTATGTCATCTTTGCGACATAATACACACAAGAAAGTCTCCAAAAAATACCTACAACTAAAGAAGAAATAAAGAGTCAAAATACATAAACGACTATAACTCAGCCATTTTGTCTATGTGGAATGCTAATATGGATATTCAATATGTTGCAGACAATTCCATTGCTGTTGCTCGATATGTGACATCGTACATAACAAAGTCAGAAAAGACGGAATTGAAGGAAATGTGGGAAGCGATTTCCCATGAGAAGAGTCTAAGTAAGAAATTATACAGTTACAGTTTGAAGATGTTATCTCATCGAGAAATTGGCGCGTATTAATGCTCGGATCGCATATCATCTGCAAGTCTGTACTCTAAATCTAGAAGAATCATTTGGGTGAGTCTAGGTCTTGCTGCAACACAAAACCGAGTTCTTAAATCTGTACAAGAAATTGAATATTTAGCTGAACAAGAGCCAGAAAGTACTGATATTGTGAAAACAAATATGTTGGATACATATTATCCAAATAGAAGTCATCATCTTGAGAACATTTGTCTCTATGAAGTGCTGCAAAACTATATTTTAAATGGAATATTACCGAAAACATTCATAATGGTATATATGCCGTTATTGGTACTGAAGGATTTCTGGTGAAACAAACTAAAGGACAATTGATTAATCACCGTTAACTGAGATGCGAAACACCTGACAAAAGGGAATTTTACTATTTAGCTCTTTTGCAACTTTTTAAACCATGGCGTTCAGAATTGCAATTACTTGGAGATTTTGGGAGCTGTGAAGATTACTTCCATGCAACTAAAAATACTATAGAATGTCCTGTTTTTGCTAATTATGTCAAAATGTTGAATGATGAAATTGAGCAAGAAGCTACAATTGCAGCTGAGATTGCTAGAGACAGTTCTCAAGACAGTCAAACTTCTGCTCTATTGAGTCAGGACCCATTAGGAGAACCAATTGTTCTAAATGAAGCAGCAACTGCTATGGAAGAGGTGGAAACAATAATGTATCAAGGTCAAGGTTAGGAAACTTGGAAGAACAACTAAATCTTGAGCAGAAAGAAATAAATAAGCAAGTGAGAGAACAGATTGGCCATGGATTTCTTCATGAGAAGAAAGAGTGCTCTTGCTCATCATTTGAACCTATCCGTATGTATGTGAGTGGACAAGCTGGAACAGGAAAAAGTTTTTTAATTAAAGTAATCACAAGTTTTCTACTAAAAAGAACTGAGTCCCATTTGTCTTGTGTTGTCACTGCTCCAACTGGATTAGCAGCTCACAATATTAAAGGAACTACTTTACATCGTTTATTAATGCTACCAGTAGAGCATGACAACAAATTACAATATCACAAGCTATCTGGAGAAGCTTCTTGTGAAGTTTCAAGAGTGTTGAGGAAAATGAAGCTTCTCATTATTGATGAGGTAAGCATGGTCTCAAACTTAATGCTTACCTTTGTGCATTTAAGAATGCAGCAAATTCTTAAAACAGAGTATGACGTATTATTCGGAGGAAAACACATCATAGTTTTTGGAGATCTTCTACAACTTACTCCTGTAAAAGGACAGCCAGTGCTTAAAACACTGGTACATGAAGATACTAAAAAGTCTTTGGGGAGTATTGGCAATGTAAACATTGGGTCATATTTTCAGTATAAGGAACTTACTACAAATATGCGACAATGAAATGATGTTGAATATGGAACAATTCTTCAAGATATAGGAATTGGAAAATTAAAGTGAACATGGCAAACATGCTTTACAGACACGATTACTTTCCAATTTGTTTCCAAATGCAAATATTGTCCCAGAGAAAATATACATGAGAATTGCAGAAAGCAAGTCTGTAATCTGCTTAATGCCAACACTGCGTGAATGTTCTATATTCAATGAAGAAATGTTAAAGTTGGAAAATGAAGAAATATAAAATTGGAAGCAATTGATAAAATAGAACATGAAGGAATCAGTATTATTTTGAGTGAAAACTTGAAGAGGAAATGTAATTGTTTAGAGAAATCGATAAGTAAAACTGCTGGTTTAGAAAAGAATTTGTATGCATGTGTAAATTGTAGAGTCATTTTGCGAAGTAACTTGAATGTGCAAAAAGGTTTAGTAACTGGAGCAATGGGTAAAATTGTTGATTTTGTTAATTATGTAAATAGAGGTGGGATTGAATTTTTGAAAATCAAATTTGATGAAATTGCTGAAGTACAACTAGTTAGTCATTGTGCAGCTCGTTTTTTGCTTGTAAAAGATTTGTATGTCTGCAGAAAACAGTTTCCTGTTTGTTTGGCATATGCGGTGACCATTCATAAATCTCAAGGTTTAAGTGTAGATTGTGTTTTAGTAAATACTAGCAGCCCGTCCCGACCTTGTGCGGGTGCAACAGGCTTCCCCGACCCCCGCCCGCCCCGACATTGTGCAGCAGCCCGGGCTCCCGCCCGGCCCGTCCCCCGCCTGCCCCGACCCCCGCCTGCCCTGACTTGGGTCCCCTTACCTGAGCCGCCGCTCCTCCCGCCTGTCCGCTGCTCGCACCCCCGCTGGCCTGTCCGCTGCTCCTCACGTCACCGCTCCTCCCCCGTGCCATGTCCACCGCTCCCTTACCTCAGCCGCCGCTCCTCCAGCCTGTCCGCTGCTCGCACCGCCGCTGGCCTGTCTGCTGCTCCTCACGTCACCGCTCCTCCCCCGCGCCATGTCCGCCGCTCCTCGTCGTGCTCCTGGACGCCGCTCCTCCCCGCTCACCTGACGTGAGCACGCACGTCGTGGCCGGCGCTACTTCGGAGGGACTACATTTTTTTTACTGTACATTTTTTAAATAACATTTTTTTTTACATTTATATAGCCTATAACCATCTACACACCCTGACGATTCCAACGGTGTATCGGGTGTGTGGATTGGCGCTGTGGTTTTCGAGTTTACCCGCCTCAAAGGCTGAAAGTTCTTCCTTTATTAAAGTAGTATAGATTGGAAGCACCGTGTTTAAAGAAGGTATGGAATATGTTGCTTTGTCTCGAGTCAGAACTTTATCTGGATTGTACTTGATTGATTTTGATGAGACAAAGGTTTCTGCAGATGCAAACTGTGTGAAAGAGTATAATAGGTCAAGAAGAGAATATGCACCCAATTTAGGTCAATATCCAGTGATTGAAAAGCGTGTGGTAGGTAGAAAAAGAAAATTTGAGAATATCTGTTGTGAAACTGTACAGAAAGAAAGAAAACAAGATGAAGTTGCGCTTGCATGCAAAAAGAAAAAGGACAGTGTTGAAGAGAATGTTGGTTATCGGTTTGAAAATAGTTCTGATGTCAACTGCTATGCTAATGTAGTGGTTAATGTTGTTTTTTTTCTTGAAAGTTTCCAACAGCAAATTGTAGAAAATCGGGACAAAAGATTCTGTTCATTGTTGAATTTTGTTTATGACAAATGTAGTAGTATTAAAAGTAAAATACAAAGTGTTTCTGATATTCGAAATGTTTTGGACATATGTTCTGGTTCTAGTCAATTTACTCAGAATATTCAGCAAGATTGTCAGGAATTTTTAATGTTTATGCTTGGTGTACTGGAAGATGAAGGTATAGATATTGAAAACATTTTTGGCCTTTCTTATAAATGGCAACATGACTGTCAGAATTGTTTGTTTACATGTAGCACTGGCATAGACACTGACAGATTCATATATTTGACTTTACCTGACTGTCAATCAGTGTCTTTTAACAATCTAATTAGAGGAGCAAGTCAAAACATGCAGTGTAGCCAATGTAAATCAGAAATGTCATCAACATTACTTATACAAAGATATGGACAGTATGTTATTTTAATGCTGCAACGTTGTAGAACTGATGGAACAAAATTGAAAACTTTAATTAAAAATTTTGTAGCTGGTCAATGTTCAATATGAGGAAGAACTTTTATAGCTGTTGCTATTATTTTTCATGATGGACCTTCTACCACATCTGGACATTACATTGTTTATTTAAAATGTCTGAATGGTTGGATACAGTGTAATGATACTCAATTAGTTTTTAAGTAACGTTTGCCCAAAGAGTTACCAAACTCTTACCTAATTTCTTTAAAGACGAACATTTAAGATCAAAATTTGCCCTTTAGGATTAGTGCTTTTAAGGTAGATTATTCTGGTGTTGTAGAGTATTTTGTAAGTGAGGCTGAGGAGCTTGAAGGTGATCCTTTTGTTGATATTGAGGCAGTGTAGGTGGTGGGTGATGTGGGTGCAGCCAGGGATATTGATGATCACTCAGGTGGAGGTCTTTTGGATTTGTTGTAGTTGTTGTAGGTGTTTGGCTATAATTCATGTGTAGAGTGTTTTACCACAGTGTAGTCTCCGGCTGATGAGGGCCTGTGTCGCTCTTCTTCTTCTTTTTGTTAGGATCCACTTGTAAATGTTGCAGAGCATGTGGAGCAGTACGAGGATACGGTGTAGACTTGGTTACACATGGAGAGGGAGGATTTGAGGTTGAATCCTATGTTGTGGACATGGTTGGTAGGTGTTGCTACTGTTTACAGTGTAGTCAGGTAGCAGGAGTTGTCTGAGGCTGGTGGGGTGAGTCTGAGGATTAGTACCTTCATCGTGTGCCAGTTTGTGTTTACAGTGCTGCTCTTTATGTAGTTGGTGACGTCCTTCATTCTCTTGTGGAGGTTGCTTTTGGTGGTATGTGCCTTCTTGCTGAGGAAGAGGATGAGCTGGGTGGTCTTTGTGTAGGAGATGTTGTTGAAGTTGTGATGGTGGACAACTTGTGTGAGGGTGAGCTTGTAGATGTTGAACAGCGTCGGACTGATGGATGAGTCCTGGAGGACCCGTAGATGATGTCAGTGGTTTTGGATCTGAAGGCTGGGAGGCGGACGTTCAGGATTACTATTGAACAACTTCCAAACAAAGCACTTGATACATACTATTTGGCCATAAGGAAAAGTGTGCAAAACCATTAAGGACTTTTTGCTGTGTAGTTTGTCACCATGTATTTGTAAGTAACATTATTTACAGTGTAATAAAATTAATCATAATGTATTGTTGTTTTATGATTGTTTGAGATATGTTATTTGGCAGCTGAGACTAAGAATAGCAAAATGTTCTGGGAAACAGTAAATAGTGCCTTTTTAAAAAATGACTGTATGCCAGAACTGACTTCATATGTAAATTCTACAGCATGGATTGAGCATTTTTCTAATATTTTTAATCCGGATAGGGAGGTTTTAATTTTAAATTTGAATGACAATTTTACGTGGCCTACATTACCCCTACTTATTAGCGTAGATGAAGTACAGGATGGAATAGCTGAAAGTAAAGGGAGTAAGGCGCCCGGGCCTGATGGGGTGCCTATTGATTTATATAAAGATGAAACAGATTTATGGGCCCCAATTTTAACAAGGGTTTTTAATGCCTGTAATTATCGCCCAATATCCTTGCTAGATTCTTCTTTAAAGGTCATGAGCAGGATCCTACTAAACAGACTGGAAACCTGGGCTTCTGACAATAAGATGTTATCTCCTGTCCAATATGGATTTAGGAAGGTCCTAGGTACGTTAAAACAATGCATGAACCTAGATCTAATTGTTAGTAAATATACAATAGTAAAGGAAGGTAACCTGTTTTTATGCTTCGCAGATCTGGGCAGCGCTTTTGACCTAGTTGACCATACACTTTTGTGGTCCACCCTGCTCGAATCTGGGGCCCCAAGAGAGATTGTATATTTCCTGGCACGAGTATACATGAGATTGTCATGTAGTGTAAGATACGGGCCAACTGTAGAACGTACCCCTTTTTTTAATGTAAGGAGGGGCATCCGAAAGGGATGTGTTTTGACCCCTCTTTTATTTTCACTTTTTATTAATCAAATTGATGAGGTTCTAGGACAGATCCCAGCGGATGCTCCGAAGATAGAGGGGAGGTCTGTACCAATCCTGTTATATGCCGATGATGCCATTTTAATTTCACGCACTCCGGTATATCTTCAGCGGCTTATAAATAATTTTACTGAGTTTATTAATGGCAGGAAACTTTTAATTAATAAATCAAAAACATTTATCATGTTATGCGGCAAGAAAAAAAAATTTAGTAAGGCCTCTTTTCCTGGATGGAACCAAAATTCAAACAGTCAAGTCATTCTGCTGTCTAGGTATCACGTTCGCTGGAAACGGGAAATGGTCCAGTGAACACAATAACGTACAACTAAAGATGACAAGGAGTATGAATGGTATATTTACATTCTTACTAAACTTGGGGACCATAGACCAAAAGATATGGTAACCATATTTAATGACAGGTGTG
Organism: Lissotriton vulgaris; assembly: GCF_964263255.1. Lineage (NCBI taxonomy): Eukaryota > Metazoa > Chordata > Amphibia > Caudata > Salamandridae > Lissotriton > Lissotriton vulgaris. The sequence continues at coordinate 1,578,530,783 of NC_141691.1, forward strand.
TCTCCTCCGCCCTATATGGGGCTGGCGTATGGGGCCATTGTCATAACAAACTGATACAGTAGGAGGAAAATAATTTCCTTAAACGGTTATTGTGTGTACCTTCGTCAGCCTCCACTGAATTAGTTCATCAAGAAGTTGGCATAAATTATATCTCTGACCTGGCAGCTCTACGCCCCCTGCTTTTGTGGCGATCCATCTGGTCTAAACACGAAACAGAGTTCACTCAGTCCATAATTAAAGACTGTATAAGGATGGATCATTGCTCCCGAATCCCATGGTTAAATTATATTAACCATTGTTTACAGCTTTATTTGATTTTAATATTTATCAGGAGCCAGACTATGTGGCCCAAATCCCAAAAAATTAGTTAAAGGCTACTTTTCTGGCACATAAAAGGGCGGCCCGTAGAACACTGCTAGAAGCCCAACCAACAGTAGTGTTCTACCAACAATTGGATCTTCATAAAAGGTTTCAGGCCTATTTGGCAGTAGTGACCAAACGATCTCACCGTTTCGTCTTGACTCGCCTCAGATTGGGGATTGTTCACCATCTTGTAGCTTTTCCCACCATGAAAAATAGATCCGATCTGAAATGCCCCTGCAACAACACATCCAAACACAAACAAAGTTGCTGCCATTTTTTACTGTTTTGTAAATTTTATACCTTTTTAAGGAAGTATTATTTAAAACCTATCCATTTAAAGATTAAAGCTCGATCCACTATCAATGCTATGAAGTTACTTTGTTCCTTGGAAAGCCCGGACATTTGCTATCATGTTGCAATATATATATTACAATGTATAGCTGCCAGAAAACAAATAATATTATGAATTATTTCGCATTAATCATTATAGTATTTTAGGAATCTAACCCCTTATTGCACTATAGACAGAGCCTGTTTTAGATGGAGTATGTACTAGATATGTGTTTTAATTTTATTTTATGAACTATTACTTCTGGCACAAGACACTTTATTGCATATTTGCACAGTTTTGCTGAGAACATTTGTTACTTAATGCAGTTCGAACTAAATGTAGTTTTTATACTAGAGTTGATTAAATGTGACATATAACATCTTGTACTTTTGATTATGTAAGGTATCTTCCCTGCGTAAATTTGCACATACTATATTGTAGAGCAAAAGTCATTTTAAAATTTGTATATGATATTTCTGAAGGAAGAGATGAAATACTTATGATATTGCTGTTTTATTTTTCTGTGTGCTTATATGGTTGTGCCAAGCAAACCGAATAAACCTTTTGAACTGAAATGAGATATGTTATATTTACGTAAGAAATTGCTCTTAGAAAAAAACATTTAAGATATGTTTAATTTAAATTTTGTATATTGTTATTGAGAATGTTGACTGGGTTTTTTAAGATAATCTTCTTGATTGTCTTTTTTTTGCCCGCTGTTATGTGATGAGTACTATTGAACTCACTGTTTGTAGTGAAATTCAATATATTCTGAGAACAGCAAAAAAGGCAAATGAAATGTGTTACAAATTTTTTTGTGTTGTAAAATATATATTGTAACTGTCTTTTTTTGTATCTTCCACAGCTGATAATTTCATAATATATAATTTTTTTAATCTTTATTATGCTTAAGGTAAGTACAAGTAACTGACTCAGCCGCAGCCCGTGGAGGGAGTTGTGGTGAGGTAGGCAGGTGGGGCGGGGGAGGGGCAGGGTGGGGGGATATAAACAGCGGAATCTCGATGATTGCAGGTAAGTAAACAATTAAATAATAAAATGAATTTCATACTGCACCCTACATTGCAAAATGCGATGCAGGGCACGGAACAAAGTGGCATATTATCAACAAAAGGCGATACATTATCGCCGCTTTTATCAGCAGGAAAAATTCCAATAAAGCGACGATAATGGGCTTGATAATAGGGCCTTGGAATTCCCATAGCAGCCCAGGTTCTGGCGTTAACTTGGGCTGTTATGGGAATTCACAAGGGCCTATTATCAAGCCCTCTATCGCCTCTTTATCGGCAGTTTTCTTGCCGATAAAAGCGGCGATAATCTTAATAATGTCTTTGTGTTGACGAACACGCGTTGTAACTAACGTTCTTCAAATTAGTTGTTAGGTATACGTGTGACCAAGTCTGATAACATCAGAGTTTAAGGACAACACTGTGGTGTCTGTGCCTCGAAATCTCGTCGATCACAAATAATATAGGAGGACGAAAAAATGAAAGTAACAGATATAATAAAAACAACGGTGAAAAACTGCTAAAATGGCGGTGGACGGAGTACCTCATCAACGTTTGGCGCCTCGACACTACGTTCCAAATAAATGTAGATAAAATACGATTATTAATATATTACAAAAGTACACCAGCAGATGACACGCACGACCCGGAAAACAAAGCGGCAAATTTATTACCTGAAATAAAGAAAGGTTTGTTTCTTGAACTTGAAAAAAAAGAAAAAAACTTTGGCTTCGAAACGAGGCTGCGCATGCATAGAGAGTACAACTGCTACACAAAAAAAGGAAAGTTTTACATACTATCATAAAAATGAAGGAGCATATTATTAACAAAAGGTGATACATTATCGCCGCTTTTATCGACCGGAAACTGCCGCTAAAGCGGCGATAATAAGCTTGATAATACGGCCTTGTTATTTCCAATAGAATCCCATGTTAACACCAGAACATAGCCTTCTATGGGAATTTAGAAGGACGTATTATCAAGCCCACCCTCCCAACATTAATAATAAACTCAAGACTATACAGGTCATTTGACATATTACTGCCCCAGAAAGGCGACGGTCCCTGCGACGTTTACGGGGAGAGAGAGAGAGAGCTCAAAAATATTTTTTTTTTTAAAAGACCTGAGAGGTGGCGCTCCCCGAGACTGCGGGGAGTAGGACAGTAACCCCGCCCCGCATACTTCAAAATAGAACCACAGCAGTGCCGTTCCCCAGTGCTCAGGGCACCTTACAAGCCTCCATTATGCCAAAAAATTGCCCCCGTAATTTGCCTCCCCCGAGACCTGATGAATATAACGGACTTCTAGTTTTTTTTTTCCACCTTCTCCACCGCGTACAAGTACTGCATGACTACCCCGCCATTTTTTATTTTAAAAAAAAAATTGCCGAAAGATCCATTTACGACCCCCTGAGCAAACCTAGAGGGTCAGAATGTTTCTAGCCTACCCCCTTCTCTTATTTCTCAACTTTGTTTTACTGTTTTTTTGTGACTCGGTTCTAGCGAGAAACAAGATGGCCGCCAACACTTCCTGGTTTCGAGTGTTGACACACAGTTCACAGCCAATCAGCATGCAGCTCGCGCTCGTAATTGAACGGATTTCCGTACGCGTGCTAAACTCCGTCTCAAGATATCGCTATGATTTTACTTGCAATTTTCTCAGAAACTACTGAACGGATTTACACCATTTAACAAAAAGCACAATATGTGAACCAAACTCTACCTCTCTGCCAAGTTTCGAGTAATTCCGTTCAGCCGTTCGGGCTGTAACCCTGGCTAAATGTCCCTATTTAAAACTGCATGGGGAAAACACGTTTTGGGACATCCCTTATTTCTCGGCCTCCACTGTAATAATCACCCCCAAACTTTGAAGGAAGGGGCGGAACCGAGCAGGCCATTTTCTTGGAGAAATTCACGAAGATTCGTCCACTGACGCCAAAGTTATTCCAAATAGAATGTTGTGGATTTCCTATGGAAACTAGGTCCTATGTACCTACCTACTCAGCATTATAAAAAAATATTAAAAAAACATCAACAAATGTTGGCTTATTTTTAACGCCACAAACATGACTCTTCCGAAACCAATGATTACTTTCAGGAGAGAACATTCTAACACACATCAACCAACCCAAACTTCAGATACTAGCAACCAACTTACTACATAGAGGCTTCCTCCCGTAGTGGGGCACTTTCTATTGTTTGTCCTCTTACAGTGACTATGAAAGAGATTGACTTAGGCTTTAAATACGCATATAAAGTGCAAAAACACAATTTGCTGTAGCAAGAAGATAATTTATATGATAGCCTGCTAAAGCAGATTAAGGTACATTGGGATAACAACCAAGAAAGTCAAAATCCACTGGTTTCAACATCCAAAAATAAACTATTTTTTGAAAAAGAACAAAGGTGGGTACATAGGTAGCAGACCCACACGGTGGGACTTACTGATAAAATTCTGTGCTTTCAATTTAATGAGTGATCTATTATTGATTTTTAACAGCTATATACCCATTTCAGAAGACAATAAAAAGGGAATTTTCAACTCAACAGAAATTATAATGGAAATGGCAATACTCTGTCTCCTAATTGGAAGATACACTAATATTAACCAATTATTTATGTGTTACAAATAGATTTCTTGAATACTTATTACAATCTCTTCCTCCCTTATTATTAACTCCATCTTCCAAGTATATAGTGGACCGTTACATTAGATCTTCGTTTATAAAGTTTGATAGTGTACAGACATCCTCAAAAAGAAAATGGCTTGATACTATAAAAACATAAAGTGAACTTTCACTCTGTGCGGCACTGTTGGCTCATGGGCGGACAGTATCACATGCCAGGGCTCCTGCTATGCCCATTGAGTTTTTCCCAAATATATCTGGGGTCTGAGATATGATGAGTAGTTTTTTTTATTGAAAAAGCATTGGCAGCTTGGGCAAGATTGTCAACACAGAAAAGAGATGCAAGGCGGTCCCTTGGTGTAGCAATACTTGCTGCAATGTTCTCTCACTTGCACTTCATATGCAGAACACCATATAAGGCGGTACTGTTTGCTGCTGCCTTCATGGTCGATTTTTATGGGGTCTTCCACATTACCGAACTTGTGGGAAAATCTAAGGAGCATCTGTCTGGGGGTTACAGTGTCAAGGCGTTTGAGTATATGAAGGGAAACTGGTTGTCTATTTAGCACACTTTGAAACGGATCAGCCAGGGAATGAAGCCATCATCAAATTGTTATCTGCCTCCTCACCCCTTATCTGCCCATGTAGACACATGCAGGCCTACTTAGCCCAACATCTGGATATTGGGATGCCAGCATAGTTCATTCATCGAAATGGGGATATTTGTCAAGTTACCAGTTTGTTGCTGTTATTGTTGTTGCTCTAAAAGCATCTGGCATCTGTCCTGACAGCTATTTATCCCATTCATTCAGGATAGAGATGGCCACCTCCTGACATTAGAGGCAGGGTTCACCCATGATGTGGTGTGGTGTTGGAGATTTGAAGATGTCACAACTTTGCAATTTGAAAGAAGGGGCAAAGGGGATTGAAGTACTGCAGTCTCCAGATCTTACCATCGTGCATCTAAGTGGCAATGACCTATAAAAGAGAGTCAAAGTAACTGAGAGAATGTATGTATGTATGGTGCCCAAGCATGAAGTCCAGGACAATCCATTTGTCTGTTAGGGGTTTTGGTTCAGAAATGGCCATGTTAAGCACCAGAGAGGGTCGATTAAGGCACATTCCTCATAAGTTGCTGAAAGGTGAAAAAAATTTAAATAAGGATTGAGGCCATCTTTCAGACATCGACACAGATATATTCATTGATTCTATTTGGGTCTTTGCCAAATCCCAGTTAGTTAGGGGGTTGGTGAAGAGATGGGCCCTGGTCACCATTGTGGCGGGATAGCAGACCAAAGCAACAGTTAATTTGTAACCCCTTCGGTGCACATGACAGAATGGTTCCCTCATGAGCACCAGTGCTCATGTGCTCATGATGAAACCATTCTGTCGTACACACACAAGCACAAAATTCCCCTGCTGCAGACAGCAGAGGGATTTATTTCATTTATTTGCACCTCAGGAGGTGGAGAGGAGCTTCCCCAACCTCCATAGGTTTTTTTTTCATATGTAATGACGACCGCGCTTAGGGCGCCCTGACTTCATTACATATAAAACTGAAACTGAAATCAGCCGATCGGCTAGTTTCAGTTTCAGTGCTTTGGTGCTCGTGGTGCTATCTCAGCCCCCTAAGCACCAAATAACATGAGAGGGGTATTATTGGAAAGTGGAGAATCTCCCCTTTCTAATGGTACCCTTTGCTAGTGGATCTCTGCTTGGGGATCACCCCAGGAGGGTGAGCCCCAAGCAGGGACTCACTCACTAGGCACCAGGGGGGGAACAGCCCCTTGGGCAAGGGCCTTTGCACCCCCAATAAATTTGGCGAATTCAGTCTTTCTGCCCCCCATCTGCCCGCCCTCCCCCGGGTCACTAGGCCTATCCACACACAATAGAGGTACCATTAATGTCAAGAGACTTGGGGAAATGCCGAGAGGGTGGATGTTTGTGGCTCCCTGCAGATTCCAGAACATTCCATCACAGAAAGTGAGGAAAATGTGTTTTATTTTTTACAAAGTTTGGGCTTTGCAAGGGATTCTGGTCTAACAGAACCTGGGGAAAGCCACACAAGTCACCTCATCCTGGATTGCCTTTGATGTCTAGTTTTAAACAAGCACTGGCGTTGCCAATAGGTCTCGCAGTAGGAAAGTTGGAGCTATTGGTTTTGTGAGTGGCGTTGCGTGTGTGAGTGGCGTTGCGTGTGTGAGTGGCGTTGCGTGTGTGAGTGGCGTTGCGTGTGTGAGTGGCGTTGCGTGTGTGAGTGGCGTTACGTGTGTGAGTGGCGTTGCGTGTGTGAGTGGCATTGCGTGTGTGAGTGGCGTAGTGTGTGTGAGTGGCGTAGTGTGTGTGAGTGGCGTTGCGTGGGTGAGTGGCGTTGCGTGTGTGAGTGGCGTTGCGTGGGTGAGTTGTGTTGCGTGTGTGAGTGGTGTTGCTTGGGTGAGTGGCGTTGCATGGATGAGTGGCGTTGCGTGGATGAGTGGGGTTGCGTGGATGAGTATGAGTGGGGTTGCGTAGATGAGTGGCGTTGCGTGTGTGAGTGGTGTTGCTTGGGTGAGTGGCGTTGCGTGGTTGAGTGTGGTGTTGCGTGGATGATAGTGGGCTTGCGTGGGTGTGAGTGGCGTTGTGTGTCTGTAAGTGTTGCTGTGTGGGTGAAAGTGACACAGAGCCTTTGATGTGACATTTCAGGTGCAGAGCATGAGATTGATGCAAGGAGCAGGCATGGGAAACAAAACCTTCCTGATGTGAGAGACGATAACGGGTGCATATGCATAGGAGGAGAATACAGGTATATGGCATGTGAAGATATCAGGTGGAAAGATTGGGTAGGGAAGATAATAGGTTCAGGGCTTGCAAGGCATGAGTAGAGTAAAGCATGACAAAATGGTGCAAGGCATGAAAAGAAACTAATGCCAGGTGTGGAAATTGAGGAGTAAAAATAACGATACGGCATGAGATGCCCAGCAAGAGAATATAAAATGTGTGCCAAATTCAGGTGGCATGGGTAGGTAATGTAGTTCAAGCAACTGTGATATAAGTGACATCACAGGCTTTGGTGTGCAAGGCTAGCGAAGGGCCGTCACTGATGTAAGGCTTAGGAAGAGAACATAAAACGTCGAAAACAAGGACAGCGAAGAAGATAGCTGTCTGACCATAGCTGATCCGAAAGTAGCCTTGTTTGCTATGATTACAAGTGCAAAGAATGTCCCGAGAAGGTAGGGAGTGCAAGGCATGATACAGGAAATTATGTGTGCCTTAAAACAAACTGATACAAGTTGATCGGCCGGGAAGCGGCCAGGAAACACAAGTACGGCCGGCCACATAATTAGGGGAGGAGAAGCCGCACAGCACACGCTGGGAGAAGCCCTTTGATGTGCTGTGCGGCCGCGATGCGCGCTCTGTGCTGGGGGAGGGGGGAGGGCCATTAGGAACAGGAACAGATGGCCATGAAAGTGTATGGGCCAAATGCGCGTGCCTGTACGTGCACTCGAAGAAAACGCCACGGAAAAAAGCGGTGGTTTGACTATCCGATGGAGCACATGAATTCTCCCCCATTTCCCATTGCTTCATTGTTTTGTTTCAAATATTTACGCACAAACAAGAACCAAAAAAAAAAACGAGGTCATTGAAACCAAAGCGGTCATTCGTCTGCAGGTGATCAGATGACTCAAGGGATCTGTTTTTCATTTGTGGCTCTTTTTGACTGTTATTCAAAGAGACTGGCTCTTTCTGTGCAGTTGGCTCGGCGCTTCGTACATCTGCAGTTCAGAACAAGAACAAGTCGGGTTGGGGCGGGAGAGTGAGAGAGTGGGAGGGAAGAGCTGGAAAAGCCCAGGCTCGGCAGTGCAGCATGGCTGTGATTGCGTGGAGAGAGAGGGGAGGTGCTGGTGTGGGAGGGGGAGGCTGTGATTGCGTGGAGAGAGAGGGGAGGTGCTGGTGTGGGAGGGGGGAGGTGCTGGTGTGGGAGGGGGAGGCTGTGATTGCGTGGAAAGAGAGGGGAGGTGCTGGTGTGGGAGGGGGGAGGTGCTGGTGTGGGAGGGGGAGGCTGTGATTGCGTGGAGAGAAAGGGGAGGTGCTGGTGTGGGAGGGGGGAGTTGCTGGTGTGGGAGGAGTGCTGCTAGGGGAGGAGAAGCCTGATGCCGGATGGGGGCGGGAGAGGCTGGGCTTGCATGCGATGCGCGTGCATGTTCACGTGAACTTCATGAAAACCGCGGGGCTGAAAGCCCTTTGGTTTGAAGATGTTTTCGCCACATGAATTCTCGCTTCGCTCGATGCGCTTGCGCACATCGATAGGTCGCGAGACCTAAAAATGTATAGGTTTGCTAGGTTTTTTAGATGTAGGCAGGCTAGGGTCCAAAATCCACAACTAGGCACATTGCCAAAAAAAGGTTCCATTTTAACTGGAAAAATGTGATGTGTCCACGTTGCATTTTGGGACGTTTCCTTTTGGGTGTACTTGGCCTACCCACACAAGTGAAGAACAATTATTATTGGGAGGCTTTGGGGAATGCTAGGTAGCTGGAAGTTTGTGGATCCCCAGAGATTCCAGAACATCCCTGTGAGAAAGGACTAGCTCTTACCCGGAGAATGCCACCATCACGATTCCCTTTGTCTTCGCAGAACGGAACCGATACGGAGGTAGGACGGGAAAACGCTGTACACCTACGTGACCCGGAAGTGCCACCCCTGTGCTCCGGAAGAGTTGATGAAGGACCAATTAAAAACACGCAGGGTCAGCGTTTGGAGGAGGCGAGCGTGGAAGAAGGAGGAGGACGCCGGAGTATCGAGGACGACGGGAGAGAAGACGCGGGACCCGTTTGGCCTGAAGACGCGGGACCCGGTTCAAGAAAAGACGCGGGACCCGGTTCAAGAGAAGACGCGGGACCCTGTTCAAGAGAAGACGTGGGACCCGGTTCAAGAGAAGACGCGGGACCCGGTTCAAGAGAAGACGCGGGACCCGGTTCGGAGGACCCCAGACCTGAGGAGGACAAGGAAAGCTGGTCGGAGGACTGGTGGTGTCCGGAGGAGGCTGGAAGGCGGCCGTGACTCAGGAGAGTTACAGCGGGAGCTGGTGAGTGTAACTGGCTCGGGGACTTTAAAGTAAAAGGGAGGGGGGTTGAAGTGTAAAGAAAATGGAGGGCGATACAGTGTTCCCTGCACGGTTTACACCAAGTACCCTTAGCACTCCTTGCATGATAATCACACCGAGTGTCATAAAAATTCCCTGCATGTTTCTATCAAGGATGTTTTGAGGTTTATACACGTTTTGCCCAAAGCATTGAGATTAATAAGTTTCTACTTCACGTTACACGATCCTTGCCCATCCTAGTCACGTAAAAGAACGGCATATTCCTGACAATTGTATTAGAACCACAATAACCTAACCCATAGGACAGTAAAGGAAATCACAAACGGTGTGGTGATGGGAAAAACAACCCTCATATAATAAAACATCAGACTGACGGTTCCCATATTTCTTTCGTTCTTCTATGAACCTCCGGAGAGACCACTCCAGTCCGGAAGACTCAGCAAGACCACAACCATCTCTACCACCCCTGGATTCCGGTTCATCACAAGAGTCATCTGAAGAAGAAGACGAACCAACTCTTAAACAAACCGTTTCAACTCATTCTATTACCAATAAAAACCTTTCTAAACCCTTATTGTAGCCTCCACGCCTGTTTATCAAACCTGCGCTCCCACAAGTGGTGTCAGAAGTGGGATTGAAAGGCAAAATGGAGGCTGCGTTAACAAAAATGGCCGAAAATCAGGAACATCTTAGTAAAGTTATGGAACGTTTTTTGACCGTTGTAGAGGAGGAAGTCATTACTGGTCAGGGTCAAACCCAGGAAGCCGCCATGGGTAAACTGACTGAGGCCCTGGGACATCAACGAGGTCCCACTACCCTGCCCTCCGTGGTGTTACAACGTTATGTTCCTGGAGAAGACCCAGATTTTTTCTTTAGTAACTTTGTGAGAATGGCCAATGCTGCTTCCTGGCCTGCAGAAAAATGGGGACAGTATTTAGGACCCCTCTTGTCAGGTGACTTACAAGCAGCGTACCAGGCAGCTACTCTACAAGGGACTGTTCCTTATGCAGACATAAAGAAATGTATCCTAGAAAGACTCGGCGTGGACGATGAGACCTATAGACTCAAATTAAGACAAATGAAGGAAGGTCCCCAGGAAACTCTGCGTGCCTTATATTTTAGAGTAAAAGACATGGCGGATCGATGGCTGAAGCCGGCTACCACTGATAAGGATGGGATTATGGCCAAAATGTATTTAGAACAATATCTTACGTCCCTACATCCCCCTATTCAACGTTGGGTTCGTCAACAAGCCAATCTCACCCTGGAAACCGCAGTGGGGATAGCCAGTGCCTATAACAGAGCTCAAGACTTCCAAAAAGGGAGAGAGGAAGTCGCAGGGAAGACAGGGGGACATGTACATAATAGACCACCAAGACCTACAGTAGTCAAGAAACCCGAACCATTGGCACTTGTTCCTAGTGGTCCCTCTCCTAGTGTACCGTTTGTTCGACCCCCTATGCCAGGACCCCAATGTTTCCAATGCGGGGCTATAGGACATATAGCTCGATTCTGTCCTCAAAAAGAAGAACCTATGGAAATAGGAATGGCCCGTAATTACTTCTGCTCACCCTTAGAGAAAAAACCACCGCCTTATAGGCAATGTTCCCTCTAATTTTTTTCCTCTGTGTGCGGCAGTGGAGGGTCTCTGTGCGCTGCAACCATGGCTATATTCGCCAGGAACCAAAACGCATGCGTCTGCGGCGCCAAATGGCACTCAAAAAGTTTACTTTAAAAAGTGAAACGATGGTGCATTTTCACACATACAGCGCCACAATAAGGGTCTTAAGAGCAGTTTGCAAATTGGATAAGCACGCCATGACATGAATTGGTAAGCAAGGTGCGCGCTCGCCCGCGTTACAGGGAACACTGCTGGTCACCCCTTTGAAATAGAACTTCAGCACAGACTGGCCTCGCCCAGTAATGCTGGGAAGTGCCTATTTTCACCCTTGCTTGAGGCATAGTTATTGTGCGTCATATTGTGTGACTTTGTAGTGGTAGCCACGCAAGTCTGTAATTATTGCAGATGCTCTGATCTTCTGTGCACAATGCCTAGGTTTGCAGGTAACCCTAACAATATTCTAAGAACCACAGTCCAAACATATTCAGCGAGTACGAGAAACTTAAGTGCCTTGGAAGCCAAGGACTGAGATGGCCCCAACCCGGGCTAGGAAAGTCCAAGGCGGATATGTTCAGGACGATTATCCTGAGTTACAGCAGGCCAGACAAGAACAGTGCAGCATGCAGAATGCAGTCCTGCCAAGCGTCACGCAACACGTGTGACGCCCACGCATTTCGGTGCTGTGATCCGCATCACCGCACTGAAATGAAATGTCACGCATTTTACCAACGGTGCCTGTCACTGTGCCCGTCACGGTGTGGCTCTCTCTGCTGCTCGAGGTGCCGGCCGCCTGTGTCCCAGCAAACAGTTAACAGCAGTGCGCAGCTCTCTGAGAGCCGGCGCTATAATGTATCAGAGTAGCACTTCTGTGCCGGTGCGGGCTGCCTGCCCTAGTCCCGATACGTGCAGCCAATCATGATCACCGGTGTCACCAGGGGGCCGGGATTAATAAAATCCGGATGTGCGGTACTCCTGCATCACGTCTGCCGCCAGGAACTGACAGGAAGTTAGTCGGCGGGGGAATCTGAGTGAGCGTGCAGGCTGCCTCGGCCGTGTGGCTCAGCTGCCTCAGTCGGTGCAGTAAATTTGCCCGGGCCCCGGCGATCTCAATTGCCGTCGCCGAGAGGGACACTTGACTGACGGACGGTCACTGGATTGCACACAACAGGCTTTGCTGACTCGAGGACTCACTGACTGTGACCAGGTGAGGCTCAAACGGTAATTGCGGTGGTGGCTTGCGGCCTGAGCTGCAACAAGTGATGTGAAGTAAGACAGGAGTGGTGCAGTGCTGCAGCCACCCGAGTGTGTGTGTGACTCTGCTCTAAATGTGAACACAGTCCCGCCCATGTTTGCTGACATCTGTTTTCAGTCAAGCCATCAGTGTTTCTGGACACTGTAGCATTTTACATACTTTGTAAATATTTAAACTCACCATGATTATAAAATCTTACATTCTGTGCAACACGAACTCCAGAAACAGGAAAAGCTTTCAATCCCCATCGCTTAGGCCAATGCATATTTGACCATGGTGCCGTAAATTCAAATTGCAGAGGCCTCTGCACACCACCCAAAACGTTGCGCAGCATGGACACTCCCATGGTGCAGGCCTACAGCATCTGCACCAGACACGACTCCAGCTCGGTTTCGGCCACTCAGAGATGATCGGTGAGCAATGCTTTGTGAGTGGCCCTTCACATGTCGTCCTCCCAAGGCTGCTACAGCAGCCAGAAAGCCCAGGCCTGGCCCCCGAAACATCAAAAACAAGAAGTAGGCAACCAGCATCAATCAATACAGCAGGCAAGGGTTGGGCCATAGCACTGTTGGTAGCGAACTCCTCTGCACCCTGGGCTAGTACCCGCCGACGGTGCCAACGTTTCACAGCTGAGTAACAGGTATGAGACTAGTATTGCAGCAAACATAGAGGGTTTCGGGTATTCTACATATTAGTCAGAGCTTGACTATTTGAGAGGCATGTTTGTACAGCTGCTGCACGAGTTACTTTTTGCTTGTAAACACTGGAGTAATTTAAACACCACTACCTGCAATCCGAAAGAGGCAAATGAAAGTGTCCTTCTTCAAGAGGCCTGTATATTGACCGTTGTTAAGTTGTTACACCAAAATCCATTCTTTATAGAAATGCTGAAGGAAGTGCTATTTAAAAAGTACGTTTTTACGATTATATGACTGGATACACCAAGGCCTTGCATTCTTTTTCGAAACCCCAGTGACTGAAATGACCTCAGTTCCCTTTCAATTTACTCTTCTTAATGCAGCTGCTATGTGAGTGCATGTGGATCCATTGTTCCTGTGTCTTCATCGCTTGATTTTGCTCGAAAGAAAGTGTCACTCAGTCGTCTAATGTCACTCCTATTTACACTGAAATTATGAAAATGTCACACAAAAGCAATCTGAAACCTTGGCAGCTATGAGAATGCTTTATAAATGCTGCAGTCAGTCCTTGTGAAATCGCTTGTATGTTTCCCTCTTGCTATCTGCCCATGTCTGTCTCCTGATCTCATTGTCAACCCTCCCCTCTCGCATCACAAACCATGTGGCCCTTTGTGAAAACATTTGTTAATGGCAGCCCCGTCATGCGCTGCAATTAACAAACATTTTCACAATGGTTCACAATCAGCCCCCAACCGCGCTCCCTTAAGAGAAGACATTTAGCAAGTCCGTGCTTTTGGACTTGCTAAATGTCTTCTCTTAAGGGAGCGCGGTTGGGGGCTGATTGTGAACCATTGTGAAAATGTTTGTTAATTGCAGCGCATGCGGGGCTGCCATTAACAAATGTTTTTACAAAGTGCCACAAACAGCCCGCAGCCACAGCCGGAATTACCGTTTTCGCGCCGCTCGCGTTTTAAAAGCGGCGGCGCGAAAGCACTCACAGGGTGTGTGCGCGCTTCCCTCGGGGCTCTGCGCGCTCGGGGTAAGCAAGGTGCGCGCGCGCGCGTTACAGGGAACAGTGCTTATAGGTGTAATGTGTCCTTGAATGGACAAGCGGTTACTGCATTAGCCGATACGGGTTGCTTGCACAGTGTAGTCAGACCCCAAGATCTGGGTAGTCACCTTGGTCCAACAGAAGGAATGGTGGCCATTAAATGTGTACATGGTGACACAAAACCTTACCCCACTGCTCGCGTGTTGGTACAACACCCCAAGGACTCAGGAACCTCTTTAACGGTAGGACTAATACCTCGGTTACCTGAACAAGCTATCTTGGGGAACGATTATGTGAAATTGCCCCAGTTGCTACAAGACTCCTCTCTAGCCGAGAATGAATGGTTAGCTTCCACACCATTTTCTTCAGACATTGACAAAGAATGGCCAGCATCCAAGCCCAGGAAAAGTCGTAGTCAGAGAAGGGCAGAGAAAGGTAGAACACCCCTAGTGGTACCTATCATTTCTATAGACAACCCCTGGGAAACCGACCGTAATTTCCATGCGGCTCAGCGTGATGACCCTGTTCTTCAGGAAGCATGGAACAAGGCACTTGATGCAGAGGATCCATTACATGTAGGTCCTTACTTTTTTGTTAATAACGGATTGCTGGATAGAAAACATAATCCAAACCAGACAGCTCAGTTGTTAGTTCCCTCTTCATTCAGAGACAAAGTATTGTATCTTGCCCATAGTCACTTGTTAGGGGGCCATTTTGGGACGGACAAAACAGAGAAAACTATTTTGGAAAACTTCTATTGGCCAGGCATATATCAACAGGTCAAAAGATACTGTAGGGAATGTCCGGTTTGCCAAAAACATAGTCGATATCAACCCCCGAAAGTACCATTACTTCCCCTCCCCATCATAGAGGAACCATTTTGTCGGGTTGGAATGGATATCATTGGCCCCTTATTACCCTCCAGAAGTGGGTGTAGATACTTGTTGGTTCTGGTAGATTATGCTACTCGATATCCAGAAGCCATACCTTTACGTAAACCTGACACTACCAACATTGCAAAAGCTATGATTAGTGTTTTTTCCAGAGTAGGTTTCCCAAAGGAAATTCTAACAGATCAAGGAACACCCTTTATCTCTAAAATGATGAAAGACATTTGTAGCCAGCTGGGAGTAAAACAGATACGAACCTCAGCCTATCAGCCACAAACGGATGGTTTAGTGGAAAGATATAACTCTACCATCAAGTCTACTCTAAAGAAACTGTTAGATTTAGAGGCCCGCAAATGGGAAGATATCCTTCCCTTGGCACTATTTGCCATTAGATGCAAAGAACAGAAAAGCACTGGATATTCCCCTTTTGAATTGTTATATGGTCATAAACCTCGTACCCTTTTGGATATGGCCAAAGAACAATGGGAAACAGAACCTGATAATACAAAACATCTTCATGAGTATGTCTCTAACCTAAAGACTCATTTGCGACAAGTCCGAAATATTGTTTGAGAACGCCCAGATTGCTCAGAAGAAACAATATGACAAAGGAACTAAACCTAGGTCCTTTCAGGTAGGAGATCTAGTATTACTCATGATGGCTTCCTCAGATCAAAAGTTGTTGGGACAGTGGCAGGGACCATATGAAGTAATAAAACAGGTAACCCCGGTGACTTATCGGATAGAGACAGACTCCCAGAACATTTTTTCACAAATATACCATGTGAATTTACTAAAAAAATGGGAGGGTCCTGTTCCTGTAGCGGTGAATAGTGCTGAACCACAAAGTCCATTATTTCGACAGTGTTTTGACCCCGAATTACCTGAAGATCAGGTGGGCGATTTGACAAGGATCTTACAGCCTCTATCTGCTGTTTTTTCCACCTCTCCCGGAAAAACTACTCTAATTGAACACTCAATCAGAACCCCTCCAGGTAAACGAGTTAGACTAAGACCATATCGTATACCTGAATCTCGCCGCCAGGTTATCAAGGAAGAGGTACAAAAGATGCTGCAGATGGATATCATAGAACCATCCAAAAGCGAATGGAATTCGCCCATTGTGTTAGTACCAAAACCGGATGGGTCAGTAAGATTTTGCATTGACTTTAGAGAAGTAAACAAAATCTCAGAGTTTGATACTTACCCTCTCCCTAGAGTGGATGAAATGGTGGAAAGGATAGGGAAGCCAAGTATATAAGTACTCTTGATTTATGCAAAGGGTACTGGCAAATCCCTTTAAAAACAGAGGATAGAGAAAAGACAGCTTTTTCTACCCCAGATGGGTTGTTTCACTTCAAAATGTTGCCTTTTGGCTTACATGGAGCCCCAGCAACATTTCAACGGGCCATGAATATGATATTGAGTCCTCATGAGGCTTATGCTGGAGCCTACATTGATGACATTGTGATATACAGTGACACCTGGGAACAACACTTGACTCACCTTTCACAAGTGGTAAACACTTTAGGAGTGCATGGATTGAAAATCAATCCCTCCAAGAGTCATTTAGCTGCACAAACTGTGAAATAACTAGGATATCTTTTAGGTGAGGGAGTCATAAGACCTCAGACATCCAAAATAGCAGCTATCTCTCAGATACCCTTACCTCGAACAAAAAAAGATTTGAGAGCTTTCCTAGGGTTACTAGGTTATTACCGTAGGTTTATTCCAGGGTTTTCACAAACAGCTGCTCCTCTAACTGATCTCTTACAGAAGAATATCCCAACTGAAGAGATATTGAGATTTCCCCCTACTGAAGTGGTACACTCCTTTGAGTCTTTAAAAAACTCTTTAACCTCTGAGTCGGTTTTGATCAGTCCAGACTATTCTCGGCCTTTTATATTACAAACAGACGCATCAGACCTAGGCTTAGGAGCCGTGTTATCCCAAGATACCCCACAAGGCGAGAAACCTATCTTGTATATCAGTCGCAAACTTTTCCCAAGAGAGAAAAACTATGCTACGATTGAGAAAGAGGCCCTTGCCATCAAATGGGCCATAGAAACACTCAGGTATAATTTAGAGGGAAGGGAGTTTGTCCTATTTACAGATCACGCTCCTTTAGAGTGGTTAGCAAGGAACAAAGGTCACAATGAAAGAGTCCTAAGATGGTTCCTATCCTTACAACCCTATAGGTTTATCACCAAACATAGAAAAGGAAAAGACCAAGGAAATGCAGACTACTTGTCTAGACATCCTCAAGAGAAAACCCCTAGTAGAAGGACAGCAAGGGAAAGGGGATGTGAGAAAGGACTAGCTCTTACCCGGAGAATACCACCATCACGATTCCCTTTGTCTTCGCAGAACGGAACCGATACGGAGGTAGGACGGGAAAACGTTGAACACCTACGTAACCCGGAAGTTCCACCCCTGTGCTCCGGAAGAGTTGATCAAGGACCAATTAAAAACACGCAGGGTCAGCGTTTGGAGGAGGCGAGCGTGGAAGAAGGAGGAGGACGCCGGAGTATCGAGGACGACGGGAGAGAAGACGCGGGACCCGTTTGGCCTGAAGACGCGGGACCCGGTTCAAGAGAAGACGCGGGACCCGGTTCAAGAGAAGACGCGGGACCCGGTTCAAGAGAAGACGCGGGACCCGGTTCAAGAGAAGACGCAGGACCCGGTTCGGAGGACCCCAGACCTGAGGAGGAAGAGGAAAGCTGGTCGGAAGACTGTTGGTGTCCGGAGGAGGCTGGAAGGCGGCCGTGACTCAGGAGAGTTACGGCGGGAGCTGGTGAGTGTAACTGGCTCGGGGACTTTAACGTGAAAGGGAGGGGGGGTTGAAGTGTAAAGAAAAGGGAGGGCGATACAGTGTTCCCTGCACGGTTTACACCAAGTACCCTTAGCACTCCTTGCATGATAATCACACCGAGTGTCATAAAAATTCCCTGCATGTTTCTATCAAGGATGTTTTGAGGTTTATACACGTTTTGCCCAAAGCATTGAGATTAATAAGTTTCTATTTCACGTTACACGATCCTTGCCCATCCTAGTCATGTAAAAGAACGGCATATTCATGACAATTATATTAGAACCACGATAACCTAACCCATAGGACAGTAAAGGAAATCACAAACGGTGTGGTGATGGGAAAAACAACCCTCATATAATAAAACATCAGACTGACGGTTCCCATATTTCTTTCGTTCTTCTATGAACCTCCGGAGAGACCACTCCAGTCCGGAAGACTCAGCAAGACCACAACCATCTCTACCACCCCTGGATTCCGGTTCATCACAAGAGTCATCTGAAGAAGACGAACCAACTCTTAAACAAACCGTTTCAACTCATTCTATTACCAATAAACCCCTTTCTAAACCCTTATTGCAGCCTCCACGCCTGTTTATCAAACCTGCGCTCCCACAATCCCACATCAGAAATGTGAGGAAAATTAGTTATTGTTGACAAAATTTGAGGTTTGCAAGGGATTTTGGCTAACAGAACCTAGTGAAAGCCACACAAGTCACCACATACTGGATTTCTCTGGGTGTCTAGTTTTCAAAAATGTATAGGTTTGCTAGGTTTCCTTAGGTGCCGGCTGAGCTAAGGTCCAAAATCCACAGCTAGGTAAATTGCAAAAAAAGGTTCAGTTTTCACTGGAAAAATGTGATGTGTCCACGTTGCATTTTGGGACGTTTCCTGTTGCAGGCACTAGGCCTAACAATTCAAGTTAGGTACAATTGTTATTGGGAGACTTTGGGGAATGCTGGGTGGCTGGAGGTTTGTGGATCCATGCAGATTCCAGAACTTTCCATCACAGAAATGTGAGGAAAATGTGTTTTTCCCAAAGTTTGAGGTTTGCAAGGGATTCTGGGTAACAGAACCTGGTGAGCAGTGGCGGTGCGTCCATTGGGGGCGTTCGGGCAGTGCCACACCAATGCCATGGGCCCACAGCCTCATTTAGGAATCATTCTGCTTCTGACGCTGATTCCAGCAATCAGGACTCCTGATTGGAATGGAATTAGCGTCAGAGGTAGAAGGGACCCTGAAGGGGGTGGGGCTGCGGCAGCACTCAGGGCGAGTGAGAGCGAAATAGTGCACATGTTCGTTTTTGGGCAGCCCGAACATGCGCACTAAGCCTTCCACTTAGGAGAGTAAGGGTTGCTTCATTCGCAGCCCCCGGATCTCCTAATGGAGTCTTGCTTGTCCCACTCTCTCGCAAGTCAGCATTTGTAGGAAATTAAAGGAAACCCAATTAAACATGTAAATATTTAAATGAAAAGAGCGCGCAGACTCACAAGTGGGATTTGTAACCTGAATGACTCTATAAATGGAATCATTAAGATATCATCTTCGGTATAAGAGGTCGAGCTTTATGTAGCAAAAAGGCCAGGGTTAGCTCGTGTAAAGTGAACTGCATCACTATCTAACGATGATAAAATCTTAATTTGTTAGCTAAGCCGCTTAAAACCAAGAGTTTGATTTACCTCTTTTCCCAGCAAAATAGAGAAGACATGATGTGTGAGAGAAAAGAATGAGCAGGGAGCTGGGTGCACTTAGTTAAATAATTAATCTACAACACTACCTCGTGGCAAAACACTGCAGAAATTTCGAGTTATTTTTATTTCTGCAATAAATTCATTAAACTGTTTTTAAAAAAAAGTCAAAGGGAAGGTTTCTATGCTTTTCTGAGAGCTAGTGCGGTATAGAGACAAAATATCGACTCCAAAATATCGACTGGACATAATATCGAGTTTTAAATATAGACTGGACAAAATATCGACTGGACATAATATCGACTACAAAAATATCGTTTTTCAGGTAAGTGAAGTAATATCGACTGTATAAAATATAGATAGCAAAAATATCGATTTTTTAATAATATATAATATTTTATAGTGTATTTTTATGTAATAATATGTGTGAATAGTGTGTATTAATGTTATAAAATATTTTATTAAATGAATTTTGTTTTTATAATAATTGCGTAATGTAATTCTGTAGCGGGTTGTGGGTTTATAGGGGAATAGGGTGGGAAGTAATTTAATAATAATTAATTAATTAATATATGTTTGTTAATATTTTTAATTAATAATTAATTGATAATTAATTAATATTAATTAGTTGATTAATTAATATAATTTTGAACATATTTTGTATTAGTAAATAATTGTTAATTAATTAATTGTAATTAGTTAATTACATTAATTAGAGTACATTTTTAATATATATAATTTTGTGTTATTTTTAAGTAATTAATTTGGAAAAAATAATATTAATTATTAAAATAATTACAGCTAATGTTCTAATATATTTACTTTATTGTTATTGTTAATTAATTATTAATTGGTAATTAAATAATATTGATACATTTTGGGTAAAGGAGCATTTTTAGGGTTCAGGGTCAGTTTTCAGTTTTTGGGTAAAGGGGCATTTTTAGGGTTCAGGGTCAGTTTTCAGTTTTAGGGTAAAGGGGTATTTTTAGGGTTCAGGGTCAGTTTTCAGTTCATGGGTAAAGGGGTATTTTTAGGGTTCAGGGTCAGTTTTCAGTTCATGGGTAAAGGGGTATTTTTAGGGTTCAGGGTCAGTTTTCAGTTCATGGGTAAAGGGGTATTTTTAGGGTTCAGGGTCAGTTTTCAGTTCATGGGTAAAGGGGTATTTTTAGGGTTCAGGGTCAGTTTTCAGTTCATGGGTAAAGGGGTTTTTTTAGGGTTCAGGGTCAGTTTTCAGTTTTTGGGTAAAGGGGCATTTTTAGGGTTCAGGGTCAGTTTTCAGTTTTTGGGTAAAGGGGTATTTTTAGGGTTCAGGGTCAGTTTTGGGTTTTTGGGTAAAGGGGTATTTTTAGGGTTCAGGGTCAGTTTTGGGTTTTTGGGTAAAGGGGTATTTTTAGGGTTCAGGGTCAACAAATAAGATTGTAAAAAATTATTTTTATTATTTTCATTTATTATTTAATTATTATAATTTAATTTAAGTCGTTTTAAGTATATTTTAGTAATTAAAATTTAATATTAATTTAATTTAACACTGTTTTTAATAAAGTCGATATTTTTTACATCTATATTATTGTTAACGATATTTTGTACTCGATATTTTTGTACTTACCTGTTTGTAGATACAAACTCGATATTTTGACTGTCGATATTTTGTCCACGATATTTTGCCAAGTCGATATTTTGTCCCTCGATATTATTTCAGTGATCCAGCTAGTGCTGCGGCTGCTGCCCAATAATATTCAACTCTTTCAGGCGCCTGGAGTGAAGGTCTCTGCGTGAGGATTTCTTTTTTGGTACATAAAGCATCTTGAAGGTTTGAATCAGTTTTTTTCGGCAGCCCTTATTGGTTGATCGAAGACAGCAAGTCTTGTCATTTGATTTTCATCTGTGAGGTACAAATATTGATAGCTTGGTACTTTCAGAAATCTTTATATTTGACCCTTATTTTTTTTGTTAAGGAAGTTCTGTGGGTTACTGTTTCTGTTGCCATGGTCTTTGTTTGGCTGCCAGAACTGTAAGAATTAGGCTCACTTGCCTCATGGCATCCAAGACAGACATTTACACCTCACCACTTTAAAAATGTCACCAGCCGCCACTGCTGGTGAGAGCCACACAAGTCACCCCATCCTGGATTCCTACAAAACAACTGGAAGGTAGTGGTGGGGAGAAAGTCGCACCTCGTAATATGGACCGATTTCATGGGCAGATTAGTAATAATGCACAAGTCAAGAACAACTATGAAAAACATGGTGCCACTCAGGGTAATAACACACCCCACTACCTTAGGTGTGAGTACACGATGGACAAGTAACTTCGTTTTATAACATATGAAACAAGATATACCCCGGCACTCCAAATATTTGGTGTTAATTTAGTAATGTATAGTTTAAGCAGAATTACTGAACACATTTTGTTATGTTTTCACAGTTAACACAGATACTAGGAGAAGTCAGTCATGATCAATAATTTATTGAATTTATTAATATCAATTTGTCGGTTGTTTCCTCAAACTAAACTTTTATACAATAACGGAACATTTTAAATTGTGGCGTTTCCAAGTCCCGAGCAGTATAGCAATTTTCAATAAAATGACAACAGCCAATTTTCAGTGAAACTCACAACAGCCGACACGTGATTCCTCACTACAGTGAATTTTCACGGCTTTATCCGTATCCATAAAGGCGAGTTAGGTTATGTATGGAGTATAGAAACGCGATGCTAGAAACGGCCATCTGGAGAGCCTCTAGATGTCAAATCTTGCTGCTATATATTTGTGAGTACTAAAAGTGATAAGTAAAATTATTGTAGGAAGTTTATTAGAGAGCAAGGATTCTAAATACTTGTCAAGGATAATTGGCACCTACATTTTAAGCCTGTAGAAGTAGTGTAGCTGGATTCCCCTGGGTGGCCAGTTTACAAAAATATACAGGTTTGCTAGGTTTCCCTAGATGCCGGCTGAGCTAGGTTCCCAAATCCACAGTTAGGCACATTGCAAAAAAAAGAACCAGTTCTCACTGGAAAAATGTGATGTGTCCATGTTGCATGTTGGGATGTTTCCTGTTGCAGGTATTAGGCCTACCCACACAAGTGAGGCACCATTGTTATCAAGAGACTTTGAGGAATGCTGGGTGGATGGAAGTTTGTGGCTCCCCGTAGATTGCAGAACTATCAATCACAGAAATGTGACAAAAAATGTGTTTTTGTTTTACAAAGTTTGAGGTCTGCAGGGGATTCTGGGTAACAAAACTTAGTGAGAGCTACACAAGTCCCCACATCCTGGATTCCCCTGGGTGTCTAGTTTAAAAAAATGTGTAGGTTTGCTAGGTTTCCCTAGGTGCCGGCTGAGCTAGGGACCAAAATCCACTACTAGGCACTTTGCAGAAAAAGGGTCTGTTTTCACCGGAAAAATGTGATGTTTCCAAGTTGCGTGTTGGGCCAGTTCCTGTCACAGGTACTAGGCCTACCCACACAAGTGAGGTACCATTTTTATTGGAAGACTTAGGGGAAAACAGAATAGTAGAACAAGTGTTATTAACAATTGACTTTGCAATTCTGCCTTCCAAATGTAACACAATGTGTAAAAAAGAAGTTATTTTGAAAAATGTCCTCTAATCACATGCTTGTATGAGTACCCACAATTTTGGAGATGTGCAAATAACCACTTCTTTCAAACTTTATATTTTGTTCCCATTTTGGAAATATATGGTACCTATTTTTCACTCTTTATATTTTACAAATGAATTGCTATATACTTGGTACACAATGAAAAACCATTGCAAGACGCAGCTCAGCTATTGGCTCTGGGTAACTCGGGTTCTATATATCCCCACAACCAGATGGGTTCGGAAAATATAAGGGTCTATTGCTTTAAAAAATCTGCAATACTTAGAGGAAGTTACAGGTGAAAACGCTGGTACAAAAGGCTGTTTTTTCCAATTCAATTTCAGCATTGTTTTAATTCAATTGTTAGTTTCAATAGAAAACCCTTGAAGGATCTACACAAGTGACCCATTGCTGAATTTAAAATGTTATCTACTTTACAGAAATGTATAGTTCTCCCGGATCCATTATTGCTTTCACACCCATTTCTACCACTAACTGAAAGGAGGTTGAATGCACAAAAAATAGGAGAAATAGGCTATGTCCCAGTAAAATGCCAAAACTGTGTAGAAAAGTTTGGTTTTCTGATAAAAGTCTGTCTGTTCCTGAAAGCTGGGGAGATGGTGGTTTTAGCAGCACAGACCCTTTGTTGATACACTTTGCAGGCCAAAAAATAACAGACGCTTTCTTCTGCAGCACTTTTTTCCACTTTTTCTGAAAAAAAGTAAAAA
The DNA here is from genome assembly GCF_964263255.1 of Lissotriton vulgaris. Taxonomy (NCBI): domain Eukaryota; kingdom Metazoa; phylum Chordata; class Amphibia; order Caudata; family Salamandridae; genus Lissotriton; species Lissotriton vulgaris. The sequence continues at coordinate 1,578,554,487 of NC_141691.1, forward strand.
AAAATTGCTGTATTTTGGACAATTTATCTGTCCCCTCCAGGGGAATCCACAAACCCTGTGTACCTTTAGAATCCTCACATGTAAGAAAAAGATGCATATTTGGTTTGGATGTGGACAAAAAGTTACAGGGGCCTAAGCGCAAACTACCTCAAATAGCCAAAAAAAAGGCTTAGCATGGGGGATGGGGGAGTTGGCCTAGCAGCAAAGAAGTTAAGGTTAAGACACCTCTTAAACATTACCTTTAGGACAGTACTAAAGTAGTCAGATAGGCTTAATTCTGCAAGGACATTTCACACCGGGTTGTAAGTGTAGACTCATAGTTCACACAGCAGTGTAGAGCGTGGGGCTGTAGCTCCGTTTTCCCCACATGCCATATTGTTACCTGGTGGTGGGAAGGTGCAGGTCAACTTCATATGATCTGTTGGGCAGAGGGCGTGGACCGCCCCTCAGGGATACAGGTGGATTCACCTGTGCAATCTGGGTAGAATTAAATTCAAAATGGGCCTCAGTACTGTGTAACACACCATGCAACTATAAATTCTAAATAGATGTAACTAGTTAGGCTGCAGCTTAGGCGGATGGAACTGTAAATTGCGAGTCCTTTATTTGCCATGATATGTTATTAGAACAAAATAATGTTATATACGTGGAATTATTTATTAAACTGCTTTCTTGATGTTTAATGTCATTGTTTCAGCTGAGTTGGAGGGAGTGGGAATGACGTATAACTGTGAGCATCCTGGGCATTACAGCTATCCTAGGCCATTCTCACATCAAGCGTCAGTGTGCGCGGCCTTCAGACAGCAAGTGTTCTAATTACCATGGAGGCGTTGTCATTTTATTTCCTAGTTTCTCGAGAAAGTGTCCCTGGTCCCACACAATCAGGTTTTCAATGGCCTCCTACATTTTTTTTGTAGGCGTGACTGCGCCTTGAAATTGCTTGGCAGCTTTCTGAAAGAAAAGGGCTTTCTGGAGGCGTCCGTCCCTCCACTATTTCACGTAAGCCGTCCATATTGCAAACTGCTGGCCTGCAGTGCGTCCTAAGCACATAGACTTTACTAGGGCGGCCGCCATCTGTTGGAAATCTGCTGCATTCATGCCCCTGTGATCCGGCAGATGCTCCGCCTGCTGCAAGACAGTCACATTTGCCAGAGTCTTGTACGTTCTGCGGATGATCGGATGCCTCTTCCCATCCTGCTAAACCTCCCTCCGGCCTCCAGCCTTGCTTCAATTTTGGAGACCTTATGCTATCTACTCAGGTTTGCCAACTCCTGCAACCTTAAGCATGTCAGATTGCAATAAATTCAGAGCGACACTAAAACACGTGCTGTTCGGGATGATTAATAAGTGCAGCGAAGTACCTCAAACAAAAACTTAAAATGAATGACTGTCACTCCGCCATCCTTCGACAAGTGACATTTGACAGGCCTGAATTTTAATTGCCTGTTTAAAGGAAGCCCGGAGAGAAGTGCCTAAATCATTTTATTAAACTTCTTAAATGACAACATTAGAATGTAAAACCGGTTTTATTACTTCAAAAGAACCGCCATTAAATCCTGCCCAGTCCGCAGCCTCCCCCCATCACTCCTTTTAACTGACTTCTAATTAATTATATTAAGGGCATTTCTCTACATTTTACTAGTTTGTGGAACATATAAAGCAAATTAAAAGTTTTAGAGGCAGTATATTTTTGAATTTTACTCGGTGCTCAAGCGCTCCTGACTCAAGGAGGGAGCTGTCGTTTTAGCCTTCAACTGACAGTTGCTCCACTCTTAAAGTTCTGAGATGACTTTGCTGCAGAGATCAGGCCGCAGTTGGTATGTGGGGCCGTGGTGATAGAAATAAAAGAGATTTCACTTGGTGATTGTGCCAGGGCCATCTCCTTGCCTGTGTTTGAGCGGTCCATCGGCAGCTGGCAAGGAGCGTCAGTAGTTAATTAAACTAACCCTCCAACTTCGTCTGGGCGGGCACAGGCTGTGCACATAAGTGCGGGGTCACATCCGAGGTTGTAAAACAAACCTAATTGGCTAATATTACCAGAGAAGCATGAACAGAGCTGAATAGACTAACAAAAGAGTTACATTTCGGATTAAAAGCCCTATGTCTTGCCAGAATATGGTTCACAATGTAGCACCTACTTGCACCTCCCATATTGGTTTTCCAAAACGGATCCCTTGTTCATATGGTTCTCATGTCTGTAGAGACATTGTGGCTGCCTGATAACATGCCACTAACAGTCAATAGCAAGAAATCAATTTTTAGGCCAGGCCGTCTGGCCATCTATGCAAGAGCAACTACTGTTTACCTCAGTGAGGCATTATTTGATTGACAAGTATAGGCCCTGGCCTTCACATGTTAGTTGAGAGGGGCATTTGAATAACTCCTCTTGTGCAGGGTATTTTCAGAAAGGTAAGAGATACAACTGCTCATTGGAACCAGACACTTTCAGTAAGAAGAAATATGAGCTAGCAAGATTAAAATCACATTACCTAATCGTCCCTCCCTCGCTTCCATTCCTTACGTAGAGGAGGCAACCCTGCCTCACCAGACACCCATACCATGTGATTTTATCACACGGGGGCTATAAGTAGCCCCCACCTCCTCAAACCTCCTGTTTTTCTTTTGTCTCACCTGTTGAGACGCGCGTACCATGCGCTGGCCGTTTGCAGTGCTGCGGTCTTCTTTCTTCGATGGTTTTCTTCTTGGATGGATTCCTTCGTGGTTGGGGCTCCGGGAGGGCTCTTCTCCCGCGTTTTCTTCGGCCTGTGGGGCCTTGCGATGCCGGCCTGGGCAGCGATGTGCCTTCCGTCGCCGTGTCTGTGGCTTGCGGTGCTCCCTTGCCGGTGGAGTGGGAGGGTCCGGATGACGGAGTCACCGGCCCTGTGTGGCTGTCTTTCCGGGTTCGAGGCCGGACTGGTAAGCGGCGGCAGGGGGATTTCATGTGGCTTCTTCGGCTGGCTGTTTCTGCTCTTCTGGACAAGTAAGGGCCTCGTATGAGGCCGTTTTTTATCGTTTTTCATGGGATTTTTGAGGGATTCCGGCCTGTTCTGGACCTCAAGAGGGTGAATGGTTGGGTTCGGACCGTTCCCTTCAACATGGTGACCTTGCAGTCCATCATTCCTTTGGTGGGGGTCCGGGACTTCATGACTTCTATCGATCTGCAGGATGCCTATCTTCATGTTCCGGTGGCTCGCGGTCATCAGAAGTTTTTGCGTTTTGCGATAGGCGACTCTCACTTCCAGTTTGCGGTTTTGCCATTCGGGCTGAAGTCCGCTCCACGAGTCTTCACCAAGTTTCTTGCTCCCTTGGTCGCTTTGGTCCACACCCAGGAGATATTTCTCCATCCTTACCTGGACGAGGGGGCACGGCTTTCTTATCAATATGGAGAAATCCTTCCTTGTTCTGTCCCAGGATCATCTCTTCATTGGGGCTCGATTTCAAACGGATTTGGGGGTTGTTACTCTGCCCGAGGCTCCGGTGGTCAAGATTCAATCCCACATTCTGTCTCTTATGTCTGGTCTGGTTCAGGTGGCAGGTCGTTGGCTCCAGGTGCAGGGGGACATGGCGGCCACGGTCTTTCTGGTTCCATGGGCCTGGTTTCATTTGCACACTCTGATGGCTCATGTTCTGGCGCATTGGTCTCCCCATTGCCTTCCCCTCTCTTCCCCGTTTCCAATGTCCCCTCTGATCCGGTCGGCTCTGGGTTGGTGGTTGGTTTGGGATCATCTTCTGAAAGGGGTCTCTCTCTCTCCTCCAGCTCCCGTGGTAGTTACCACGGATGCCAGCCTCTCGGGGTGGGGGCCCTGGCTGGGGGTTCATTGAACCTGGGGCTTCTGGTCCCCCTCTCAGTGCAGGAGGTCATCGAATTGGAGGGAGTTGGAGGCTGTTCGTCTGGCCCTGTTGGCCTTCTCCCGGTTTCTGCTGAGTTCAGTTGTTCTGGTTCGGACGGACAATGTCACTGCCATGGCTTACGTGAACAGGCAGGGGGCGACGAGGTCCTCGTCTCTGGCTCTGGTGGCATCTCAGTTGTTTGGTTGGGTGGAGTCTCTTCTTGTGGCTCTCTCGGCTATTCATATTCGGGGGGTGTCCAATTCCCTGGCGGATGCTCTCAGTAGGGCCATCCCGTCCTCTGTGGATTTCTCCTCCGTCAGGAGTTGTTTGTGGCTGTGACGAGGCGTTGGGGTGTTCTGGTGGTGGACCTCTTTGCTTATCAGGGCGATGCCTTGGTGGCCCGGTTTGTGTCCCGCAGCCGGGAGGGTTTGGCCTGGGCGGTGGATGCTCTCTCTTGCCCTTGGCCTCACAGGCTTCTGTATGCCTTTCCTCCCTTCCCTCTTCTTCTCCGCTTCCTGCTTTGGTTCCGTTCCTTGGGGGCTCCGGTGATTCTGGTGGCTCCCGCTTGGCCTCGTGCCTCCTGTTTTCCTCTCCTGGTGGAGATGAGGTCAGAGGTGGAATGGTTCCTGCCTCTGTCTCCATCCCCGTTGGTGTTGTGGTACTGAAAAATCCGGACCCTGCTATTGTCTGGTACCGATGCTATACACTCGTGTCAAAAATATCATCATATCATGACAATTTTGGTATCGGCAGACCGGTAATGATTGAGATACTATGCCTGTGCATTTGCGTCACGATCAAGTGACGCAATCACCCTGAAATCGTAGTTTCTGTCTTGAACCCTCGGGTTCCATTTTGTGAGCGGCATCCATTTTGTGATTGCCCTTAAATAGTCAAAATGACCAAGGCCGAATTCGATCCAAAGGACACGTACACCTTTGCTGACTCCTCTGTGACCTGGGCGAGCTGACTCCACTGCCTCAAACCAAACCCGTTCGGGCAGTTCCTTTCCCAGTGGCCGAATGAGATTAGTATCAAGGCACAACATGTCATAAACCGTTCATCGCATACAAGCTATGGCTAATCTCACATACACCTGTCCCTGTTTCTTCTTTATGATCTGTTTTACAAGGAGGAGGTGCCCGATTTTATTGGGGGTCCGTCGATATCTGATGAAAGTTCTGGGCCTTGCCGGGTAATCTATCACGAACTGGGCAAACTGAAATGTGGGTTTTTCATCATGACTCTGCTTTTTCTTTGTAGTGAAAATATGTATATGGCCAAACTGTAAAACTAGGAATTCTTGCCTGAAGCCTAATATTCAGTATAAAGAGAAGAGGCTGGTTCTGTAAAAACAAGTAGTCTCCTGAGAACCTACATGCTGTTGTACTTCTAGGATACCTGTTACTGGTTGCAGCCAATAAACTTGATCCTTGACATCACCTAGAAGACTCTGTGTTTCTGTGGTCCAAAACAGGAAGGACTCAAGGTCTTTGGGTGTTCTCCCTGGCACCGCTGGGTCCATAAAAACCTGGTACGTCAGTTGGCGCCCAACTCGGGGCGGTATCAACGGTATCGGTCCAAGCCAGATGTTCGTGAGGAGCTTCGTGTGAAAATTCCGGAGGACGGCCAGCCACTTCAGCGACCCCTGTATGTCGACGTGGTTCCGAAGGTCTTTGCTGCGAGGTTCCCCGCGTCCCGACGGCTACGAAGGACTGCTGCCCTGACTATCGCCCTGTTTTGGACCCTTGACGATTGGTAGAGCGAAACTATAGACGAGTCTTCTAGTGACGTCATTGATCATCGATACTTCAGTTAAGTATAAGTGGAGCATCTCCCAGTCCTTAGTTTGGTTCTTAGTTTGATATCCCTTGGGATAGCTTTGATTTGGAACTTGCAAGCGCCAAAGCCGAGGGACTCGTGTATTCACGAGACTATCGTATTCGATAATCCTTTGAAGTTTGAAGCTAGACTAGAGAGCGAAGATGCCTGGTCTTAGCAGACTTGGAAATTTGTTTTGTCTTGGTTGTAATATGGATTCCCGGTTGGAGGACTCGTGTCCGGTTCCTCCAATTGGAACTCCAACATATGAGCTCTATGTGAAGCATGGCGTAGGCCCTATCACATATAATGAAGTGTGGATCCGATACACCAGAAACAATGGTGTTTTAAAATGGCCCCAATATGGTAGTTTCGACACAGAGATTTTAGATAATCTAGAGGTTAAACTGTTCAAAAATAAAGCCCGGCCGGCGATGTTTGACTCCTTTCGCCTATGGCGCAAAGAAGCCAAACAGAAAGAAATGAAATTAGCAAAGAAACATAAACGAGGTATGTCAATGGTGCAAGCTGCCGTTGCGTTCAGGGATAATGAGGAAGAGCAAGAGAATGAACAAACGCTTAGAAGTAGGAAGTTAGCAGTAGATAAATGCTACCCAGTTCTGCCACGTAAAGGACTAGGATCAAAAGACGAACATGATAAGGATCCTTTAATGTCCCATTTACTGAGTTCACCACCTCCATATGCTCAAAGTGCTACCGCACCACAGCAACCTTTTGTTGTACAACCTCCTATTGTTGGACAGCAGGTTCTACCACAATCACCAGCTCCTCTTCAGCTGGTTCCTACTCCTCCGGCGCAGCCCTCTCAAGGGCCGCCGCCTTTGCTACCTACTCCATCTGTCTTTCCTGCAACTTCGCCTACTGCTCCAACTGCTTATCCTAATGCTCCCTCTGCTACTGCCTCCACCTCTGCTTTACATCAGCCTGTCTTTTCTGGCGTATCTACCTTTCCGCCAGTTTCTCCTTCTGTTCGGCAGAGAGTAGCAAACACTGTCACTGGTCTTTTCTCACCTTTCTTTGGGTCGCCTAATACGACCCCTAACACAGAACGTAGACAGTTGCGGAGTCGACTGCCTGACTATCACGAGAGAGAAACACTGAATGAATTAGCACGAAAATGGGTTATCAATACAGTAAAATATGACGTTCAGTCCGTCATGGAAGTCTTCCGTCAGTGGGAAGCATCTACGCAGAGATATGTTTTTGAACAAATGTGTGTATTTCTCCGTGAGGATTTAAAGGGCAATGATCCGGAATACGACATGCCTGAATTATTCCGTGTACGGTTCAAGTTCGCGGAGGGCATGATTGTAGGCACTGATGTTGAACAAGCGGTTGCGACATTATTGTCTTATAGGAGTAAGGGGAGCAACTCTCGATCACTGTCTGAGCATGACGCACCAGGTAGGAAAAAGGCGCGACAGTATCCCATGAGAGAGGTTCCCCCAGTTTGGAGGGAAGGTGATGCAAATGCTAATCCAGCCATTCCGCCGCATTTTCAGCGCATGTGGGTACATGTCTCTAGGAAGAGATCTGAGGTTTTGGCTCTGAAACAGACGTTGCCTGATCCCCGTAAAAATCCTGCAGGGTATTATAAGGAGTTATCACAGACTGCCAGCTCCTGTATCATGAATCTAGCAGATGTAGACATGTTGTTTGGAAATGTTGTTCCACAGCCTTTATGGGGAAAGATTCGTCATGCAGATCATGACCAAGAATTAGGTGACACATGGGTTAATATCGCTGCTGCTGATGCTAGACAAGTTGGTGGCGCTAAGCCCGAGCCTTTGGTAGCAGAGCTTCCTGGTAGAATTATTATGTATATGAAGACTTTAATGCCCGAATTGCGTGTTAATTGGGACAAGTTGTCGGCGTGCAAACAGAAGAAAGATGAAAATGTGTCCGACTTTTTCACGAGGTTCGAAGAGACCTTCGTCGATCATAGTGGTCAGGATATGGCTACCGAGGGTGGCCAAAGATTGTTTGTTGACAAATTTGTACATAATTTGCTTTGTGAACTATGTAATAAGTTGAAGGATTCTGAGAGTGCATGGGCCGTTTCCACGTCAGCGCAGATTTTAGCCACGGCCCAGTACTATGAGAATAGGCGTAAAGATGAGTTAGAGAAGGCAAATAAAAAGACTAAAGAATTGAAAAATAAAGTCCTTCTGCAGCAAGCTTATCCACCTCGTAATATAATCAGCACGATTATCAGCAACCCCAGCAGTATTCGAGGAACTCGCAAACAAACAAGTCTTCTCAACCACGTTTACCGTATGAACCCAATCAGTGTGCGTATTGCAAGGAAGAGGGTCATTTCAAGAATAGTTGTCCGGCTTTGTTACAACGTATGAATGGTGTTTCTGGTGCAAGAGGTCGAGGTGTTCAGCAAGCCCCTAGAGGTAGGGGTTGTGGAAATGTGCTCCTTCTTTCCCGTCTCAGAATTCTATGAATAGTTTTGACCAACGGACTAACGCGTCTTCTAGGACAGCTCAGTACTATGCTGATGACTACTATGCAGAAAATGAGAATATGGAGGGTAACGATTGCTAGGACAGCCATGGACAAAGGAGGGAGTTGTTTCAGTTCCAGTAGATCAGAATGGACCTTATTTTGAGGTGGTTACATCAGGTGTGTCAGAACCTTTTCTGTTGGATACTGGTGCTACAAAGAGTTCTATTATGCACTCAAAACTCCCTGGCGCACCTTTGTCTGGCGAAATGAATGTTTCAGTAGGTTTTTCTGGTGCCCCGGTTAGAAACCTGATCTCTAGTCCTATGTCCCTTTCTGTTGGGCCATGTGAATTAGAAGCACCCCTCATTCTTACAACAGGTTGTGGTGAAAACTTGTTGGGATTGGATCTGTTAAAGAGATTATATGCGACTTTGTACTGTTCTCCTTCGGGAGTACAACTTACACTGGGTAAGAAAGTGGTTTCTCCAATGTATTTGTCAAGTGAAAAACTTCCAACAGAATTGTCTTCTCTCCCGGATATACTTCGGGCTTCTGGCTCTAATGATGTGGGTCTTTTGGAAATAGCGCCATATGTTATAACATTGAAAGCCAATGTTAGAATGCCACGTATTCCCCAATACAAGATCTCTAGCGAAGGTGAAAAGGCGTTGTTAGCAATCACTTACGATCTGATTGAGAAAGATGTAATTGAAGAGACAACAGGCAACATTTGTAACAGTCCTGTTCTGCCGGTTTTAAAGCGTACTGGTCCTTCCCAACTACCTGTCTATAGGTTTGTGATTGATCTTAGAGAAGTGAATAAGATTGTTGTGCCACAGTTTCCAGTTGTTCCTGATATCACTGCCCTATTGACTATGATTCCAGCTTCAGCTACTTGGTTCTCGGTGATTGACTTGAAGAATGCTTTCTTCGGCATCCCGATTGCCGAGGAGAGCAGAGATATTTTTGGCTTCAATTTAGGAGGCCGAAGTTTCCGCTTCAAACGCCCTCCTCAGGGCTACTGTGAAAGTCCATCAATATTCAGTCAGGCTCTGAAATCACAGCTTGACACGATTGTTTTGCCCGACGGCGATACTCTTATTCAGTACGTCGATGATTTGCTGGTCGCTGCAGATACTGAGGAGATTTGCAAACAAGCCACTTTGTCATTGTTGCGTCATTTATGTGATCTGCACCACAAAGTCTCTCTTTCAAAGTTGCAATATTGTCGACAAGAAGTGACCTACTTAGGTCACATCTTATCGAAGGAGGGAAGGAAACTGACCCCAGAAAGAATTCAGGCAATTGCAAAATTGAGTGTCCCAAGGACACAGAGAGAAGTGCGTGCTTTCTTGGGCATTATATCATATTGCAGACAATGGATACCAAATTTCTCCTTGTTGGCCAAACCTTTGGTGGCATTAACTTACAAAGATACACCGAATCCCATTCCATGGTCTGAAGATTGTCAGAAAAGTTTTTCCGAATTACGCAATGCGTTGTGTTCGGCTCCTTTGTTGGGTACCCCCGACTACAGTAAGCCTTTTACATTGTATGTCCATGAGAAAGAAGGTTGTGCATTATCAGTCCTGACACAGTCTATTGGGGACAAACCGCGTCCATGTGCGTACTTTTCGTCGACTTTAGATCCTGTAGCTAAGGCGTTGCCGAGTTGCTTGAGAGCAACGGCGGCAGCAGCTGTTTGTATTCGACAGTCTGCTGGGATAGTGATGAATAATATGTTAATCATCATGGTCCCACATGCAGTAGACATTTTGTTAAACAGAACAAGGACACAGCACTTAACTAGTGCTTGATTGTCAAGTTATGAGCTGACACTATTAGCGAGTCATCTACACATAAAGAGGTGTGATACATTGAACCCAGCCACGTTATTGCCCATTTCAGTAGAGACAGATGAGGTCGAAGAATATGACTGCTGCTTTAGGACAGAAGAAGAGACAAAAGGTAGAGTAGATTTACAAGACACTCCTCTTCCTGAATGTGATGATGCTTTATGGGTCTATGGTTCATGTTTCAAGTTGCCAAATGGTGATACGACTGCAGCGTACGCTGTGACGACGTTGCATACGATTGTTGAAGCTGCACGTATCCCACACAACTCAGCGCAAGCAGCAGAATTGATTGCACTTACAAGAGCGTGTATATTGGCGAAAGGAAAAAGAGTTAATGTGTACACGGACAGCCAATACGCCTTTGGCGTGGCTCACAGTTTTGGACGATTGTGGCGTGAACGTGGGTTCCTGACGTCGCATGGTGTTAAGATCCAACATGGTCAGTTAGTGAATGAGCTTCTTGAGTCACTGACCTTGACGTTACAAGTTGCGATTGTAAAATACAGTGCACACAAAAAGGTTACGGATGATGTTGATCGTGGGAATGCGTTTGCGGATGAAGTTGAAAAAGAGACTGCAAGGAATGTAATGAGTCGAATGTATGTTGCAGGCCCCGCAAGATGGATTGGTGATATTGGTATGTGTGAAGATACGATTGAGAGTGTGAAGTCCATCCAAGCTGAAGCCACAGAGAGAGGTGAATGAATGGAGAGAAAGCAAGGGTAGATTGGATGCGAATGGTTGTTGGATCGAATTGTCAGAGCATCAGAGATGGTTGCTACCCGATGCGTATGTGCTTGCCGTGGTGACAATGGCTCATGGGATGGCTCACATGAGTGTGAAAGGGATTTGTAAATTGCTGGCTCCAGTATGGCAAAATAGTGGGATCCCTAAGTGTGCAGAGAATGTGGTCAAGAATTGTATGGTGTGTCTGAAGTACAATCCTGGTAGGGGAACCCCAACTCCAGCTGGTCATTTTGCGCCTCCAACATATCCGTTCAAGGTTTTGCAGCTAGATTTCATCCACATGGAAAAGTGCAACAATTTGAAATACGTACTCGTTTTTGTTTGTGCCTTTTCCAAGTGGGTGGAAGCGTATCCCCTTAAGGACAACACTGCCTTATCTACAGCCAAAGCCCTTGTCAAAGAGTTCTTCCCTAGGTTTGGAATGCCTAGAATGGTCTGGAGTGATAATGGGAGTGAATTTGTGGGTCGAGTGATGAAGAGAGTGTGTGAAGGGCTAGGCATACAACAGAAGTTCCACGCTGCAAATCACCCCCAGTCAGCTGGATTAGTAGAGTGCTACAACGGCACGTTAAAATTGAAACTGGCCAAGATTCAAGCAAACACAGGTCTTAAATGGCCTGACGCCCTGCCTTTGGCACTCCTATCAGCAAGAATGACTGTTCACTCTAGAGTGGGACTTAGTCCACATGAAATTGTGTTCTGCCGCCCGGCCAACATATGGGGAGTGCCAAGGCCCACCAGGTTCATTGAAATAGAGCACCCTGTACTGCTTGATTATCTGTATGAATTGACTGCTAAATTGCGTGTTTTACACCAACAGGTCCACGACATCCTACCTCAGGCCTCTGAAGCTCCAGGGCATCCTATCGATCCTGGATCGTATGTCCTGGTCAAGAACTTCCAGCGAACAAAGAATGACCAGCCCCGGTGGACCGGCCCTCATCTAGTCCTTCTCTCGACCAGATCTGCCGTCCGAGTGGAAGGAAAGAAACATTGGGTGCACGGCAGCCATTGTAAGAGGGTCTAACTGCCCCTTCCGTATGACCGGTGGGCCCAGGAGGGAATAGCTGATTCTGATACTGAGTCTGTGCCTCGCTTCCTGTCTTTTAGCGATACACGTTTAAAAGGAACAATTTCTGAACAGGAAAGCGACAACGTCTTACAAGAAGCTGTGCCTCTGTCAATTCGATTGAACACTACAAAGCCTGAACTCTTGTTCCAAGACCCCACAGCACCTGGTAGAAAGCGCTACGATTTGAGGCCAAGACCTTTGACTATGGACAAATAAAACATTTTTTCTTTTTATTGTGCAGCTCTCTCATCCAAGAAACTTGCTCATTTTTGATTTTCGAACCGCCATCCAGTTCTACTGCTAGGGTCGCGGCTGCCCAAAGTCTTTGGGCTGCAGCCGAAGACGTTTAGGTCGACCGTTCTAGTTGGTCTAAGGGAGTTGCCCTGGACTGACAGAAGCACCCCTTAGCAGAATCAACCTCCCGCCGCGGGCAGCAATTTAGAGGATGGAGTTTCCCAAGATGGAAAGACCTGCCAGACCAACAAACTTTGAAACCAGAATATGCACTGTGATGGCGAAAAAACAATTTTTAATAATATGCATTTTTATGTTGTGTAGTATAATGATGTTTTTTATAGGCTATGCTTTATTCACCTTCCGAGTATCATTTGCACACACCACACCGCCCACACCTCCTCCTACTGTTTCCTCACACTCTTTTCACCCTCTACCTGAACACAAGTCTGCTAGAAGATTAGAATTTATAAATAACTCATTCGTTCAGCTCTTACACCAACACCAGTTTGTAATGAACATGACAAATTGTTGGGTGTGTGGACTGATGCCACACACGACAGATAAAGGTATCCCATATTTTGTCCTGCCATTCAGCTACTATGGTTCTTTGTGGGCATTTCAAACAATGTTCCTATTTGCCATCGAACCATATCCCCCACGTCCCACAGGGAGCAACTCGAGCAATAAGGCACTAGTGGCGGGAATCAGGAATATGAGCAGGGATATCGACACGTATAGAACAATTCCCAGAGATGAATTGTAGGCTTACAGTAGATGGAATATAACGAAATATGAAATTTCCTTGAGTAAGAGCCAGCCAGCGAAGAAATCCTCCCCAATTTGGATAGTACCCCATCAGGGTCACCTATGTCTGCAGGGAAATGGCAAAAACCCCAGAGCACAGTTAGGGAAGAGTGTCTGTACTGAAACTTACGTTTTCTCGTCTCAGACCTCCCCCTCATTCTTGGCAGCTAAGGGTACATACTTCGTCTGCTATGATAGAGCATATACATGGCTGCCCCCTGACTTTTCGGGCACATGTTTTGTCTCGTTCCTGTTGCCACCCACCTACACGGCCGCGGCAGATTACCATAGGACAAAGACAGTTAGGGGTGTCATGAGTAAAGACGACACTGCGGAACAGGAGTTTGGGGATTTCGCAAAAGGTTTTCTGCCGTTTTGGGGGCCCATGGTGAACAGCAGGAACATTCGCCAGTTGACGAGGGTAGTTGAATCCGCCGTGATTGAAACGGCTGGTGCCCTTAGTAACTTGACTGCGGAACTCCAGTCAGACCGCCTTATGACTCTTCAGAACAGGGTTGCCCTCGATGTCATACTTGCAGACCGTGGTGGGGTATGTAAAGTGATCCAATCAAGTTGCTGCATTTTTATCCCCGATAACGCTCCAACAGTATACCAGGCCATCTCCAAACTGCATAGGATCTCTGAATCCATTCACGTGGATAAAGGGGACTGGTCATTAATGGGGTGGTTCTGGGAACTGATATCTGCCTGTGGATGGAAGATTCTAATAGTCATTGGGATGGTCTTAGCGATTCTGTTCATGTTCTGCCTGTGTGTGCAGTGCGCTCCTGCTATATGTGGCCTCTGTGCTACATCATGTGTAAGGAAGCCTGTATCTAGAGATGAACTAAGCAATAGGATGATGCTACAACAGCATCTCAATGACTTAATGTACACTGACCTGGACTCAGATTAGCATGAGTATAGGTTATTGCCTATATAAGGGCAAAAGAAGGGTCTGTAGTACTGAAAAATCCGGACCCTGCTATTGTCTGGTACCGAAGCTCTACACTTGTGTCAAAAATATCATCATATCATGACGATTTTGGTATCGGCAGACCGGTAATGATTGAGATACTATGCCTATGCATTTGTGTCACGATCGAGTGACACAATCACCCTGAAATCGTAGTATCTGTCTTGAACTCTCGGGTTCCATTTTGTGAGCGGCATCCATTTTGTGATTGCCCTTACATATTCAAAACGACCAAGGCTGAATTCGATCTAAAGGACACGTACACTGCTTTTTGCGCTCTACATGGAGCCCTTTGCTCAGCGGATACGCGATAACCCACTAGTGACCGGCATCCAGATGGGAGCATTCAAGCACGCTATCAGCCTTTACGCGGATGATGTTATATTGTCCATTGACAAACCCGCTGTGGCTCTGCCAGCATGCATGGAAGAACTGTCCTCTTTTGGCGCAGTTGCCGGATTTCGGATGAACATGGGGAAGTCAGTAGCGCTGGATGTCTCCCTTGACCCGGTCACTAGGGCCTGTTTGCAACGGCGGTTCCCCATGCTATGGTCTTCGGGAGCAGTGCCCTATCTGGGGATCCAGATTGCACCTACCTTGACGGAAATGGTGTCGGCAAATTATCGGGCCCTGGGGGCCAAGATCAAGGAGGAACTGGGTCGATGGAGTCGGGGCACCCTTTCCTGGCTTGGCAGGATAGCTGCTGTCAAAATGACGATTTTACCTCAGGTGTTGTACCTCTTTCGGGCCTTGCCGCTCCAACCGCCGGTGGGATGGATTTCGCAACTACAGGCAGACGTTTCTCGGTTTGTCTGGCAGGGGAAGAAGCCTAGATTACGTAGGGCCCTCTCGCTGCTGGCCCCGGAGGCAGGAGGACTGGGTATCCCAGACTTTCGTAAATACTTCCAGGCAGCGCAGCTGCGTTACCTGGTGGAATGGAGCAGGTGGGAGTCTGATAAGCACTGGCTCTTCCAGGATCAGGCGGTAGCGGGGAGACCGCTGCAGGAAATCCCCTTCCTACGTCGCCCTCATCGGCCCAAAAATCTCTATGCCTCCTTTGTTACGAGGGTGCCACTGCGAGTGTGGGATACTACCAGCGTTTTATGTGGCCTCACCACGTTCCCGTCACCGCTTACTCCACTGGTAGATAATCCAGACTTCACCCCGGGGATGGAGAGGGGAGCGTTTGCGAGATGGCAACGGGCGGGGTGCAGAGCCTTGTGTCACCTTTATGGCCCAGACGGGGTGGTTCCTTTTCCCCACCTTCGCCAGGAGTTCTCGCTTCCGGAGACGGAGCGACTTCATTATATGCAGGCCCGCCACTGGGCCCTCCACCCGCAGGTGAGAGAGTCGGCCGATCAGCCTTTTCTCCCTTACGAACACTGGCTCATGACACGGACATCGGACTCCAAACTGATTTCTGACTTGTACAAGCTGCTGCAACCCCCGGCAACAAACCTTTATCACCCTGGGAGGGAGCGTTGGGAGAGGGAGCTGGGGAGGACACTGAGCCCTAAGGAATGGGAACACATAGCCTATAGAGCGCGGCACTCGGCCTACCACATGGGACTCACTGATACACTGACCAAAATCTCTACCTATTGGTACTACACACCGAAACGAGTGCATGAGTTTGACCGTAGTAAAGTGGATGCATGTTGGCGGGGATGTGGGCATAAGGGTACACTTACACATATCCTGTGGGATTGCCCGCTCCTAGAACTTTACTGGAAGGAAGTGTTGGATGAAATTGATTCTGCTTTTGAAATTGAACTGCCGCGCTTCCCTGCCTATACCCTGCTGGGACTTCCGAATGATCTAATGTACCCCCTTCGTTCTCGTAGAGGGAGACAGATAGCAATAGCTCTGGGTTCCGCGGTTCAGAACATCCTGATTCATTGGCACACTGCTACAGTCCCATCTATCAATGGCTGGCTCCACAGGTTGTGGCATGTGTTAGGTATGGAGAAGCTGTCCCTCACAGTGGCGGGGGATGTGGACCAGTTTAGGGAACTCTGGCAACCATTTCACTCCCTCTTGCTTACTGAATTTAAGGAACTTACCTGTCCCAAATATATCCGTCTCTTGAGGCTTCCGGCCCCGGTAGAGCCTGTCCCTTGATCTCCCTGTGAGTTTCTCTCCTTAGTATGGTGGCTCTGAGGGGTGTTGAGCTTAGGGACTGTGCACTGGACGTGGGGTGGGATTGGAAGGGTGGGTGGGAGTTTGGGTGTTGGGAGGGAATGTTGGGTGGGGGGGTTTCTTGGGAAATGTCATGACATGTTGTAGCGGCAGAAGCCTTCTGTTTCAGTGCAGGCGGGGACGGCGGATGGACATTTATTAACGGCAATCTTAGACATGTGCTTTTCCGCCCTGCTACATTTTCTTTGAGCTGGTTGTTTGTCCTTACGTGTTGTGCCGAATAAAATACTTTAAACACATAAAGGACACGTACACCTTTGCTGACTCCTCTGTGACCTGGGCGAGCTGACTCCACTGCCTCAAACCAAACCCGTTCGGGCAGTTCTTTCCCAGTGGCCGAATGAGATTAGTATCAAGGCACAACATGTCATAAACTGTTCATCGCATACAAGCTATGGCTAATCTCACATACACCTGTCCCTGTTTCTTCTTTATGATCTGTTTTACAAGGAGGAGGTGCCCGATTTTATTGGGGGTCCGTCGATATCTGATGAAAGTTCTGGGCCTTGCCGGGTAATCTATCACGAACTGGACAAACTGAAATGTGGGTTTGTCATCATGACTCTGCTTTTTCTTTGTAGTGAAAATATGTATATGGCCAAACTGTAAAACTAGGAATTCTTGCCTGAAGCCTAATATTCAGTATAAAGAGAAGAGGCTGGTTCTGTAAAAACGAGCAGTCTCCTGAGAACCTACATGCTGTTGTACTTCTAGGATACCTGTTACTGGTTGCAGCCAATAAACTCAATCCTTGACATCACCTAAAAGACTCTGTTTCTGTGGTCCAAAACAGGAAGGACTCGAGGTCTTTGGGTGTTCTCCCTGGCACCGCTGGGTCCATAAAAACCCGGTACCTCAGTGTTTCTGGTGTTGCAGAGGGATGTTCTGGTCAGGATGCACTTAGCGGCTTGGAGGTTGTACGCTTAGGTTTGCTGAGTAAGGGTGTTCCAGCTGGCCTGGCCTCTACTCTGCAGGCGGCTAGGCGCCCGTCTACCAACAAGTTTTACCTGAGACACTGGCGTTCTTTCAGTCCGTGGTATCGTGACCGGGGTTTGGACCCTACTTCCTCTTCTTTGTTAGAGGTGATGCTTTTTCTCCAGGTGGGTGCTGCTTTGGGCTTAAAGGTTTCTTCCCTTCGTTTGCAGTGGGCTGCGATTAGGGCGTTCCGGAGCTCTTGGGGCAATCTCTCCAATCCTGATAAATTGGTTGGTCGCCTTTTTAAGGGTTTTGGTAATGTTCTCCATGTCCATCTGCGGCATTTTACCACCTGGGATCTGTCTCTCGTCTTGACGCTCTGATGTCCCCTCCTTTTGAGCCCTTGCTTTCTGAGGATCTGCTCCATTTGTCCTTCAAGACCTTCTTTTTGGTGGCGATTTCCTCTGCTCGCCACTTGGGTGAGCTGGGCGCTCTCTCTTCCAAGCATCCTTGTCGGATTTTTTAGGGCATTTTTATTTTTGAGGCCTCACCTTTCCTTTCGTCCTAAAGTGGATTCTCAGTTCCACCAGGATCAGGAGTTGGTTCTTCCTTCCTTTTTTGATTCTCCTGTGTCTGAGTCTGAGGTGCGGCTGCACTCTTTGGATGTTCGGCGGGCTCTTTTGATCTATTTGGAGCGGGTTGCTCCTTTTCGTTTGTCTGATTCACTTTTTGTTAATTTTGGGCCTGTGAATCGGAGTTTGCGTCCTTCTACTCCTTCCTTGAGTCGTTGGGTTCGGTCTCTGATTTCTTTGGCATACAGGGCATCTGGGCACCTTTCTCCTTTGGGGGTTCAGGGTCGTTCCACTCGGTCCATGGCGGCATCCTGTGCAGAAGTCCAAGGGGCTTCCATTTCGGAGATTTGTGGGGCTGCCACCTGGGCTTCACCGTTGACCTTTGCCTCCCATTACCGGATTGGCCAGGAGGTTGACCGTGCTGACGTTTTGGGTTCAGGGTTCTTTCCACTATGGTTCCTGTTTAGTGGTTTTTCCCTGTCTTCTGTGTTTTTTAATAAACCTGTTTTTGTGCATACCTTATTGGTTGTCCTGTTTGGCTTTGTACTTCTCAACTACGTAAGGAATGAAAGCAAGGGAGGGGCGATGAGGTAATGTCTCAATTACTTACCGGTAATTGCATTACTCTGAGTCCTACTCCCTCGCTTCCATTACTTACATCCCTCCCTCCCTGGTAGTCCGGGCCAACCAATTGGTATGGTTTCGGTCTCTGTGGTAATACAGGAGGTTTGAGGGGGGTGGGGGCTACTTATAGCCCCCGCGTGATAACATCACGTGGTATGGGTGTCTGGTGAGGCAGGGTTGCCTCGACTACGTAAGTAATGGAAGCGAGGGAGTAGGACTCAGAGTAATGCAATTACCGGTAAGTAATTGAGACATTGGTCGTCATCAGCATCCACAGAAATGTTGTCAGGTGGGGCATTATTTTAACGCCAATGACGTCGCGGCGCACAAGGATGTCATCTCAATACCGGCAGGATGATCTTGACGTCTTTTTAAAGGGCAAGTGAAAAATCTAGGGGTGAGGGCCCCCCTAACCCGCTCCTCCACGCTGACGCCCTTGTTGGTCATCAACTAACCAATACTTGACCCCAAAAAGAATTAGACAATTCAAATGGTATCCTTCATGACAACAATTCCACCCAAAGACCAATCTGAAATTTAAAAGCCTGTGATAAGAAATCCAATTTTAACTAGGGTTATATGTAATTCAGAGGAGCAGTACATACTAATGGTTTGCATATAATAAGAAACCGTTAGCATACCTTACAATATTAATTTAAGTGATGTTTCCCCTTCCCTTCACACCTTCACCTTGCAGAATAATAAGCTAAATGCACAAAGCATTTTCTGGTCACAACGGCCCGATTCACAGAGTCAAGCAATTTGTGACCTGAAAAACGCTTTTTTAAATGTACAAAAGGCAAATTGCGATTGTTACCTTGTTATTGAAATTGCATTTTCATTTGTGATTCAGTATTTGGAAGGGGCTTGTTTAGGGCATCCCTTCCAAATACAGAGTTGCTATGGTATGTATTACTGTTTTGCGACCGAATTACGGATCGCAAAATAGGAATACTTTATCACCAGTTTAAAACTGGTTGTAACCCATTTGCAAAAGGGAAGGGACCCCTTCATCTTTGAGAATGTAAATAAAAAACATCTTTAAGGACAGACAGTGGTCTCACGAATCACTGCCTACTACTTTTTTATTTTTAAATGCATCCGTTTTTCTTTTAAGGAAAATGGGCTGCATAAAAAAAAGTATATTGTTTTATTAAAAAACAATCATAGGGGAGGAGCTTTGCGCGCATCCGAGATGGCCGCGTGAGCACAGGGCTCCCAAGATCCTCCCCGCCCTCCGCATATATCCTGAACGATATCCTGATTACGAAGACGGGTTGTTGGAGATGACACTCAGCTGTTGATCTAGCTGCTTTCAAAAATTGATTCGGACTTCGGGAACCGCTGCTACGACAACCTGAACTTTTGAGGCCCACCCCATGGCGACGCCTGGGGCTCGAGTCGTTGAGACGCCTAGGCAGTAGTTGAACAACAACGGCCCGACGGGCTCGGCTCACTGCCTTGGAGTTAACTTTCGGTTTCGCTTTCGGTCTTTGGCCTTATCCTACCCAAGATTGACCTGGTCACTCGAGGTCTTCCGAACTCGGTGACTCCACCGTATGCCAACGGTCGCGAGTGTCTGTGTGCTGGGCTGCAGCTGCTGACGCCTGCCTTTGAAGACGCCGGTGGGTCGACTGCGAAGGGCCATTTTCACCAGGTCTCACAGGCCCCTCGGGGGCACATTGCCCAATATGGCAGGCAGACCCGACAACGAGAAGTGGAAAACCAAGACGCCTCTCCGGGGGGAACTATTCAAACGAATGTCATGGATCGATTTACCCAGCCTAAGGGGTCCCCCGGTGGTACGAATAAGATTTTGGAGGAGGTGGGCGGAGACCCGGCTGCGTTGACCGAGTTGACTCTGCAGGATGTCATGGGCGCCATTGCTGGTATTAAGTCTTCCATCGGCCAGCAATATGAGTCTCTCGCCCTTAAGCTCAACACTGTGGCCATTGACATCAATTTGATTAGAGCGGACTTATCGAAGACTAACGAGAAGGTAAAATCCTTAGATCTAAAGACCTCCAGCCTTACGACCGATGTGTCCGACTTACAGACGGAGGTATCCTCCAATGATCTCATGGCTCGTCGACTTGAGGATTTTGAAAACAGGGCCAGACGCAATAATTTACGTATTACTGGGGTCCCTGAAAAAATGGAAAATCCCGCCGTTGATCTCCTGGTGGAGGACCTCATCCTAAATCACCTCGCCCCCAGAGGCCTAAGTAAATTCTTCGCCGTGGAACGTGCGCACCGAGTACCTGGTGGGAAGCCGAAGCCGGATGCCCCTCCGAGGCCGATTATCGCCAGAATTTTCAACTTCAGAGATAGAGACACTATCCTGCAGACATCGCGGGTGGGAGGCCCCGTGAAGTTTGAAAACACAACGGTTAAGTTTTACCCAGATTTTACCCAGTTCGTTCAGAGACAGAGGATGGGGTTTCAGGGGGTGAAGCGACAGTTGAGAGACATGGACTTGAAATACGCGATGCTATTTCCAACCAGGCTCCGTGTCGAATATGAGGACCGGATGTTTTTCTTTGATCAGCCTGAGAATGTGAGTGACTGGCTGGATACATTACCAAAGTGGAGCGATCGAACGGAGCACTCGGGTGGAGCAGAGGGTGGCGTGCCGGAGCAAGAATGACAATGTGGTCCCTGATTCCCGAACAATTAACATACCATACAGCTCGGTTTGAGTTCTTTCATACTTATGTGATCTATGATGGTATACCCTAGGGTGGCGGGGGGAGTGGGACTCTTTCCTCCTCTGGGTTTCTTTTTGTAGACTAGTTTATTGTTAGGGCGACAGGCACACTGCAAGTTGGGGATGTTTTTGAGTCTAACGCAGGGGTGCAGGGTGGGGGGTATTGTAACGGGTTCATGTTGGGGGGTGGAAGTGGAAGTTTGGGCATGTTTTACTTTTTCTCAAGGCAACGTATTGTGTTACTCTTGTATCTGGGTACTGTGTTCGCTATGGGGAGGACTCTGCATTCATTTCCGGGATGGGGGGTAGTGGGTTGAAGATACTGTGTTGGAATGTCAATGGGTTGGGGGATAGGATAAAGCGGGGCATAGTGTTGCAACTGTTGAGACGCCTCTCCCCTGATGTTGTGTTGTTGCAGAAGACGCACTTGATTGGACACACTTGTCATGCCATGAATCGGCGAGGATATCGTCTTGCTGTACACTCTGGGTTCACTACTGGTTCAAGGGGCGTGGGCATCCTAGTCAAGAACTCTCTCCCTTTGGAAATAGACAACATGATTCTTGACGACAGGTGGCGCTAAGCTGCTCTCACAGGAAGGTTGGAGGGGAGGACTGTCTCGCTGGTTTCTGTATATGTCCCGCCTGGTCTACAGACCTTGACTTTTGCTGATCTTGGGCGTGTGGTGCTGGGGCTTCCAGAAGGTATCCTGGTGTTGGGCGGAGATTTCAATTCAGTTGTCTTCGGTAGTGTAGATCGCTACCTCCCCAGAGACCTCACCAGGTCGCGGTCTTGGTTAGGTGGGTTTTTAGATACACTGGGTTTGGTAGACTGTTGGAGGCTGATGCATCCTGGACAAGTACAGTACACGTTCCACTCTGGGGCCCACGGCAGTCTCTCCAGACTTGACTATGTTTTGATGCCGGCGGTGCAGCCCTCCTCTGTCAGGTAGATTAGACATCTGGCCCGGGGGATATCAGATCACTCCCCATTGTGGCTCCAGATCGGCACTAGTGTGAGTGTCGAGGGACGGGTTGCCCCGATCAATCCCTGGTATCTTCGTGAGAGAGCGCAAACGGACCTAAATGTATAAGTACATCACACTTACACGTAGTAAGCACAAGTCATGAAGAGAAATGCCATGAGTGCTGATAGTACCTGCATTTATATTCTGAAATGTGTAGTTAACTTAGAGATTTAAGTAGAAGTGGAACTAATGCAGAAATGTGTGAAATTATATGACTTTATTAGACGTGATTAATCCTGAATCCATGTCGTGTAGCTGCTAAAATGAAAGATGGCATGCGGTTAAACGTAGAACGTGGTAGGCCTCAGGGCCAGAGCTGGAAGGGATGGGAAAGGTGTTTCCTTTCACGACATGGATTGCACTAATGTTTTAGTAATAGCGTTAATGGGCCATGATTTATAGATGTGTTTACCGAATAATAGAATAAGAGTATTAGCATGCTATTAATTAATGAAGGAGTTGAATGCTATAATCATTATGAGAAATGCTGTAGGCCTGAAATGTTTATAGACATTGATTTATACGTATTGGTCTGGGCCGAGAAATGTTGCAAACCTTTGCTGGAAGTCTATGAGAATTGGGATCTTGGCTGCAGATGTCTGTCTGCAAGAGAAAGGGGGGATCCAATTATAAATGAAATGAATAGAGGTTTGTTCAGGAGACGGCCCAGACATGGAGGAGGGTTCCGGAATGTTTTAAGGGGTATCAGCGGGCCGGAGAAGAGTCTGAGAAGCAAGGTCAACTCTAACGCACGAGGCCTCATCATGGAAAAAGCCAGAAGCTACACCACGTGAGGGGCGTCTCACGAGGGGCGTCCCAAAAGCTGTTGTATGTTTTGTATTAGGGA
The DNA here is from genome assembly GCF_964263255.1 of Lissotriton vulgaris. NCBI lineage: Eukaryota > Metazoa > Chordata > Amphibia > Caudata > Salamandridae > Lissotriton > Lissotriton vulgaris. The sequence goes on from NC_141691.1 coordinate 1,578,577,197, forward strand.
CAGCACCCCTGGGTGGAGTTAGAGCAGATGCCTGAGGACCCTTTAGAGAGCGGATGGGTAGGCAGAGAGGGGTCATGACTGGAGAACTATAGGTTTTCACCAAGAGACTAAGAGTGGGTGACCTCCCTAGGGGGTCATTCACCGCTGACACCTTTTGTTAGGTTGAGACCTGGTTAAGTAGGGATACCATCTAGAGCAGGGTAGGGACAGCCTAACCTGTGTTTTCCTCCAACCTTAAATGACGGAGAGATCTCAATACGTGTCCATGCTTATAGCTTTATTATTCTTAGAACTTGTACTCGTAGTCTTCTTTGCTCGTCTGAGGGTTTTCAGAGAGCACATGTATGTAGTTGGGCCCGTGTATCTTGTGAATCTCATTCTGAGATGCCTGTACTTGCAGCTTATTCTGACTATATAATAAACCTTTGAAAGCTAGAAGTTGTTTGTGATCTTTCGGAGCGGAGTCCTTTATTGGGTGAACTAACTTGGTAAGAGATGCACTTTCTTCCCTCAATGACAGGCAACAAAGGTTCAGTCGACCAGATCGGGGTTTTAGATCAATAGTGATAAGGTATCGATCAAAATCTCGCCCTTCCAGTCGTAACACCAAAACCCGTGCTGAATTGATTAAGTCCCTAGATCTGTACTTTGCCGAGAACGAGGGGTCCGTGTCCTCCTCTGTGTCACTGTTGGAGGAATTTAAGACGGTCATCCGAGGACAGGCATTATTGTTAATCGCTGGTGCCAAGAAAAGTAAGAATGAGGAGGTGGTCCATCTAGAGACTGAAATAACTGAGCTAGAAAGGGATTTGGAACTGGGTGTGACTCGTAACAAACTTCATGCTCTCAGCCTCAAACAACTGGATTATAAGTCCCTGGTGATGGATGCCGCTAAACTCATGAGTAGAGAGCAGCAGGGCAGACTGTATGATGTGGGTGATAAAGCTGGGAAACTGATTGCTTGGCTGGATAAAAAGGAGAGGGCGAGTCGTGTGGTTCCTGTGATTGAGAAACTCGATGGAGTGAGAGTGACTGATACGATTGAGATTGTCGATTGTTTCGCAGTACATTTCCGACATGTGTATTCCCCAGTCTCCGATAGACCGGAGGAGGACTCCTACCCGTTGCTACGTGACATTGCATTGCCTCGCCCGTCGGACTAGGATAGCGACTCAATGGACGCGGCATTTTCAGATGGCGAGGTGGCCCTCGCTATTCGCTCTCTGCGCTCGGGCAAAGCTATGGGCCCTAATGGTCTGCCCATCGAACTCTATAAGTTGCGTCCTGACAAAATGGCACCGTATTTCCGTGATATGTTTTTAGAGTTGCGAGACATCGGCTCCCTTCCTCTGGATCAGCGCCTCGCTACCATTGTAGTGATTCTTAAGGAGGGGAAACCGCGTGATCGCTGTGCGTCCTACAGGCCCATTTCCCTCTTAAATGCCAAACCAAAGATTCTCGCTAAGTTGCTGGCAAACCGCTTGATAAAAGTAATTAGTGACTTGGTTCATCCGGATCAGTCCGGTTTCATCCCACACCGCAATACAGCACTCAACCTGAGGCGCTTGCACGGGGTTCTCGCGAGGGCGGCGTCGTTGCGTGAACCCGCCATTTTGGTTTCTTTGGATGCTACGATGGCCTTTGATACGGTGGAGTGGCCGTACCTCTGGGCCGCTCTTGCGAAATTTGGATTCGGTCCTGGTTTCATTGGCTTGGTGAAACTTTTGTATGAGGAGCCATTGGCACACGTGGTAGTGAATGGTCGAGTATCTAGGCCCTTTGTTCTTGGGAGGGGTACGCAGCAGGGCTGTCCATTGTCCCTGCTTCTTTTCGCCCTTGCCTTGGAGCCCCTGGCTGCCTGGCTGCGATGGGAGCCCTCGAGGAAGGGTATTCAGTGGACCCCGGACTTCGAGGATCGCATATCGTTCTATGCTGATGACATTTTGTTGTACCTCACGTCCCCTCATAAGTAGTTGAATGTATTGTTTGATGTGCTCACCTCGTTCGGAAAGAATTCCGGCCTGGTGATCAATTGGACCAAGTCCTGTGTGTATGTGCTTTCAGGTGATACCCCCTCTGCCGCGTCATTGTCCCATCCAGGTGTCGCTGCCGGGATTTAAGTACTTGGGCATTTTTATATCTTTGGATCCCGTGGCTCGATATGATCGTAATCTGCTCCCTCCTCTTCAGAGGTAAAATCTGACTTTGTGGGCTGGCTCAGGCTACCACTTTCACCACTTGGGCGCGCAGCACTTTTTAAAATGATGTCCTTACCGCGATTTCTATATGCGCTCCAGAATACGTTTGATATTATTCCGGACAGTTATTTTCGGGAGGTGGAGAGTTTGCAGAGATGATTGATCTGGGATGGACGCTCGCGTATTGCCCTCGCCAAACTCACGCTTCCTTGGTATGACGGAAGTATCGCGCATCTGGATATCAAGCGATATTATTGGGCCTCTCAGTTGGGAGCGATTAATCATGGAATGTATGGACCAGCCTCTAACCCTGCATTTGAGATGGATTAGCACTTGTGGAGACTATAACAGAGCCCTTTATTCCAAAGTAGAGGGGAAGGGAACTGTCGGGACCTACCAAGATAGCGGTTTGAGTGTGGCATGATGCAAATGCGGCAACGGGATGGAAGGATCGACTGACCCGTGCGACTCCGCTTTATGCGTCTGAAAGACTGGGTTGCCTGTGGAAAACGAAAGGATTTGAAAAGTGGGATATGATTGGTATCAGTAGGGTGAGTGATCTATGGGTCAAGGGTAAATTCAAGACCTTCGAGGCACTGAAGGTAGAGTATGAGCTGAGTGATAGAGAATTCTTCCGTTATGCACAGATTATCCACACGTTGAATTCGGTATTTCCTAAGGGTACTGACATCCCTGAATCCTCCCCACTGGAGGATCGGGTGCTTGACGGCCATGTGCCCGACAGCACTATTTCTTTGATATATAAGAAATTAATTAATAATCGAACGGATCTGTTGGCGTGGCTCAGAGAGATCTGGACCAACGATGGTTTGGAGTTGGATGACGAGGACTGGCAGTCGGCGCTATCCTCGCCGAAGGAGGTTGCCATTCCGGCCCGCCTCCGACTCGTTCAACTTAAAATCCTACATCGAATATATGTCACTGGCCCGCGCTTGATTCATATGGGTCATTCAGTGGATGGGCTATGTAAGCGTGGATGTGGACTGGTTGGAACCTTCCTCCATATAATTTGGGTGGCGGCGTTCTGGAATCGTGTACATGCCGTGATGGAAAGAGTCACGGGGTGGCATTATTACCCGAAGCGAGGCGTTGCCTGTTGAATGTCTGGGAACCGAATGACTATGATGTTGCACAGACGCAGTGGGCGACCCTTGGTAATATGATTGCTAAAAGAGACATTGCGCCTGTGATGGCTGCATTTCCTAATGGATAGCAAATTGCAACCCACCTCATTAATATGCATGAAGTATGTCTATTTGCGACCCACTCGGGGCTAATGAAACTTAGGTTTCATACATTAGGATTCCAATTTCCTAACTGCGACTCACAGAGAATAGCAATTAGGAAGTCAATATTGCTAATGTTTGTATATCTTGCCCTATGGCCAGATGTACAAAGAGTAGCAATAACAATTTCTTAATTACGATTCTCTCCAGATTTGGAAATTGGTATTCCTAATGTATGAAACTCTTTAGTTTCATTAGCAATTCCTAGTGGGTCTCAAATAGACCTACCTCATGCCCAAGGGACCCCTTCATCTTTGTGAATGGGTTACCGGCATTTTTAGACTGGTGGTAAAGTATTACTGTTTTGCAACAGGAATTTGGTCGCAAAACAGTAATACATTCTGGGCCAGATATGACACATTTTTCCGGTTGCAAACAACTCAGGAGGCCATTTGCGACTGGTAAAATGTATTTTCAAATGTACCAACCCAATTTTGTGTGTCGGTAACCTAAAACGATTCGAAATATAGGGTTTGCTAGTCGCTATTAGGAAGGGGCATGCCAAGGGTGCCTCTTCGTAACTGCGAGTTGGACTTGTATGTAGAAATGTTTTGTGACCATGAATGTGGTCGTAAAAAATTCACAGTTTACTACCAATTTCAAATTGGTGGTAAGGCATTCGCAAATAGGAAGGGGGACCCCTTCCCCTTAGTGAATGGGGCACCAACATTTTTGTAGAGCAGGCAGTGGTCCCATGTACCACTACCCAACCTGAAAAAATTTAAAGAAAACTTTTTATTTTTGAAAAGCATCCTGTTTTCCTTTACGGAAAACGGGCTTCATTATAAAGAACTGCTTTTCGGGCCCCAGGCTCACCTTGGCGCCCATTCCTGACCGGCGATTTGCCACGCTGCCCGAGCGACCCGGGCCCGGCTGGGAGGAAGGCAGGACCGGAGCCCACTGGTTGTCGCGAAGGGACTTGGGTGCCGGACAGTGGGGGATCCCGGGGCCGGCTGGGCCCTGCCACGTTTCAGGGGTCTGATCGGGCCCCGGTGCTAGACGCTTGCGGAGTGTACTGCTTATTGCTGATTGGAGATATTGGGGTGCTGGCTGGGGGGGCGAGGCTACTGTTGACAGTCTGCAGTGAGTGCATCCTTCCCGGGCCCGCCGTCTTGTTACTAGGCGTCTGGTCGCCAGGGGTGCCGGTTGAATGGCCTTGACTGCGAACAGCTGGTGAGGGGACCCACTCCTCCACAACATCATGACGCGGGGTGGCAGTGGCAGCCAGGACAAACAGGGCCCCATTGATAAGTTCACTGAGGCCGCGGGCGCAAAGGGGACGCAACCTCCAGTGCCGGACAATGCTGCATTATTGGCCGCTATCACGCAGTCCAGGGATGTCCTAGACGCCAAGATTGGGGCAGTGGGCTCCGACGTTATGCTCCTTCGGCAGGACTTGCGAAACGCCGTGGAACGTATAACGGGCGCGGAGACGCGCATTTCAGCCGTGGAGGACGACATGACTACCCTAAAGAAGAGGGTTGTAGCCCTCGAACGGACACAGAAAGGACTGGTGGCGAGAGCGGAGGAGGCAGAGGGGCACGCCAGACGCAGTAATCTTCGCTTCCTGGGGTTTCCAGAGGATTACGAAAAGGGCAATGCTGAGCGCTTCCTAACACAATGGCTGGAGGGATGGATGCCGGCTGATACCCTCTCGCTCTGCTTCGTTGTGGAGAGGGCCCATCGGGCCTTGACTCAGAAACCTCCTGTGGGAGAACACCCTCGTCCCATGATCGCCAAACTGGTAATCTATGCCGACCGAGACGCTATCCTGAAACAGGCGAGATTGAAGGGCCAGCTTCTGTTTGAGAATTCTCATATTCTTATCTTCCCGAACTACACGAAATTGGTGCAACAGCAGAGACAGTCCTTCGCCACGGCCAAGGCCCGCCTCCGGGGCCTGAAGCTACCATATGCTTTACTGTACCCGGCTCGGTTGCGGGTTGTCTTTCAATCCTGTACTTTTTTTTTTGATACCCCGGAGGCCGTCTTTCAATGGACGGATGAGACTGTCCGGGTGCGAGTCAACACGGCAAAGGGCGGTGAGTCTGACTCCTCGACCGTGGGCCCCTCGGGTAGGGGTCCTGAAGATCAGCGCAGACGCCGAGGCAGATCTCGATCGAATCGCAGCTCAAAATCGCGATCCAAAACACGCAAAGACAAGGAGTCGCAGGAGGCCAATGAAGATGTGCCCTGACTGTGGGGAAGGAAGAACAATTGCCCATCCAAATGACACTTAACTTTGACCAGGGCGCTTTAGCTTGGCTGGAAGCCACGCTTACTCAGGGTTGGGAGGAGGTCACAGCCTAGTTCAATATGGGCTGTGTGGAGGGGATCCATTGGAGGGGGGTGCTCCCTGGCTCCCCGTTGGGGCCGGGACCATTCCCCAACCACGACAGGTGCTTCCATGTTTGGGAGGTGCGGGTGGGAGTGGGGGGGGGTTGTTGGGGACTGGGACTGTTCTGGTTCAGGGGAAGGGTCTGTGCGTGTTGTGCTGCTTCCGATCTGTGGTGGGTGTTGCTGTTGTTGCATGTGGTACGACATGTGTGAGTCATATGCCTTTACATGAATTTTGTCTGATGCTGGGGGCTCTCGGCTAGGTCCCTGTGGGACACGCATATTGAGCTGGAATGTGCAAGGGATGTTGGATAAGGTGAAGAGAGGGGCTGTTTTTACCTGGGCCAAGAGAAGGGGAACTGACATTCTGCTACTTCAGGAAACCCACCTATTGGGTACTAAGGCGCTCTGCCTCCAGCGTAATGATTTTACACTGGCCTTCCATGCAGGATTTACGAGCGGGTCGCGGAGTGTGGCCATTTTGATCCATCGTAGAGTCCCCTTTACTCACATGGCTAGATGCGCAGGGCAGGTATGTATTTGTGCAGGGTGAGATTGGAGGTGAGGTGGTTAATCTTGGTAGTGTATTAGCGCCGCCCCCACTGCAATGGGCACTAGTGGAGAAGCTGATGTCCTTATGGGTCAATATGCCTACGGCCTTATCGATTGTGGGGGGGACTGGATCGACGTCATGGACGTATCATGGGACAGATGGCGTACTGCAGGTGAAGTGGCCGGGAGGGAGGGGCAGGTGTCTCGACTGAAGGCAATGGTTATGGGGTTGGACTGGATTGACTCCTGGAGGTACAAACGAAGGGCGCGTAGGGACTTTACATACTTCTCCTCCGCACGAGACTCGTTCTCGCACCTGGACTACATCTTCCTCCCGCGGGCAATGGCCAAAAGGCTTCTGTCAGCGGAAATCTTGCCACGGGCACTATCTGATCATTCTCCGATATCCGTGTTGGTCGACACTGGGCGCACCAGGCAGCCATTCAAGGTGGCGCCTGTCGCCTTGGCAGTTAATGCAGCCCTCCTATCGCGCTCACATTACTTGTGAACTTGCGCACTTCCTGTCCGCCAATGTGGGCTCAGTGACATCCCCGTCAGTACTATGGGAGGCCATGAAACCCACCATGAGGGGCATCGATATCTTGTGGTGCTCGGCAGAGAGGAAGGAGAGGCGTAGGGACCTGGTGCGGCGGGAGGCGGAATTGGAAGACCTGGAGCGCAGGGGTCGGGGGGAGGATGGCGAACGGGACAGGCGTCAGCTAGTGTTGGCGCAACAGCAATATACTTCGATTTTGCTGGATGAGGCCCGCCAGGCTTGGCTAGCTACACGGAGCCGCATATACCAATAGGGCGAAAAGTCATGCAAAATGCTTCATCGCCTGTGTCAGGGCATTATGCATGCACAGCCACAGCCCAGATAGTTGCCCCAGATGGGGAGCCGTTGTTGGAGCCCGGTGCGATAGCAGGCAGCTTTGCCTCCTATTATGAGACTTTGTATGCGCCCCGGGAGTGCCTAGAGGCCGCCATGGTGCAGCGATTCATAGATGATCTCCCGCCCAGAGCCGTCACGGACGAGGTTCGGGATGCACTAGACCTGCCACTGACGGATGACGAGCGGGCCTCGGCCCTGGGCGAACTGAACCCGGGCAAGGCACCTGGTCCGAATGGGTTTCCGTGCAAATTTTTCAGACACTATGGGACACAGTTGACACCCCACTTCCGGCCTGTCAACGAGGAGGCATGTGAGAAGGGCAAGCTGCCTCCGGACTGGAGGCATGCGGAGGTAGTAGTTTTTTTGAAGCCGGGCGCCCCCCAGAGAGACACGAGTCCTACAGACCTATTTCACTGCTTAATACTGAAGCCAAGGTTTTGGCGAAGGCCCTCGCTAACAGACTCAAGCCCCACATCACGGACTTGGTCCACCCGGACCAGGCCGGCATTATGCCCCAGCGGGCCACTCGACATAACATTAGGCGAGCTCAAGTTGCGATTTCGGCCTGGCGGGGTCTGGGAGAGCGGGCTGCGCTGCTGCTGGCGGACATGGATAGGGCGTTCGACTCTTTGAGCTGGATGTATTTGTTTGCTCTCTTGGGCCGCCTGAATCTGGGTCCCCGATTCATTGCATATGTACGACTCCTCTACACGGACCTGACGGCAGCGGTGCATGTCGGCGGTGGAGTTTCCCGTTCTTTCAATATCCAGCGGGGGACAAGGCAGGGGTGCCCTCTCTCCCCGTACCTCTTTGCACTCGCAATGGAACCCCTTGCTGCGTGGGTGCAGATTGATGCCCAGTTGAGGGGCTTTCAGTGGTCATCAGGTGTGGCGGATAGAATAGCCCTATACGCCGATGAGGTGTTATTTTTTCTCACCAACTTGGATCGTTCGGGGCCTCGCATTCTGCGGATCCTGCAAATTTTTGGAGAAACGTCGGGGCTCTATATGAACCCTGGGAAGTCCACACTCTGGACTCTAGGGGGTCCGCGACCATTGGGTGAGTGGGCCGACGGGCTTCAGGTGACTGTAGACGGTGTGAAATATCTTGGGGTATACCTCACGGAAGATGAGTCTGTAGCCCTGGAGCGTAATATTACCCCGGTCTGGGAACGTACACGAGAAGATCTTAAGGCATGGGCCAGGATGCCGCTTTCCATTCAAGGCAGATCTGCCATTTTTAAGATGGTCGCGCTCCCACGCCTACTGTATCAATTACAGAACCATCCAGCGTTGGTTCCGCACACATGGTTCCGACGCCTGAACACGGTATTGACTGGCTTTTTGTGGGAGGGGGGCGCGGTGCGAGTTGCGCTGCGGATTTGCTTCCGCTCCACATATACATGTACGTCAGACGTACTGTCATATTATCAGGCATCCTATCTACTGGTACTGAACGACTGGTGGTACGCAGACAGGGGTGATCCTGCTTATGCGGTGGAGCGATCCCTCATGGGCTCTTCCTCTCTACACACACTACTGTAATCGGCGTCGCTTCGGAGATCTCTGCCGTCCGTCACGCGGGTAGTCTTCCAGATCTGGCGGCAGGCCCTGCGCAGGGTGGGCTGCTGGAATGTCCTGACCCTGGAGACCCCATTGTGGCAGAATGGAAGATTGCCTCAACTAGCGGCCCTAGTGGGCTTTCGACATTGGGACGCGATAGGCATCTCTACCCTGGGTGATGTCATGTCTGGGGGGGTGCTCAAGTCCTTTGCTACGTTGCGGGAGGAGTTTGAAATGCCACACGCCCAATTTTACAAGTACCTCCAATTCCGGCATGCTCTAACCCCGTATCTCCAGGGAGTGGAAGATATACCGGAATTTAGTCCTATTGAGGCCAAGGTCTTCATGGGAGAACTGCCTGACAAAAAGATTTCCCGCATATACCAAACCCTTGTGTGCCACAGCGCCTCGGACCTTGCCCATCTCAGGACCTAGTGGGAGCGGGATGTTGGGGAGCTAGACGAGGAGGATTGGGTGGAGGCCCTGGAAGGGCCCAGGGGAGTGGCCATTTCCACACGCTTGCGACTGATACAACTTAGGTACCTTCACCGTACATACTACACTAGACAGCGCTTGTGGAGAGCGGGATTGATTGCTTCCCCGAATTGCCTTAGGTGCAACACAGAGGTGGGGACGCTGCTACATACAGTATGGGGCTGCGGGGTTCTCCAGCGGTTTTGGGACAGAGTGTTTCGGTGTTTGAATGAGGTGCTGGCCTGGGAGCTGCAGAGGGACGTTAAACTGGCTCTTCTTCATGTGCTGGCTGGTTTGGGGGGCAACCGATACAAGCGTCATTTACTACTGTTGTGGCTGACCTTGGCCAAAATGGACATTGCGAGATCTTGGAAGGCGCCCGCGCCTCTTCATTCATAGCTTGGCAGAATGGAATGGACTTTTGTATGGGCCTGGAACAGCCTGTATATGTCGCACGGGGGTGCCCCCTCAAGCATTATAGAATATGGAAGCGGTGGGCGGACTATCGAGGCCTGGACCTGGACCCACCACCGGAGGAGGAGGTCGTACAGTTAATCTGACAGTCAGATAACCTATGTTATGGCGAACATTGCAACGCGCATGGCGCGACACGGACGGTGTAGGCAGCGGCACGCATGGGAGGGAGGGGGGAGTTGGGGGTGGGTTGGGAAGGGCGGGGGGGCTTTTTTTGCACAAAAAGACATTTCTTTGTTTGATTATTCTACTGCTTAATCGCCTACGAAAAATGTTTGCATGTCGCAGCCATTGATTATTTGTCCTAGTGATTGTCTCTGGATGTCAGAGAATTACTTGATGTGTTTCTACCATGCAACTAATAAAATCTGTTTTAAAAAAAAAAAAAGAACTGCTTTATTTAAAAATCAGCACAACGGGGGGTAGTCTGAAACACATTATCAGCTTATTTTGTGAGGTTGATACAAACTGAAACCTTTGGTCTAACTATCTGAAAGAAGCGATCCACGCTCTTGAAATTGCCATATTTGGGAAGAGATAGTGTCAAGGCAAACCCTTAAATCTTTACTCAAAACTCAATTAATGTTGATAATCCAAGAAGAAGATTCTCTGGAGGTCGCCAAGAAAAAATGTCATCACTAATCTTGCAATCCTGTATTCCACTCAATGCTCAATACTATCCAGATGAAAACATACACAATTCAGTGCGTCAGAAAATAATGTGACTGAGAATTATGATGTTCCCAATAAATGAGTATAGAGCATCGTGGTTCTCAGAATCATTCCCCACATTAAGATGCATGCTTTGTAACTATAAATACTAGTCATTCATTCATTTTCTGTGTTATTGTCAGGCGGCCAGCAGGGAACAGAAAATTTACATAAAACAGATGATGCTAACAAACAACCTAACTAGCTGTAACCAAGCAGCAGGACATTGCTTGAATACAAAGGAAATACCTGAACTTTGCAATATGCAAAATATCTGTATATTGTTTTTTGATTTTTTTAAACTCCTTCAATCTCCTTCATGCTAGCTAGTCAAGCTTTTTAACCTTTTTACTTTTTAGATTAATCTTCTTCATTAATCATAAATAAGCTGTACCTGTGCTTATAGGTCTTCTTACCTGTCTTTGTAATCGTCTAAAATAATCATAATAGGGGCGTGGCCAAGATGGCGACCGGGACGGACGTGGGTTGCTGAGGCTTCCATCCTGAATCCTCCCCCGGACCTCTGAATTAGCACTGAGACCCCCAAATAGAGTTGGCCGGGGCCCGGAGACACCAGACTGCGGACCCGACCCGGTGAAGACGGAGGGCGGCCGCTCCTGCGCGGCTACGGAGCCCTGTCTGCCTCACACTGCGGCCTGCCCAGTGGCAAATGGCGGCCGCGGCGGTGGAGTGACGGTGGAGCAGGAGACTGTGTGGGGCGGAGAGACAGACACCGGCAACAGCCGTGGCCCGATGGCAGAGGTGAGCACTGCAGCGGAGGCGGACCGGGCGGTGCTCGGCCCAGCGCGGGGCTCTCCGCGGCTACCTGGGGAAGAACTCCATCTGGAGGGCGCGAAATGGGGTCCCCTGGTTTCCGGTCCCGCAGCGAACAAAGGCACTCAATCCTGGCTCCTGCCGCTGTCCGCCTTTGACTGCGCTGTGGAGGGAAGCAAAACAAAAGGGGATGATGGATGGAGCGTTTGAGGAAATCAAACACTCACCCACAGTCAACTGATCCGGGTTTAATCCATCACCATTCTTTAGCTCACTCAGCCACCCCAGTTCAGACATGGCCATATGCAAATCAGTCTGACCCTGTGCCTCATGGGAACAGTCCAGCCCGAATTGCCAAGCCATGTCTTCCCTGGACCGGAAACAAGCATCCTAGGACTCGTTTCAGATTCATAATCCTTATCAGCCAGGCTATCTTGAATCCAGCGGCCAAGTGAGCAAGGGACTCACGTCTGAGAATACCCTGCCAACTTAGGGCGAACAAAGCAAAACAAAAGAGGATGATGGACGGAGCGTTTGAGCAAATCAAACACTCACCCCCAGTCAACTGATCTGGGTTTAATCCATCACCATTCTTTAGCTCACTCAGCCACCCCAGTTCAGACATGGCCATATGCAAATCAGTCTGACCCTATGCCTCATGGGAACAGTCCAGCCCGAATTGCCAAGCCATGTCTTCCCTGGACCGGAAACAAGCATCCTAGGACCGGTTTCGGATTCATAATCCTCATCCGCCAGGCTATCTTGAATCCAGTGGCCAAGTGAGCAAGGGACTCACGTCTGAGCATACCCTGCCAACTTAGGGCGAACAAAGCAAAACTAAAGGGGATGATGGACGGAGCGTTTGAGCAAATCAAACACTCACCCCCAGTCAACTGATCTGAGTTTAATCCATCACCATTCTTTAGCTCACTCAGCCACCCCAGTTCAGACATGGCCATATGCAAATTAGTCTGACCCTGTGCCTCATGGGAACAGTCCAGCCCGAATTGCCAAGCCATGTCTTCACTCGACCGGAAACAAGCATCCTAGGACCGGTTTCGGATTCATAATCCTCGTCAGCCAGGCTATCTTGAATCTAGTGGCCAAGTGAGCAAGGGACTCACGTCTGAGCATACCCTGCCAAATTAGGGCGAACAAAGCAAAACAAAAGAGGATGATGGACGGAGCGTTTGAGCAAATCAAACACTCACCCCCAGTCAACTGATCTGGATTTAATCCATCACCATTCTTTAGCTCACTCAGCCACCCCAGTTCAGACATGGCCATATGCAAATCAGTCTGACCCTGTGCCTCATGGGAACAGTCCAGCCTGAATTGCCAAGCCATGTCTTCCCTGGACCGGAAACAAGCATCCTGGGACCGGTTTCCGATTCATAATCCTCATCAGCCAGGCTATCTTGAATCCTGTGGCCAAGTGAGCAAGGGACTCACGTCTGAGCATACCCTGCCAATTTAGGGCGAACAAAGCAAAACAAAATGGGATGATGGACGGAGCGTTTGAGCAAATCAAACACTCACCCCCAGTCAACGGATCTGGGTTTAATCCATTACAATTCTTTAGCTCACTCAGCGACCCCAGTTCAGACATGGCCATATGCAAATCAGTCTGACCCTGTGCCTCATGGGAACAGTCCAGGCCGAATTGCTAAGCCATGTCTTCCCTGGACCGGAAACAAGCATCCTAGGACCAGTTTCGGATTCATAATCCTCCTCAGCCAGGCTATCTTGAATCCAGTGGCCAATTGAGCAAGGGACTCACATCTGAGCATACCCTGCCAACTTAGGGCGAACAAAGCAAAACAAAAGGGGATGATGGACGGAGCGTTTGAGCAAATCAAACACTCACCCCCAAGAACGGTGATGGATTAAACCCTGATCAGTTGACTGGGGATGAGTGCTTGTATTGTCAACGCTCCGTCAATCATTTCCTTTGGTTTTTCTTTGTTCGCCCTAAGTTGGCAGGGTATGCTCAGACGTTTGTCCCTTGCTCACTTTGCCACTGGATTCTAGCAAGCCGGGCTGAAGAAGGCTGAAATGCCAGAAACCGGTCCTCAGTAGCTTGTTTCTGGTCCAGGGAAGGCATGGCTTGGCAGTTCGGGCTGGATTGTTCCCATGAGGCACAGGCTCAGACTGATTTGCCTATGGCCGTGTCTGAACTGGGGTGGCAGAGTGGGCTAAAGAATGGTGATGGATTAAACCCAGATCAGTTGACTGAGGGTGAATGCTTGTATTGTCAATGCTCCGTCCATCATTTCCTTTGGTTTTTCGCTACCAGGGCCATCCGGTAGCTCTCTACCAAGATCTCTCGGCGATCATACTGCAGAAGCGCAGGGCTTTCAGACCGGCCACAGCTTTTCTACGAGACAAGGGTGTTCCTTACTCCTGGGGCCATCCCTTTCGATTGATCATCAAGTGGAACGGAGCTCTCCAACAACTTTGCTCCCTCCGAGACACCTGCACCTTGCTGGGCATAGATCAGGATGACGACATGCAGACGGAAGACTTCTCGGATCGCCCCTCACGAAAGACTTCGCCAAGGCCCTCGAGCGACGGATGGCAGCAGGTGAGGCGTCGGCGCTCGCCGAAGGTGTCTCACAAGCCAGACCCAGTGACGGTGGCACATGAACCAGCGGCAGCCGTAGAGGAGGTATCCAAAGACACAGCGCCATCAGAAGATTAGCTTGGGACTCGAGCTTTGCCTGCGCAAGCTGGCTCCTGCAGAAGTCAGTAAAGGGGGTCTCTTTTTCTTCTTCTTCTTTGCTTCAAGTTTTGCAGGTCTGGGAGGGATGGGTGGAGGCAGCAGAGGTCGCCACTGCCACGAACTCCTCCACGTACGGACTCCGTAGGCCTGAACTGTACACGGACAGGCCTAGGACTATGACACAGTTGGGATTCCAGTTGGGGTTCAGTTGGGCACTGGGGGATTGGAGACCCGGGGAGGCAGGGGAGGAGGGGTAAGTGGGGGAGGGGCGTCCGTTGGGTTTGGGATGGAGTTGGGGCTGAGGGAGGGGCTGCGGGCAGAGGGGGGAAGACCAGTGCTCCAGCTGTTCCTCGAGTCCGTAAGTTACACGTCCGCACAGGCCACTGGGGGTCAGTTTGGTACCCTTGTTTCCTTCCTCATCGGAGATCACTTGACCGACAATGCGCACGCGCCCCACACCGTCACACATCATGATGCCCACCACTCTTAAGATCTTGACCCTAAATGTACGGGGTCTTAATAACCCGGTCAAGAGAAGCGCAGTACTTTCCTTCTTGGAGAGCACACGTGCGGACGTCTGCCTGCTCCAGGAGACGCACCTGCTGACACGAGACTGCCACAGACTCCGCTCCCGCGCATTCCCGGGACAATATTTCTCTTCTGGGCCCATCAAAACTGCAGGAGTGGCGATCCTGGTGGCACGCCACTTCCGGGGAAAGGCTCTGTATAAAACTGCAGAGCTGCGAGGTAGACTCTTGGCATACCGCTTTGCCTTGAACGGCCTGGCACTCACGATTGGCTCCTTGTACTGCTCCAACGAAGGCCAAGAACAATTCCTTCATACAGCTCTCACTTACATCACAGCGACATCAGACAGACACATTATACTAGGAGGCGACATGAACATGGTCTTTGACGCAGCACTTGACAGGTCGAGTCAACGCACACATCAGGGGAACAACCTTTTCAACGCGGATGTTACCCCGCAGTGCTTTTACGACGCGTCCATTACAACGCAATTTGTAACCACCACTTGCGCCAACCAAACACACAGACTTTTAACAAAAGCATTCAAACTGTAAAATATGGGCAGGCATGTACAGTGGTGTAACACAAAATGAGCCCCCCCTTGCAGAATGTGCTGAGGCACCCCTTAGTGATTACATCACGATGCATTTCTTTGATCATAAGTGGCTCTTATTACAAAAAAAGTTGGAGACCCTTGGCTTAAGTGATCCACAAAGACTTGACCCTGTACACTGCACATTACATTTGAGTTATACATCAGGTTTCACCTTCTTATAACAATACACGTGAATTTTACTAAGTGGGCTAATGAAATTCCTTGCATTGACCAGTACAGTATAGGGGGCACACTTTTGGTTCCTATGTGTAGTCTACATGCAGACGACGATCATCTGAATTATTAAGGGTCTCAGATCACACTCCTGGAAAGTGGTTAAGCCTGCTTTAGCATTGCTTTTGTAGGCCATGTGGACTTCTAGAAGGTTGACGTGGGCAAGCTGGCATAAGCTCTGTAGTCTGGAGATGAACATGTCACAGTCATAGACATGCCATTTGGAAAACGGACACTGGAACCAGGAGGACAGCTTTGCACTTTGGCACAATTTCGATAACGATAAAAACACATTCTGCGTAGGATGTTGGAGTACTGCCTAACACACAACAGCTGTAGCACCTAGTTAGCAGTTGATCTATAAATTATAGAGGTAAAACCTTCTCCAGTGAAAATTAATCTTCCTTTGAAACAATACATGCACTATGGAAAATATGCAACAAATACAAATTCAAAGGAAGACTGAAAACTGGTATTTTGTTGTTTTTGTCATTGCATCCAGTCTGATTTATGATACAACAAGTAACATCATACTTACAAGAAGTCAGGACTACTGGCTTTGTCGATGGTTGTTAGTTGCAAAAGATAAATAGCAGCAACTGTGGCTTGTATGTAATAATGAAAAAGCTTCCATATAAAGCCCTTGTGACACCACGACAATGTTGCTGCCCCTCCAAAATTGAAAATAGGGCAAGGCTAATTCTTTACACAAAACATGCACAAATACTGCTTGCTGGCTTACATTATTTCCCATTCCCAGTATATGCTCGATGTATGATATTGGCAGAAAAATGCTGAAATTGGCAGAAAAACAATGAGAGACAGCCAATCTGTTGCACATGTGTTACTGACCATAGGTAAATCAGGGGCACGCTATGTCAATTCTAAGATGCCACTAGCTCCAGTAAAGCAAAGCAGGCAACTGGGAGACAAGTCAGATTAATGGTTGTTCGTATTTCCTTAGGACAGACAAATGTATTGCAGACTGTTTACCCAAACCACCCCATCTGTTTCACGTACATTATTATCACATTATTATCTCTTTAACAGCTGTTTTCAGAGAAAAATGCATAAACAAAAAAGAACCGAAGGTATGTGAAAAACATAATTAAAATGAGAAGTCAAGCATATATTATCCTGTGTGACCCAGGAGACAGGCCTGGGACTTGCGAATGCTTTTTGGAGTGTTAGAATAACTTAGGACAGGTAAATGGGGCACTTTTAGTCGTACAATTTATATTATTTACCTCATAAATAGCGGGGTTTTCAACATATTCATTTGTCCTTTGACTCCACAGCTGGCTTTGGTATAACCAAGAAGCAAAAAAATAACAACCATGAGAAGAGATCCATGTCGAGGTGGGAAATATTGAAATCAATAGGCATACCCGGATTGTGGTTATTTTTCAAATAATTTGAATTCAGTCTGCTGTAGTTTTGTTTTTTCAAGTGCAATATAGGATCATTCATGGGCCTGGTGAATCTGTCACAACCACATGGGCTGGAGACGGGGCAGGCTGCTTCACGCAGTCAAAGGATCGGCTGTACCCCACTGACGGACGGCATAAGATTAGATTAGGCTCTCTGCTGAGCCCAGGTCAAGGACGGCAGGGTGACCAGGCCTTCTGCAGCCTGGGCAAAGTTAAGCGAAGCAGAGGCCACCCAGCCAAGATGGCGCAAGGGTTCCCATGTAGTCACAGCCGGCCTCCACTGCCACAGATATATTGTGTAAGATTTGGTAACAACAATTACAGGCGGATACATTAAATAAAACACATTGAATATCAGTCTTTTGAAGTGAAATGTCTTCCCTTTAAGTGGGGTACACTTTGTGGGAAGTAACAATTGTTAAATCCCGGGTGCTTTCCTCCCACCCCTTCCGATGCCACTCCTCAACATACCACAAACACGGCCGACCAGGCCACTTGGTTTCATTTTCAGTGGATCAGCTACCAATGCCATATGGACTGAAATATTTCCTCCTCCTCCCGTGTAAGTAAATTATAGTTGCATGAAGCATTTGAAGTTTGCATCCAACCCTTTTTTCCGAGAAATAATTCAGGAGGTGCAAACGTCTCAAGTGAAACCACGAAGCAGGTGATGTCTGGGAGGTCTAGTGAGTGGGCAAGTTATCTATTTTGGCACTTACAGTTTACTGTTTCGCCCGGCCATTCTAATTAATTAAACAGGCTCTAATTGGTTACAAAACTGCTGACAAACTGTGAAGACGCTTCAGTTTATCTGAGTGACGTTTGAGACGATAGTGAAATTAGAGTGGGACGAAAGGCTTGTGCATTAAATAGGGAGCTGTTATTCTATACTGTGATTTTGGCCTTCCAAGGGGGCTCTCAAAGACACACGGACCAAGGTTCGCAACACATTGTGAGCATGCAGGCAGGAAGAGAACAGATGCAAACCACGGAACATAGCTAGCCTGCAAATTAGTGGTAGTGTTCATTGGCAGCCGGGGCCTTTGCTATAAGACAGGATGGCTTTCTAGCAGTGAGGGAGGGTCAGTGAGTGACACAACATTTCGCCACCGCTGCTTGCCCCCCAATGGTCCCGGTGCGGTTGATGGACCTTAACAGGCCCTGGGGAGTGGGAGAGCAGGCGAGGCACATCCTACTCCATTCCCTCCCAGGCTATGCCTCTTGCTATCATTACATCCCTTACTTGTAGGCCCGCCCGACCCTCATGTCATTAACTTAACTTTATATTTTCCACCATTATACCATACCTGCAGGTCCGGTCGGAAATTCACACGTCCCCGGGCCGTGATTGACAGAGAAGAGACTAAGACGACTAGGTGAGGCCTCAGACCAGTCTCTCAGTCCCTCATGCGCACGAGTAACGACTCACGAGTCGACCACGAGGTCGGAGGAAGGGTGACTGACAACTAAGAAATTTCCAATCACAGAATGGCTTAACACAAGCCACTACAGTGATTGGGCATTGCTTGCCCACCACGTTAGGTGCTCCCACCCCCGTGGTGAAACACTAGACTGAGAACAAGTAACAGTACTGTACTGTTACAGTGGAACCTGGAGTACTACAGTAGCCATTAGCCAATCCTGAGGCTGCTCTCTTTAAAGGAGAGCTGCTCTATAAAGAGATGAAAAGGTAAAAGTGCCTTCAAGGGAGTTTATTTTCTATATGTTCAGTAACTCAGATTAGTTATAGAAGGATAAATCAATAATCCTTATTATGAATCAATCCAATACTATTTGACTCAAAATTCAATATAGATACTTTGTTTCATTAAAACACAACATACAAACAAAGACACAAGGTGTATTAGAAAAATAGTTTTATCAAAAATTCATTGAGATAAGTGACTTCATATACAGATAAGTAAACAAATAAGGTTTAGGACTGTGGGTACATGTATAAATAAATTACTACGTGACTCAACAGAACCTAAAAAACAACTATCCCACACCACATTGAAAAAAACAAAGATAGGGATAAGATGTACTGTCGACGTTTCGGTTTCCTAAGAGTCAATTGTAGAAACCATCCTCAGGACTGCTGTCAGTTATAATCTGTATAGAGGTATTGTAATCTGAAATTTAAAGATATTTACAGTTACAAGTCTACACTAACTATATTCGTTACACCTTGGTGACAAAACAATATATTTACAACATTTACAATAACGATACAATGATATATACAACATAAAAGACATTGTGAACCTAGAGTTCAATTTTTTATAAAAAGAGAGACATTTCGATATTGACATAGGCCTTGTATAAATCAAGGAGATATTCCCACGTATGATCATTAATCCTCGAATCATTGATTAAGCATCCAAACGGAATTAAAGCCATATTGCTTTTATTTGTCTAGAACAAATGGCATTGTGAATTATATATTTCTCAAAAGTCCACTATTTAATCGAGATCTACAAGTGTAGTTCAGAGGATCAAATTAATAACATCTTATTCAAAGTCTAGACATCTCAGTATATAACATAAATCAGAACAAGAGACTGTCTAATCATAGCTTATTAGTTGATCATAGCTTATTGGTACATGATTGTTCGATTTGTCATGCGGAAGTTGTATAAAACAATATTAAACATACTGATTGCATATCAATTGACAGTGAGTATGTTATCATTGCAAGACCAGGCTTTATACTTGTTAATAGTAGCAGGCGGATGTTATATGAGACCATATTGGATACACTGATTGCATATCAATTTGCACTAACCTCAGTATCAAAAAAACTGAAATGGTTTACTGGGTTTAGATAGCGAGAGAGACTCACAAATAAAGTCATATACCTGTGTGGAATGCTCCTGCACCTTCGTCACATGAAATACGTGTAACGAATTACACTTGATTAAAATTGAGGTGTATCTTTGTTGATTAACTGAAACATAAAAAATCAAAGATATTGAATCAACCCATTCAAGAGGCTGGTTAGAGAGCCTGTCTTGTGATTAAAGGACATACCTGTGAGTCGTTTGGTATCTTGACTCAAAGTTCGAAATCAATCAATCTGGAATGTACGTGAAGTCGTGTCTGATCTTCACACATGTGAAACGTAGGGCGATAGTCTAAAAGATGATAGACAGTATCGGGAATTGTCAACACCTTAACTGACTGGGAAGGTAATTGTATAAAGCCTGAATGGTAATAGCGATCTTACCTAGTTGAGAAGGGGTGCATTCTTTGTTACAGCCAAAGTGAACGTAGAGACAGCGAATTCGTCTCATATAAGAAGGATTGTTTTTGAGGCAGACACTCGCCAATCCTGTATCAGTAATCTGAGGGTTAATGGAAGAGATATATAAGTGTAAGGGACAAAACTGTCAGAGCGCATTGTGATGTATTTTAAACATCAGTAATCTAGAAGTTAATAGAAGATATATATGAGTCAGTGACATAGTTGTCTGGACGCGTTATAGTCTGCTTAGGGGTCCGTTCTTACCTAATTTCTGATGTCTGTGTCGCAGAGTCAAGCAGCGTGTAGTCGATTGAGGGTAGAGAATTGTTACTGAACGCTCTCTCATTTAAGGTCAGCGTTTGGAGATCGAAATGGGACTTAGTTTGGAAATCGAAATGGGACTGCGCACGGCAGCCATTTTGGACTAGTCAATAGTTACAAGTCAGATCGACAAAAAGATGCCTGTACAATTAATGGAGGCCGAATGTCGGTATTCGCATGTTTTTGACGATTAATGCGCATGATTGAGGATTTATTCATAGAACATCCGCTTTTAAATTTATTATTTTCAAATATTCCACTAGCAACATGAAAGATAAATACAGTGTGCATTATTCACTAGGATCTTGTAAAATATACAGACAATCCTGTCTAAGTATAATCATGTCAAAAATCGATGTATTGTTTCAGATAATGCTGATAATGAGCCAATTTATGTGAAACAAAGGGGCAAACTTATTAGAATCAGAAATCTAATGAAGACAATGGTTTACGGGAGACATGCTAAGGCATGCCATTCAGTTGCTGAGTTCAAGCCTCGTTTGACAGTGTCAGTAAGGCAGATGAGTTTGCCTTCTCGCATTGTCAAAATACTGTCAATATTATTTTGTCTCTTGTTAGGTTTTATCACTTCGAGGACCCACCATGTCATATCTGTCTCCTTATGTCCTAGTTGCAAAAAGTGCTCAACCAAAGGGGGCAGTTTCCTTTTTGCACCGTATTCGCGACTGATGTTGTAGGATACGTTTTTTTATTGGTTGAATTGTTTTGCCTAGATAATGTAGCTGGCAAGGACATTGATTACAGTAAACCACATTTGTGGTATTACAGTTTGAGAAGTTTTTGTTTGTGAACTGGATGTTGTTAATTTGACAAGCTTTGACCGTCGTGGTGGTTGCACATGCTGCGCAGTTGTTACATTTAAAATGACCCACTACTGGACTAAGTTGTCTGATATTGTTCACAATATTGTCAACAGGAGTATTATCATAGGCATGAATTAACGCCTTAGCATGTCTCCCGTAAACCATTGTCTTCATTAGATTTCTGATTCTAATAAGTTTGCCCCTTGGTTTCACATAAATTGGCTCATTATCAGCATTATCTGAAACAATACATCGATTTTTGACATGATTATACTTAGACAGGATTGTCTGTATATTTTACAAGATCCTAGTGAATAATGCACACTGTATTTATCTTTCATGTTGCTAGTGGAATATTTGAAAATAATAAATTTAAAAGCGGATGTTCTATGAATAAATCCTCAATCATGCGCATTAATCGTCAAAAACATGTGATTACCGACATTCGGCCTCCATTATTTGTACAGGCATCTTTTTGTCGATCTGACTTGTAACTATTGACTAGTCCAAAATGGCTGCCGTGCGCAGTCCCATTTCGATTTCCAAACTAAGTCCCATTTCGATCTCCAAACGCTGACCTTAAATGAGAGAGCGTTCAGTAACGATTCTCTACCCTCAATCGACTACACGCTGCTTGACTCTGCGAAACAGACATCAGAAATTAGGTAAGAACGGACCCCTAAGCAGACTATAACGCGTCCAGACAACTATGTCACTGACTCATATATATCTTCTATTAACTTCTAGATTACTGATGTTTAAAATACATCACAATGCGCTCTGACAATTTTGTCCCTTACACTTATATATCTCTTCCATTAACCCTCAGATTACTGATACAGGATTGGCGAGTGTCTGCCTCAAAAACAATCCTTCTTATATGAGACGAATTTGCTGTCTCTACGTTCACTTTGGCTGTAACAAAGAATGCACCCCTTCTCAACTAGGTAAGATCGCTATTACCATTCAGGCTTTATACAATTACCTTCCCAGTCAGTTAAGGTGTTGAAAATTCCCGATACTGTCTATCATCTTTTAGACTATCGCCCTACGTTTCACATGTGTGAAGATCAGACACGACTTCACGTACATTCCAGATTGATTGATTTCGAACTTTGAGTCACGATACCAAACGACTCACAGGTATGTCCTTTAATCACAAGACAGGCTCTCTAACCAGCCTCTTGAATGGGTTGATTCAATATCTTTGATTTTTTATGTTTCAGTTAATCAACAAAGATACACCTCAATTTTAATCAAGTGTAATTCGTTACACGTATTTCATGTGACGAAGGTGCAGGAGCATTCCACACAGGTATATGACTTTATTTGTGAGTCTCTCTCGCTATCTAAACCCAGTAAACCATTTCAGTTTTTTTGATACTGAGGTTAGTGCAAATTGATATGCAATCAGTGTATCCAATATGGTCTCATATAACATCCGCATGCTACTATTAACAAGTATAAAGCCTGGTCTTGCAATGATAACATACTCACTGTCAATTGATATGCAATCACTATGTTTAATATTGTTTTATACAACTTCCGCATGACAAATCGAACAATCATGTACCAATAAGCTATGATCAACTAATAAGCTATGATTAGACAGTCTCTTGTTCTGATTTATGTTATATACTGAGATGTCTAGACTTTGAATAAGATGTTATTAATTTGATCGTCTGAACTACACTCGTAGATCTCGATTAAATAGAGGACTTTTGAGAAATATATAATTCACAATGCCATTTGTTCTAGACAAATAAAAGCAATACGGCTTTAATTCCGTTTGGATGCTTAATCAATGATTCGAGGATTAATGATCATACGTGGGAATATCTCCTTGATTTATACAAGGCCTATGTCAATATCGAAATGTCTCTCTTTTTATAAAAAATTGAACTCTAGGTTCACAATGTCTTTTATGTTGTATATATCATTGTATCGTTATTGTAAATGTTGTAAATATATTGTTTTGTCACCAAGGTGTAACGAATATAGTTAGTGTAGACTTGTAACTGTAAATATCTTTAAATTTCAGATTACAATACCTCTATACAGATTATAACTGACAGCAGTCCTGAGGATGGTTTCTACAATTGACTCTTAGGAACCCGAAACGTCGACAGTACATCTTATCCCTATCTTTGTTTTATTCAATGTGGTGTGGGATAGT
Source organism: Lissotriton vulgaris (assembly GCF_964263255.1). NCBI lineage: Eukaryota > Metazoa > Chordata > Amphibia > Caudata > Salamandridae > Lissotriton > Lissotriton vulgaris. The sequence goes on from NC_141691.1 coordinate 1,578,600,552, forward strand.
TGTTTTTTAGGTTCTGTTGATTCACGTAGTAATTTATTTATACATGTACCCACAGTCCTAAACCTTATTTGTTTACTTATCTGTATATGAAGTCACTTATCTCAATGAATTTTTGATAAAACTATTTTTCTAATACACCTTGTGTCTTTGTTTGTATGTTGTGTTTTAATGAAACAAAGTATCTATATTGAATTTTGAGTCAAATGGTATTGGATTGATTCATAATAAGGATTATTGATTTATCCTTCTATAACTAATCTGAGTTACTGAACATATAGAAAATAAACTCCCTTGAAGGCACTTTTACCTTTTCATTTCAATTACCCAAGCCCTCAAGGGTATTTTCGGGTCGCTCACTTTTTGTAAATCGCTCTATAAAGAGAGCAGCATCAGGATTGGACTGAGCATTAAAAAAACGCCGCTCTTTTTCAAGCACTGGGGTCTGTGTGCATAGCCAAACCCCGTACTCAGCGGTGCTTGCTTTCCAAAATGCACTGAGTTTGCTAGCTGCAGAAAGGCAGCCGGGCAAACACCACATGCGCAGTGCGCACTGTGCCGGCACTCCAGCGCCACCCAGTGTCAGACAGCGATGATAGTGACGATTACTGCTTGACACCACGGCCGCAGGGCAATAATTATCGGGCCATTTATTCGAGCGGCGCGTTAATTTATAAAACTTTTATTAACACGCCGCTCGAATAAATTGCCCGATAATTATTAGTGGGGCAACGCCCCACCGCCCAAATGGTAAAACCGTCACTGCAACCAAGGACCCTTGAGATAGCTCCTGGGGCGGGAATTCTCTGGCTTGTGAGGTTAGTCAGCCAGGGGAAGACATGGGCACTGGACGAGACGGGGGAGGGGTTCGTAGGGGAGGAGGGATTAGGGGGTGGGGGGGATTTGAATTGTCACTGTTTTGTTGCTATATTCTGCAAAGTGCTGCTCTTTCCCAGACAGGTTGGACTTTGTCAACATAGCCAGGGCCTTCTCAAGCCTTGATCTGCTTATAGGGGCCTGGGGGCCCTACCTACGTCATAGTTATGTACAATGTACCTTACTGCACTGTCTTTCAATAAAAAGATTTAAACCTAAAATAATCATAATAAAGTTACTTACACCGAACACATTGATCTCAAACAACCTTTGAAAGTGTGAAAAGATAACACAAATTAAAATGAAATTAAAGATAAATAAACTATAAAAAACCTCACCAATGACGCCTCATGGCTTAGAATTATGACTGAATAGGGCTATGAGGTGTCCAGAATAAGTTTAAGCATCAACTGTAATGGTCCACAAGCTCTGCTTAATATGTCGAAAACTTTAGTTCCGGGGCCCACACATTTTTCGTTGAAGTCCGAAGGGTCGCACTGAAACTGAAAATAGGCCTGCGCATCATTAAAAAAATACCCCCCCATTAGTGAATTAGGTATCTAAAAAAAGTGTCCTATGTTTGCAAATTGGGGCAGTTTTGAACTTGTAAAGACAGCTCTATAAGTGTTTTTCAAAGTATGGAGACTGCATGGATGTGTGCTTGCTGCAGGCAATATTTGTTTTAATATCAGGGAAATCACCAATAAAAAACGTCCCCGCAGTCAATAAAACCGAACAAGAAACTGCCAAAACAAGTTATCTGATGGCCTCCGACTGCTCAGTACATAGCAGCTGAGTTGCAGGGTACTCATTAATTACAAATGACAGTGAGGCCCTTGTAACTATGCAGTTTACTCGAGTTGCTAGTCCCAGCTCTGTTGATGAAGGGGGGGGGGCTGGAAATGCTAGAACCATCGATACCACTCGCAGCCTCAGCCAAGCACAGCCCAGTTTTCAAAGACTGTGTGTGCACGTCAGGCAGAGAAGGCAAGAAGAGCAGGGTGTGACGGCATATTCAAAGAGAGCGCGAGTCCTGCACTATTGAGGACCATATTGTTGCAAATCGATAGTTAACCCCTTCGCTGCGATGCAAATTCGGGCAGCGGTGCGGGGGGGGGGTCCAATTGTGGCACTCCCTTACTCATGACGGCCCCACGCCGTCATGAGCACACGACGGCGTGGAGCTGTCATGAGCACGGAAGCGGTTAAAACGATAGAAGTAAAAAGATGAAGAGAGGTAGATAAACTGAGACAGACAGATACACATGGGTACTACAGAATTTGAGTGGTAAAGGTGCGGATAAATAAACACACATGAATAGGGCTGAAAGGAAACAATAACAGCCAGATGTATATATTTATATTATGTATGGGTGGCTGGATATTGTGTGGATAGAGACACTCACATATAGACACAGATGGAATTCAAGTATGGGTATAAACAGAGCTAGGAAGAGAGGGGAACTTAAGAAATGTGTAGCAAGCAAGTAGTGAGAGGTAGATGGAGTGGTAGTAGAGAGAGAGCTAGATGTGGATTACTAGAGACTCAGATACACATAAAGAAACAGGTTGTCAGAGCGCGATGGGGGAATTCTTTTACTACATGGAGCTCCTTCCTCTCTTCAGCCGTGCAACACAATTACCCATATACAACTAAACAGCTTTCTTTACTGTCACCCTAATCAACTTTTACCATCTTGCCCTGTGACTTTCATCACTGAGGGTAGAGTTGTTTGGCTCCCTGATCATTCCCTTCTGGCCTCTTCTCTCATGCAGGTTTTATTGTGGAGTCTGCCTTCCCAAACCTTTCATTAACAACATTTGCTGAGAGTGGAAATCGAGAGGTCTCAGTGTTACGGACGTCTGTCACAGAGGGAAAATAAGTCTAGCTTGCACGTGTTTCTCGTGTTAACCACTGCATGTTGTTTGAAGAATGGCCAGTGCATATTGTGCTAACTGTGGAAAGTGCATAAATCCCAAAGCCGCAGATCTAAAATGAAGACGCAGGAAACAGGTGAAATCCGCCAGTTTATTCCAAAAAATACAGGTCTGAGCGAGGTCGAGTACAGAATGCTGCAACGGCTAAAAAACGATGTCCACCACCGACTTTCCACGTGAGTCCTGAGCGAGCATTTGAAGTAGACATGAGCGTGGTTCTGCGCTCGTGTCAATTTCAAACATCAACACGGAGGAAAATACATGAGCATTTATGTAACTCTAATCATGGCATGATGTTTAAAGAATGAACAGTGTGTCAGATACAGGCAGCCCAAACAACAAGCATTGGCCGCGAGGACGTAAAAGTAACGCCGCGCAGCTGTGAAATGAAATTTAAAAAAGTTTTAAACGCGATTGGTGATGCGAGTTGTGCGCACGCGATGGAAAAAAAGTGCTGTGCACGTCCCGCGCGCTTGTGCGTGTAATAGCAAGCTAGTGGACGGCCTGGGTAGCACTTTTAAAGCAGCACCTACTAAATTTCTCGCAAGAGTAGCGCATGCGCTGACTCTAGCGAGACCTAAAAATGGCCCATTCACCGACCTGTCAGACCAGTCAATCGGGCACTGCCTGATTGCCCCATATTCCAGTACGCCTCTGGAAGCCTGTCGCTGGCACTTCTGAATGCCATGGTTGCCAAATACTAAGGCTGCCAATGGAGAATGATAGGCCAAACAAAGCACTAGTCTGTTTCAAGCTAAATGTCTAATTCTGGCTCAGCACTTGTCCCACAGACACATGTGAGTTAAATAGAGCTGAGCCAGGCATCCCTGGTACTGCCCCTTTATCTCTCTAATGCAGTTTGTATTGGACAAAGCAGCTGGAGAGCCGAGTGTAGTCATAAGATGTAAACAAACGTGTTCTTTTCTGTTAAAACAGAAACTGGAGATCAAACACAGTGATAGCACATGAACGTCTGAAACCATGCTGCATTACACTTGCTCCTCCTTTAAAAGCTTTTACCCTCTTGAAAGAGGTTCAAGCGAAAAGGCAGACTATGTATGGGCTTCAAGACCTATTTTTTATTTGCCTTGTTAATTCTTTTATTGTGGTATTTGAGGTGTTGCTCTTTTCCTAAAATCGTTCTACTGGACCAATCTATTTGAGAGCACATTTATTCAGTTCAGGATATGTGTAATATAAAAAATCTTACTTGTATATGGTTAATATAAAAGAATCCTGCTTTGCATGTAGTATCATTATAAGCCATACATACAAAGAGCATAACAAACTGAAACATTGCTGGTACCTTGTGACGATTGCATTAGGGTGCAGGGGTATTATTGAATCTTTCATGCTTAAAAAATATTACTTTCAATAAATGGAAGCCAAAGTAGTTATACAATAGTATTTACTTAAACTGTTAGACATGCTGACATTTCTTTGCACTTTAAAGGGTATTTATCACATTTTGTCATGCCATTTGTTGCATGATTACATGCAGAATCCTTGGATTGCTTTGGCTTTTAATGCCATGACAGAATCCTGGCTCTGCTTCCATCTTTGAATTTGCAGGCTTGTTTATCTGCAGCTGCTAACTTTTGATTCCACCATATGCTCCCTTCTTCCACCACTCTGCCCTCCATGTCTCATGATCTCACTCTTATAGTAGGTTATTTTTATCCCTGCTTTCTCTTGAGTCACTATTTCCCTTGCTCGTCCTTCTTTTTGCACCCTGTTGTGGCTAAAGATCCAAAAAGTAATGGTCCCCAAAAATGAGTGCTGTGCCTGCTACTTGCACAAATTACGCACTTGTAGAGTCTTCACTGTGGTGCGATGGCTTCATAAATCAAGCCTCTACAGTTTCCAAAATCCCCAAAACTGTACAGGACGCATCAAAGTTGACAGCCCTCCTCACTAAGTGTCATATTTAGCCATGGCCAGGCTTGGGCATGGGCACTGTGGCAAGCTGCCCAGGGGCCTGTGCCAGCTCCACCAGCCCAAGGCCCTGTACAAGTGCTAGTACACTACTCCTGTAAACCTTCCCCTTTATGCCCCTAAGCTGCATGAGACACAAGACTCACACTACTCTAAAGCAGTGTGTGGCACGATTTCAGGGGCAGGGACAATGGAGCAGAGCGAGGGCTGTGAGGCCGGGGGTGCCTCCCAGAGGACACAGATATCAGTAGTGAAGCAGGTGCAGTGACACTGGCAGAGGGGTGTCTCAAGCCCCAAAAATCCCTCTCCCGTGGACCTCGTTGCCATGAATCAGTGCTGTAAGGCCCAGGAGAGGATCACCGGTGTGGCCTCGTGAGTTTGACTCATGGGAGGGAAAACTGAGATTTCCCAACCACCACTGCCATTGATGCCAAAATGGATGAAAATAGTCTTCAATGAAAAATATCTCTCTGCACCTGCACATAAGAGACAACCAGTCTTTTGTTTATTCTTGGCCTGTTTTGTGTGCGAGGGAAGAGGAGGGGTAGGTGTATGCAATCTCTGCAAAGTTACATAGATATGCGTGTCTCTTCTAATAGGGCTGCTAATCTGAGTGGAAACCCGACCACAGACACTACCAGCCCAACTGGAGGCCTCTGCCCCCAACTAAACACACCAGAATACATTTATTTGGGGGTGGGGTTACACCATCATCACCCTCCCTGGAGCTACGCTCCTGGGGAGACTCCTCTCACCTCGGCCCCGCAGCCATGATCCAGTGATGTCAGGCCCAGGGGAAGTGACCCCCTCCCCTGACTTGGAAGCACTGGACTATGGTTAAGAGGTGCAACAGAAGAGACGTGGCTCAGGGCCATAGCTATCAGTAGTGAAGTGGGTGTCCAGTCAGCAAACGTGGGGTCAAATTCAGATGCTTCCAGCAGAGCCCATGGCACCATTTCTATGCCACAGAATCCTCTTCCATGGACCTTGTAGCCATGTTTCAGTGCTGCCAGCCCCCCCTAACCAGGCCCTCCCATGGTCCAGTGCTGCCTGGCCCATGGGAGGGAAACCTTTGCATAGCAGCAATAAACCAGGAATTCTAGGCCCAGGATCTGGGGCCTTTCTGGGGATGAAGCTTCAGTAGTGTAGCAGGTGCAGTCCTACTGGAGCCCGGGGTGGTAAATGACCACTGCCCCGAATTATGACTGTATTTTACCATCCTGGCAGTGGGCAGAGTGTCCTATTTAACTTGCTTGTACCTAGCTATATCACGTGTAGTTCCGCACTCGAAGACCCTAGAGATGGGACACACACTACAAAGGAATCTCCTACAGGGGCATAGCTATTAATAGTTTAATGGTGCAGTGACACCAGGGCTCAGGAGCTTAATGTGTACAATGAACAACAAATATGACTGTATTTTACTATCCAGCCAGCGGACTCGGAACAGCAGTTTACCTAGATTGCGCTGGGACCCAGGGCACCATTGCTATACTAATGGTCCCTCACCCATTATCTTCAGTTTTGATTCAAAGCTCTGAGGCCAATGAGCCCCCCCCCCACCACCACCACCACTGACACAGCAGGATTCACAGCTGTGGTCCAGTACTGCAAGGCCCAAAGAACTTAGCTTGTAGTGTGCAGGATTATCCTGCATTTTATATTTGTATCAGCATTCTTCCTTAAGATACTCAGAGATTCCACATTTCCTGCTTTTTCATTGCCAAAGAACTGATGTCATTTGCAGGCTAATCAACAGGGGATCCAAAACAAACAGTCCAGCTGAAAGGTATTCAGTGGCCCAATGTACCAGCAGATGCAAGGTACCAGCTTTTGTTAACATGGTAACTGTAAGGGAGAACTTTCAGCAAAAGAGACCTCTACAGGCCACTTTAGCAAAATGTTAACCTTTAGAGGTCCTAAAAATGAGAAATGCAAAAACTGAGAATGATGTAGCCCTAAATGATCAGGCCTCCACCCTAAACCTTTCACGTTCAAATAATAACCCTTCAACCCAAGAACGAATGGCAGGCTTTCACCTTGGGGATGCCCTGTAGGGGCTATCTCACAGGGAAAAGCCAGGACGGGTTCCCAAAGCAAGCGCCGGGAAACCTCCGGGTAGCTGTGCGCTCAATAAATGCAATAATAATAATAATAATAATAATAGGTCTAGAAAGAACATGATTTGCTCAAGATCAGACAATATGGTGAAATGGGAAAACCAACATTATGCAGAACTGCTTCTTTAAAGCTCCACAACCTTCCCACTGTACCACTTTTATTATCTCTAACAGGGAGTATGCGCCTGATTTTGGTTAGGTTGTTTTTAGAAATTGAGTTTCTGGTTGGAAGAGGTATGCTCCCTGTCCAAGCAGGAACCGCAATCCTAGTCAGGGTTAGCCACAAACATGCCCGAACTAAACCTGTAGTCACCCCTTAGTAGCTTGGCACAGAGCAGACAGGCTTAACGTAAGAAGCAATGTGTAAAGTATTTGTGCAACATACCAAACAGTAAAGTATTGAAAACACCACACAAAAAGATACCAGCCCTGTGTAGAAAACTAAAGTTTAATTTAATGAACAGAACAATGCCAAAACAACAAAATCTAATAAGTAGAACCGGAGTTGTCAATTTATAAAGAATAAAATGAAATATAGGCACAGTACAGAGTCCGCTGTCCTGGCAGCCACGGAAGAGATTTGGTCAATTGTTGAAAAAGGAGACAGTGTGACCCTAGGCCGATTGGACTTATCAGCCGCATTTGATACAGTTGACCACCATTCTCTTGCAAAATGCCTAGAAAGAAGAGGCATAAAAGGAACAGCTCTTAATCTAATCAAATCCTTTTTCACCAATAGAGAACGAGTGGTTTCCCTAGGTGGATACACTTCCACTCCTTTTAAGCTCCCCTGCAGAGTTACTCAAGGGTCTTCTTGGAGTTCAACTCTTTTTATTGTTTATATTACTCCCCTTGTTCAACTGAGGCAAAGCTGTGAGGCCAATGAGACTCCCCCCATCACTTTGTGCTCAGCGGATGATACCCAATTAGTGGTATTGGTCTCATTTGACCCAGATAAAGTGGCCTTTAAGTTCAAAGCATGCATGACCAGCCTCACTCAATGGATGAACTTGAACTTTTAAAAGCTTAATTCTGTCACAACAGATGTGCTGTTGTTTGGCAACAATGACACCTTTTGGAATAGGGCCTGGTGAGTGCCAAACTTAGGACCTCTACCAGTTCTGGCACAGAAAGCTAGAAACCTGGTTGTTGTCTTCAACAGAAGTTTAACATTTGCTGAACACTCAAACCAGGTAACCTCCTCCTATTTTCTCATGTTGAAGATTTTAAGAGCAATTCCACTCTATTTTCCACTTGAGTTGAGGAAAACAGTAATCTCAGCACTTATCATTAAAAAAATTGACTACTAAAATGCTTTATTTGTAGGATCTTAAATACAAGTCCTTAATAAACTTCAGACTCTCCAAATGCAGCAGCCAGAGTTTTACTAAATCTCCCAAAGTTCTGCTTGGTGTCTAAACTTGGGAAAGAGATTCACTGGCTCCCTATCCAAGTATTCATTCAACTCAAAGCGCTCTGTTGGGTCCACAAAGGATTACATCAAGATGGTCCATCTTTTCTTCAGGATATCTTTAAATGGTATGTTCCCCCTCAAACCCTGTGATCTAGAACAGCCAAGAAATTGCAAGTACCTAGAATAAGTAAATGTCATTTTGGGGGAAGGAGGGGAGGAGGTTTTCCTTTACTGTCTTATTCCACTTGTTAGTGGCTTTACCGCTACATTTCACATCTGTTAGCGGTTGTTAGACCTGGCATCTTTTAGCGTGATTCCTGTGTCTTTTTACTTTCTGACTTCCTGGTTTAGTGTCTCTGCGCACTTTCTCACTGCTGTCCAGTGTTAAAGTACATGTACTCCACTTGTAAATTGTTAATATGGATCAGTGTTTCCATGATTGGCATATTTGATTTACTGGTAAGCCCCTAGTAAAGCGCACTGAGTGTGCCAGGGCCTGTAAATCAAATGCTACTAGATTGTGCCAGCCATACGAGCACTGACTTGGCAGCTCGGCTGGACTGTTCCCATGAGGCACAGGGTCAAGACTGATTTGCACATGGCCAGGTCTCAACTGGGGTGGCATGGTGAGCAAAATAATGATGGATTGAACCCAGATCTCTTGACTGGGGGGAATGTTTTGATTTGTTCTGCATTCCGTCCATCAATTGTGTGTATTTTGCTTTCTCGCCCTAAGTGCGCCAGGTATGCCCAGATGTGGGTCCTGGGCTCCCTGTGCCACTGGAATTAAGCTATCCTGGCTGATGAGGGGTGAAACCCCAAAACTGGTCCTAGCATACTTGTTTCCAGTCCTGGGAGGACCGGGCTTGGCAGTTCGGGCTGGACTGTTCCCATGAGGCACAGGGTCAAAACTGATTTGCATATGGCTAGGTCAAAACTGGGGTGGCATGGTGAGCAAAAGAATGATGGATTTAACCCGGATCTCTTGACTGGGGCTGAATGTTTTGATTTGTTCTGCATTCCGTCCATCAATTGTGCGTCTTTTGCTCTTCACCCATACGAGTAGCCTCTCAATGGGTTCTCAGACCTGCCACTGCAGTGTCTGCAAGAAGTTTTTACTGCCATGTCGACATGACAAGTGCACCCACTTGCCAAGCTCTGATCTTCCCTTTCATTATATGTGAGTCACCCCTAGAATAGGCCCAAGGTACCCCAATGATGGGCAGGGTGCAGTGTATTTGAAAGGTAGGACATGTATTGGTGTGTGACATGTCCTGATCGAGAAATACATTATATTAACGTTTTTACTATTCAAAGGCTATCTGTCCCATAGGATAGAATTGGAAAACTGGGAAATATTTTACAAGTGTATCTTCCTACTAGGACAAGATAGAGGAATGGAGTTTAGCATGCCTGAACTCAGAATGTAGGAATGCATCTTTTAGATGATTTTTTTGTTCTGTGTTTGAAAATAGCACTTTTAGGAAGTAGGTATTTTCTTGCTTAGACATCCTGTGTGCCTCTGCTGGGCAGGGCCGGACTGGCCGTAGCGGGCACGGGCAATCCCCGGTGCGCTGCATGGGTGGGGACCGGTTTTGGGCCCCTGGGGGCCGTTTTTGTTACAGGGACGTTTTTGCAGCATAGCTTCAAAATCGGCCCTGTAACAAAATCGTCCAAAACCGGCCCTGGCAAAGAGCTCGGCCACACTCCCAACCCCCCGGGGGAGGGGGAAGTGGGAGGGGGCCGGCCGAGCACTTTGTCAGGGCCGGTTTTTGTCCCCAGTCCGACCCTGCTGCTGGGTTGTGGATTGACTGCCTGGTTTTGGAGTGACAGGGGCTGGAAATGTGTATTCTCTTTGGACAGCCACTTGAGGTGGGTCGAGGTGTCTCCTGCCTTTCCTGGATGAGCCAGGGCTGGGCTGAATATTCCTGGACTGCATTTAGAGTAGTGGAAGGAGATATCCTCACACCTAAATGGGCCTGGTCTGCCTTAGACAATGCTGTCTCCACCTCCTGCCAGGAAGCTGGGCCAGAGAGCCAAACTAGTCTGGACTAAGCACAGAGACTCTCTGCTCAAGAGCAAAAAGAGAAACTGAGTATAAATATTGGGGCACGACCCCAGAACTTTAGAACTCGCTTTGGACTAGGAACCTGCCAAGAAAAAGAGCTGGAAGAACAGCCAGGAGGAGTGCTGCCTCTTTGCTGTGTTGTTTCTTTGCTGGGTTGGCCTGCAGTTGCTGCTTCTACCTTGGGCAGTGCAAGGACTGGACAGAACTTTCTTCACTTGTCACTGAGTATCTCCAAGGGCTTGAAATAGAGCTTGTCTCCTGTTCACTAAGTCGCAGGGACAGCAACGACTTCACTTACCTCTGGGTACCGCCTCAGGAACTGTGGGCTTCAGTTGCCACAGTGGAGGAAAGCAGCCAACACCGTCACTGACACCGCTCTGGGCTTCATGTCCTGAAGGCACCGCAGTGGGCACCGCTGCACTTTGCACTACAACCCTGGTCTCAACAATGATGGCAAACACCGCTGCTATTGTGTCGCTGCTTGCACCGCAATCTGTGGACACCGCCTTACTTCAGTCCGCCACCCTAGTCTCACCAAAGATGTCACTTCCCGCTGACCTCGACACCCGTGACCGCACCATTGTTTGGGGGAACTGCTTGTAAGTCATATGACACCCCCTCCCAGACCACAACCTGGGCCAACCAACGCCAGCACCCATCAAACGGCTCTGTCGCTTGCATGTGACCTGTCAGCAAAGCCAGGAACACCGCCTCACTCCACACCACAGCCCTGGTATCACTGACGCTGCTGGATGACTGTCACTGAGCTGCTGCCTGCACGTGACATGAGGGCACCCTACTCCACATTGCTACACTTCACATCACAACTGCAACAGTTGCCAGGACCGCCCCGCACCGACACGGTCAGCCAGAACCAAAGGTACTGTTTACGAGTCTGCTGACACTAACACCTGCCCCCACCGACGCGGTCAGCCAGAACTGTTGGATACTGTTCTTTTCAGTACCGCAATAGACCCAGACAGAGCTACCCGCTTCAAGGAACTGCATTTTAAAGTTATTTTTGCCAAGTGCATATTTTTGATGACTGTATGTATATCTTTTATCGTTTTGGTCTTGTTTACACAGATAAATATTGCTTATTTTTCTAAAACTGCTGTAGTGTTTTCCCTGTATTACTGTTGGTTATGTGCAAATGCCCACACACTGCCTCTGAGATAAGCCTGACTGCTCGTGCCAAGCTAACAAGGAGGTGAGCAGGGGTTATTTCAGTAGTGTAGCCCCCTTATCCTGACCAGAAGGAAGGGTCCCTATTTGGACAAAGATGCAAACCATTGCCAACTAGAGCCCCCCATTTCTAACAATGCTGATCCGGTGCTCAGTTCTTTTTAGGATAATAGCGCCAAGACGTCTTTTTGATATTAGCGCGCTCTATAAAACCCTCATAACATAACAAAAGCTTTTAGCTCCAACAGGGGCTATCTGATCATGCCAGACCATGTCAAATGCAAAAGTTCAGGCCAACTAGGACAGAGAGCAGGTCGTATACAGGGGCCAGGCTTGGCCCACTGAAACAGTACTTTAGGTGCGCCTTCATTGAAGAAGCGATGCACGGTGCAGATGAAGGGATGCAGCGGCGTCGAGGAAGAGATGCAGTATGCAAATGAAACAATGCGTCACTGTTGAGCTAGAAAGGATGGTGATGCATTGGTTCCAAGCCTTGTAAAGGCAAGAATGTGTCAGGAATGGAGTCGATGCGCTACGCATCCGGCAATGCATCGGATTCAATCCCCACAACGGAGGAGATGTATCAATTCCGAGTCCTTTGTATTGACGGCGATGTGTGGATTCTACTGGAGCAGCACTTTAAACGAATTTCCAAGGGTCCAGGACTGGGTTGGCATCACTTGGCAAGGCAGACTCACAGGTGGCAGAGTCCCAGTGCTGAGGCTGGTGAGTTAGAAGTCTTTGATGTCCTTGAGACTTCATGTGATATGGGTCCAGTCCTTATCACCCAGACAAGGAAGACAGCAGGCAGCAGGTCAGCACAGCAATAAATCAGGTCTTCTAGAGCAGCAGTCCAGCAGAGTGGCAGTCCTTCAGCAGCACAGTAGACCTTTGAACTGGTAGAGTATCCACAGATCAAGAAGAGTACTGAGTTGGTAGTGTCAGAAGTCCAGTTGCTATACCCAGCTGTGACTTTTAAGTGGGGGAGACTTCAAAGAGGGGCTTTGAAGTGCACAGAGGCCCTCCCTTCCTGCTCTGGCTCCAGACTCACTACAAGGGGTTAAGCAGTCCTTAGTGTGGGGGCAAGACACAGCCTATTCAGGTGTATGTGTGGGACTATGGCCAGCGGGTACCTCCCATCCTGCTAATGATGGCCTATCAGGATGTGGATGGCCCATCAGTCATACCTAAGCTCCCTTTCTGTGTGGCTGCCTAGAGGGGATGCACAAAGTTCAGCTGTCACTCTCCCCAGATGTGTATTGTAGACAGCTGCAGGTGCCCAGGGTTAAGAGCAGAGACCGACCTTTTGTGGAGGAGACCGCATTATTGTTGGAGCAATTTGGGGGGGACGTATACACTACTTGAAAAAGCTGGTATACAGACATATGGAATGACCATGCTTTGATTCGGCTTTGTGTTGAAACGAGGACGGCCGTTTAAACTAAAAGAGAGGAACACAACATTGTGAAAAATCTGAAAGTACACATGAAAGGTGCACTTGATTGACAGCAGGCCGATAATGACTTTCTTCCAAACTAACCAGCAGTACAAAAGACTGTGCCCTTCGGAAACGGGTTTTCTCCTGCATGTTGCATTGTTCTGGGTATAATATATACCTCAGTAGTGGACTTTTTTTCACAGAAATCCGAGGGTGTAGAGAGCCAGTGGTTTGATATCTGGCGGGTCCTGATGGCTCATATTCTTTCTGTACGCCACCGAAACGCGTTGATCAAGTCCATTTAAAATCCTGCTATGAGCAGTTCCCCTGAAGAGGTTTAGAGAGACTAAACCCAACTTAACATGTTAACTAGTACAGATATATATAGTGGTGAATGGGATATGTATGTAGTGTGAAAGACCTGAATGTATGAATGATTGATATGTTTGTGTTAGTTCTCTACCTGGGAGTGAAGATATTGTAATATGGAAAAAAAAATGTGTATTGTAGACTGTTGAGGATATTGTAAATATATATTTTTGTTAGGTTTATATGTTGAAAACAATGATGATAAAATAAGAGTATTAATGAAAAATGGCAAAATAAAATAAAACCAAACTAAACAGTAAGGTGTATATGTTTTTGTATATGTTTTTGTATCTTGTTCTTTGCAGAGCCCATGGTTGAATTCATAAGTGAATCATAGGAAAGAATATATAGGTCACTAGGGAGCATTTCTATAGTGGTTAAGAGCAGAGAAATGACATATATCTAATAATAAGTAACAAAACAATTGCCAATACTGACTCACAAATGGTATCTTAATCCATGGTCACACAATCAAATAGATGTGATCACTATTTATTTTGAAACAAATGTTTTTACAAATCTTCTCCACAAGTTACCACAATTTCGATTCTTTTCAGCAAATACTCAAATTATTGATCACACACAACACATATATAACACAACTGGTATGTGACTAACACACCAATCTTTATGTATCTACCACAACATTACACATGAAATAACATGACAAATCAAAATCATTCTATTAATAGAATGATGATGATTTTCATTTGTCATGTTATTTTAGGTGTTATGTTGGGGTACTTTTGTATACACAGGTGTGTGTTTGAAAATGTTTTTTAAGAGCAGACAGTGGTCTCACGGACCATTGCCTGCTCTTAAAAAATTAACCTGAAATGTTTTATTTTTCTCTTTTGAATATATCCCATTTTGCTTAAAGGTAAACGGGCTGCATTTTTAAAAAAAACTGCTTTATTGAAAAAGCAGACTCAGACGTGGTGGTGTGCTGTCCCCAGCATGCCACCATCCATGTGAGTGCCGGCCATTCGCAATAGGTCACAAAATGCGACCTGCCTCATGAATATTAATAAGGCAGGTCCTTTGCGACCCATTTGGGAATCATAAACAGTGTTTCAGACACTGTTGTACCTCAGGGTTTGCAACACTCAATTTGCGAGTCGCAAACACTGAGGGCCGTACATCTAGCCCCCTATGCCTTCAATGACAATTTGACCTTGACGACTCAATATGATAAACATTCCTTTGCTTTTTTGATCCCACTATTTAGCAGGAAACTGCCTCTCTAAATACATTATCATACATGAAACTGCCCTAAACACCATACTCATATATGATAGCCATCACTGGTAAAATCTTAAGGATAACCTTCCTGTTGGCCAATTTTCACATCTGAGACGTAATGGTAGCAAGAAAAAGTATTTGAGAAACTAAGGGCAAGGGGATATCCCTCTACATTGGTAACAAGATCCATGAAAGGAGCAAGGCACTATATTTGGAATGTTCTGCTAAAAGGCAAAGTACGGCCAAAATTGACGGAATTGTTTATGTTTCCACATTTGGATCTGAATCAAACCAAATCAAAAAGATTAGTTAAACCATGTCACCTCCTGAAAAATGACCATCTCTTTCCGAGTAAACCGGCGTTCGCATTGAAATGGGGTCAGAACCTATGTGATAGACTGGTTAAAGTATATATCGAGCCATGCAAACAGATAATTAGGCAGAGTTTTGGTCCACAACCAATAATAGGCCGTTTCAGATGTGGGACATTTATGGAATGTAATACCACCAAAGCACTGACATTTTTTTATCTGAATGGTCAAACTTATCATCTTAAACAATTTTGAAATGCCACACTAAGAATGTGATATTTTGTATCCAATGTCCTTGGGTGTTGCCACACCTAGGGAAAACTACACAGGAAATATGGCACAGTATCCTTCAATACCAATCTATATTTAGACACCAAGTTTTGGTCCACAACCAATAATAGGCCGTTTCAGATGTGGGACCTTTATGAAATGTAATACCACCAAAGCACTCACATTTTTTTATCTGAATGGTCAAACTTATCATCTTAAACAATTTTGAAATGCCACACTAAGAATGTGACATTTTGTATCCAATGTCCTTGGGTGTTGCCACACATAGGGAAAACTACACAGGAAAACTACACAGGAAATATGGCACAGTATCCTTCAATACCAATCTATATTTAGACGCCAAGTGGCTCATGCCCTGTTGGTAGACCATTTCATTTAATACAAACATGCCCAAAGAGAAAGAGAATGATGGGTTTTACAAGTCATCAAAGTTTCAGTTAGGAACCATAATGTAGGCCGTCAAATCACCATGTGTGAAAATGGATTGATATGGAAAATTTGAGTAAATGCGTCCACAGAATGATACAGCTTGGCACTGAAAAATAGGCAAAATACCTAGTCAGCCATGTGCTTCGTATGTTCTGTTCTTGTTTTCATTATAGTTAATCAATTAATATTTTTGGCACCAATCACTCTTGGTGACATAGAGGTAGGAATATGGAAAGTTGAAAGTACCAACAAAGGATTAAATGTGTCCGTAGAAAATTACATCTTGGCACTGAGCGAATAAGCAAAATATGTAGCTAGTTATTGTTTCATATTTATTTATTTATGAAGATGAGATTAGCTTTCATTTCATTTGGTTACCAATTCCATTCTTGTATAGGTATCAAAAGTTACTAATAACCCTAGATCTTCAGGATGAAATGTTCTTCTTTTACCATGTCACAAAATAATTGTTATTTCATCTGACATTCTCCTGTTTATGCTGCCCTCTAGCATCCTAAGTATGATATTGATAGCAAAATGTATACTGCTCTGAGGTGTAGTCACCGTCTACCAGGGGTACAGAGGCTGTTATGGACCTAATTTATGCCTTTCTGATGGACAACGTATATAAACTTATAAAGTGGTTTGCTTTCTTTCTGTTGGTTTAAGTTGCTGTTTACTGCATAGCTGAGTTGTATACATCATGTATACGTTTACAATCTATTCTTCAAATACTTGATATTGTAATATGTAATCCATGTATTGCATTATGGTAAAAGGCAGTCAATGTATTTCCTTGTTTTGGCCTGAATCGCGTGTCTCCACCTGTATGTGATGCACAATACCCCTTTCTATGCGAATGGCCGTCAGTGCTCAGGGGAAAATCTCCACGCACAGAAAGCAGGCGGAGCCGTGCACCGAGGCGACAGCCAATGGCTGCCACTACTAGCTGCGGCTAGGGCCTGCTTAGCGCCCACAAGCTCTCCGCAAGGCATGAAGCTCTACACCAGAGCTCGAATACTGCCATTGAGGGCTCCAGAGGATATAATGTGCTCCTAACGAGCACACCAAAGAGCGTAATGTTACACCCTCAAGGAAGACAAAGGATGCGGGTGGGCATAGATGGCGTAGTCTGCTGCGGAGTAAGGGAAGACTGTGCAGTGGAAACTGGAGGTATTAGAGTATATCTGGTGCTATTGCTTGGCTTGGCTCAGTGCTTAATTTGTGCCTGAGCATTCTGGTGCTCAGCACCGACACTTATTTCATGGGGCCGGGTCTGCATGATTTTTCTCCTCCGGCAGATCGATGGCCTGATAATTATTAAAATAATTTCCTGCTCTCCTGTTCTGTTCGTAAGTGGTTCACCTAAGTAGATGCAAGTAAGTACTTGTTGTTCTCAAGATCTCTAGACCCGAGACATGGCCCGGGTTTCAGGATATCTTCCCTCATCAGTAGAGAACGTAGTTGGGGTGGAAGAGAAGGCCGCCAAGTAACCGTCACAGGCCTCGATGCCTAACCGGCACGCAGGTGCGTTATTCAGAAGCTTGTCAGCTTAAAGGCTCATGGAAGCCCATTTGTAGAATCAACCGCAATGGATCGCACACCGCTAGCCCCTCCTCCGGATCGCCCCAAAGGATTCTGGTACATATAGTTCGTAAGTGGTTCACCTAAGTAGGTGCAAGTAAGTACTTCTTGTTTTCAAGATCTCTACACCCGAGACATGGTCCGGGTTTCAGGATATCTTCCCTCATCAGTAGAGAACGTAGTTGGGGTGGAAGAGAAGGCCGCCAAGTAACCGTCACAGGCCTCGATGCCTAACCGGCATGCAGGTGCATCATCCAGAAGCTCGTCAGCTTAAAGGCTCATGGGAGCCCATTTGTAGAATCAACCGCAATGGATCGTACACTGCTAGCCCCTCCTCCGGATCGCCCCTAAGGATTCTGGTACATATAGTTTGTAAGTGGTTCACCTAAGTAGGTGCAAGTAAGTACTTGTTGTTCTGAAGATCTCTAGACTCAAGACATGGCCCGGGTTTTAGGCTATCTTCCCTCATCAGTAGAGAACGTAGTTGGGGTGGAAGAGAAGGCTGCCAAGTAACCGTCACATGCCTCGATGCCTAACCGGCACGCAGGTGCGTCATCCAGAAGCTTGTCAGCTTAAAGGCTCATGGGAGCCCATTTGTAGAATCAACTGCAATGGATCGCACCGCTAGCCCCTCCTCCAGATCGCCCCTAAGGATTCTGGTACATATAGTTCGTAAGTGGTTCACCTAAGTAGGTGCAAGTAAGTACTTGTTGTTCTCAAGATCTCTAGACCCGAGACATGGCCCGGGTTTCAGGATATCTTCCCTCATCAGTAGAGAACGTAGTTGGGGTGGAAGAGAAGGCCGCCAAGTAACCGTCACAGGCCGCGATGCCTAACCGGCACACAGGTGCTTCATCCAGAAGCTCGTCAGCTTAAAGGCTCATGGGAGCCCGTTTGTAGAATCAAACGCAATGGATCGCACACCGCTAGCCCTGCCTCCGGATTGCCCATAAGGATTCTGGTACATATAGTTCGTAAGTGGTTCACCTAAGTAGGTGCAAGTAAGTACTTGTTGTTCTCAAGATCTCTAGACCCGAGACATGGCCCGGGTTTCAGGATATCTTCCCAGAAACACGAGCTATGTCTCGTGTCTAGAGATACCTTATACCAAGCACCTGCTTGCACCTACCTTGGTGTAATACTTACGAACTTTGTCCTGAATCATATGAACTGCATGTACCAGAATGCGAAGGGGCGACCCGGCTGAGAGGTCAGGAGTGTGCTACCTCCCTGTTTCCTGTTTAGGGCTCCCGTGAGCCTCCGTAGCTGACGAGCTATAGGCAAAGCATCTCCGCGCCCGAGAGGCAACAAAGCCTGGATTGTTTGGCAGCCTCTTAGCCACCCCAAACTGATCTCTACTGATGAAGGATACTATCCAGAAACACGAGCCATGTCTCGTGTCTAGAGATACCTTATATCAAGCACCTGCTTGCACCTACCTTGGTGTAATACTTACGAACTTTGTCCTGAATCATATGAACTACATGTACCAGAATGCGAAGGGGCGACCCGGCTGAGAGGTCAGGAGTGTGCTCCCTCCCTGTTTCCTGTTTAGGGCTCCTGTAAGCCTCCGTAGCTGACGAGCTATAGGCGAAGCACCTCCGCGCCCGAGAGGCAACGAAGCCTGGATTGTTTGGCAGCCTCTTAGCCACCCCAAACTGATCTCTACTGATGAAGGATACTATCCAGAAACACGAGCCATGTCTCGTGTCTAGAGATACCTTTTACCAAGCACCTGCTTGCACCTACCTTGGTGTAATACTTACGAACTTTGTCCTGAATCATATGAACTGCATGTACCAGAATGCGAAGGGGCGACCCGGCTGAGAGGTCAGGAGTGTGCTCCCTCCCTGTTTCCATATTATGAATGTCATCTGCGTAGGAAAAGAGCATATGCTTTCGACTTTTATAAATGTTAAGGTGCAGTTAGAGATACTTTCTCCATTTCCATAAACAGGCTGGAGTGGTGCAGAGTTCCTGTGCCGCAAGGAGTCTTGTTGGTGTCTTACAGAGATGTAAAGCGGCTTTCAGAAAAAACGATTGCACTCACCTACTGCCCAGAAAGTTGTTTTTGACTCTGGCTTTACCAGGACTATCTGCTCCTTGTAAATGGTAGGTTTTAAAAACAGTTCTTGCTTGCTGCCACATTTGCATTCTCCTCATTTTCGCAAGACGTATCCCTCCTTAGCCTGTTTTAGTAAGCGGCGTATTCTGCGCACTGCTTGGCCCTGTTGGATGTTGAATGCATTATTTTTTGTAACATTTCTCATTTTTACATATCAGGATAATACAGCACTAATATTCTGTTTGAAAAAACCCACTTTAAAAGGAGAGTCTACATAATTCAGAACCTGTTGTAGTCGGGCCTGGTGTACATCCAATTGTGACTTTTGAACATATTAATGCCGGCACACAGGTCTCTTGCCCGCTGTTTCCATTTGCATCTTCTCAGAGGTGTGCACTGTGCACGAGGGGGCCAACGTTCTGTGGCTGTTTCATAGGAAGTACCACCCTAGGCATACTGGAAGTGAAAGAGCATGGTCATCGCGTTAGTGATGTCACGTCGTGAGCAGATCACGCCTGCCTTTCACAGAACAAAGATTCATTTCCGTTGAAGAATGGCTGAGGACGGGCTTTTGGCTGAGGGGGCACGGCAGGACTGCTCACAAACATTTTACAATTTACAACACCCAGCATGAGTGAAAATATACGAGCGCCGGTGCTGTCAATACAGGTATAATTTTGATATATTAGATTTACTTGCTTCACAAAAGCAACAAGAGCGGCACGCACAAAATATAGATAACTTAACTATCTGGCATTTAGGAAAGAGTTATTTTAATCTCCTGTCTCTCTTGCTGAGGGTCTGCGCTTCAGATTTATTGTAGGGTGACCAGACGTCCCAGACATGGTTGCAAAGAATTGTGATGTATTTCTTCTTCCTCCCTTTCCATCCGTTTTTTAAAAATTAATAATTAACATGTATATCGTTTTGATGAAAATTATTAAATCATGATGTATTTGACGATTATTCTGATGGAATTTTTAAGCTGGAAAAGAACGAAAAAAACTATGTTCAACAGATGTCGTTAGTGATTTAAATGCAATTTTAAAGTATCCGATTTTTCCTATATGTAGTATTTGGGGATGATGGTGGTCAAACCTTCTTGGGTCTCAAGGATGGATTGGTTGGCTCTGGATGTCTGAAAATAGTTCAGGACAGGATGACAACTCTGCAGCAGGGAGTTGCATCTTCTGGGATATCTCAGATTACCCAAAGGACTACGTGCCCTTGTTGGAGGGGAATAAAGAAAGGAAGAGCAGAGGGGTTTGCCGATAAGCCTTTGAGATATTTATTCCAATCATTCTCTGTATTTGGATAAGGGGTTTGGAGGGAGATGGTTATAGTTGTTGGCATCACCTCTGATGCCCTTGAACGTAATAGGACATTTACATAATTAATTACTCTATTTTTAATAAAGCAGAGGTGTACTCTTTTCTTGTTATTCCTCAGTATCTGCTCTTCTTCCGACCCTTCACACCTTACTCCTTCCTTTCTCGCCATTCTTCTTTCACTTTCTGCCCCACGTCCACGTTTCCTCTTAATTGCCACCTCCCCTCTTTAATTGCTTATCATTTTTCACCTTCTCATTTTTCCCTTGCACTCTCTTTTCACACACTCCCTGCTGTCTGTTCTTCTGTCCTTTTTCCATTCTCATCATGTTTCACTCCAGTCTTGCACTTTCCTCACTTCTCTTCACATTCTTTGCCTACCGTATCTATCTTTGCCTTCAGACCTCTCCTCCTTCCTCAGTCTCCCTTTTATATTTTTCCTCGTTGCCATTTTTTATATATCCACTTCAAGAATCCGTGTTTGTTCTCGAGGTCACAAATGTAAATCTTGGTATGCAACTCAGTCTTTCATCTTTCTGAGGTCAATAAAATTTGTACCTGTGGGCTGAAAAACAACATTTTAAATTTGGTGTCAAGGCCCCCTCCGGTGAATATGTGCTTTACAAAAATTCATTGTATGTTAAGTACATAAACGTATTTCAATCTTTTGTTTTTAAATTTCTTTGCAATATTGCACTGTTGTTATTCTCTCAGCCCCCCCGTGACCCAGTACCTTTCATACTTGTATCCATTCCCCTGACCTCCTATCTTTCCTTCGTTCCATCTTTTTCTTTTCCCTTTTTCTCTTCCTCTGCACCTCCTGCCATGCCTCCTTTCCCCTCTTGCTTCTTGCTTCCTTACACCCTTATTCCATTCTTGCTTCCTCACACCCTCATTCCATTCTTGCTTCCTCACACCCTCATTCCATTCTTGCTTCCTCACACCCTCATTCAATCCCCATCCTTCCTCCCTTGGTGCAATTATTCCTTCTTTCTCCATTCTTTCCTTACTTTCTTTTTTCCTCCTCCTTCCTTCCCCTCTTCTTTAATGTCCTCCTTTCATATCATCAACTCTTCCTTATGCAGATCTTGCTCCTTTCATTTCTTCTTTCTATTCATCCATCCATCCATCAGATACCATTCAATTCCTTTCCTCGCACCCTCATTCCATTCTTGCTTCCTCACACCCTCATTCAATCCCCATCCTTCCTCCCTTGGTGCAATTATTACTTCTTTCTCCATTCTATCCTTACTTTCTTTTTTCCTCCTCCTTCCTTCCCCTCTTCTTTAATGTCCTCCTTTCATATCATCAACTCTTCCTTATGCAGATCTTGCTCCTTTCATTTCTTCTTTCTATTCATCCATCCATCCATCAGATACCATTCAATTCCTTTCCTCGCACCCTCATTCCATTCTTGCTTCCTCACACCCTCATTCAATCCACATCCTTCCTCCCTTGGTGCAATTATTCCTTCTTTCTCCATTCTATCCTTACTTTCTTTTTTCCTCCTCCTTCCTTCCCCTCTTCTTTAATGTCCTCCTTTCTTATCATCAACTCTTCCTTATGCAGATCTTGCTCCTTTCATTTCTTCTTTCTATTCATCCATCCATCTCCCTCTATCCCTTCATTTCTTCCTTTCACATTCTTTTCTTATTTCCGTCTTCTTTCATCCATTACTCGTATATTTCCTCACTCTAGTGCTTCCCTTCCTGCCTGCATTTGTTGCTGCCTTCTTTAATGTATTTCTTCCTTCACCCCTTCCTATCTTTTAAACAGCACATTACAGGCACAATCTCTTTAATTTGCAAAGCTGCCTCAAGTCCTCTACTGACCTTTCCTAAAGCTGCACTTTGAGAATTACACACATTCTCTAATTTGAGTTCACTTTTAAGTTGTTGTCATAGGCTTCCCATATGCTACATTATGTTATGATATATTGATTTGTGTATCACACTAATAACCGAGAAGTTATCAGGAACTTGGGCAGCTGTGTAGGTGTGAAGTCCCGGAGGTGCTTATGTGAAGAGCCAGGTCTTCAGCTTCTTGTGGAATTCAAGATGTGAGGAGGTGTCTATGATGTATAGAGGCTTGTGGATGTGGATGGAACCAATAAATGAAGTGGGCGGAGTCTCTGAAGGAAGCGGGCAGAGCCGGGAAAGTGAGTGGGGCCTCCTAATAAATGTTGAGCACCTGCACTTAATATTTTACAAATTAAGCACTGTTACCGAGTAACTTGCCGGACCCGTTACACGTCCTGTCACAATTATTTAAAGGTTTTAGTTTTCTCAGGTTTTGTCCTAATTATATAGTATCTTATGAAATGCTATAAAACGTGTTTAAGTTTAACTTATGCTTTTGCACTGCAACCTGTATTTATTTGTGTTTTAATGCTTATCTTGTTTACTTTTATGGGTCTCTTGAACCGAATAAAGATGTATGACTGACTAACTGACTGACTTCCTTACAGGTTAAACTGGGGATAGCAGCAATGACAATGTATGTAGATGGCAGCTCATTGTGTCACTCGATGTAGCAGCCTAGGACAGTAAAGCAACATTTGCACAGTTCTTGGTTTATGATGCTCATAATGTCACATGGTAAGACTGCAGCAGGGTAAAGAGATCCTGGACACAGCAATGTGACCATGAAGGTGTCATGTGTACTGTAGCTTGACACCTTGTGTTGACAAGTTGGCTGCCTGAAAGAGCAAGCTAATATACTTCAAAAGTAGTTGAGAGAACTTCACACTGTAAATAATTCTTTATTCATTAGATCCTCCATTGCCATATTAAAAAATAATTCAGATTCATAACATTTCACTTCATGCCCAGTTCCTGTCCCTCTAGAATATCAAACACGAACAAACTGCAGGGGTGCTTGCTTCACACATGTGGCAACATAAATAAGGTGATTGTCTTTGATGGACTCACTTGTAAACTATATTAGTGGTGACAAATATTTATTCTCTCTGAGAGGTAATGTAAGGGTGTGTTAACAGGTGACTTCTGGAATACCTACTTTTAATGGACACCTTATTAAAAAGGTTTGCACTAGTTGCAGTCTGATTGTATACAACTAAAAATATACACTTCTACACCTACCAGATCATAACTCATTGGAGGTCAAATTGATGCTTGAGCCACTGGAGAAAGTCAATATGTTTGGATGGAAACGTCCTCCGCATGTAAATGTACATGCACCTCTGCCCTGAGATGCCCCAACATCCCTAATGTTGATTTTTGTTGTCCTAGGTAAAAATGGATTATGCATGTTGTGCACTTTGACAAAGGCCAATAAGGAGTCTAAGCATGAAACCCCAAAATTTGTCAGCAGTCAATTAGCCAATCAGGCTGTGTGCGGAGGAGAAGCTCTGCAAGACTTCTGCCTGTGACCAGGACTTGGGTCCAAGGCCTGCTAATCTCCCAGCTGGGTGAGGTGTCATCACCCAGGCAATCCAAGACCACCTGCCCTAAGGCTGGAGAACCAGTGCCTGCTTGCTTGTCAAGACCAGTGTGCCCTGTGAAGAAGAAGATTCTGGTGGGAGACTTCTGATTTATGACATACCTTTATTTTGTCTATCTTTCGCCTGAAATTGCCTCTCCTCCAATAGAAGTCAAAGGGAGAAATTCAGTCTCCTGGCTATTTTCTTTAAAATCTCTCACTTTCCTCTTCTAAAATGTTGGCTTGTATGGTGATATCACATGGTGCAGGCCATACCATTTGGCTCCTGCATGTAGGTAGGGGTCCCCAACCTACCCTACATTTCTGACTTCTGTGGTTTCGGCTTACCACATTACATTACTCCTAACTGCACAAAACATTTAGAGCAGCATAATTATGGCTGCATCCTTACACTGCACAAATATGCAATATATATGCAAATGTGAGAAATTGGCCTGGCATATGATGTCCACTATACTAGTAAGCACCTTGCACCAGTCCAAACGACCCTTATTGATGGTAAGTTTAAGACAACCTTTATAGAAAGCTATCCTAGTGGTAGCTGTGGAGAGCAGCCTTCAGGCTAAGCTAAGTACAATACAAGAACTCAAATAGCACACAGTAAATTAGCACAGTAGACGTTTTGCCCTAGGGGCCTCACAAACCATATGCTGAGAAAGTGGTATAAGAACCACGAGAGAGATAGAAGCAAGGCCTAGGGCCTGTAGAACTGCTGGGGCAACCAGAAACCACCCAAGGTAGGGACGCAGGAGACCCACAGGGGACACGTGCAGTGTCTAAACACAGCCGCGAATCACCATTGACTTCTAGGGAGAAAGTTAAAGTTATAAATTTAAAGAATAAGGACACGGGAGTGGACTACAGTAGAACCCCTTCAGTACTGGACACTTCGAGCGTCAGAACTCACGGAAACACCGAAGTACTCGTGTTACCTCACCCAGTGAAGCTGGGTGCATTTCTTGTCGGGTTTCGTCGTCGGTTCCAATGGAGAGCTGCAAAGAAGTGCTGCAGGCGACCAGGTGAAAAGTGTTCGGATGGATCCAAGGGGGGATTGGAGATCTGAAGAATCTGATAGCAGAAGGGACAGAGTATGGGTCCCTAGCCAGTAACCAGGAAGGCGACAAGAAAATTCCAGCCGATGTTGGGTGCTTTAAGGTGATGTAGGTGAAGCTTTACTCTTCAGCCACGAGGACCAGGAGGCGTCAACGACAACCAGGAGCTGGATTCAAGATGACCCACATTGGATGTCGAGTGCTGCAGCATCGGTATCCAGATTGGACCCAACAAGCCTTGGCAACAGCAACCCATGCAAGATGGCAAGATTGGCTTTGGTGCAGACAAGCGAGGTCTGAGAAACTCACCCTTTGGAGGCAAGTCAGGGCACATCTATAGCAACCAGGAAAGCCCATGAAACAAAACATTGGCCTTCGTGGGGACCCACCCGTGGACGGACTAGGGATCGCAAAGGAGCCTCGAGAAGAAATGCTGAAAGCGGGCCTACGGAACACTCATGGAGTGTAGGCCACAATCTTCAATGCAAAAGGTGCTCAGGGCTTGGACTACAAGTAGCCCAATGTACAACTTCGGAAAAGCTCGGCAAGTTGATGCACTAGCAAACGTGCAGGATGTCCAGGAGTTCCGGTCCCACATCTCTCGTGATAGCTACAGGTCTCAGCTTTGCTGGGGACTTATGTCAGCCTTGGAGATGTCTGGAAGTCCATGTCCTGTGTCGCAGATTCTTCAGGATCCGGCGGGAGCCTCGAAAATGCAGACTGGCAAGACGCTTCTTTGGTGCCTGTTTGAACAGGGGAGTCACTCCTTGACCCGAAGGGAGATTTTTTCCGTCTTCCAGTCGATATGGAAGAAGGTCCAAGATTTCTGTACCGGAGTTTCGTCCAGGGTAATTTAAAGTCCTAGGGACGGGGTTCCTATACTTACACCAAGTTCAGGGGTTGGACTAACTATAGGTCCCACCTATGGGAGGACCTGGGGAGGGGGTGGTTACACCCCTTCCCTCTTTGTCCTCTTTCGCGCAAGAGCTGGGGCTGAGTGCCCCAGCAACTGGTTTGAACTGGGAAATGCACGGGACACCTTATGTGCCCCCTGGCACTGTCTGAAAAGCATTCACTGAATGCAACCCACCCTGCCCCCATACACTAAAGCCTGTCTGGGGAGGTGCTATCACCTCCCTAGACAGGAAACCTATTATCCAGGCCTCCCCTGCCGGAGTTTCATCCAGCAGCAAGGGTCAGACTTGTGTCTGTGGCAGCAGCACCCATTTTGTGATGCTAGGGCTCTTTATATCTATTACCGGGAAAGTAAGTGTGTACATGTCTTCTCCCTCTAGAAGGGTGGAATGCTACCCCCGC
The DNA here is from genome assembly GCF_964263255.1 of Lissotriton vulgaris. NCBI lineage: Eukaryota > Metazoa > Chordata > Amphibia > Caudata > Salamandridae > Lissotriton > Lissotriton vulgaris. The sequence continues at coordinate 1,578,626,973 of NC_141691.1, forward strand.
CGCCAGAAATGGCGGGGGGGGGGTAGTATTCCAAAGTGTTTGACACCAAACATGACATGTTTTGATACAGCCATTCCAAAGTTAGCACTAACCGCGAGGATTATAATGCACTTAAGAGTATATGGTATTGCCATATCACAGAAGAGCTATAAAGAAGGGATTCTGAAAGCTTCAGAGGGGCTCAGCTCATGCTAGGTCACCCTCTCACACAAAACCAAGCACTCTGCCTTCAGGATTGTCAAGGCCTGCCGTAGGAGTGACTATAGGTTTATATGTGTCTGTTTTAATTGGTAGATATAGGTGTACTATATCTAAGTAAGGGGTGCTTATATCACTTAACCCAGGCTGGAAGTTCAGACCTGTGGTGCCATTTTGGAAGGCTCCCCGGGGGTGGCATAATACATGCTTCAGCCCCTGGTCGACCTCTGGGGGTACCTATGCCTAAGGTACCACACACTAGGGGCTCACAAGGGTAACCCAGTAACCAATTTGGAGTGTACCTAATGTACATGCAATCAATTTAGAGAGAGAACAGCTAGGCTGGGGTCCTGTTAGCAGGGCCACAGTCAGACTAAAGTCGATAAACCAGTGAAACACAGCAAAAAGTGGGGGTAACCATAGTAAGCATATCCTACTCTCCTACACAACCTCCCCCCCCCCAAAGCATGGACATTAAACTAACCTTGACCAGTTGAGTCTTCATGTTCTAAGTGGAAATATCTTCTCCATCTGCATTGACATGGTTGCTCCCAGGTCTATGTTCCACTGTATAGTCCATCCCCTGTAGGGAAATGGACCACCTGAGAAGTTTGGGGTTTTCACCCTTCATCTGTTTTAGCCATAGGAGGGGCTTATGGTCTGTCTGAACAGTGAACTGAGTACCAAACAAGTATGGCCTCAACTTCTTCAGAGTCCAAAGAGATTAGAACAAGAAAACCTTGCCTTGGAAATTAAAGTAAGGTCCTACACAGGGATCCTAAAATACCAATGGAGCCAACACTGCCCCTTAGAGCCAAAATTCTGAACAATCCATCATAGATTTTTGTATACACATTTATTATTTATTTTTATGATTTCAAAATCTCATATATTAATATTACAAAATACAAATAAATATTAGTTCATAATTCAATATCAGTTAAAACATATATAGTTCAATGCCATATATACAGTCCCACATGACCAGAAAAACTCTCATACTCACACTTCCACATACTCTATAAACCATCATACAACCATTCTTTCACATATCAAACAGGCATAATCCTGCTAATATATAGCCACCATCACAAGAATTGATAGAGATGTAGTACAATTCAGTAAACAAAGGGGTACTGGGCCACAAACACTAAGGGGGATTGATGATGTATTAAACAATCCTGTTGCCCGCAGGAACCACGCTGACGCGCGTTTCGGTGTACAGACCCAACCAGGCCACACCTTTGTCAGGGCGACGATGAACCACGGGGGTGGGACTGGGTATCTGAAAATGCAAAATATACATATATATATATTGATACAGCTACATTCCCTTTATTGACAAACATTTGTTCTATTTTATTACATAACATATACTTATTTTTGTTCCCATAAGGCTCTAGATAGGACAATGGCTCCAAACAATAAAACAAACTAGAACGCTTTTTACTAGGGAGAAAAGCTCCTCATACATCTGGAAAAACAGTTCTTCACACGAAGTGAGAACCATTCTTACATCTACATTCTTTTAGTCAAACCTCATTCATCCTATAGATACGGTGCAGTCAATTACCCACTCCCATGGGGGCTGTATAAATAAATAAATGGAAACAGAAAATGAATGTCTTCAACCTCCTTAGGGGCGAGGAAAATTCATAGAGGAGCCCATGTATAACAAAGGACAGGGTGATCAAAGTATCCCCTTTCTCTCAGTCTATATAAATATAAGTTGACAGGCTAATAGATGGAAATAGGGGTTCAACATAGCTCAAAGTAAACTCCGAATGGGGTTCCAGTCAGGGCAATTCGAAAAAAGAATCAGAGGAGATTATCAATACTTGGTGCAGTTCCTGGTATTTAGAATAAAGTTTTAGCGATAAACAGTTAGATCCAGAATCGGAGCCGCATGGTGTTTTCACACTTACCTTTATCTAGATTCAGGAAATACCACAGCACAGCAAAGGCCTCCCTCTCAATAGTTGACCAATGTTTCTCTCTAGGGGTCAGCCTTTTGCTAATAAAAGCTACTGACTGGTCCTGACCTTCATCATTCAATTGTGACAGCACAGCCCCTACCCCCAACTCAGATGTATCTGTTTGGACAATGAATTCTCTGGAGTAGTTAGGACTTTGCAGAATTGGTGCTGCTTCAGGTCATCAAATGCCCTTTGACAGCTGACTGTCCACTGAATTTTCTTTTTTTTTTTAAAATCTTTTTATTAAGATAACAAGCTCCAGAAACAGTTGCATACTGTAAAGCATCTGATAATAAGTGGGCATAGAGAAGGCAACATCATTCATAGTATCATCCCGAACATTTTTACCTGCATACAAAGACAAAGATACATACATGTTGCTAGCAAGTTTCAGAAACAGACTGGGTATCCATCAAATCCCCCCTGTACATTCTCCACGCCACCCATATTTTCTCCCACTTCTTGGGACACCCTCTACTTTTATATATCACTTTTCCAGCCCTTTGGCACCAATCGAGATCCTTTTCCCAATCTTCCACTGTTGGCAAGACATTACTACACCATAGTCTCGCTATATTTCTTTTGGCGACCATACTCGCTAGCGCCAGCCAGACCTTGTCCCACTTAGGCCAAGTGATGTCACTCGTCACACCTAAGATGTGCCATCGGGCCTCCAATGGGACCTCAGTGCTGACCACCTCAGACATTATGTCCGCCACTCTGGACCAGTATCCCCGGATCCTGGCACAGTCCCACAAAATGTGGAAGAAGGTGTCCGCCTCTCCACAACCCCTCAGACAGAACTGTGCGTCAACATAACCTATACGGTATTGTGTCGTGCACGGGGTGTAGGAGCGGTGCAAGATGCGCAGCTGAACAAGCCTAAACTGGGTGCGAATTTCCACCTCCCGGGGACTCTGCAGGGCCTCCCTCCAATCGTCTTCCTCCAGCAACCCAACCTCGGACTCCCATTTTTCACGCAAGGGCCCCAAGGGATCAGCTAGGTTATTGATGAGCTTTTTGTACGTGAGGGAAATGGCTTTATCTATCATGGGATCCAGCAATAATCTATCTTCCAGAGGGGCATAGTCTGGTAGATGTTCCCCGTGGTGTAGATGTTGGTAGATGGCATGCTGGAGCTGCTGGTATTGAAGGAACTCCCCTTTCCCCATGTGGAATTCTGCCTGCAGGGTAGTAAACTCTAGCATGTCCCCTCTTTTCCATACATCACCCAACACACCAATGCCAATTAGGCTCCACTTGCGAAGGCCCTTCAATTTCGCAACCTCTGGGAGATAATTCCCAGCCCATAGCGGGGTTTGTGCTGTAAGCTTTGCTTCCCAACCCAGCAGTTTTGTCGCCCGTTTCCACGTCTCCACCACTGCGGCTGTTTGAGGTGGCAGAGGTGGACAGCGTCTATCCTTGCGATAAAGAGCGGCCAAGTAGGTATCACCCCAAAAGACCATGCGGTCCACCCTATACGCCCGCTCATCCATCGGGGCGAACACCCACCCGTTGATGTTGACTAACTGTGCCGCCCAATAGTAGAGCCTAATGTCAGGGACAGCGAGCCCTCCCTCATATATCCCCCGGTGGAGCTTCTTCAGAGCAATTCTCGGGCACCCCCCTCCCCAAAGAAGTGTACGCTGCTCTGAGTCGATCTCCCGGAAGATCTTCTCCGGGACTGGAAAGGGAGTACTTTGCAGAACATAGAGCAAACGAGGAAGCGCCCTCATTTTAAAGAGATCAGCGCGTCCCATCAAGGAGAGCGGGAGAGTTCTCCAATGTTCGATGTCCCCTCGTAGTACTTTGCAGAACATAGAGCAAACGAGGAAGGGCTCTCATTTTAAAGAGATCAGTGTGTCCCATCAAGGAGAGCGGGAGAGTTCTCCAATGTTCGACGTTCCCTCGTAGCCGCTCCAGTTGAGCGTACACGTTCAAACGCATGATCTCCACCTCCGACTTCGTAATCCAAATACCTACGTATCGGAAAGTCTCTTTCCATACTAGTCCCTGACATTCCTCAGCTAAGTTCGGCGGAGGTCCTGCCATCAGATGACCCAGGGACTTGTCCCAATTAATGCGATATCCGGAGAACCCGCCAAACGTACGCAGGATCTGCATGAGTCTCTGAATAGAGTCGGCCAGCCTTTGGACATAAATTGAACATCATCAGCATATAACGAGATACGCTCTTCCCAGCCGCCCCCTAGGTCTATACCCCACACCATGGGATCAGTCCGTATCCAAGCCGCCAATGGCTCCAAGGCCAAGGCGAATAATGTTGGGGAAAGCGGACAGCCCTGCCTCGTGCCCCACCCCAATTGAAACTCCCTGGTGAGGGCACTGTTAACACGGACCCTCGCAAGCGGTGCAGTGTACAACAACTTTACCCATGCTCGAAAGTTATCGCCAAAACCCAGTTTGGCCAAGACTGCATATATATATTGCCATTCCATACTGTCAAAGGCCATATGGGCATCCAGTGACAGTAGGGCCGCCGGTACATTCGGGCGGGTATACACCATTTGAAGCACCCCAAACAAGCGTCGTAGGTTAAGCCTCGGGTTTCTGTGTGGCATAAAGCTCGATTGATCCGGGTGGATCAAGGATTGAATGACCCCCCCCAGTCTGGTGGCTAGGATTTTGCCAAGGACCTTGGTTTCATAGTTAAGGAGTGAGATGGGCCTGTAGGAGCTGCACAAATCCTGCGGTTTGCCAGGCTTATGTATCACCACTATTGTTGCAGATCTAAGATCCTTCGGGAGTAGCCCTTCCTGTTTGGCCTCATTAAACATCTTTAACATGTGGGAAGCAACACTTCCCGACAAACACCTGAACGCCTCCGCTGGAAACCCCTTGGGACCCGGCGCCTTCCCTTCCTGCAAATCTCCCATGGCAGCCTCTACCTCCTCCACCGTGATGTCTGACTCCAGGATATCCCTATCCCTGGCCACAGTCTTATAAGCCTCCCAGAGAGTACACTGAGATCTAACAGAACCCACATTCTCCTCATAATATTGGTCCACTCGCTCCCTGAATTGTTCCTGAAACTCCTGGTCCTTAAACAGGAATACATCCAGCCTGGGGGGAGTAGACCAGTCCCTCTCGGGCCCCCTAGCTGTATCCCCACCGGGGATTGATCGGATATACCTCTGGCTTTATGACAACTATTTTGAAAGAGGCCCAAGTGACCCACCTGTGTAAAGAGGTAATCGGTCCTGGACCCCGAGCCATGCACCGCGGAGATATGCGTGTATTGTCTAAGGTGGGGGTTATGCGCCCTCCATAGGCCCACCAAACCCATCGCATGCACAAAGTCCCCGAGATGACGCACTCTCCCCCGGTCAGGCAGAGCCATGGACCCATCAGTGTCCCTAGCCATCACATCATTCAAATCCCCCCTCCCCCACCCCCACCATGATCAGGACCCCCACCGGCATGTCAAGTAAGACTTTCCCAATATCAGGGAGGGTGGAGCTGTGCAGTTTTGGGGGAATGTAAACAGAGCAGAGATTGATCGTATGACCCTCCCACCACCCAGAAACCGCCACATAGCGCCCCAAAGGGTCCAGCCACTTACGTTCTATCACCAATGGAAGAGAATTTTTCACAAGGATACCGGTGCCCCTGGAGCCAGTAGTAAAACCTGCATGGGCATGTAGCGTGTATCTAAATCTGTTAACGTCCTTATAATGATTACCTATCAGGTATGTCTCCTGGAGGAAGACTATGTCTGGAGCATGCCTATGGAGATATTGAAGGACCATGGTGCGCTTTATCTTATTCTGCAGACCATTGATGTTCCAGGATAATATGTTAACTCTTTGTGCCCTCGGTTTATCCACTGAACTTTCTTAGGCATTCTGTTAGAAGTTAAGTCATTCAGGGGTGTCACAATGGATCCACACCCCTTGACAAATCTCCTATGGTACCCAGTCAGGCCCAAGAAAGCTCTGACCTGAGACTGGGTGGTTGGAGTAACCCAGTCCATTATGGTCTGGATTTTGCTCTGCTATGGTTGAACCTGGCCTCCTCCTACAAGGTGGCCCAGGTACACAACCTGACTCTGCCCTATCTGGCACTTAGTAGCCTTGATAGTTAGGCCTGATTTCTGCAGGGCCTCCAAAACATTTCTCAGGTGGACCAGGTGATCCTCCCACGTGGAGCTAAGGACAGCAATATCATCAAGATAAGTTGCACAGTAGTCTTCCAGGCCTGTTAGGACTGTATTCACCAACCTTTGAAAAGTGGCAGGTGCATTCGTCAGACCAAAGGGCATTACCACAAATTGATAATGTCCACTAGGGGTTGAGAATGCTGTTTTTGGCTTTGCATCATCAGCTAGTCTGATCTGCCAGTAGCCAGCTGTTAGATCAAATGTGCTGAGAAACCTGGCTGAGGCCAAAGTGTCTATAACCTTATCCGCTTTTGGAATTGGATGGGCATCAGTCCTAGTGACTGCATTAAGACCTCTGTAGTCTACACAAAACCTCATCTCTCTCTTACCACCCTGGGTGTGAGGTTTTGGTACCAAGACCACTGGACTAGCCCAAGGGCTATCTAAGGGTTCAATAACTCCCAGTCCCAACATTTTCTGGACTTCTGTCCTGATACAGTCCCTGACATGATCAGGTTGCCTGTAGATCTTACTTTTAATAGGCAGATTGTCCCCAGTGTCCACTTCATGAGTGCACCAGTTAGTCTGACTTGGAGTCAGTGAAAACATATGTCTGAACTGTTGTAGAACTTGTCTGTCATCAGTTTGCTGCTGTTCACTGAGGCTGCCTGCCAAGGCTAGTCCATCAACGGATCCATCATCAGGGTTCTGAGAGAGCAGGTCTGGGAGAGGGTCACTCTCTTCCTTCTGACCTTCATCAGTAGCCATGAGCAAGCCCATGTCTGCCCTGTCAACATATGGTTTCAATCTGTTGACATGAAGCTCCCTATGGGGGCTTCTGGGAGTTCCAAGATCTACGAAATAGGTAACCTCTCCCTTCTTGTCAACAATAGTGTGGGGTCCACTCCACTTGTCATGGAGAGCTGCTGGGGCCACAGGCTCCAACTCCCACACTGTCTGACCTGGCTGGTAAACAGTCAGTACAGCCTTTTGGTCATGCCAGGCTTTCTGTAATTCCTGGCTAAACCTCAAGGTTTTTAGTTGCCTTTTTCATGTACTCAGCCATCCTGGAGCAGAGACCAAGTACATAGTCCACAATATCCTGTTTAGGGCGTTTGAGAGTTAACTCTCATCTCTCCTTCACCAGACAAAGTGGTCCTCTGACAGGGTGTTCAAACAGAAGTTCAAATGGGCTGTAGCCAACCCCCTTCTGAGTAACCTCCCTGTATGCAAACAAAAGGCAGGGTAGCAGGATATCCCATCTCCACCTGAGCTTTTCTGGGAGACCCTTAATCATACCCTTTAAGGATTTGTTGAACCTTTCAACTAAACCATTGCACTGTGGATGATAGGGTGTGGTGAATTTATAGTTCACTCCACATTCCTTCCACATTGCAGTCAAGTAGCTAGACATAAAGTGTGCACCTCTGTCAGATACTACCTCACTAGGAAACTCCACTCTTGAAAACACTCCCAAGAGGGCTCTTGTCACAGCAGGTGCTGTAGTGGTCCTAAGAGGAATTGCCTCTGGGTACCTAGTCGCATGATCCACTACCACTAGGATAAACCTGTGCCCAGATGCAGTTTGAGGATCCATTGGTCCAACAATGTTAATCCCCATTCTTTCAAAGGGAACCCCCACCACAGGTAGTGGTATCAGGGGGGCCTTTGTAGTGCCACCTGCCTTACCACTGGCTTGACAGGTTACACAGAAGCGGCAAAAGTCCTTGGTGTCTTCAGACATGTGGGGCCAGTGAAAGTGAAGGAAAATTCTGTCCCAAGTCTTGTTCTGGCCTAGGTGTCTGTTATGGTTATGAAAAAACAACCCTACCCAATATTTCTTCAGAAACAAACCAGCGAGTGTTACGCGTGAATTTGTAACATTGCCATACCGGTTGTCTCAGAACTCTACGGTTACTCTGAAAACCGGAACAAGAGAAAACACTGACTCGGCAAGTACTGTTTGGTTTCCTGCGTGGATGGTACTTGTAGTGGAGAGTTTGGTGTTGTGGCCTTGGATCCGTAGCGTAGATGTGCTTAATGTCAATACCAATGAAGAATGATGACGTATTAGTGAATTAACGGTCGTTCCTGCTGGAGTAAGACTGCCTATCATCATTCTAGTCATTAAGATCGGAACACGCACGCTGGTGTTCACTGCATTATGACGTATGACGCAACCAGCCATTTTGTCTGATTAACATTTGCCTGTCAGTTCGCTGTTGCTGTTTCTCCTCAACGAAATTCAAGGTATGCGAATAATTTTAAAAAACAAAAGGGAGAGTGCACTGCCAGTTCATACTACGGAATGCAATTACTATAGTAGTATGTGCGGGTGCTCATAGTGATTTCTTCACCCTGGGTGAACGTTGACAGTTCATAACAAGTCCTCTTGACAACGTAATTACGAGTATTTAGACGTCACGTATTGACTAATCTTTGGCAACAAACAACAACTACACTTTATATTAGCGGAAGTGCACACAGTAATGCACACACTATGCCTCATTGACAGTCTAGAGTGATTTGCGTACTGTTGGAGAGTTTTATATTAGAGGAAGTGCACATAGTGATGTACACACTATACCGTATTGACAACCTGCAGTGATTCGCACACTATTTGCGGACACTGAATTACTTGTGTATCATTTCTCAATATATATTTTTTTATTATTTCAAAGTGCATATAATTTATGCACCCAACATTATATGTAGTGAATTTTGCACCATTTTACACAAATTTATTGTTTACCTTGAGCATGTTATGAGTATTCGTGTTCTTAATTTCATCATCACCCACAGGATCAATATTTTTTTCGTACTATGGCAACTTCATCTGAACCTCCCCATTTTCTATCTGAGAAAGGTGAGCCTGTTTTACCGTGGAAGAGATGGAAAGTAATTTTTGATTCTTACCTCATAGCCATTGGAGGTGAGAAGTTTTCTTCAGTTCTTAAACAAGCAATTCTTTTACACAGTCTGGGTATCGAGGGAAGGTGTATTTATGAAAGTTTCGATGAAATTGACATTGGTAATGATACTGGTGAACCAGGTAATGTCTATGATATGCCCGTGCTAATGCTTGATTGACATTTTGGAACTCACATTAATGTGGTTTTAGAGAGGCACAAATTCTTTTCTAGGATTCAGGGGAAATGTGAAAGAATTTCTAGCTATGTGGCTTCTCTTAAAACATTAGCGCGTACATGCGAGTTTGAACATTTAACGGATTCCTTGATAAGGGATCAGATCGTTAGATGTACAAACAATGTCAAGGTACAAGAGAAGTTGTTAAGCATAAATCCTAACCTAAAAAATGCTGTTGCTATCATTGAAGGGATGGAAAACACAAGCATGTGGGTGCGTGAAATGCGTGATGAAAAAAGTAAAGATACCACAAACAAAGAAAATGTGATCACTGAAGAATCTGTAAATAAGATTGAAAGACAAAATGACAAAGGGAGTGAGAAAACTAAGTCTCCTGTAAACAAAGACATAGAAAAAAAAATTGAAAAGAAAAAATACAATCCCACTGACACTAAATCTGCAAATCCCAAATGCTTCAGATGTGGTAGTGAAGTTCACTGGACAAATAGTCCAGGCTGTTTTGCAAGATTTGCATTTTGTAAAAATTGTGGCAAGAAAGGTCATTATGCTAGAGTTTGTCGTGCATTCAAACAACAAAATGTGAATCAATTAGTGGATGAAACAAGAATTGTGTCCAGCATACGTGAAGATGGGGGTGTGTATGTGATCCTATTGACATGCCTGAATGCGAGATATTAGTGGGGGAAAGAAAATATTAGTTTTAGCAGATTCTGGATCACCAAACACAATGAATGGTGATAAAAATTGGGAAACCACATTTGGATGTGAGAATGTTGAATTATTGCCATCGGACATTAATCCGGTAGGTTATGGTGGCGTAAACATGGAGGTTCTGGGCTATTGTGTAAAGAAAATTCTGTTTTGTGATTGCGAGACTGTTGGTAAAGTATATATAGCAAAGAGGGGAGATAATCTCCTTGATTGGCGACATCAAAGGTATATGGGAATAACTCTTAATCCAAATAGTACACAAAAGGTTTTGTTGTTGAGTAAGGATGAGTTCCCTTTAGACATTGTCACAAAATTTCCAACAGTTTTCATTACCAATCTTGGTCTTTTGAGAAATTTTGAACATAGAATATTTTTGAAACAAGGTGCGGTACCCTATGTAGCCAATGTGAGAAAGGTTCCGAACATGATGATGGAGCCATTAAAACATGAGATTGAGAAACTCATTGTTAGAACTGGCTATTTCTGGTAGGCTAAGGCTGACGCCAAAGCCAGGCAGAAACCACCAATCTAGTCAGGGCAAGGAAGTCACACGCCAAGATAACCCCTGCTCACCCCCTTGGTGGCTTGGCACGAGCAGTCTAGGCTAAACTCGGAGGCAATGTGTAAAGCATTTGCGTCAGCACACAATGGCAACAACATACTAGGTACACCACAAAAGAGACTCCACACAAGGTTATTATAAAAATAACTTTTGTATTGTAAAAACACAGATCAGATAAACATCACACATGTACATTGTGCCCATTGGCACGGCAACATTCATAAGGGATTATTTACAAGACAGGGCCACATAAGCCACTGTCATAATCAGCACCTTTAGAAATAGCACTTAGAAATTAGAATAAGTATATAAAATCACTGTAGCACAAAGTAACAGTTATGAAATCACATCCAGTACTACTGGGGACAGGTAAGTACACACTATGCAACCCTAAACACCTTAGGAGCATGTCACGCAGGTAACCAGGACCTCACTAGGACCACCTGTACTAGAAAGAACAACCACCTAAGGATAAAATCCACTTAGGGGTATACATCAGAACACATTACCCATGATGCATGAATATACATTCAGAGGAGTGGTAAAGATAGAAAACACATGATGTATAGACCTACACATTCAGCGGTGTTAAGGACAGAGCACATGATGCAATCAAAATACATTCAGGGGTGCAGCGCAAGAAGACACATGATGACTAAACATTCAGAGGTGCAGCGCATGAAAAGAAAGACACATAATGCATAAAACATCCCAAGGTGTCACAGTAATACAATAGCGCAAAAATCACATGAGGCCTAAAAACCTTCAGAGGTGCAGGAATAACACATGATGCAAGAGATCACATTCAGAGGTGCAATAACCATACCATTGCGCAAACTCACATAAGCCACTACCTGTGGCAGTCCCTAGGCCAACGGCCTTGTTGGGGCTCAGACGCCCTGAGTCTCAATGTCAGGGTGCCAGTCTCAAAGTACAAAAAGCCTAAACGTGGCAGATGCCCACTAAGTGCTGGGCACCTGGAGAACAACAGAACTGCGCCAGGGCCCTCACTGGCCCTTAGGCGCCAACTGCGCCACTGCTGGAGCCACACAGGCTCTGGGCATAAAGCACATGCCCCAGACGTTGGAGCCACAGAGGCTCTAAAGCAATGATGCCAACCGTTGGAGCCACACAGGCTCTTAAAACAATGATGCCCCCATAAGCCTCACCGGACTCTAGCCCTCACACTCGGGGGCAGGAGGGGACGAGCACCGACAATATGCCCCGAAGCCCCCCCTCTCGAATATGGCCCTCTCTGGAGCCAAACGGGCTCTACACACCGTTGGGGCGGCCCGCTGCCATCCGGGGCCGCCCTGAAGCAGTGCCTCTAAACCGGCACCAACACGAAGCAATGCGGGCCCTCAAGAGCCCCTCGCGGGCTCTGTACTCACGGTGGGGCGACCCACTGCCATTCGGGGTCGCCCTTACTCAGTGCCTCAACCGGCACCGCACGGAGCTTCCTGGCATGCCCCCAAAGCCTCTCAGCTGTGGTTTAACGTTGGGGCGACCCACTGCCAACCGGGGCCGCCCAAGCACCCACTCTGCCTCACCGGCATGGAACCCCCTCGAGCTCCCTCCTGGAGCAGAAGCAGCACTGTCCCCTGCCCGCCCGCGCTCCTGGATATAGCAGGGCTCCCTCGCATCACGGGAGCCCTGTCAGCCGCTCTCTTCTTCACTCGGGGCTCCCTCAGCACACGGGAGCCCCAGCAGCAGCCGCCATCTCTCGCGCCTTCTCCTTTCTTCCTCCCGCCTCACAGGCTGCGGGGCGGGACTTCCGGCCGGCCGCGAAGGGATTGGCCGGCCGGCCAGGTACTTCCGGGTCGCCGCGGGCAGCGCGGCGGCCCTCGCTAGGCAGGCAGGCGGGCAGGCAATCAAAATATCGGTGTGGGCAGCCGATCCAAAAACGCCACATAAGCGAGGTGGGCACTCGTAGATCAAACAAAGATCTAGCGGGGCAAATCCACGCCGGGTGGGCACCGGCTCCCAGCAATAAAGCGCTCCTAGCGCTAAACACGATCCACAGCGCTACGGAGCAGGAATAAAGCGCTCTTCCAGGGCTGCATGCACCAAAGCGCTCCCAAGGCGCTAGACCACCAAGTAAAAAGGTCTTTCCCGCAATGCAGCTCCACCATGCTGCACAAAGGTCCCAGAGAGTCCCAGGGGGCAAAGCAAAGTCCCCCCATCAGCCCAGGCAAGGCAGAGGGGTCCCCCCAGAAGTCCAGGAATCCAGGGGCTGGGCAGCGCCCACCCCTGGTAGATCCAAGTCAGCCACAAAAGCAAGAACAAGAACCAGTTGGAAGGAGACACAGCCCCTTCTTATACACAGGAATGCCTTTGAAGTACTTCGTGCAAGGGGCCCCGAGTACTGGAATGTTTCTGGCTTTCGTCTTCCTGACAGCTTCAGGGCTAGAGGTGACAGTGGGCCGTCAGGATGGAGAGCCAGCAGAGTGGGCGGCAGGCACAGCCCGGCACCACCAGACGCTCTTTCCTCCCATCCCTGACAGCAGATGGGCCGTGCATCTACGGCTGACTCAGACCCCCTCCTCCGGGGCCTTGCAGACCCTGCAGACCCTGTCCTACTCAAACCGGACAGTCCATCCACCAGCAGGTCCAGGCACTCCTGGGCAGACTCACCAGCCAATCACACGCCAGAACCAACTTACACAAATATACCAACTTCCAAAAGTAATACTTCCAGACTAGGCACAGTCATGCCGCATACATCATTTTGCAGCATTCATTCTCACGAGTTTATACATACCAAACTCGACCCCTGCACTCCCCACACAACAGGAACTACCATGGGCATACATATTCCCCATTCATTCCTATGGGAGGGCAGGTCACTCACCCTTCATACAGAGAGCTCCAGCACTTTACACTGTACCACAGTGAAAAAAGTGCGCAGAGGCCTAGAATCACCAACACCAGGTTCCAGAAACAGGCTAGGAAAAAGCAAAAAGTCTAGGGGTGAACCTGCCTAATGGGCCGGGTCCAACACTCATAGACAAAGGAGTAATTGAGGAGATGCAGAGCTCTGAGTGGTTGGCTCCAGTGGTTTTGGCACCCAAGGATGGTGGGAAAGAGATACATTTATGTGCAGATTTGAGAGGACTCAACAAATTAATTTGGGTGGATAGACAACCCTTACCAAACATCAATGAAACACTTACTCTCATTAAGGACTCAAACAGTTTTAGTGTTATGGATTTGTCTTCCGCTTACCACCAGGTTAAGCTACATCCAGAGTCTAAACATTTAACTTAATTTGTCACCCCTATTGGAGCTTTTCAGTTTCTAAGGATGCCCTTTGGAGTTGCTTCTGCAGCGGCATGTTTTCAGCGAATAATGAAGCAAGAGTTAAATGGTCTAGATAAAGTTCTGTTTTCCCAAGATGATATTTTGGTTTATGGAAAGGATTATCAAGAACATGATGGTATTTTATGGCAGATATTGGAAAGATTACAGCCTTCAGGATTGGTGATAAAAAAAGAAAAGTGTAAATTTAGGTTTACTCCAGTAACATATCTTGGACATACGATTGCTAGTCAGGGTATCAGTCCTAAACTGGAGTTAGCTAAAAGCATAGTTGAGGCACCTAAACCCACTAACAAGGACCAGGTACGTTAATTTCTTGGACTCTCTGAGTTTTGTTCTAAGTTTATACAAAATTTTGCTTCGATCTCTTAGCCATTGAGATCTCTTTTGAAGAAAGGTTCACAGTTTGAATGGACTAGTGATTGTGATGTGGCTTTACTAATGTGAGGAAGAGCATTGCAAAACTACCAACTTTAGGAAATTTTGATGTGAATAAAAAACAATCTTGTCTACTGATGCAAGTTTGTGTGGACTAGGTGCTGTACTGTCCCAAGTTGTTTATGGTTAATTGAAAGTAATTGCTTTTGCATCACGTGCATTGAGAGGAGCAGAGGAAAGGTATTCCGTGATTGAGAGGGAGGCGTTGGCGGTATTTTGGGGAATCCTCTATTTAAATTTTTTTATGGGGGATACCATTCACTGTAAGGTCTGATCATAAACCACTTTCAAGAGTTTTTACTTCTAGGGAGTTAGACAATCTTTCTCCTAGAACTTCGTGTTGGGTAGATGGACTGTCAGATTATAATTTTGTGGTTGAGTACGTACAAGGTTCTAAAAATTGCTTGGCAGACTGTATGTCAAAATTACCCATTCATTTCAATGAAGTCAATGTGGATTCTCCAAGCATAAATTGGATTTGACAACACACCAAACAGAGATCTTAGTAGACTAAGATCAATGCCAGTTTGGCACAAAGATTACGCAATGCATTCTCGTTAAATATACCTTTCATTGTATGGCTCTTTAACTGTTGATTAATAGTGTTACTATTATACTCCTTGCCACATTTTTTTATTTTTTATTTATCTTGCATCAAACTGTTTTTTTTAATAAGGGAGATGTGTTATGGTTATGTTTTCCCTGAGAAACTTTGCTATGTCATTTCTATGATGCACTGTTTGTTCTAGATTTTGATGTTAAGTGTTCTGTGTGGAACCTCGGGCAGTTGGAAGTTGGATCCAGGTCCGTGAAGGTTGTATGTCGTACACTACGAATAAACCTCTATTCTGACCACAATTGTCTCAAAAGCATCATTTTAACAGTATCCTATTAGGGGAATATCACAGGATAGTGTCAATAGGAAGCCCCTGAATGCCAAAGGTATGACCGACCACCTGGCTGCACCAGGCTTGGGGTCTCTACTCTCTGAATACAGGAGTCCATCATCCCAATAAATCTTATGGGTGCCACTAGCATTCCCAGCAGCCTCAGCAGCCACTTGCTGTCTGAGGGGTTCAAGAGAAGGGCAGCTCAGCTGCGCCTGACTCAGATCTGCCTGGAAGAGCCCCCTGTCCCTAAGAACTCAACCTGATCAGGCTCAAGCTCCTCTGGGACAGTTCCTTCTTTAGGCTCACAATCATCTTCCTCAAAAGACTGATCATCACTCTGAGTCAGGGGGGAGGCACTGCCTTAACCCTGCTGCTCCTTTTCTTGGTAGGCACCTGGTCCATTATTCCAGAATCCAGGGTCTGTCCAGTGTTAGACTTTCTGACCTGTGACCTAGTCACTGCAAGGAAATGTGCTGAGATTCCTAATATTTCTGCATCGGTCCTATACTCCACTTCAGACCAGGCTGAAGTCTCTGGGTGATTTCCAAGCAAGCATTCAACAGGGAGTTCTGCACTTATCACAGCTTTCTTAAGGCCAGTTAACCCTCCCCAGGAGAAATTAACAACTGCCAGGGCATGTGTGGTCTTGACATTGCTAGCAATGATCGCTTAGTAAGGTTCACCAAGTATGACTTGTCAGGGTCCACAAAGTCAGATGTCATCATTGTGACACTTGCCCCTGTGTCCCCGAGGCTTCTGCCTTTTTCTCATTTATCAAAGGTGTTTGTCTGTACTTGCCCAGGTTACTGGGACTCACAGAGGAGGTCATATACATGCCTCCATCACAGACTAAAACAGCTTGAGTTGTAACTCTGACTAGGCCAGGGCCCATCTCAGATCCCAGGGTCAACCCTATTGCACCCGACTTGTGAGAACTACCACTTGTATCTGAACTAAGGGGAACAGTTGCCTTAGGGGCAATGGTGGCTGGAGCTGTCTCCTTTTTGGTGCAGTCACTGGTCCAGTGACTATTCTGCTTACAGACTTTGCACCATGGTTTCTTTGTGCCTTCTTTCTTTTTGGAAGATTGGGGTTCCCACCATTAGAAGCTTTTTGGGGACCTTGTGCAGACTTCTGGTCTTTACCTTTCTCCCCACCCTTTTGATCTTGCTTCTTCTGATCACCACCTTGGTTCTGTACCTTCTGCTTCACCCTGGTTCTGACCCATTTGTCCGCCTTTTTCCCAATTCTTGGGGAGAGGCCAGATCAGAGTCCACCAGGTGCTGATGTAACAGCTGGTTCTGACAGTTATTAAGAATTTGTTCTCTCATGATCAGATTATACAATCCAGTATAGTCAGACACATTACTACCCAACAACCAGCCCTCCAGAGCCTTAGTAGCACACTCTACAAAGTCAACCCAGTCCTGAGTTTGTGCCTTCTGGGTGTCTCTGAACTGTATTCTATACTGCTCAGTGGTTAAGCCAAACCCAGCTATTAGAGCACTCTTCAGGACCTTGTAATCATCAGCATCATCTTCTCTGACAGTGAGGAGCTTATTTCTACCTTTGTCTGCAAAGGAGAGCCACAAGAATGCTACCCACTGATACTCGGGTACCCAATGTACTTTGCAGGACCTCTCCAGTGCAGTGATCCATTTGTGGATGTCATCCCCATTCATATAAGGAGGGACAATCTTGTTAAGGTTTCTATGGTCATAAGACATTTCCCTACCACTAGGGAAATTGCTGCCACCATGGGGCTCTAGCCCCATTCTTTTTCTCTCTCTTTCAAGAGCTAGGGTCTCCTTCTCCTCAGCTGAGCTTCTTCCATTCTAACTTAATGCGCCGTCTTCCCCTGGGAGGTATTCCTCCTATGGACAGAGACAGAGGACCCTACAGATGTACCAGAATGTTTAGATTCCTAGGAAGGAGATCTTTCCCTTCTGGGCACACCACCAACTCTACCTGGGGGGGACAAAGATAGGGCCATTTTGACCCTCCTCATCTCCAGGCAGAACTGGATTCTCCAAGTCTAGGTCATTGTCTCCTTCCTGGTTTCCATCAGTGTCAGAATCCTGATCCTCTGATGTACCCACCCTATTGCCTACCTGTTCAGGGTCTGATGCTCTCTTAAAGTCATCAATCAATAACACCTCTGTAAGGCGTTGGGTATTGGGATACTGTCCTGGCCTAATTTTCTCATGGCACACAGAGCCCTTAACTCTTGGAAAGAGAATGTGTCATACTTGGATATCTGTACTTGACTGACATCTGGGACAGACCCACTGGGTCCCTCCTTTGAGGACATGACTAGTGAGGTGTGGTGTGTGCACCTACCTACATTATTGGTTTCTTAATAAACCTCTCTTGAGTTGTGGTGAGGGTGTGCTAGGCCCTTACCACACACAACTCTAAGTTCAGTAGAACTTACTGTATTATAAGCTTAGATTATATGTACCTATGGTACCTTTAGTGGTTTTTCAAATGATATTCTCAAGATTATCTAGTAAAACAATGCAAGCTGGAACCCCACACGCTGCACACCAATGTGGGAAGTTGCCTGGCATATGATGTTCACTATTCTAGTGGGCACCTTGCACCAGTCCAAATGAGCCTTGCTGATGGTAGGTTTAAGACAACTTTTATAGAAAGCTATCCTAGCTGTGGAGAGCAGCCTTCAGGCTAAGTCTTGAAGGAATGTAAAGCAGCTTGTTTTATCAGTCTATATTCCCTTGAATATTCAAATGAAAGGAGATTCACACCAGGTATATATCAAATATATATGTATTTCTTCTAAATACAACCACTCTAGTCTCTTTATGAGGGTAGAAGTAAAAGTACAATACAAGAACTTAAATAGCACACAATAAATTAGCGCAGTATACGTTTTGCCCTAGGGGCCTCACAAACCATATACTAAGAAAGTGGTATAAGAACCACGAGAGAGATAGAAGCAAGGCCTAGGGCCTGTAGAACCACTGGGGCAACCAGGAACCACCAAAGGTAGGAACGCAGGAGACCCACGGGGGACGCATGCAGTGTCTAAACACAGTCGCAAATCACCATTGACTTCTATGGCGAAAGTTAAAGTTACACATTTAAAGAATAAGGACACTTGGGAGTGGACTACGGTAGAACCCCTTCAGTACTGGAACCTTCGGGAGTCAAGACCCAAGGGAGCACTGAAGTACTCGTGTTACCTCACCCAGGGAAGCCGGGTGCAGAGGTGTCTTTTCTTGTCGGGTTTCATCGTCGGTTACAATGGAGAGCTGCAAAGAAGTGCTGCAGGCGACCAGGTGAAAAGTGTCCGGATGGATCCAAGGGTGGATCAGAGATCTGAAGAACCTGAAAGCAGAGGGGACAGAGTCTAGGTCACTAGCCAGTGACCAGGAAGGCGATAAGAAGATGCCAGCCTATGTCGGGGTGCTTTAAGATGATGTAGGTGAAGCTTGACTCTTCAGCCACGAGGACCAGGAGGCGTCGACGACAACCAGGAGCCGGATTCGAGCTGTCCCACGTCAGGTGTCGAGTGCTGCAGTATTGGTATCCAGATTGGACCCAACAAGCCTTGGCAACAGCAACCCACGCAAGATGACAAGATTGGCTTTGGTGCAGACCAGCAAGGTCTAAGGGACCCACCCTTTTGAGGGGAGTCAGGCACATCTGGAGCAACCAGGAAAGCTCAAGAAACAAAGAATTGGCCTCTGTGGGGTCCCACCAGTCGACTGGCTAGGGATCACAAAAGAGCCTCAAGTGGAAATGCTGAAAGTGGGCCCACGGAACACTCGTAGAGTGTTGGCCCACAATCTTCAATGCAAAAGGTGCTTAGGGCTTGGACTACAAGTAGCCCAATGCACAACTTCGGGAAAGCTCGGGAAGTTGATGCACTAGCAAATGTGCAGGTTGTCCAGGAGTTCTGGTCCCACTTCTCTCGTGATAGCTACAGGCCTCAGCTTTGCTGGAGACTCATGTCAGCCTTGGAGATGTCTGGAAGTCTGTGTCTTGTGTCACATATTCTTCGGGATCCGACGGGAGCCTCGAAAATACAGACCGGCAAGATGCTTCTTTGGTGCCTGTTTGAACAGGGGAGTCACTCCTTGACCCAAGAGAGATTTCTTCCGTCTTCCAGTCGATATGGAATGTTGAAGGTCCAAGATTTCTGTACCAGAGCTTCGTCCAGGGTAATCTAAAGTCCTAGGGACTGGGTTCCTATACTTATACCAAGTTTAGGGGTTGGACTAACTCTAGGGTCCCATCTATCGGAGGACCTGGGGAGGGGGTGGTTACACCCCTTCCCCTTTGTCCAGTTTTGCACCAGAGCTGGGGCTGAGTGCCCCAGCAACCAGTTTGAACCGGAAAATGCACGGGGACACCTTGTGTGCCCCAGTCACTGTCTGAAAAGCATTCACTGAATGCAACCCACCATGCTCCAATACACTAAAGCTTGGCTGGGGAGGTGCTAGCACCTCCCTGGACAAGAAGCCTATTGTCCAGGCCTTCCCTGCCGGAGTTTCCTCCAGAAGCAGGAGGTCAGACTCGTGTCTGTGGCAGCAGCATCTATTTTGTATGTGCTGGGGCTCTTTAAAACTATTACCGGGAAAGTAAGTGTGTACATGTCTTCTCCCTCTAGACGGGTGGAATGCTACCCCACCACCTGAAGTGGCGGGGGGGTAGTATTCCAAAGTGTTTTGATAAAGCCATTCCAAAGTTAGCATTAACTAATAGGATTATAATCCACTTAAGAGTATATTGTGTGGCCATATCACAGAACAGCTATACGGAAGGGATTCCGAAAGCTGCAGAGGGGCTCAGCTCATGCTAGGGCACTCTCTCACACAAACCCAAGAACTTTGCCTTCAGGATTGTCAAGGCCTGCCATAGGAGTGACTTATAGGTTTATATGTGTCTGCTTTAAATGGTAGATATAGGTATTCTATATCTAAGGGGTGCTAACACCACCTTACCCAGGCTGCAAGTGCAGACCTGTGGTGCCATTTTGGAAGGCTCCCCCCGGGTGGCATAATACATGCTTCAGCCCCTGGTAGGCCTCTGGGGTACCTATGCCCTTTGTACCTAAGATACCATATTCTAGGGACTCACAAGGGTAACCCAGTAACCAATCTGGAGTGTACCTAATGTACATGCAATCAATTTAGAGAGAGAACAGCTAGGCTAGGGTCCTGGTTAGCAGGGCCACAGCCAGACTAAAGTCGATAAACCAGTGAAACACAGCAAAAGGTGGATGTAACCATAGTAAGCAGATCCTACTCTCCTACAATTAGCACTACATACCTGTATGTTCTAACGTTATTAATGTAAAGTGTTGCACTTGACATCACTATTAAAGTGCATTCATTGTAGGATTAGAAACTCATATATACACTGTGTGCCGTAATTCATTAAATGAAAAGTAAATATTATGGGAGTACCCTATGTCCCTCAGAACCTGGGTATGTATATGAAAGGCTACAATGGTTCTGTATTGGTGATAATTACTTTGCAACTTAAGAGTTAATCAGAAATGCAATCAAATTGAACACCTCCGATCTGGAGACCTTAACTGCGTGTAACATTTTTGAGTATTGAAAGCACACAATACCATCCAACATGTTCTTTGTGGATTGATCCACTGGCAGTAAAAGGATTAGATCCTGCCATCTTGCACACGTGTGCTCACTTACCCATGGGGGATCCCGTCTCTGACTCCTGTGCTTCGTTTGCAAAACACCCCGTCACCGGGCGACTGTGTGCGCTTTTAACTGCGCGTAACTTTTCTTAACACTTGAAAGTACATGCACCCTACCTGATTCTAGCCATATATGGCTATTGTGGATTTAATCGTCGATATCCACAGGATTAGATCCTATTGTTATGTACTTACTTTCCTATGGAGGCACCCGACAGGGACTCCCAGGATTATTCTGTATGACCATTAATAGGATTAAATCCTCATAGCCATTTGGGTCTGCACCCTGGGGCTCTTTTAACTACGATTTAGTTGGAACACATTTCTGAACACCCTGCTTAATACTTTTAGGCTGTCTTCTACCACACCCCAAGTCCTGAAGAAGATCCACTATGACCGCGGAATAGTGCATCAAATGGGTCGAAACGTCGACAAACTTTTGGTTCAGCTTTTCACAAGTTTCTTGGTGCAAATTCGCAAGCAAAAGTGCTGCCTACCAGAGACATTGTTCTTTCCCATGCTAACCATTTTATTCATTCTTTCTCCTCTTGGTATTGTAGTTACTCTCACTGTATAAATGACATTCACTTCACCATGTGCTCTGAGCACTTAAAGTCACCTTGTTTCTTGTCACTTGTATATCGCTTCACTTGAAGCCTCCGTTGTCTTGTATATATATGCCCTTGAAATCGTATAAAATAAGAACTTTTCCAAGCATATCACAGTTGGTTTCATTGTGTTCCAACCACATGTACAAATAATTTGGTGTTTCTCATTTGTTGATCTCGTACAATGTTCAATTTAATTGCGTTTCTGAAAGTTATTCATTAAATGACATTTTCTGTTTAGGTGATTGAATAAACCATCCTCACACTATTCAAATGTATTTACTTTAGAAACAAGAAAGATGTAAATGTAGTTTTTAGTCATACTTATAACCACATACTCAAGATTTCATCTATATGCAATGTTTAGTGTGACTCTAATATACTGACATGTTCCATTTATTTGTAATTAAAAAGTATGCCCTCATATTAATTGTGCACCACTGCTTTACTATGCTAACTTGACTTTGCTAGGCACGTATTCCTTCCTGCATGAAATTCCGTTTTCCACTTTCTGCTTGCGTGTCTTTCCTTGCAGGTACTTTCAGATGATTTGTTAATTTGAAAATAGATGTTACACTGTACAAGCTACAGAGAAAGCCTGGGGAGAAGATCTTGACAAGGAGCATGGAGAGCCAGAGTGTTAACTGAAAGTGTCCATTCAGCACTGTTGCAAAGAGCCACGGGTAACAAAGGACAATACCGTTCCCAAACCTTCCCTGGAAGAAATCGTCTATGTTTCAACTTACAGTGTTAGCATGAAAAAGACAATGGAGCCCCTGATGAGGCAACAGAGGAGTTTTACTTGGGAGATTCTTGTGGAGATAACTGCTGTTCCCACTGTCTGAGGATACGCCACTTTTCCTTTGTTTCGTTTTTTTGCAGTTTAGACCTTTATGCGTATTCCCTTTAATTCTTTACTGTGTGGCAAGTTGTTGTTGAAACTCTACAAAATGCTAAAACTGACATAGACTGGAAGCTCACAGACTTAGAAAATCATTCAAGACGTAATAACTTGCGAATTTTGGGTGTAGCAGAAACAAGTGAGGGGACAGACCCTCGCAAGTTTGTTGTGAAATTGTTTAAAGAGGCTTTTCCTGAATTGTCTAGTTGGGATTTTGAAAGGGAGGTGATTCGGGCGCACAGATTTCCGTTTGTGGCACGACAGCGTGCGAGGGATAGACAGACTGCCCAAAATATATATCCAAGGGCTATGTTGATTTGTGTGAATAATTATTTGCTGCGCGAAGCCCTCTATGACCTTGCCCGTCCTGGGAAAAAGCGCAATGCTATGGGATGTGAGTTTTTTGTGCGCTCGGACTTTTGTCCATCAACGGTAAATGAACGATGGCATATGCAGAAGTTATTTACTCCCTTTCAAGCTGCAGGTGCCCAGGTTTTCTTGCTTAATCCTTCCAAATTAAAGGTTATCTTTAATGGGCAGACAAAGTATTTTATGTCTGGTCGATTGGCACAGGATTACTTGTCTAGTATCAAAAAGAAGGAAGGTTGAATTAGATTTTGGCTAAAATCTACTAATAGGAGAAGCCGATTCAATCAGATATGATGTTTTAATAATCTGAGTTAGAACTGTCAACTTGTAATTAAGTATTGTTTAGCTTGGAGGTTAGGGCGATGGGCAGGATTAATGTCCCTTTTCTTTTTTTTGTTGAAAGTCATAATGTATCTCTCTTTATAAAAATAGATGGGTCTGCAGAGACTTTTTTTTCTTTTTCTTAGTAAAGAATGATTTAATATTAATATCTAAGGATTAAAAGTTGATAGTATTTGAGAATAACTGTAAGAGAGTACTATATATTTTTGGGCTGGGAACTCAACAAGTGGGGAAACGGTTGACGCATCTCAAAATCACAGAGGACTATGTCCTTAAGCCTTTTTTTGGGTGGTGTGGGAGGGGTTGGGGGGGTGTGGGTGGAGGTAGGATGGTGTTGGAAGGGGTGGGAAGGAATGGGGGTGTTCGGGTAGGGTTGGGGAAAAAAATAAAAACTGAGACCTATCACGTAGAATTGGCTGGACAAATTCTTTTGTATCTTTTTCAGTGTTTAGATGAGGGAGGATAAAATTATTATTGGCACATATGCTGGCTGAATGATGCTAAAAAGAGGGCTCTTTCGCAGAATTGTTGATTTTATGCATGTTGATATCCTATGTATACAGGAGACACATATTCCGTGGGGGAAGAGGGATTGTCTGAAAGCCCCTGGTTTTGAGTTAGTAGTTTGTTCTACACAGACATTTATGGTTAGAGGGGTCGCAATATATGTAAGGTGTGGTCTGTCTACATGTAAAAGGTCATTAGCTGATAAAATGGGTAGGTGGGCAATAGCGGAATTGTGCATTGGGGGGAAGTGGTTAACGATTTGTAATGTATATGGATCGAATCTAGATGACCCCGAAGTGTTTCAGTTTCTAGATGTTGAGTTGGCAGCATGGCCTAATCCATTATTCTTGTGTGGTGATATGAATATAAATATGCCAAGTCATATGAATTTTTCTAATACTAATACTTACGATGGGAGAAAACCTAAAGTCTTTAGGGCTCTTCAGTCTCTTCTTCAAGAGCATGGTCTTATAGATCTATGGTATCTTCATAAGAGAAATGAAGATGGATATACGTTTTATTCTATGCCGCATAAGAAAAATTTCAGGTTAGATTTTGTTTTTTTATCTAAACAATTAGCAGCTTGTAGCAATGTCTCTTGTTTACCACGTTTTCTTTCAGATCATAACCCTTTGATGGCTCAGTGCCCCTGGTCTTATGCTCTACAACCACCAAGAGATTGGACTTTTAATAGGAAGCTTCTATTTGATGAGGGGTATCGTGCACATATTAGAAAATGGTTAGGTCAATTCTTGAGTATTAATAGAGGATCTGCTACAGATCAAGTGGTTTGGGACACCTTGAAGGCTGCATTACGTGGGGAGACCAAAAGTTGGTCTTCATTTAGATGGAAAGGAGAGCAAGAACGGATGCGTAAGGGAGTCAATGAGCTCAGAGATGCGGAAACAGAATTGGCCGGGAATGTTAGGAACGGGAATGATACAGCTCCTTGTTTACAAAAGATAGCAATTCTTAGAGCTGCTTTGTTGGAGCCATTGGGGGAGGATCTTGCGTTAAAATTTTTACAGTATCGTACAGAAATGTTTGAATTTGGGGAGAATTCTGGTAGGGTCCTGGCTAAGAGGCTTCGCCAGAGGAACATTCAGAGTCAGGTAGTGAAAATTCAAGATGAATATGGAGTAATACATGAATCACAGGAAAAGGTTAATGAGGTTTTCCTACGATTTTATTCCTCTTTATATAGCGAGGATATCACTAGGCTTAATATTGAGAGAGCTGCCGAAGCCTATTTGTCAGACCTACGGACTGTCGTTATCACCTCTAAACAGGCAGAATCTTTGGCCCTACCCATCCAATTGGAGGAGGTTGAGATGGCGTTAAAGTCATTGGCTAACGGTAAGGCCTGTGGACCAGATGCTGTACCTCTTGAGTTTTATAAACTGTTTTTACCTGAAATTGGTCAGTTTTTTGTAGAGGTTTTAAGAGCAGCCCAGAGATCTACGATACCAGAATCATGGCAAAATACAATTATACTTTTGTTTAAAAAAAAAAAGGCAAACCTGAGCTGTTACCATCGTCGTTCCGACCTATTTTTTTTAATTAATAGCGATTCAAAAATTTATTCAAAAATAATGGCCAGTAGACTTGTACAGGTGATTATCCCTCTGGTTTCAATATTTCAGCACGGATTCATACCTGGCCGCAATACTGCAGATCATGTCAAACGTTGCATTGCATTACTTAATTGGGCTCAAGTTACTAGATCTACTCTTGGGCTGATCCTGTTGGACGCCGAAAAGGCGTTCGACAGGGTCTCCTGGGGGTTTCTGTGGGCCGTCCTGAGATGGAAAGGTTTCCCCAAAGAATTTATACAGGCAATGGATGCAATGTATAGATCTCCTAGGGCCCTACTTCGCATCTCCAGTCAGCAGACCTGTTCTTTTCCCCCTTATTATTTGCTCTTTATATAGATCCCTTTCTTTCTAAAATTATGGTCAATCTGCGTATTAAACCGATAAATGTTAATAATATGTCATATAGTGTATTAGCATACGCAGATGACATAGTAGTTATAACGTCGGAAGTGTCTTCAGCTTTCAGGGAACTTAAGCAACTGGCGGAGCACTTTGGGGGAGTGTCGGGCTACAAGCTCAATGTCTCAAAGACACAGGTGATCCAGACACCAAGCATGGCTATTTCTGACGCTCCAGTGGTCACGGAAGCCATATATTTAGGGGTGCGTATAACTTCTGCAGTAGAGAACATATCGGACCTAAACATTATACCTGTTATAGATGAAGTCAATAAAAAACTGGAAAGATTAGATAGTCTACACCTTTCCCTATATGGGCGGTGTAGTGTCATTAAAATGCTAATACTACCTAAGTTCTTATATTTATTTAGGACTACTCCTCTCTTGTTTTCTCAAACTTCCTTGGCAAAAGCGGATAGAGTTTGCTATAGATTTCTATGGGGGTATCGACGTTCACGAAGGGCAGCCAAATGGATGTACCTTCCTAGGGATCGAGGGGGTTGGGCGGTCCCCAATATTATTCTCTATTATTGGGCTGCAATGCTGCAGGGCATGGGTTTATTGTTATGTGGCGACAAAGCAACTATACCAATATGTAATTCTCCTACTATATATGAGATAGGGTTAGGCACAGCTGCAAAAGGTATATTACTTGAAGTATTGGAGCCTAGTTACTTTTGTTAGCAGCATATTCCGTCTGGCGGAGGATTAGGCGGAAACTAAACATTCCAAATCTAAATATATACACATCTTTTAGTGCCACACAAATATTTCCTAGTATATTTCAGGATAATGTTATGTACCGATGGCAAAATAAGGGTATTTCTGTGCTCGGCGATATTACAGAGAACGGCTTTGTTTTATCATATAGGGAAATATGGGATACATTTCAGTTATCGTCACGTGATTTTTTAAAGTATCTCCAAATTCAAAGCTTTGTTCAAAAAACTCTTAGGACAAGTACATGTATTTTGGAGGAAGTGCCCATAATTGAGCTTATAAGAAAGAGATCTAGAATTGGTATTTTATATCATTATGTTCTATCAACATTCCCTGATGATTTAATTGCTCAAAATGCTAATTGGGAAGTGAAATTGGGTATAACAGGTATTGACTTAAGTTTGGTGATAGAACTTGCCAATCAGGTTATAGTGTCCGGTTCTTTAAAAACTCAGAGTTATATGGCAATGTTAGACTTATATTATACGCCTGCTAAGATAGCAAAATGGGGGGCCACAAGAGGTAATACATGCCCGCCATGTGCGCTTTATGCAGCTGATTCAGTTCATATGTTCTACTCCTGCTTATCGCTCCGGTCCTTTCTAGATGACATTGAGCAGTTTATTAATGTCACGCTTAAGATTCAGTGTGTAATAACATCTGCTTTGGTGATGTTTGGTGTAGATGTGGGAAATATCTCATCAAGCGGAAACACTTACAACGAATTAGCCCTAATATTTATTGCTATGTCGCAGGTCCGGTTATGTATTACCTCACAGTGGCTATCCCCGGATGCACCGACATTGGTACAGTGGCGGGCAAGATTACTTGCCATACATAGTCTAGAATTTTCAGCATTTTCCTGCAGAGGGGGGAGAAGCAGGCAACTGGCAACTCAAGTGTGGGCACCTATCGCCAAATGGATTGGTTAAATTGTTCTGGATAGCAGGATAATATGTTTGTATGTTTATTCTATTCATATGCTCCTGAAAAGTGCCTTTTTGGTTGTATACTTTTGTTGTATTATCCCTCTCATTTGGCGATTTAATGGTTCATGTATGTATATGCTTTTTTACTTTTATTGTCTTGTTTAAGAATTTTGTATAGCCGATTCAGTAGTTTAAATTGCAGTTCTGTATTGTTTAATATCTGGTCTCTTTAAATAAAAAAATTTTAAAAAAAAGAAAGCCAAAGAATGTGCTATGGGATTAAAATATGCTCTGTGCAGTCTATGATTATAACAAACACTGTACCACCGTGCTTGAAAACGTGAACTGGAAGAACCTTTCCAAGATTTGGTTATTTGTTGAAATGATACTGCAAGAAGTAAATCTAATATGATAATTCTATCGCTGTAAAGAGACCAATCTTCTGAACGGCTACCTAAAAATATATTTTAAAATGAAAAGGAAAATGTATATAAAAAAATTGTATTTATTTGTTTCCAGACCTTTAGCCAAAATTGATATGTAGAGGCACATTCAAAAAGCATATGATTGAGGTCAGGGGGAGATGCATTGCAAGACCAACAAAAGGGGAGGAAGTGTGGCATATCTTTTGTAAAGTGTAAGGGGTGATCATGAGTCGATTATAAATAAATTTTATTCCATAAAGGAATTAAAAAAGAAACACCTGGGTCATATTCCCACTGTAATTCCACATCTGTCGTATCTCCAATTTCTGGATGAGTCTGATATGTTAGCATAAGCAGAGTGAATGGCCGAAAAATAAAGAAGTGTATTTGATTAAAAACGAAAAGTGGAGGGAAAAATGTTGTTGAGCTGCGGTAAACGAGAGATAAGAGTCATTCTCAAAAAGTTGGTGTATCCACTTTAAATACTTCATATGCCAAGTTTTTCAAATTATTTATTTAAACATATTTATTATGCCAAATTGAGGAATGTAGAAATAGATTTTTAAAAGTATTTGAGAGAACAAAAATTGGAAGTAAAGGGTTATAAGTGTTCTTTAAAATAGGAAGAAACATAGAAATGGGTTTCTGAGAAAAAAAGAGGACTTCCAAAAAAGAAAAAGGATGAATGAAGACACTTTATATATCAACCTAGAGGGGAGACTGGATAGTACGGTCAGGGTCGTTTCTAGGTGTTTTGCCGCCCTAGACGAGAATTGAAAAATGCCGCCCCCTCCCTTTTATTACTATCACTCTCTCCCCCTGTCATTCAGGCTAGAAGAGCTAATGCATTAGATATAAAAGAACTTGTATTTAACATTAAACAATAAAACACATCAAACATTAAATAACTAAATAAGCACTGTACATAATATTTTATTTTGTTTTTAATTTTCTCTCTTCTAACTTCAATAGTGTTTTGGGTTCTTTCTCTTAATCCAATGGTGCCTTCCTTGCCTTTATTTTAGCAAAGTCTTTAAGAAGATCTCTAATGTCAAGCTGGTAAGCCATGTCTTTTTCTACTGAAATTGTGGCTAGTCCTATGAGTCTCTCTCGGCTCATGGAACTGTACAGATAGGTTTTTATTAATTTTAGTTTTGAGAAACTCCTCTCTGCACTTGCCACTGGTATCGGCAAAGTCAAAAGGATACGAAGAGCTACGAACAAATTAGGAAAACCATTTTCTAACCTGTTTTGGCACAGATAGTTCAGCACAAATTCGGGTTTCGCGTTTTTTGTATTCAATGACATTCCTGAAAGTTCAGTGCAGAAATCTCCTGCGTCAATGTCCTTTAGAAAAGATGGGGATTCTCCAGGTCTACGCCGGGTTAGACCTGCTTCCAATTTGATACACAAATCCATGATTTCTTTGGAAGTTTTCATCTTGAGGTCACTTATATTGTATAGAAAACCAAATAATCTTGCAATTTCATTCAACTGTGTGAATCGATCTTTTACAGAACTAATTGCTGTGTCCAATATTGCAAAATAGTAATTTACTCAGAACTTCTCTTTGGGGTCAGCGATGGGTTCATCTTCTGATTCGTAGGCAAACGATTTCTTTTTCCTCCTTCTTATCTCTGGCTGAAAAATTGGCTGAATATTGATTTCTTCAGCTAGCTCTCGAGCATCAACCAAAACTCTCTCAAATTCCATATCACTCCTCATGTTTTTTAAATACTCCTCAGTATTTTTAAGCTCATTTACTGTTTTCGCAAGAGTAAAGTGCTTCGCTTGCAGCAGTTTAATGGTCAAATTGATTTGAAATATTATTCTGTGCCATGTTACAACAGCCACAACAAACTTAAAGGAAGATATGCTGTTTAGAAGACCTTCAGCTTCAACCTTAGTCAGGGTAACAGAAGAGAGTTGAATCTTCAGTAATTTCAAACAACGCATCATACACATGCGGTAACTGGTACCTGATGGGAGTTAAGGCATCGATCCTGCTTGACCACCGTGTATCACTCAGATGTTTTATAGTCAAAGATGGTATATGACGTTTCAGTATATCCCATCGACGTGGAGATGCAGCAAAGAATACATACAGTCGGTGTATAACATCAAAAAAGGGTGTTGCTTCAGCAGCATTATTTACCACGAAGTTCAGGGTGTGGGAACTGCAGGGGACATAGAAGGCACACAGATTAATATCCAGAATTTTCTTCTGCAGATCTATTGCCTTGCCCTTCATATTGCTCCCGTTATCATAACCCTGACTTCGTAGGTCTTCAATTGACAATGACAAGCTTTTGAGCTGATTTCTCAGAACATGACTCATCGATTCACCTGTGGTTTCCGTTAGTGGTACAAATCCCAAAAAGTGTTCTTTTTTTGCATAAGGCTGCTTTCTTGGAATTCTGCATCAGAAGACTGAACTCTGTTCCTGAAGATTGCAGGATGTCTACAAATCTTATGATCATGGTCATTTGTTCCGAGCGGCTGATATCTGGGGTGCAATCAAGAATGATTGAAAAATACGTTGCCTTTTTAACCAATGAAATTATTTTCTCTTTGATACCGTTTGATAGCACTTGGATCAGTTTGTTTTGAATAATGTTGCATAAATAGTGAGCATGTCTTTTACCCTTATTTTGAATTCTCCTGAGATGTCCATTCATAATAGGATCAAACATGGAGAGCAATTCTACAATTTTAAGAAAATTGCAATAATCATGAGCATGAAGTTTATCACTGCTGCCACGGAAGGCCAAATGTTGTGCACCTAGAACTCTTACAAGCGATATTACATGCTCTAGGATCTGATGCCAGTACTTTTCTTCTTTAAGATTTTTTGTATAAACACTATCTATAGTTGCACCTTGTTTTAGACTTGTATACAGGCCCTTCCAGTTATGGAAGTTGGTAATATGTTCAACACTCCTTTCGTGTGAAGACAGAATCGCTGATATGTTATGCCAATCGTTGCATCCATTCTGAGTAAGACTTGTATTTGAACTTGAATATCCGCTAAATAGGTTGCAGCAAAAACAGAAAAATTGATTGATTGATACAGAATACTGGAGGTATTTACGGTAAACTTCTTCTCCATTTGGAAGTTTTCTTTTATAATGTACAGGTGAAACCTCCTTTTTTTCATCTAAAGGAAAGGCAACACCATTAGGCAAGACTAGGCAGCCGTCTAGGGCAGCAAAAGGGGGAGGATGGCAAAAACATGAGTTTGGAAATCCCCTTGAATGGCCTTCAACCTCGAAAGTGCATTGGGTAGCGCCTTCTACAATTCGATGTGACGTCACGTTCGGCGCCACGGGCGGGGGCTGTGCGTGCCGCTATAAATATGCTACTTCCGATTTCGCTTTCAACCCGATCAGAGTCGGACCTCTGTGCTCACACGGCCGCACCCTGTGCTGACCCCAAGGTGCCTTCCCGCTACTAGGAGTATCCGTTCTTTTGAGAGGTAACTAATAAAAGCCAGAATCCAATGGAAATCCAAGTAGGCTTTATTCAAATACAACCACTGACAGATACAGGTCTCAACCGCAGCGCATCCAATGCCAGAATGCCTCATGACACTCCATGAGGTAATAACATTCTGTATTCCATAACTAGTACATGTAAGTTGATTACAAGACATCCCCCTTACAAAAATCATAAAAACAATAGAATAGAAAATGTCTCTTTAAAATGGCTAAAACATAAGGAACAATGAGTAACAGGCAAAAACAATAAGAAGAATTCACAGTGTTGGCAATATAGGAACAATAACAACAACAGTTTGGAACAACAAAAACGAAAATAATACATTAATACAAAACATAATCCTTGAATCTCACAGGCACATGCCTGTGTCTAGTTGAATAACCATTGTTTGGGTCTCTATCCATAGCAACACAACTATGGTTAGCACCTGTACGATGAGTTGTCTCAGTGAACTTAACCAGTCTGGACATACTCCAGGTACAACCATTGTCCAAAGTTGGGGGCGTGGCTATGGCGCAAGACGGGATGGCTGCCTCTTGAGGGAGCTCCGTATGCCAGGCTAAAAGATCCGGAAAATACCACCGACCCAAGACACCGGCACCGCTAAAAACATCACAAACTGTCTGGGAACTGTCTCAGGCACACTCTGTGCAGCTTTAGTTTACATCGGCCGGCGGGACCTCATCGAAATCGGAGCTGCCGCAGTCCACCGGCCGGCGAGAAAATGGCGGCCATCCACGAGCGCAGATGGAGTCGTGCTTTGAAGCGCTGGGGGTGTGCAACGTGAAACTCCGGAGTGCCGGAATACATGCTCCTGGAGTGGCGGGCAGAGCTTGAACTACAGACTACGACCAGATGCACACCCCGACGGCAGAGCCGAGGACATCAGGAGCTGCGGGGCTCACTTGTGGAGGAGTGTCTTGGAGGGCCGGCCCTGTAGCTGCGGTGCTGTAAATACCTCCCGTAGGACAGGATGTGGAGGCGATGCTGTTCGGCAGTCTGTCTGCCTGAGAGCCCAGCGGGAGTACGGTGAGTGGGTAGGGACTACTTGATGTGACGGGCGTGGGCGGGCATGCACAGCTGGGCCTGGGCACCCTTGTGAAGGCGGGGTCCGGGCGCACTGGAGAAGGTGCAGAGATACTGGAGGTTTGACCTGGTGCATAGCCAAGCCTGTTTTGGCGGGCTGGGGTGCCTAGAGTCCTGCTGGTGCCTCTGGCCTGCGGAGTGGGCTGGCGCTGAGCTCTGAGGTGAGCCACGAGATCAGTGTGATATTGTGGGAAGTATCTGAGGCTGTGACTGTCCAATTTGGCGGAGGGCATATCCTGGTGAACTAAGGTGCTGACCCAACAGATATCCTATGCCAAACATAAGAGAGCGTGGCGACCAGTCAGTGAGGGATTAAGTGGGACCCAGTGGAGCGTAGGGTCTGGCCGCCTAGAGTGGTGGTGGTGGGACAGGCTGATCTGCTTGTTGACTGTGTGGCTACCGCTGGAGGGACCCCTGAGAGGTCTGCTAACATGTCAAACACTGGCGGTCTGCCTGATAGCCTGCACGTAGCGCCCAGGGCAATTAGCGAACTATTGTGGAGTGTCTGAGGGTAAAGGTACTTAAAGTTGCCTTGATCGCAGACGGACGGGATCTTCGTCTTCACATGGTGAGCGTGAGGAGAACATTGAGGGACCGGAGTCAAGTACATCGCTGCTGCACCCTGTCAATATGGGGAAACCGGATCCCAAGCAGCTGAAAATCCCATTTGAAAGTAAACGTTACAAGCGCACAACGGAGACCATGGGGGGACCAGGTTGCGACACAGAATACTTAGGAAACTGCTGAGAGCCCGGAGGATGACATGTGAACTATCCTACTGGAATTGGTTTCCGGTTTGAAAACCATAGACAGTAAGATTGATGCACTCGCGTCCAGCTTAGGCGTGGTGAAAAAGAAGGTGGACATTCACGAACATAGACTTGATGTCCTGGAAAACAGGCTATCGGATACGCAGACGGAATCGCGGACGCAGATACTGCAAATGGACAAAGAGCTGGAGGTCATTAAAGCTAAGAACGAGGATTTAGAAGCGCGCTCCAGATGGAACAACCTTCGTATAATTGGACTGCCAGAATCCACCGCTGTATCTCAAATGGAGTCGTTCATTGATAGTCTGCTGCGGGAACTTTTTGCTCCTGTTCTTCTGCGGTAATGATTGTAGAGAGAGCACAACGATCTCTGGGTCCTTGGCCCAAGCCGGGTGCACCGCCATGTCCAATTATTGCATGCCTACTAAACTATACGAACAGAGATGCGATATTGAGGGAATCCAAAGCCAAGAGTCCTATAAATAGAGTCCTATAAATCATAGACTCCTGGACTATACTCCTGCTATGCAAGCGGCTCGCAGAGAGTTTGTGCCGGCAAAAAAGATCCTTCAGTTGGCATCTGTCCCACATGCTATGTTATATCCTGCCAAACTGAAAATAACACTCAATGGTTAATCGCATTTTTTCACAGACTCTAAGTCAGCCTTGAAATTCATGAAACATATTTGTAAACCTAAAACCCGTCATAGTGGCTCGGGGAGCCCGTCGTCATTGCCAAACCCGGAAGACTCGTATACTTAATGGGTGTATTTATATTTTTGTGGACATGTATGAAACTGTGATGGAGTAATGTGTCATAGCTGATACAGCCTCACTTCGGAGTCTGAGGCAGGAGCAATGCATTTTCTGTATGATGTTAAGTTATTACTGAATGTTAGGCATACCAGATAGCTACTTCGTTTATGGTTAATGGTGCAAAGGTGCGACACACTACTATAGCCTGGCAACCTCACCAGATGTTGGCTGTTTGCTGACGTTCCTTCCCCCCAAGTCGGTGTTCCCCTATTTAATAGTTTCTATGGAAGGTTGAGTAGATGGAGGGGTGGTGGGGAGACGGACTCGATCTAATTAGGAGGTCGGAGTTTGTGGGGGGAGGAAGAGGGGTGGACTGGGAGATGTTTCGCTTTTAGTTTTGTTTATTGCAAAATTGTTGTCTGGACTGGGAGATGGAGAATATTGTGGATTAGAAATATATAACATCACTGCTGCGATCCTGTTCTGGCCCAACCTATCTGCTAGGTTGTATAGAGATGTTGGAGTGATCGATGAGTGTGCGATATAGATTATTAACTTGGAATATAAGAAGGTTAAACTCCCCAAAGCCCGCGCTTCCCCGCGTATGTCTTGCTTGGCCTCCCCAATGACTTGATGTACCCGCTGAAATCCCGCAGGGGTAGGCAGATTGCGATTGCGCTCGGCTCAGCCGTTCAGAACATACTTGTCCTCTGGCGCACCCCCACTGCCCCCTCTATCACTGGGTGGTTGCATAGGCTCTGGCAGGTACTGGGTATGGAGAAGATATCACTAACGGTGGCTGGGAATGTTGACCAGTTCGAGGAGCTCTGGCATCCCTTTTTGGCACTGCTGTCCACGGAATTTCGCGAGCTGACATGCCCACGGTACTTGCGCCTCCTTAGGCTGACTCCACCGGCGCCTGCTGCGGAGTGATTGTGCGGATTGGGGACCGGGGGCTGGGGGAGGGAAGTGGGGCTATGTACTTCTAATGCTGCTTTCGGACGGGGATGTTGGGGTGTTGTTTTCCTTTCTTTCCTCTTTGCTTTTCTTTCTTCTCCTTTTCTGGGGTCGAGGGGCTGGTGGTGTGGTATGCTTCTTTTTTGCTGTGCCGCAGAGTGTTATTTTGGCTTGGCCTTGCTTCGGGAGTGGGGGCCTATGGGGGGTTGTTTACAGTGCCTTACTGCCTCATGTTTTTTGCCTTGTTACCCTCTGGGGCACCCTGCCTCCCTCTTCTTCTGCTGACTCGCTGCAACGTTTCGCTTTTTGTAATGTATGTTTGCCTGACCTCCTGCTCCCCTCCCCGTGTTTTTTATGCCTTAATAAAATACTTTAAACCTAAACTCCCCAAAGAAAATATGTCAGGTGTTTGCTTACTTAACTTGCCATGATGTACAAGTCGCTCTGCTGCAGGATACACACTTAACCAGATGCACGGAACGTAGCATTGCCATCCAATGGGCCGGATATAGGCTTGCCTCCTCATAGTCATCATATGCCAGGGGTGTGTTGATTCTGATCAGGTGAAGGATTGCATTTACTCCACTTCGGACATACGTAGATGGGGAGGGATACTGTGCAATGGTTCAAGGGAAACTAGGTGGTTCCTTAGTGTCAATTGTAAACATGTATGGACCTACTGCAGATGACCCTGAGTGTTTTTAAGAATGTACACCAAGGGGTCGATTCCGATCGGGTAAAAAGCGTTCAGAATCTTCGTACGGAGCGTTTTTCCCCGTACGAATCGTACTCGTAAACGTCCCCGTACGATTCTGCAAGTACGATCCCAACCCAAAGCGTCACTCCGTACGACTCGTAACAAACTCCGTACAAATCGCAAGTCCATACGATTTGCATTTGGCTGACGCTTCACGCTACGAGAGCTGAAAACTGCTGTAAAGGCAGAGTCCGGCCCAAACCACACCCCGGTACACGACAAACAAGACATGAACCCCATCGTCTGTGTCATCCCAGTCCTGTACGCCCACCACCTTGTACATAGAAACCGACGACGGCACAGACGGTGAGTACAACGAACCCCAACAACTGAAGTATACCTGTACGTGTCGCCACACGCGCACATCACCATTGCACGCCTGTAATGTCGGGGTAAGTTGCGCCACACGCTACCGCATATCACCAGTGTAATAGTGAGACGTGCCGCACCTACGTCATCAACCTCGGGGTACGGAACGCTACCGCATATCACCAGTGTAATAGTGAGACGTGCCGCACCTACGTCATCAACCTCGGGGTATGGAACGCTACCGCATATCACCAGTGTAATAGTGAGACGTGCCGCACCTACGCCATCAACCTGGGGTACGGTGCGCTACACTCTACCGCATATCACCAGTGTAATAGTGAGACGTGTCGCCCCTACGCCATCAACCTCGGGGTACGTTGCGCCACACGCTACCGCATATCACCAGTGTAATAGTGAGACGTGTCGCCCCTACGCCATCAACCTCGGGGTACGTTGCTCCACACGGTACCGCATATCACCAGTGTAATAGTGAGACGTGCCGCACCTACGCCATCAACCTCGGGGTACGGTACGCTACCGCATATCACCAGTGTAATAGTGAGACGTGCCGCACCTACGCCATCAACCTCAGGGTACGGTACGCTACTGCTTATCACCAGTGTAATAGAGAGACGTGCCGCACCTACGCCATCAACCTCGGGGTATGGTATGCTACCGCATATCACCAATGTAATAGTGAGACATGCCGCACCTGCGTCATCAACCTCGGGGTACGGTACGCTACCGCATATCACCAGTGTAATAGTGAAACGTGCTGCACCTACGCCATCAACCGCAGGGTACGGTACGCTAGCGCATATCACCAGTGGAATGGTGAGACCTGTGGGACATACGTCAGAAATGTATGTGTATGTTGCATCACATCTAAGTGATGTGTGGAAAACACACCCAGCAGTGCCCAGTAGTGGCCACGAGCATTGGGTGTGTGTGGCTAAGACCCCCAGCAGTGAACTGCAGTGCCCACCAGCCTAGGGTGTGTGTGGCTAAGACCCCCAGCAGTGCTCACCAGCATAGGGTGTGTGTGGCTAAGACCCCCAGTAGTGCACAGCAGTGCCCACCAGCATAGGGTGTGTGTGGCTAAGACCGCCAGCAGTGCCCAGCAGTAGAGGGTGTGTGTGGCTAAGACCCTCAGCAGTGCCCAGCAGGGCCTGCCAGCATAGGGTGTGTGTGGCTAAGACCCCCAGCAGTGCCAAGCAGTGCCCAGCAGTGGAGGGTGTATGTGGCTAAGACCCGCAGCAGTGCCCACCAGCATAGGGTGTGTGTGGCTAAGACCCCCAGCAGTGCACTGCAGTGCCCACCAGCATAGGGTGTGTGTGGCTAAGACCCTCACCAGTGCTCACCAGCATAGGGTGTGTGTGGCTAAGACCCCCAGCAGTGCCCAGCAGTGCCCACCAGCATAGGGTGTGTGTGGCTAAGCCCTCCAGCAGTG
Organism: Lissotriton vulgaris; assembly: GCF_964263255.1. Lineage (NCBI taxonomy): Eukaryota > Metazoa > Chordata > Amphibia > Caudata > Salamandridae > Lissotriton > Lissotriton vulgaris. The sequence continues at coordinate 1,578,664,360 of NC_141691.1, forward strand.
CCCACCAGCATAGGGTGTATGTGACTAAGACCCCCAGCAGTGCCCAGCAGTAGAGGGTGTGTGCGGCTAAGACCCCCAGCGGTGCCCACCAGCATAGGGTGTGTGTGGCTAAGACCCCCAGCAGTGCCCAGCACTGCCCACCAGCATAGGGTGTGTGTGGCTAAGACCCCCAGCAGTGCCCAGCACTGCCCACCAGCATAGGGTGTATGTGCCTAAGACCCCCAGCAGTGCCCACCAGCATAGGGTGTGTGTGGCTATGAGTCCCAGCAGTGCCCAGCAGTTAAAGCAGAAAAATACCATGGTGAACCTCATTACCATCAGGAAATAGACACATGTTACAATACCCAAATCTGAACATCACACCAGCTCCCAGGCACATAGCAGTCAAAGCCATTATCAGAAAACCAAAAGTACAGAACCAAAAATCAAAACCTTTATTCAGCCGCACCAAAAGATAAAATGTAAATATGAGTCCATGCTCACAGAAGGCCAATGGCCAGTCCAAACAACGTAGAAAAAAGGTTGTGGCATCCTGGATGTTGTCACACCCAAACTTGCCTGCACATAGAGTTCAATCGTCTGTGGAAACAGTGGGGGCATCATCTGGGGAATCCTCCGGCACCGCAGGGACAGGAGAGGGAAGGACAGGTGTAGTGGGTGCAGGTGGTGAGAATTCCTCCACACTGGCCGGTGCCTCGCTGAATGTGGCTAAATATACTTGGCTGCACACTTCAGCCAGTTCAGAAAAACTACCACCTGAACCGAGGGACACATTGGGGGTGGAGGTAGAGGGCTGTGAGTCTGTTGTGGTGGGTCTGTGGATGCGTTTGTGACGTCTGTCCCCTCTCCCTGTGGGTGTGCCTACATCCCTTTGAGTGTGGGTGCGTGGAGATTTGCGCTTTGTCTGCCGTGTGGGTGTGCTGGGTGTGTCTGTTGTGGTGTCTCACCTGTGGCATCTGCGTGTACGTGAGGCAGGTATGGGAGAGGCTGAGGTGGATGGGTCTGAAGGAGGGGGGGCAGATGCTGCACGGTGGACAGTGCTGCAGTCAGTGATGACTCTATGGCAGCCACACTCCGACGTAGATCAGACATGGCAGATGACATGCCCTCCATGAACGACAACAACTGTGTCATGATTTGTGTATGTCCATGGAGGACAGTCAACATGGATGTCTGACCTACTTGAATCTGCCGGAGTAGGTCCACAGACTCAGCACTGAGGGCAGTAGGAGAGACAGGGGCAGGGGCTGTGGTGCCGGGAACAAAGGAGACACGGGGGCTAGCATGGACCCTAAGGACCCTAACAACTGGGAGGGTGCGGATGGTACTGGAGGAGGAGGGGACAGCCAAAGATGTAGAAGATGGCATAGCTGCATATTCCCCCTCCTCCAGAGAGTCTGATTCCGAGCCGTCCGCATGGTAGGAGGTGTCGTGCTCAGGAGGTCCGGCCGTCTGACTCTCCTCACCTTCCGTGCCACTGCCTCCCTCTGACTCCTCAAAGCTGGTGGCACTGTTGCTGGGTCCCTCTGTCTGGTCCGCGCCTGTGTCTCCTCCAGATTGTGGTGATGATGCTGTTGGCACGGAGGATAAGAAAAACATATCAGTCACCTGTACACATCAGACATATCAGCTACAAATCATTTGGGCACATTTCTAAACATGGCATGCATCATGCCACTGAACTCTGCACAATGCTAAGCCTAGTATTGCACAACTGTAAGAGACACAATGCTCAATGTATATTAGGATACAAGTAACAGGCAAGGCAACAACTTGTATGAGAGTCACAATGATGAGCCACTGCCTGACAACAGGATAGCTGATGATAAATCACTGTTCATTTGCCCACCCTGCCACCCAAATCCAGACCTGATCATGTTTGAATCGCTTTGACCCTGTGCCACATGGGAAAAGTCCTGCCCGAACTGCCAGGTGATGCCATCCTGGGACCTGAACCAAGTGTTCCATCACCTCACACTGGCATCACAGCTGTCTACACCCAAACTCACATTGTGTGGCTGACCATCAATATTATTTCCAATCAACATGCAACATATTTTGAGAAAATGCACACACGCACTGCCCAGTGTGAGTATGCACAAGCCAAAATTAGTATACATGTACAGTGTGCACCTGTAGCTAACACATGACAATTAGAAAGTTTACCATGGACAAAGGCCACTGAGGCTGACTCGTGCAGAGAAACATGTTGAGACTCCTAATCAGTGCCAAAATATGATGAAAGGCAGACACAGTGCACAGGTGGTGCAACATGTAAGGTACCAACAGGTGTCACAGACCTGCCTCCAACATGATGATGTTCAAAGGAATATGCATACTAAGATATTGTACCTTAGGAGTACATGTGAAAAACAATTAATAGCCAAAGCGCTGGTCAAATGTAGAGTAGGGCAAGGCATGTAAACAAGCATCTGCTGAAAATGGGCCATTCTAATGCCAATGCATAAAGTGCCTGTCTGACCACACCACTCCAACTGTGGGAGAGTTACCATGCCTCAGAGCACTGCAGGTAGCATGTGACACACATGACAACAAACAGACATGTACCTACCCCCTTCTTGCTGCTGTCCCTCCTGCAACTGCCTATGGAGGTCTGGGAACACCACTTCCAGGACCCGGGGCATGTGGGGGGTGAGGTGGCGGGTGCCGCCATGCCGGCGTGGAGCTTCGAGCTTGAACTGTACCCTGGCGATGCGGCGGGTCCAGCATCGGATGTCCTGCCACCTCTTCCTGATGTTACTGAGCCTCCTGCGAGGTCCCCCCTCACACCTGACAGCCCTGGCGATGTCCAGCCAGATGTCACCCTTCTCATAGGCAGATACCTGTCACGAATATAAAGTGAGACAACATCAGTACACCTGGTCCATGTCCCAAAGACACACACTTGCACCAAATAGACGATGACAACAGGGCATAGGATGCTGACCACACTTGCATCATTGTCCATGTGTATGTGGCCTGTGAGCAAACAACAATGCACTACATGCCATTGAAAGGCTACAGATGCCATAAGGGGTGCAAACCACTCTTTGAGCATGGCACACACTGAGCAATATATGCTACATCAGGGTGCACTGCAGCACGTGACATGCTGTCACATACCCCACTACACCAAATAACCCTCTTCAGACCACACATTCACACCCTGGCACGTCTCATCTGCTTTTCAACAGTGTATACAACATCACTTAGCACATGTCACACCTGCGAAAGATGTGACACAGGTCTCAAGCTAACTGTCCAAGTCATGCACACGGCGCAGCATACTTGTCTCATCACATGGGTATAGCTGTGGCATACGTCATGCACCAGTCTTGCAAAACATCACCGACACAATTTGCAAGGTGACAAAGATCCATCACACTCTTCAATGTACATCACTTCAAAGCATGCTTTTGTCCAACAAGCACACAGGTCATGAACAAATCCATCTACAGTGAGTACATTCATCTGTCATTCGTGGGGTAACACTGCAACAGCTCAGGAAACCACCAAAAAAGAACATGCAAGGTGTGGCACAGCAGAAAGTGTGATTCACATTGCAGTTCATGTCACAGTTAGCACAATGCTGAGGAGCAGTAAACACTATTACACCACATCATTAACTGCATGTGAGAGACCACACTGTACACATTGGCACTCACTCCAAACAACATAGCATCTTTTAACGATACATACACAACAGGTGCACAGTCCAAGGTAGTGCACACATCAAACACCTGCTCCTCTAGTCTCCCATACAGCTTGCTGTAGTTAGGCAGGAGGGCATCCAGCAGGGCCTTGTTCTCCCCCTCACTGAATGCAGGTGCCCTCTCCATGCTCAGCTAATCAGGGTCCAGAGGATACACAGACAGCAGCTGTGTTGTCCACTCCAATGTTGTACAGGCAAGTGCCCTCTCACACCCACATGCTGCCTTATATCTGTGCTGCAGAGGGTCTGTGAGTCCAAAGAGTACTGTGTGATAGGCCAGAATAGTGTGCATCCTATGCTTCATCCAATCCCATGATACATAAGGCCATGACACACATTTGCATGGTTTGAAAACTGAGCCTGAGCTCAACAACAACTTTTGTAACATTGTATAGTTTTTCCCTACTGAATTTTCCAGGCCATGACACACATTTGCATGGTTTGAAAACTGAGCCTGAATTTTCCAGAACACCTGTAGAACACTCTAAAATCTCTGTTTCCTTGACAACCTGGTTGCATTCTAACCATTCCACTGTTCCCCTAGATGTTCCCTATGTATTTTCTGGAATCTCCACACAAGTACGGTGCGATTGCCGTCGCAAATGCAACTCATTCAATGGTGAAACGAGCCGTACACACGCACGTTCACTTGGGGTACGCTCTGCTCGCGTATGGCTACAATCAAATGGGGAAACGAGCCGTGCACACGCACGTTCACTTGGTGTACGCTCTGCTCGCGTATGGCTACAATGCAATAGGGAAACAAGCCGTACACACGCACGTTCACCTGGGGTACGCTCTGCTCGCATATGGCTACAATGCAATAGGGAAACAAGCCGTAGACATGCACGTTCACTTGGGGTACGCTCTGCTCGCGTATGGCTACAATGCAATAGGGAAACAAGTTTTACACACGCACGTACAGTTGGGGTACTGTGCGTTTGACATGCTCAAGTGAATGCATGTGTAGGCTGCGTTCATAAGCTCATTCATGGCACCGTTGGGAGGGTGACACCAGGAAATCACATGGCAGGGATGTAGGTGTAGGCTCATGTTGAGGATGTGGATGTATACATTTGCCTGGCATCCTTCCATCAGCAGGCCCTAGGTGTGGCAGACAGTGAAATAGCACAGGAAATGTGATCTTGTGGCACAGTTGATGTGTGAAGACCAGTTGATGTGTGAAGAGCTGTTGAGCCGCTGAGACCATGATTAATCATGGTGCACATGTGTTTGACATACATTCAACACTTTTCACCTGAGTTACGTCTTGAACATATTGTGATGCACATCAACACTGGTATGGCACACCATTCAGTACAGGCAACTGTCACATGATGACAGCAACATGCCCACTGTCACAGATGTCAAATTGACGCCCAACATGACCCTGTGTGACCACGTCATGTGTGTGCCATGTGCGAGATTGTGCATGCTGTTTGTATACTGTCAAGTTTATCTGATGTAGGAGCATCTATGATGGGTCTTTGCCGTGATGACAGGGTTTCACATGTACGCACACCATGCCACTTGTGCAAATGAACCGCTCATATGTGTGATGGCATCATAGACCATTTTTCCCCAAACATACATTTCTGCAGTCTGATGATGTCCATGTAGTCGTTTTTGAAAATGCACACCTCAATCACAATATGTCTGATATGTGTAAATGATGGCACATGTGATGTGGGTGTGCATTGTTGTCAGCTGTCTGGATCTGCAGACAACCTCCTCATGCAGTTCACGTGACGTGTGTCACTGACGTGATACATTGTCCTGCTCACTCAGACCAGCCCAGCATATCATTTGTATGCATGTCATGTCCATTCCACAGACAACAGGTCTATCAGTTATCATGGAGGAGTGGCAGCCAGCTGGCACATGTGTCCTTAATGTGTAGCCGACGATGACACAAAATTGATTAGATTCGTTGAAGCAGTGTTGCTTGTGCCATGTACATTGTAATTGTCTTTGTCTGACAGTTGTACACATTTTTTCCTAAATATGTTGTGCAGGGCACCCCCTCTGCCAAGGCCGTTGCCAGACTTGGATGCCATGAGGGAACGTGATTGCATACGGTGTTACCGCTTCACACAACAGTTGATTCAGGACCTGACGGACAGGCTGGAACCACATCTCCAACCACGACACAGGAATCCAACTGCGCTGACACCCAAGGTAAAGGTGATGGCAGCCCTACATTTCTTTGCCACAGGTACGTTCCAATTTACTATAGGTGATGTGGGGGGGATGTCCCAAACCATGTTAAGCCGGGTTTTACGTGATGTATTGGCTGCTTTGTTGCTGCACATAGATGAATTCATAACATTCCCTACTCCAGAACAGTTGACAGATGTCAAGGGGGAATTCTATGCCCTGGGATGCATGCCACATGTAATTGGTGCGATTGATGGAACACATGTTACTCTGGTGCCACCACAGACTCAGGAGCAAGCGTACCGCAACAGGAAACATTACCACTCGATAAATGCCCTGGTGGTGTGTCTTGCCAACATGCTGATCTCCCATGTTTGTGCACTTTTTCCAGGATCGTGCCACGATGCATTCATCATGAGGCGTAGCAGGGTAACACAGATTATGCTGCAGCTGCACAACCATCGGGCATGTCTTGTTGGTGGGTAAACTCTGTTACCCATGTATGTCTGTATGTCATTACTTCCTAAACTGCATCGTATTACACACTCATTTCCATGATGTCAATTTGCAGGAGACGCAGGATATCCAAACATGCCGTGGCTCATGACTCCGCTACGCAACCCCAGGACAGCTGCAGACCAGCGGTACAACAATGCTCATGGGCAGACCAGGAGGGTGATAGAGAGAACATATGGACTCGTGAAGAGCCGGTTCAAGTGCCTCGACAAGACAGGTGGAGCCCTCCAATACACCCCACTCAAGGTGTGTAACATCTTCATGGTGTGCTGCATGCTATACAACATGGCAGTGGAGAAGGCCGTGCCACTCATCCTAGATCCTGATGAGCTGGACCATCCGCCCGTTGAGGATGAATGCCTTGGCCAGGATGCCAGTGACGAGGAGGTTTAAGATGATATCCGGAGTCACCTCATCCGCCACTTCTTTTCATAATGGTGAGTCATAGGTGTATTTTGTTCAAGCATGTACCATAGAGTTGCATGGGTAGCATGCTGTGTGTCCAGCTGACTGTATGCAATGTCACTTTGATGTTTGTTGTGCAGTGTCACACAGGTGCAGATGTAATGCCACACACATATGTGCTATGTGTGAACTTGGAATGTACAAGTGTAGTACAACATCAGTCTATTCAACATGACCATGTCTGAATGACATTATACGGAACTTGACCCCTTGTTTGCCTCTCATTTCCAGGTCACCCTGCCTGTTGTCCGTTGGTGTCATCTTGGTCAGCCTGATATTGCTCATGATGATAGCAACGTCAGCCGAATCAACGGAGCATGCACGGACATGTGGAAATGTCAATTTGGGTAAGGACTCATATAAGGCTGTTTTGCATTGGTATGGTTTCAATTGTGTGATACATGTTCATGCGCATGTTATTGGACCATGCATACATGCAACAACATCATGTTTCCAATTACATGTAGCCCCACTCCCATGACAGGATAGTCACCCCATCTGACAGTCATCTGTCATTGGTTTTGACTCTGGTGAATGCAGCAATGTGTGTAAACATTGACACTGAAACATTGCATATACCATGGTTTGACATTGTGTGGGAGATCACAACCACGGACTTTGTGGGGGATTGCAGCCTCACTACGTGCAGCAGGATGTGTCTGGATCATCCCCTCAACCTTGTGGGCCAGTACAGTTTGGTTTCCCAAAAACCATGTCGTGTAGGTGTGGCCCGGTGTATGTTCCACATGTTAAGACAACTGTCCTGTGAGTCTGTTTGCATGGATGCCTTGCCCCTTGCGCCAGTATGTCATGTCACTGTCATGTCGTTATATCAGTGCAGTTTGAGAATACTGCTACGCCAGCCTTCACAGTGAGTTCAAGTTCAGTTTCCATTCATATGATCTCTCTTACAACGATGGCCTGCTCCTGAACAGCTCGACGGCTAAACAGAGTGAAAAAAAGGTTTTTATTCATGAGGTAGAGAGAATATCTAACTTCTACCCTCAGTGTTACACTGCGTTGTAATTTTTAATATGGCAGTGATGCCAAGGTATGTGTATGTGTATCAGTGTCAACCACCACTACATATATATCCTCCCTTCCATGCGTGAAAAAAAGGGGAGGGGAGGTTGACAGTGCCTCACGGAAGCAACACCAAGGGGAGGACTGTATCAGACTGGTACTCGCCTGATTCCTCACTTCTCATCATCGGCTACTGTCAACCTTAAAATAAATGGGAGAAAACAAACATAAAGACAGTGCATACAAGACCAACAACCGTGAGGTGTTGTGAGTGCTGAGAACCCAGTGTGATATTTCTGTGCCCAAATGAGTGAAAAAACAAAATATCACTATAAAAAGAGAGCAACTAACTGGCAACTCATATCTTTTATTCTGTGCTGTTAGCTCACTCTGATTAAAAGTCAACCGACATGTTTCATCACTTTATTTTCAGTGATTTCTTCAGGGTTTTGTTGGTGGGTCAGCGTTTAGCATGCACCTTTCAGAATCTTCCCTTATTGTACCTGCAGTGGGTGGTAGGACATAACAGACAGACATACACAAATGTTAAAAATCTCAGCGAAGGGCACCAAACCCGGTGCTCACTGGCATAAGGCAAGTTTCTGCTATATGGATTTACCAGGTGGCCTGCTGTGATGAGCCTACCCGGCCCCCGTGGAAGACTACGTCACGAGTATCGGTCCCTGTCTGTGTCCTGGGACGCTTTGAACCGCCAAACGGTCAGTATCTGTTACGAGAGATCAAGGCACAAAGACTAAGTTGAAGTGCACCTCGCTCCTGGATCATGAGCCAACCATGCTCAATACGATCCCTCTTGCAATGTAATTGCAGCCCCCTCTCCCGGTAGCCTGGCTAGAGAAGCTCCTTACCGCGTAGGTGTGCTGGTGTGGTCTCGGCTCACCCCTCGTGTGTTGTTGCGGTGCCGGTCGGCTGTTTACGAAGCCCGATTCCGGGTCACGTGGGCCCGCGTGACGTACCACGTCACGTATGGAGCGCGGGCGCCATCTTGGAATGGGTAGAAAACATGTTTAGAGTTCTGTCTACGCTACTTTGCTATGCACTTTGCTAGTGTCGATAAGTTATCGGGAGCCGTCCCTCAGGACTCAATTAGAGCAGAATTTGTACTTATTAAAAAATAACGTAAATAAACTTATTAACGTGATTCTCCCTGCAATGTGCCATATTGTCACATTGGTACTGCAGGTGCCATGTTGGAGTTCACTTCTTATATGTACATTCTACCATTGCCTTAGAGATGGGCTATTCCTAAAGAAATTTTTTGTCAACTAGGGATAGCATGTCATACCTGTGCATACTTATGTTATCCCTATGTCACGGTTTTTGTAATGAAATCAGGATCAAGTAAGCCATCAAGTAGTATGAGCACCCCTGCAAAGGGTCCCCTGTGGTCATACATCTTATGTTGTTTATATATACTGGATAGAGGGCCACGGAACTCGATGTTATACTGTGCGGTTGTGTAGGAATATACTTTAGGTCATTGAAACCTTATTCCACTCAATGACATCATTGAGGCCATGGTCAGCTGTTAGTTCTTCATAAATCCATCGTGCCTCTTTCCTTACAAGTCTGTTGTTTATGTTGTGTATGTCACCCTGCACCCTCTCTAATACAGTCCAGCGGAGGTCTCTTGGTTTGTGTTTCAAGCTGCTAAAGTGTTGTACCAGTTTGGTTGAGAGTTTTGCTGCCTTAAGGGTGCTGAGATGTTCTTGAATTCTCACCTTGATTTTTCTGGTGGTTAGCCCTATATAATACAGTCCACATGGGCAGGTTAGTCTGTATATCACGTTACACGTGTTGCAGTTACTAAAGCTGTTTTGGTGCCATGTGCTTCCGTTCGTCCTGGTGATAGAATTTGTTTTCACAGTCAGAGGGCAGATGGTACACTCCCCGCACGGATAGTGGCCGGGCGGATGGGGCAGCTTGGCTTGTGGTCTTGTATGGACCAGCCGGTCCTTTAGACTGGACGATCGCTTGAAGGCGAACCTGGGTGGTGGCATTCGCATAGAGTTGGTGCTAAGGATATGCCAATGTTTTCTCATTATTTGGCGGATTTTGGTGGAGTGGGGTCCATAAGTAGTGACTACTGGAATGCAATCTTCAGTCGTTCTAGGTTGTCGCTCCAGCAGAGCTTCTCTTGGTGTATTTAGTGCTCGTTTCTTGGCCTTTGTTATCGTTTTGCGTGGGTATGCTCTGGCGACCAGTTTTTCAGCCAGTTCTTCAGATTGCTCCATGTAACTGTTGGTGGTTGTGCAGTTTCTCCGGTACCTCATGAATTGTCCCACAGGGAGGTTGTCTCGCAAGGCCCTGGGATGGAAAGATTTGTAATGTAACAACGAATTTTTGTCTGTAGGTTTTTGATGTACAGATGTTGTCAATTTATTTTCTATGGCACTGATGTCCAGATCCAGATAGGTGGCTTTGTGTCCGTCTATATTCCAGGTGAACCTGAGACATCCATCCAGTGTATTGAGCCATGTTAGAAAGTTATCCAGTGTTTCAGATGTTCCTCTCCAGATGCATAGAATATCATCTATGTATCTCTTCCAGAGGACAATGTTCCCCTGGAAGAGATTGGTGGCATGATAGATGTGATTGGCTTCGAATTGGCCGACATAGATACATGCCAGGCTGGGGGCAAAAGTTGCCCTCATTGAAGTCCCAGAGGTTTGCAGGAACAGTTGGTCTTTATGTGCAAAGAAATTGCGGGTCAAAGCTAATTCGATGCACTGCAGAACTAGAGTCTGTGCTGTGTCATAAAACCATTCTAGCTCCCCCAGGGAGCGGGCTGCTGCCACCAGCGTCGCCTCCTGGGGTATGCTGGTGTAGAGGGACTCTATATCGATTGTCACCAATAGATTTTCTTCCGGGTTGTATGTGACCGTTTCGAGATATCTCAGGATGTCTGTGGTGTCCTGCACGTATGAGGGTTGTGTGATGACACACTCACGTAAGAAAAAATCGGCAAATTGGGAGAGCGGCTCAAGTACAGAGTTTATACCTGAGACTATTGGCCTGCCAGGTGGAGGGCGTTGTGGCTTATGAATTTTAGGCACAATGTAGAATTCATAAGCCAGTGCAGGATTTCATGGTGACGGTAGGGTTCTTTATGTGGCTTGGCTCCTCATTACTTGCTGTTGACTTAATTTCCACCTGCTTGTCATGTTTAGCATAGTGAGGCTCAGTTGCAAGAGCAAAAGACTGGCTACAGAGGGGCTTCATTGCATTTAGGTCATTAGCTTCCTCATCATATGTGATGCTTACAGCTGTTGTGGGTGATGTCAAGTTTGCCTTCATGGCCCTTACGGATACACAGGGCCAAATACAGATATTACACTTTGCGTAAGTAGCACTGCCATACATTTTGATTTCTTGGTTTGGGACACATCATCATACACTGTGACTTAGTTTTTGTCCACATGGATCTCATTGCATAGTAGCAGACTTGTGAGCGTTACACAAGAATCAAATATGTGACAGACTGTCCTAGGTTTTATGTGTCCGTGTTCAAGCATCTGATCTTATGTCATAGCATTATCTGGGATCTCAAATTGGGTACAGTGGTTACACTTCACAGGTGTGACTGGTACAGTGTATCTCATGAGGTATTTGTTGAATCAGTGACATAAGAATGTAATCCTAATGCTTGTTTGCCTCTGTTTCAGATCTCCCTCCCTGCAGCTCCCATCCTCTCCTTCCCTCGCCTGATCACCTTTTTGTGTCTGTCATTTGTACTCAGACCAAGGGGCTATTTGGAGGTGGAACCCTTTGAGCATCGCACCACTCTGATGATGAAAGGTACGGCCAGTCCCTGGCAGTTGTGTGGAGAATCTTTCTGCTACATTAGAGGTGACATCATTGCATGACTGTTTTTGTCTTCAGGGCAATGCCACTGACCATGTACATTGGATAATGCTGCATGGCCTCCCAAGGTAATTTATCATGTTGTGTATGACGTGTGATTCCCACAGAACATTGTGCCTCCTTGCTGTCAACGCACATGTCTTTCTAATGTGCATGTATTCAATGTGGCCTAAGCACCTTCCAGCAGCACAATATTGTACTGTGTTACCTTGTCAACACCACAGCAGCACACCTCGTCTTCCTTACAGTAACGTGGCAGTACGCAACCACGGCACACCACTTCGACATAGCCATCACAGACAGTCAATAAGCCACCGGGAACACACACCAAAACCACGTCTCTTGGGTGTGGTGTGATGTGGCCGTTCTGGTGAAGAGAATTATCAGACGTGGCAAGGTGTTCTGGATGCGTTGCACCCGTCACAGGAGTTTTGTTGTTGTAGCTGCATAGGGGGCGGTCACGTAATCAGGTGAGCTTGTAGAGAGTGCTACAGCCCATTGCCCACAGTCTGTCCTTCCACCCTTGGCCTGTGCACCATTCATCACATCCACAGTACAGCAGCATGCTGATGATAGTTACCATACCTCAGGACACAGATGTAGGTACTCCCTACGTGGACACCTACCTTTTTAACCCTGATCTATACAACTCCAAGTGACTCTCCTGTGCCTGCCTGTGATTGCTGTATTGTGAGCCAAACCCCCCTCCAGCATTTAGTAACCATCACAGATGTGTATTGCCATCCATGTATCTAGTTGTTTGAATATTGTGACCTATGTGTGTCCTCACCCGGACTCAGATCCAAGTGTGTGGATGGCTGCAGTTTGTTAAATACTTTGGCATTTCATACATTTCCACACACATATGTTTTAGACTCTGGATACAAGATTACTACACCAATGCGTATGATGTTTCTTATATTTATTTGGTGATCTTGTGCAGGAAACGTGAGTAGGTGCTGTACAGAAAGGGGGGGAATTCAAAGTTCAATGCTGGAGATGAGATGCCTTACAGTTTCAGTCAACAGAGTCCAGGCCACAGTGCTTGGCATCATTGGGCAGACTGTGACCAGCAAGTCCATGTGGGAGAGTCAAATAGTTGATGCTGTTGCACCCAAGGGCAATATGCCAGGTCAGGTGTCCTGGGAGTTGTGCATGGCCCACTGCCTCTTAATATATAGATATTTCCGGCAAAAGACGCATCAGAAGCCAGCAGATCGTACAAGACTGGGGCGTACTAAACTACTAAATTTAAGTTGGTTCATAAACAATGATTTTTCTTAAGGTAGGTGACCTTTCTGGGCCCCTAGAAAACCTTAACATGTTAATTTGAAACTTTATGAAATTAATTCTTGCAGAGATCCGTCTAGTCATAGACGGGTTTCTGTAATAATTTATGAGAACAAACATACAATAGCCTCTGATACTAAGCTCTTTTTAAGAGAATGAGAATAGAATAATAGACAAAGGCAACAACCACTGATGTTACATATCTTCTATAGGATTAGGACTTTTTAAAAATGCAGAGTTACAATGTATTGTTCTAGAATAGTGAATTGGTGATTGATTTTAAAAATAATCTGTGCCTATGATATGTACATGCAGAGCGATGTGTTAATATAGAGTGATGTGTAAACCAAGATAGACTAATTTGTAAAATGTGATATGTGTACAAACATATAACAGTGGGTAATCCTGTGTTTTTTTTAATTTAGAATCGGTCCTGAAGAAGGTGTCATATAAAGAAAAAACGAAACGCCGCGTCGACTAAACCTGTGATTCTTGTTTTAATGTATTTTGTTTTAACTAGGATGAACTGTACAATTATATGTTGAATGATTACCTTTATGACTGTTTTTATTGTTGTTTTTAATATTATTAAATGATCTAGACTGTATGAAATAACAATAAATTTGTACACTTTTTCACCAAAACTTATTTGTAATAGTTTATATTACTGTCACTCTGTATCAATAATAGACATTGTCACAATTACAAACATCTCTGCTACACATTTTCATTTTATGTGCACTAGCTACACATCAGTTGTCAAGTCAAGTCAAGTCAAGTCATGGAATTTGTATAGCGCACTACATACCCAGAGGGTTTCAAGGCGCTTAGGAAGGAGAGGAGGGTTACTTGTCAAATATCCATGTTTTAAGTTGCTTTCTGAATGCTAGGTGGTTCTGGGTAAGGCGAAGGTACGCGGGGAGTGAGTTCCATGTTTTGGCAGCCAGGTAAGAAAAGGATCTGCCTCCCATGGTGGTCTTGTTGATGCGAGGTACAGTGGCGAGGGCTTGGCTGGAAGAACGTAGTTGGCGGGAGGGGGTGTAGAAGGACAGTCGTGAGTTGAGGCAATCTGGTCCGATGTCGTAGAGTGATTTGTGTGCGTGGGTAAGCAGGCGGAAAGTGATCCTCTTATTGACGGGTAGCCAGTGGAGGTCTTTAAGGTGATCGGAGATGTGTTCGTTGCGTGGGATGTCTAATATGAGCCTGGCTGAGGCGTTTTGGATTTGTTGGAGCTTCTTCTGGAGTTTTGCGGTAGTACCTGCGTAGAGGGTGTTTCCGTAGTCCAGTCGGCTCGTGACCAGAGCGTGGGTGACTGTTTTCCTCGTTTCGGAGGGGATCCAGCCAAATGTTTTCCTGAGCATGCGAAGAATGTTGAAGCAAGAAGAGGAAACGGCGCTGACTTGTCTGTTCATTGAGAGTGAAGAATCCAGGATGACGCCTAGGTTTCGTGCGTGGTCTGTCGGAATGGGTGCTTTTCCGAGGGCTTCTGGCCACCAGGAGTCGTCCCAAGCAGAGGGGGATGTACCTAAGATGAGGACTTCTGTTTTGTCCGAGTTCAGTTTCAGACGGCTTTGTTTCATCCATTCGGCAACTTCTTTCATTCCTTCGTGTAGGTTAGTTTTGGCGGTGCTGGGGTCATTGGTGAGGGAGAGGATCAGTTGAGTGTCGTCTGCGTAAGAGATGATGTTGAGGTTGTGTTGGCGTGTGCTGGCTGCGAGGGGGCTCATGTATACGTTGAAGAGGGTGGGACTGAGTGAGGATCCTTGAGGTATGCCGCAGATGACTTCAGAGGCCTCGGATTTGAATGGAGGAAGGCGGACTCTCTGGGTTCTTCCGGTGAGGAACGAGGTGATCCATTCCAGTGCTTTTCCTTGGATTCCGATGTTATTGAGGCGTTGTACAAGGGTGCTGTGGCAGACTGTGTCGAATGCTGCAGAGAGGTCAAGGAGGATGAGGGCGACTGTGTCTCCATTGTCCAGTAGAGTTCGAATGTCGTCTGTTGCTGCGATGAGGGCGGTCTCAGTGCTGTGTTTTGCTCGGAAGCCAGATTGTGAGGGGTCGAGGGATTTGTTGGCTTCGAGGAAGGCGGCGAGCTGGTTGTTGACAGCCTTTTCGATGACTTTGGCCGGGAATGGGAGAAGCGAGATGGGGCGGTAATTTTTGAGTTCGGTGGCGTCTGCTGTTGGTTTTTTCAGGAGGGCGGTGAGTTCAGCGTGTTTCCAGTCTTCCGGGAAGGTGGCGGAGTTGAGGGAGCAGTTGATGACGTCTCGGAGGTGTGGTGCTATGACGGAGTCTGCTTTGTTGAATATGTGGTGAGGACATGGGTCTGTGGGGGATCCTGAGTGGATGGAATTCATCAGCCGGATGGTGTCCTCAGTGGAGATCGGGTTCCAGTTGTTAAGGGTGTTCACGGGGCGAAGATGAACAGCAAATGGTAGGGTGGGCTGGTTTCTGGGTTGGTTGTCAAAGCTGTTGTGGATGTCTGCAATCTTGTTGTGGAAAAATGAGGCTAGGGAGTCGCAGAGGGCTTGAGATGGGGTGATGTCGTTGGAGATGGCCGAGGGATTGGAAAATTCCTTGACGATGTTGAAAAGTTCCTTGCTGTTGTGGGCGTTGTTGTCAAGTCGATCTTTGAATGCTGTTTTCTTGGCTTTTCGGATCAGTTGGTGGTGAGTGCGGGTGGCGCTTTTGAAGGCGTCCTTGGTGCTGGTGGTTGGGTCTTTTTTCCAAGCCTTTTCAAGGGAACGGCAGAGTTTCTTGGACTTCTTGAGATCATCGTTGAACCATGAGGCCTTCTTGCTGCCAGGTTTGCTTTGACGTTTTTTCAGTGGTGCTAAGGTGTTGGCGGTGTTGGATAACCATAGGGTGAGGTTGGCGGCGGCTTCGTTGGTGTCAGAAGATAGGGCTGGGGGGTATCGAAGGAGCGATGCGGAGATTTGGTCCGTGGTGATTTTGTTCCAGTTTCTTTGCAGGGTAGGTTGGAGGAGTATGTTGGGTTTTGGTTTGTTGTAGGTGAAGTGAACGCAGCTGTGGTCAGTCCAGAGGAGGTCCGTGGTGTGGCTGAAGGAGACATGGTTGCTAGAGGTGAAGATTGGGTCGAGTGTGTGACCTGCGATGTGGGTGGGGGAAGTGACCAGTTGTTTAAGTCCGAGGTTGGCGAGGTTGTCCAAGAGGGTGGCGGTGTTGCGGTCGTTGCTCTTTTCAAGGTGAAAGTTGAGGTCTCCTATAAGGATGTAGTCTTTGGAGGGGAGCGCGTGTGGAGTGATGAAGTCCGTGATGTCTTCACTGAATTTAGCTCGGGGTCCTGGTGGTCTGTAGAGGAGGGTGCCTCTGAGAGTGGTCTTGGGGTCGATGTGTATTTGGAAGTGGAGGTGTTCGGAGTTGGCGAGGTTGGCGTCAGAGGTGGTTGAGATGCGGATTGATTTCTTATGGACGATAGCGATCTCTCCTCCTGTGTGGCTGGTACGGTCTTTGCGAGTGATCTTATAGTCTTCAGGGATGGCAATGGTGATGTCTGGTGCGGAGGAAGCGTTCATCCATGTTTCCGTTAGGAAGGCGACGTCTGGAGAGATGGTGTCTAGTAGATTCCATAGGTCAATGGCGTGTCTGTGGACTGATCGGGTGTTGAGAAGGATGCATTGTAGGTGGTTGGGGTCGGGGATCTGTGGTGTGGTCGTAGCGGAGATGTTGACGGTGCCGCTGAATTTGCAGGAGTAGCAGGAGAAAGGTCCATGGGTGTGTCCAGGAGCGGCTTGGACGCAGTTGGTGGAGCGGCCGGGGTTAAGGGCTAGGAGGGTGGCGGCATCGTAGGTAATGCGGGAGGGCTTGGCTGCGCGAGGGGCAGGGGGTCTGGCGCTGGGCGCGGTCCAGGCGCGGACGGGCGTAGACGGGCTTACCTTTGGCGCACCTTCGGCGCGGGTTGGGCGCGGTCGCTGCGCGTGAACGCTGCACGCGGGAACTACTGTCATATATGGAGAGTGGGGGGGGAGGGGCGAGGGCGTCTCAGCTGGGAGGCGGGGCGGGCTCGGGATGACCAAAACAACAACAACAATCAGACAAAATGGAGGCGGAGGGGGGAGCCCAGTGGAAATGCGCGCAAACAGGAAAAGCGGCGCTTTAAATAAATGAAAAATGCAGTTTTAATACAGCGTCTACCAGGCACACAGCAGGCAGCAGTAAATGGCACAAAAGCAAAGCAGCAACGATACCAGTGACGCAGCAGGACACTGGGGAGCGACCACTCAGTCCAGGGAAAACGAGCGAGTCACGGCGCTTTACTGTGGTGGAGCGCTGATATGGTCAGTGGGAGGGCGTCTCAGCTGGGAGGCGGGGCGGGCTCGGGATGACCAAAACAACAACAACAATCAGACAAAATGGAGGCGGAGGGGGGAGCCCAGTGGAAATGCGCGCAAACAGGAAAAGCGGCGCTTTAAATAAATGAAAAATGCAGTTTTAATACAGCGTCTACCAGGCACACAGCAGGCAGCAGTAAATGGCACAAAAGCAAAGCAGCAACGATACCAGTGACGCAGCAGGACACTGGGGAGCGACCACTCAGTCCAGGGGAAACGAGCGAGTTTGCTGCTTTAGTCGTAAATACCACGAGAAAAATTGATCCCGGGTCTCTTTAGATCCTACAATACACAGAGGTATAAACAGTATTTCCACTGTAAAATAGGTTCTTAGGCCTGTAAGAGTGGGACACCCCGTATTTTCTCACTAATTTCCCCCTGGTCCCATATAATTACCAACAGGGGGCCTCCTTATATTTTTTCAATCACTTAAGACATTGCCTGGACTATTTTACTGCTTCCTGCCCTGCCCTTCCGAGCTGAATGGTGTTCGCTCTATTGCCTTTAACGTCCTGGCGATTTGCCTCCCTGATTGCCCCCTGTGTGGGAAGTTGTCCGACATTGTCGCTCTTTTTTCCTCTGTCCTCTTTCATTAAAACAAAAATAAAGTTACAAAAAAAAAAACATGTCTTGTAAGGTGTCATACGCTTTGGAATACTACCCACTCGCCAGTTCTAGCAACGGGGTAGCATTCCACCCTTCTAGAGGGAGAAGACATGTTACTTTGCTTAAACATGGTTAAATCTAACCAGAGCCTCAGCATTACAAAATGGATGCTGCTGCCACAGACACAAGTCTGGCCTCCTACTGCTGACCGAAACTCTGGCAGGGGAGGCCTGGACAAATGGTATCCTGTCACAGGGAGGTGTTACACCACCCCAGACAGGAGATAGTGGATTGGAGCAGGGAGGGCTGAATGAAACTAGACACTGCCTGGGGCGCACAAGGCGTCCCATGCATAGCTCAGTTCAAACCGGTGCTGGGGCACTCCAGCCCCAGCTCTGGCGTGAAACTGGACAAAGGGAAAGGGGTGTAACCACCCCCTTCCTGGGTCCCACCCATAGGAGGGACCTAGCAGGTGATCCAGCCCCTAGATTTGGAATAAAGGTAGGAGCTGTGCCAATGCAAACTAGATCATCCTGACTAAAACTTTGAAACAAAACTCTGGACCCTTCGACATCCTACTCAACGTAGAAGACTGAAGAATCTCCCTCGTGGTCAAGGAGTGGCCACCCTGTGCAAGCAGGCACCATCAGCGCATCGAGACTTTCTTTGCCGTTGTTCCTGCCGGATGTCGGACGACAAAGACCAACAAGACCTGGACTCCCAGACTTCCAACAGCCCGATCCACAGTCCTAGCAAAGCTTAGACCCGTGGAGGCGACGAGAGATGTGGGACCGGCCATCTTGAAAAGTCGACAAAGTGCTTCCAGCGCAGCTCCCAAGGCACCCTCGATGCTGTGCTTTGGGGTTTGAGAAGCCCCAGCCCCAAGCAGCCTGTGCTTCAAAGATCACCTCTCCACACTTGCCGAGTGCTGCGTGGGGCCCTTTTGCACTTTTCCTGCTCGACGCGTTGTCCGGTCGCTTGCCCGTTGGCTAGTGACCTCTGTGACGACGAACCATCAAAACTACACTGCTGGTCTGGTTGCTCCAGACTGGCCCCAGCTCCCCTGAAAAGGAGCCATCGATCTGACCTTCCCGGTCCGATCAAGAAGACATCTTCGATTCCTGCGTGGGTTGCCTTTGCCAAGGCTTGGTGACTTCGAATCGAGTACCGACACCGCCGACAGCAAGAGCCTTTGTGGGACAGCTCGTGTTCACCAGCTGGTCATCCTCGTGGCAGCGGAAACAAACTACTCAATAGCACCTGATCGCAACCCAACATTACCTGGTTCCGTCCTGGTTCCATCCTGGTCACTGGCTAGTGACCTAGGCTCTGTCCCCTCTGCTTTCAGGTACTCTACATCTTCGATCCACCCTTGGGTCCAACCGGACTCTTCTCTCCTGGTCGCCTGCAGCATCTTCATCTAAAGGCTCCATAGAACTTCACAACGAAACCTGACACACTTTGGCACCTATGCACCCGCTTCCTGTGGGTGAGGTAACGATATAACTTCGGTGCTCCTGTAATGGTTTACACCTCTAGTGTCCTAGTTTTAAGTGGCTAAGTTCTAGTCCAGTAGGAAGACTCCGAAACCTATAACTTTCTGATTTTTACGCACCATTGAATTGTATGGTAAACTCAGTTGCCTATAGACACTGCACCCGCATCCTGTGGGTCTCCTATGTCCTAACCTTCATTAGTCCAGTGTAGGCCCAGCGATTCCCAAGGCCCTAGGCCTGTTCATTGTTCATGACGTGGTACATATACCACTTTCTTAATATATGGTTTGAGTGGCCACCCGGCCTATCCATAATTGTGCAGCTTATTGTATGTTATACTGTGTTCTTTGTTTAACGCTTGTGCTTCTGCGCTCATAAAGAGTATAGGGGATTATTCTAGAAATAAATACATATATTTTGTAATATATAACTTGTGTGGTGTCCTTCCATTTGGTATTTAAAAGGATTGCATATGGTAAAACAGCTGGCTTCACATGCCCTCTTGAGTTTAGCCTAAGACTGCTTTTGTCCATGATACCCCTAGGATAGCTGGTCTATAAGGTTGACTTACAACCAATCACCATAAGGGTCGTTTGGACTGATGCAAGGTGCTCACTAGAATAGTGAACACCATATACCAGGCCAACTTCTCACAGGCCCTGAATGTTAACTATCACCCAGTGGCCATATTGCTGTACGTGGACGACAAGGTGCAGTTTGTTCGAGAGCCTTCTTGATATTTAACGCAGTTGTTGAGGGAATATGTTCAGTTTGGCACATTATCGGGCTTGACTGTGAACTGGGAAAAATCCACCATCATCCCACTAACGGAATCCACGACTCAGCCTGATGTGGAGTTCCCGTTGGCATAGTCCGCAGAACCTATTAAATATCTTGGAGTGTGGATCCATCAAGATCCGGGTTTAGTCATACACGAAAATTATGGCCGGGCCTGCAACACGTTAGAACAACAAGTCGATGTTTGGGTGACCTTGCCACTATCTCTGGCAGACCGTATCGCACTGGTAAAGATGGTGGTCGTGCCGCGGTTTTTGTATTTCTTCACGAACATCCTGTTTGTGCTGCTGAGGGGATTTTTTTACACCCTCCACAGAACTCTACTTCGCTTCGTCTGGGGAGGCAAACATGCTTGAGTGAGCTGGTCTGTTCTTACTATCGATTATGATAAAGGAGGTTCGGGCTCCGGACTTATATGTCTACTATCTCAGTGCTCAGGCTCAGTATTTGTATTACTGGGTAAGACCGCACACATTTACCCTGCATGTTGCAGTAGGAGAGGGAGATGCCTATTGTTAGACCTGTCTGGCTTTTTGGCGAAGTCCCTCCTAATTATTATTTATTTTGTCCCCTTTTTTGCCCCTCATACCCTTATTTATTTTTGTGTCTACTGACTTTTTGTAGGTGTTGGCCAGGGGGATAGGTGTTCTTTCTCCCCCTCATAATCTTTTACCTCAGTCCCAGAGGCCTGTTCTGACAGGAAAGTTGGCACCACCTAAAATGGTGGCCACCAACTGCCCCAACTGTCACAAACAGAACTTGGCCATAGCCTAACATAGGGCATTCCAGAACCTTCTGGTCCATTCTGGACCACTGAAGGGCAGCCTATATAAGGCGGAATGCGGGGCAGCCATTTTGTCTACCTGTGGAAGTCAGCTGGAGGACAGGCTGTAGCTAAGGGTGGGAGAGGTTAGACATAGGGTTGACCTCCTAGATAGGGAAGCTGCCTTGGGTTGTCACCTCATTATCCCCTTTTGGGTTACTTGTCCTGACCCCGCTGTGAAGGGTTACTGGAGACCCTGGGCGCCTAGCTTGCCCCTTGTCCAAACTATACAGGGGAAGTCCAAGGAGAAGGAGACTGCAGTGCTGCGGTGCGCAGTCCTCTGCCCAGCAGAAGGAGACTCAGGAAGGATAACCTTCTTCCCTAGATCCCAACCCCTATCTCAATTTGAGCGCTAAAAGGACCTTGCAGAGTGGGCGCTGAGGTTAAGGAAACGAACTAACAGTGTTCTCCTACCTTCCTGGGTGCTGAGGAAGACTTGTCCCCTGGTTCTCTGGGGAGTCCTAGTTGCTCGTGCAGCTGGCCGGTCGCTGGAGTGCCTGGTGAAGGGAGCTGATTTCTGTAGGCAGCGCCTGCCCCGGGATCCACTGAGCTTGAGAGGCATCTCTCTGTGGACGGGACCCCCGGAGCGCCTTCCGCGCTGCTGGCGCATTGCCTGGAAGAGTATTGTGTCCCTTGGAGAGGGAAGGGCGAGACACTCCGCAAAAGCGCCTTCGCGCATGCCCGTTGACGCGAACACAGACCCTACAGGAGGGGCCTAGGACCGAGCGGGCCCAGGCGAGTAGTGTCCTTCCTGGGAGCGTCCGCCGGGAGAGGCGGGAGAAGAGCGAGCGCTTCCGCATGTCCGGCGAGGGAGCGTCTGCCTGGAGGAGAAGCGCCGTCAGGAAGTGTCTCCGTGAAGCGTATCCGTGGAGCGTCTGACGACCGCTCTGCACGACGTGGGACAGATCCTTCCTGTGGCGGAATCACCGCGACTGCGGCCCGAGTTGAAGCTGAGAGGGCCTCCGCTCCGCTGCGTGGGAGCGTGGAGGCCGATCACCTGAGGTGAAGTGACTGAGCGCTGAGGGGGTGAGCGGAGGAACTGCCGGCTGACCGCCTATTCAAGTAAGCCGGGAAGAGTGAGGGAGGGAGAGGGAGCTCCAGTAAGGTCTCCTACTCGTCTGTTTTCCTCCCCCACTCGGTGCAGAACTGAGGAGGAAGGAAGAGGGAGGAGGGCCTAAGCAACGAGTGGCCTAACTGTTAAAAACTCAATAACTGACTTCAAAAGCCTGGTACTCAACAGTTGGTGACAGATTGCTTCCTTCCCCCCCTCTGGTGGAGTAGGGTTGGTGAGAAGCCAAATAAAGAGTCAAGTACAATGCATATTTAACTGGCCTAAGAAAGCTTAAAGGTTACCTGCCAGTTATTGTTATAGTGCTTGTTTAAAGGTAATGAACTATAGGAATTAATTGAAAATTTGCATAGCAGGTTAAAAGTATTATTGCTATCGCTGAGACTAGTTGTAGAGTATAGGTCATATTTAGAAACTATGCCTAATTAAATGCTAGAAACGCTAGTAATGTACAGTTGATGATTTAAGCTAGCACCTTGTCAAAGTCTGTATTAATTTCCTGATTAATAAGTTTTGTGCTTTCATCTCCAAAAGGAAATCTACATGTACTTAGATTGAGCTGTAGTTTTCTCTCCCAAGGTTCTAGCGGATTAATATTTCACCTGATTGATTATAAGGTACTGAACTGTGAATCCTAGAGTAATAAGTGTGAGAGTACTGACAAGTTAATTGATTAATTGCTTAGCAGTTTAGTAATACAATTGCTGATACTAAAGTGACCTGACATATTCTAAGCTATTTATATTGTGAGAACAAAGAGAATATTATTTTTTATAAAGCGGAACGTATTTTCACACATTTTTGGTGTAGTGTTTTCTTTTGAGTGCTATTGCGTGGAATTACTTTTGGGTGGTCTGCAACCTTTACACTGAGCCTCTGATATGCTAGTCTTGCCCTAGGCCAGGCTACCCCAATTCCAACATATTGGTGCCTAGCGGTGGGATACTGACTTGGTTGCAGCTACTCACTAGTAATTTGACGTAATACACCAAACCTACACCAGGAGTTTTCTCCTTGCGGCCCTCCCAATTAGTCTTTTTGTTTTTTCCAAATTTATTCCTGGTGGTGGGTGGAGTTGGCTTTAGGTTGCCCTTGCCACTCTGAAATTTCTGGTGTGTATCTAGGTTTGCCTGACTCACAATGGAGTTCGCTGTGGAAAACCTGGAAGTCTATTCCGTGTCACAATTGAAAATGTTCTGCCAACAAATGGGGGTGTTTTTCAAACATGGTGCCAGGAAGGGGGAGCTCCAGACCAGTCTTAGGGCTTGGGTGGAGGCACACCAAGGAAAGAAGGAGGAGGATGAAGAGGTCGACCAGGACACGGTGGGGGAGGTAGAAGAGTTATTCCGCCATGAGGGGGAAAACTTACTCACCGGACCAGTGTCCTACTCCAGAAGGGGCAGTAGCATCTCTGGGGGAAGCCTAACGGAAGCCGAGCTCACCGATAGGAGGGAGAAAAGACAGTTAAGGTGGGAGTTGGCTAAGTTGGAGCAGGAGAAAGAGGAGAGGAGGATGGTCCACGAGTTTAGACTGAAGGAACTGGAGCTCCAAAGTCTGCGACGGGGGTCCTCTCCTAGTAGGAATGGTGGCAGCGAACCAAAGGAGTCAGCCAGGGAGACCAAACCCTATATACCAAAGGACCTGATAGCGAGCTTCAGTCAGGGGGACGATGTAGCTAAGTGGCTGGCCGCTTATGAGGTTTCTCTGAGGGTTCATGGAGTGCAGGAGAAGCACTGGGGGGGTAGTTTGTACAAGTACATGCCTCCTGCTGGTCGGGACACCTTGCTGGCCCTGGATCCAGAGGAACAGACAAACTACCCCACCATGAAGCTGGCGTTGTTAAGGAAGTTCGGGCTCACCCCAGAAAAGTACCGACAGAAGTTCAGGGGGAGCCACAAGTTGAGCACTCAGAACTGGGTGGACTTCCTTGACTACGCCAGAAAGGCCTTAGAGGGTTGGGTCAAGGGCAGTGAGGTAAAAGATTATGAGGGGCTGTACGATCTATTTTTGAGAGAACACCTCCTCGAGAAATGTTTTCCTGAGCTGCGCCAACACCTGGTGGACAGCAAGCTGACCAATCCCCGGAAGCTTGCAGAGGAGGCGGACATCTGGGCAAGTACCTGGGTGTCCTCCAAGGGGACTGGAGGGGAATCTCAAAAAGCCGGACAGGGCGCCCCCCAGAAGAAGGAGGGGGGGGAGAAAAAGAAGGAGTTCTCTAAAGGTCCCCAAAATAACTTCCAAGGGAAGGGAGCAGGTTTCACCCCTAGGGCAAACCCTCCCCGAAACCCTAATCCTGGCCAAAGCCAGCAGCCCAGGGTTCTCCACTGTTTTGAATGCGGTGGCGTTGGACATTATAAGGGAGATGTCAGATGCCCAAAGAGACCACCCCCTCCCACCGGAGGAAAGTCACCGGGAGTAGCTAGTGTAGCGCTCGGGGAGGAGTTGCCCTTAGATAAGGGGGGTGAGTGGGCGGGTGTCACCTTAGTGTCCCTGGGGGAGCGGGAGATGGTGCCAAAGATCCAGGTGCCCCCAAATACTACAAAGTATGGGCAATGGGTTACCATCAATGGCCAGAGAGGGGAGGCTCTGAGGGATACAGGAGCCAGTATGACTATGGTGAGAAGTCAGCTGGTGTCCCCAGAGCAGGTTGTTCCTAATGTACTCCACCCCGCCACGATGGCTGACGGCAGAATAGGCCACTATCCAGTGGCTGAGGTTCCCTTTGAGTGGGAGGGGGTTGCAGGTTCACTTCGAGTTGCCGTAAGCCCTGCCGTGCCAGTCGATTGTCTGTTGGGAAATGACATGGAACACAACACTTGGAGAGAGGTGGAATACCGGACACATTCTGCGATGCTGGGTACACCTGACTGGGCCTGTGTCAGCACACGGTCTGCGACTGCCCGGAGAGGGAGTTCGCCTGGGTTGGAGCCTGGAACAATGGCCCAACCCGCTGCTAAGAAGGGACAGACCCGGAGACAGAGAAAGCCTGCTCCGGCTTCCACACCCCATGAGACAGATCAGCCACCTGCGGTGGTGGACCAGGAGTCCGTGGAGGGGGAAGTAGACTCTCTGGAGGATTTGCCCATCCCTGCGGAGTGGCATGTGGAGGGAGGTCCTACCAGAGAGGAATTCTGTAAGGGGCAGAGGGAGTGCCCCACCCTTGAGGGACTGAGGCGACAGGCTGAAGCCCAAGCAGCAGGTGATGTTACGGGATATTACCATATTTACTGGGAGGATGGACTCCTCTACAGTGAACCCAAGGTATTCTTGCCTGGTTCATCAAGGGCCTTGGTAGTCCCGCAACAGTACCGAGCCTTTCTTTTGGAATTGGCTCATGCCATACCCCTGGCAGGACACTTAGGCCAGGACAAGACCTTTGCACGGCTTGTCCTCCACTTTTACTGGCCTCAGATGAAAGTGGCGTCCAACACATACTGTAGGACATGTGTAACCTGCCAGGCCAGTGGGAAAACAGGGGTGAAGCTAAAGGCTCCCCTGGAACCCCTTCCAGTCGTTAGCACACCCTTTGAGAGGGTGGGCATCGACATTGTAGGGCCTTTGGATCCACCAACAACAGCTGGTCACAGGTTTATCCTGGTTCTGGTGGATCATGCCACACGGTACCCAGAGGCAATACCTCTGAGGACAGTCACTGCACCTGTAGTGGCAAGAGCCCTAATGGGAATCTTTACCCGAGTGGGATTTCCCAAGGAAGTTGTGTCCGATAGGGGGACCAACTTCATGTCAGTTTATATGCGGGCAATGTGGAAGGAGTGTGGAGTGACCTACCGGTTCACCACTCCTTATCACCCCCAGTCAAATGGACTGGTTAAGAGGTTTAATAAGACCTTGAAGGGCATGATCAGAAGTCTGCCCGAGAGCCTGCGGAGGAAATGGCATGTCCTCCCACCCTGTTTACTCTTTTCCTACAAGGAAGTGCCCCAGAAGGGAGTGGGCTTCAGCCCCTTTGAGCTTCTGTATGGGCACCCTGTACGCGGTCCTCTCAGCCTGGTGAAGGATGGTTGGGAGAAGTCTCCCAGAAAACCCCCCCAGGATGTGGTGAGCTACATGCTGGCCTTCAGGAGCCAAATGGCAAAGTTGTGGAAGCAAGCTTCTGACAACTTGGAGGCCAGCCAGGCAGTCATGAAGGAGTGGTACGACCACAATGCTCACCAGGTGGAATTGGATCCTGGCCAGAAAGTGTGGGTGATGGAGCCTGGAGAGCTTAGCGCCCTCCAGGATCGCTGGACAGGCCCCTTTGAAGTGTTGGAGAAGAAGGGTAAGGCCACATACCTGGTGGACCTTAAGACCCCTCGACAGCCCCTTCGGGTGCTGCATGCCAACCGACTCAAGCCCCACCATGAGAGGCCCGAAGTCATGTTGATGATGGTGACTGACGGGGAAGAGGAAGCGGAAAGCGAACCTCTCCCAGATCTCTTTTCGTCCCAGAGAAGGATGGGTCAGTGGAGGGAGTGATTCTCTCTCCTACTCTAACTCCTGAGCAACGGGAGGACTGCCGCCAGATCCTGGAGCAGTACTCTTCGTTGTTCTCCCTTGTCCCGGGAAGGACCCACCTGTGTACCCATGATGTGGACACAGGAGACAGCCCACCAGTGAAGTCCAAGACCTACCGGCTGTCTGACAAGGTAAAGGCTAGCATCCATGGAGAAGTTGCCAAGATGCTAGAGCTGGGAGTAATTGAACCTTCCAACAGCCCTTGGTCCAGCCCGGTGGTGCTCGTGCCAAAAGCCGCACCACCAGGCACCACACCTGAACTGAGGTTCTGTGTGGATTACCGAGGACTGAATTCAGTAACCAAGACTGATGCTCATCCGATCCCTAGGGCGGATGAATTGATTGACCGGCTAGGAGCTGCCCAATATCTGAGTACCTTTGACCTCACTTCAGGGTACTGGCAGATCTCCTTGACAGATGGAGCAAGGGAAAGGTCAGCCTTCTCCACGCCTGAGGGACACTACCAGTTCTGTGTGATGCCCTTTGGGCTCAAGAACGCCCCTGCCACATTTCAGCGGCTGGTGAACCAGGTCCTCTCTGGATTGGAGAGTTTCTCTGCTGCCTACTTGGATGACATTGCTGTCTTCAGTAGCAGCTGGGAGGACCATCTGCAGCATTTGCAGGCCGTTCTCCAGGCCCTGAGACAAGCTGGATTGACCATCAAAGCCAGCAAATGCCAGATTGGGCAGGGGTCGGTTGTGTACCTTGGACACTTGGTGGGTAGGGGGACTGTGCAGCCCCTGCAGGCGAAGATTGAGGCAATCATGGCCTGGGAACCCCCCAAGACACAGACTGAGGTCCGAGCTTTCCTGGGCCTCACAGGTTACTACCGTCGCTTTGTGAAGGGGTATGGCACTATTGTAGCGCCCCTCACAGAGCTCACCTCCAAGAAACAACCTCGACGGGTAGTTTGGACGGGAGCTTGTCAGCAAGCTTTCGAGAAATTGAAACAGGCAATGTGTGCGGCACCGGTCCTGAAGGCCCCAGACTTCTCCAAGGAGTTCATTGTCCAAACAGATGCATCAGAACATGGCATTGGGGCAGTGTTATCGCAACTGAATGAAGAGGGCCTGGATCAACCTGTAGTCTTCTTATCCAGGAGACTGCTTCCCCGGGAACAGAAGTGGAGTGCCATTGAGAGGGAAGCTTTTGCGGTGGTGTGGGCTCTGAAGAAGCTGCGGCCATACCTCTTTGGCTCGCACTTCCTGGTTCAGACTGACCACCGACCCCTTCGTTGGCTGATGCAAATGAAGGGGGAAAATCCCAAGTTGTTGAGGTGGTCCATCTCCCTACAGGGAATGGACTTCCGGGTGGAACATCGGCCTGGAGTGGACCACGCCAATGCAGACGGTCTCTCCAGGTATTTCCGCCTTAGTGATGAGGACTCCCAAGGGGTTGGGTAGTTCTCCCCACTTTCAGCTGGGGGGGACGCGTGTTAGACCTGTCTGGCTTTTTGGCGAAGTCCCTCCTAATTATTATTTATTTTGTCCCTTTTTTGCCCCTCATACCCTTATTTATTTTTGTGTCTACTGACTTTTTGTAGGTGTTGGCCAGGGGGATAGGTGTTCTTTCTCCCCCTCATAATCTTTTACCTCAGGCCCAGAGGCCTGTTCTGACAGGAAAGTTGGCACCACCTAAAATGGTGGCCACCAACTGCCCCAACTGTCACAAACAGAACTTGGCCATAGCCTAACATAGGGCATTCCAGAACCTTCTGGTCCATTCTGGACCACTGAAGGGCAGCCTATATAAGGCGGAATGCGGGGCAGCCATTTTGTCTACCTGTGGAAGTCAGCTGGAGGACAGGCTGTAGCTAAGGGTGGGAGAGGTTAGACATAGGGTTGACCTCCTAGATAGGGAAGCTGCCTTGGATTGTCACCTCATTATCCCCTTTTGGGTTACTTGTCCTGACCCCGCTGTGAAGGGTTACTGGAGACCCTGGGCGCCTAGCTTGCCCCTTGTCCAAACTATACAGGGGAAGTCCAAGGAGAAGGAGACTGCAGTGCTGCGGTGCGCAGTCCTCTGCCCAGCAGAAGGAGACTCAGGAAGGATAACCTTCTTCCCTAGATCCCAACCCCTATCTCAATTTGAGCGCTAAAAGGACCTTGCAGAGTGGGCGCTGAGGTTAAGGAAACGAACTAACAGTGTTCTCCTACCTTCCTGGGTGCTGAGGAAGACTTGTCCCCTGGTTCTCTGGGGAGTCCTGGTTGCTCGTGCAGCTGGCCGGTCGCTGGAGTGCCTGGTGAAGGGAGCTGATTTCTGTAGGCAGCGCCTGCCCCGGGATCCACTGAGCTTGAGAGGCTTCTCTCTGTGGACGGGACCCCCGGAGCGCCTTCCGCGCTGCTGGCGCATTGCCTGGAAGAGTATTGTGTCCCTTGGAGAGGGAAGGGCGAGACACTCCGCAAAAGCGCCTTCGCGCATGCCCGTTGACGCGAACACAGACCCTACAGGAGGGGCCTAGGACCGAGCGGGCCCAGGCGAGTAGTGTCCTTCCTGGGAGCGGCGGGAGAAGAGCGAGCGCTTCCGCGCATGTCCGGCGAGGGAGCGTCTGCCTGGAAGAGAAGCGCCGTCAGGAAGTGTCTCCGTGAAGCGTCTCCGTGGAGCGTCTGACGACCGCTCTGCACGACGTGGGACAGATCCTTCCTGTGGCGGAATCACCGCGACTGCGGCCCGAGTTGAAGCTGAGAGGGCCTCCGCTCCGCTGCGTGGGAGCGTGGAGGCCGATCACCTGAGGTGAAGTGACTGAGCGCTGAGGGGGTGAGCGGAGGAACTGCCGGCTGACCGCCTATTCAAGTAAGCCGGGAAGAGTGAGGGAGGGCGAGGGAGCTCCAGTAAGGTCTCCTACTCGTCTGTTTTCCTCCCCCACTCGGTGCAGAACTGAGGAGGAAGGAAGAGGGAGGAGGGCCTAAGCAACGAGTGGCCTAACTGTTAAAAACTCAATAACTGACTTCAAAAGCCTGGTACTCAACAGTTGGTGACAGATTGCTTCCTTCCCCCCCTCTGGTGGAGTAGGGTTGGTGAGAAGCCAAATAAAGAGTCAAGTACAATGCATATTTAACTGGCCTAAGAAAGCTTAAAGGTTACCTGCCAGTTATTGTTATAGTGCTTGTTTAAAGGTAATGAACTATAGGAATTAATTGAAAATTTGCATAGCAGGTTAAAAGTATTATTGCTATCGCTGAGACTAGTTGTAGAGTATAGGTCATATTTAGAAACTTTGCCTAATTAAATGCTAGAAACGCTAGTAATGTACAGTTGATGATTTAAGCTAGCACCTTGTCAAAGTCTGAATTAATTTCCTGATTAATAAGTTTTGTGCTTTCATCTCCAAAAGGAAATCTACATGTACTTAGATTGAGCTGTAGTTTTCTCTCCCAAGGTTCTAGTGGATTAATATTTCACCTGATTGATTATAAGGTACTGAACTGTGAATCCTAGAGTAATAAGTGTGAGAGTACTGACAAGTTAATTGATTAATTGCTTAGCAGTTTAGTAATACAATTGCTGATACTAAAGTGACCTGACATATTCTAAGCTATTTATATTGTGAGAACAAAGAGAATATTATTTTTTATAAAGCGGAACATATTTTCACACATTTTTGGTGTAGTGTTTTCTTTTGAGTGCTATTGCGTGGAATTACTTTTGGGTGGTCTGCAACCTTTACACTGAGCCTCTGATATGCTAGTCTTGCCCTAGGCCAGGCTACCCCAATTCCAACACCTATCCAATCCCTCTGCACAGTATTATCACATACACGAAGCGCGGTCTCCCGAAAAACGGAAATTAACGCGGTAGACACAACATTTGCGGCATCACAGGCGATAGGGCGACTAGCACATAAGTTACCCATATACGCACCGGCCATGCACATAGAACACCACGCTGTGCTGTCAGTGACTCATGAGGCGAGCTCGATGCAGCTTCTCAAAGAAGCAGGACTACAGCAGATGCAAGATCTATACCCGGAGGGGTCGTTCCACACAACAGATACATACTACATAAGTAATCCCACACTATTGTTTCGATTTGAAATGCATAGACTTAGATATGCGATTAGAGAGCACTATGACACCTATCCACTTGAGCCTCCCACGTTACACTCATTACAGATGGTACTCACTACTCCACCAATAAGAAATTGATTTCTAGGTTACATAGAATTATACGGGAAGAGAGTGAGAGGGAGCCAGATAGAAGCTGGGTGAGATGAATGACTGCCTTCTATCCCCGACATCAAAGAAAGATTGGGAATATATCTGTGGTTTAACATGCACACTTGCTATTAATGGAAACTTGCGCATATACATTTTAAATATATACATCTGGTGTACTATACACCAGCAAGGTTGCATTGATATGGGTTACGTGAATGTAGCTGCTGTGTGAGATGTGGTCAACATGAAGCTGATTTCTTGCATCTTGTGTGGGGTGTGGAGAGGTGGCCGAGTACTGGACCCTTGTGGTGCGGGATTTATTGGAAATGTCACGGTTGGAGCTGCAGTGTACCCCACTTTGTATGCCTATTGTGCTGTATTCCACATGTGAAGGGGTGAAAGGCAGATTCGTACGGCTAGTGCTGCTCATGGCTAAACGCAGGGTGGCCATTACATGAGGCGGTTTGAGCTCCCCAAAAATAGAACATTGGATCAAAGACTTGGTGTATTGTCAGGAAAATTTGGAAACATATGCAGAGAAACTACCAACAGTATCAAAGCCAAAGGACATATGGGAACCACTGAGGCAGTTTCTGCAGAAGAGAGCAACAGAGAAAGAGCAGAGTGAACAGGACTAGTTGATGCATGGTAAAGCGCTAGGCTGGTCGGGGTCGCAGTATGTGTGCAATGACACTGTGGTGTTCTCGTCTTCCAGTGTGTCAATATGTTATTGTTCAATTGAGTCATGGGGTTTTATTTTTTGTTGTTATAATTTAATGATTAGTTGTTTAGCTGCTATTGCAGTGGGCACAACATGCATGACTATTTTTATATGGTGATATCGTAAAGTATGATTATTTTCGTATTTTTTTCAAAAGCAATTAAAAAAACTTTTAAAAAAAACATTGTCCAAAGTTACAACGCTTTTTTTTTATCGTGGTGATTACAAAAGGGCCAAGAAAATTAGAGGAACCTTTGTGACCGTGCTTGGCTTTTTTTCACCAGAACACGGTCACCCAGAATCCATTTCTTCTCCCTGACTGTCATCTTGTCATCATACTGCAGTTTGTATTTCTGCTGGTACTCAGCAAGTCTACTTCTTCTTAATTCTTAAGACACAACCCTGTTCTTCCAAACAGGGAGCCACACTGGATTTAATTTAGAATTAGCTATCCTCCCTCTCGAAGCTTCAAGAGGCGATTTTTGAGAAATAGCATTAGGAACCGTGGGGTGTGCCCACCAAGTTTCTCTCAACACATTGCTAAAGGAAACTCTGGAATCTTATGCCCGTTGAGCACAACTCTTGACGACCCTATTCAACCTTTCTGTGAGGCCACTGGCCTATGAAGAATATAAAGCTGTCTTCTGATGAATAATACCAAGATCTCCAAGAAAAGTATACATCTCATGGGAGGTGAACTGCACCCCGTTGTCAGTGACTAAATATTTGGGAATGCCTTCTGAAATTCTTTAAAAACTCAAACACTGACCTCAAATTAACAGTACTCATGCACTTGGAAACCACCCACTTTGAGGTGTAGTCCACTAAAAGAACGACAAACCTCTCATGAAAAGGCATTAACTCAAAGGGACCAATTATATCCAAACTCAACTTGGTCCACACCGCATATTACGCTGGGGGCACCCCTCGTACTCATCCAGCTTATTCCCTGTGGATTTTCAGAAGGATTGCAGATTGTGGAGTTTGGTTTGGATCTGCAAGACATCTTCAACAAGGCTAGTCATGGTCACTTGGAGTTGCTGGACCTTCTCACTAATTTTTGCAAAGTCTGCCCTGATGAGAGACATCTCCACTGCTATTGCATCCGTTCTCTGTTCCATCGAGGTGTGAACCCCTGCTATCGCCTGCATGACATCCTTCATGGAGAGGCCGGGGGACCATCCTCTGCGTCTCCTGTCGGCGCTCCTCGCGAGGAGGTTTTAGGAACAGCCACCTTAGAAAAGGTGTACTTATCCAGTCTGCTTTGCTGTGACTGCTTGGTGTCCTTTCCCCTCATGTTGACTACGTTCCTTCCCACCGCTCCGAACCTTCCAATCCGTGCGTGGAACGCACTGGTCACGTCCCAATTCTTCGAAAGAGGCACACCCAAACTGGCTCAATGGCCTTTATGAGTAATTAGATCTGACTATGCAGGCTTTTGTCTAAAAGGTGGGGTGAAAATGGGGGGAACAATATTCAACCCACAATAATGGTACGTGGAGTCTCGCGGTGGGGTCCCAGGCTCAGGCTGCCGACCCGTCTTCCAGGTCGGCAGCCGATGTGCACCCCCGGGTCATGTCCCCCGACCTCAGTCCGTTGGGTTCCTCAGCCACAAGGACCGCAGCGAGCACAGCAGGCTGTGTGCACAACAGCCGGACCCAGAACACAGGTCTCAACCTCCTCCTCTCCCAAAGGGCCGTGTAAGTCGTTATTTGCCTCTCACCGCAGCACCTCAGGGGCACCGGCTTGCCCAAGACGCAGCTCCAGAGGCGATACCAGTATCAAAAGAGGTAGCTGGAATTATTGATGTGGCCCAACGGATTTTAGGCATGCATAGATGGGCCGGGGGGGGGCACTCGATGATCCCACTGCTCCCAGAATCGTCACGGGGGAGGGCATAGCTACCGCAACATCTCCCGCACCGCTCCCCCTGGGTCAGGCCTCAATCCCCGGCGTCTCGTGATTTCACGGCTGCCCGCGCTCACAGGTCCCGCGGGCTTCGCTGTCACCACAGGTCCTGGATTGTTACTTCAAGCAGGTCGCAGAAACACCAGGGCATCCCACTCTCCCTGTGGCTCAGTGGTGGCGCGGCGACCAGCCAGGTCGAATCCGGAACACTTCTGGAGGCTGTCCCTGTGAGCAGGGATCGGATGAGTGTAGCGGATGGGGGGGTTTTGGATGTGCGGGACGGAGCTACTCCCTTAAGCGGCCATTTTGCTTTAGCGCTGTTAGATCTGGGGGTCTCTAGTTGGCAGTGGTAGGTACCAATGTCCAAAATGCGACCCTTGCTTCTAGTCAGGGTAAGGGGGATACACTCTTTAGATAACCCCTGCTCACCCCCTTGGGAGCTTGGTACGAGCAGACAGGCTGATCAAAGGCAATGTGTAAAGTATCTGTACCAACACTCACAGTAACACAGTGAAAACACCACAAATGGACTCCACACCAGTTTTGAAAAATAACCGTTTAATCTAAACTAAACAAGACCAAAATCCAACATACACAGTTCAAGAATATGGTTTCAAAAGAGTTCTTAAGGTTGCGTTAAAATAATCCACAGTGGCATCATGTTTTAGCCAAAAGTACCTTTAGATGCGACAAAAGTTCCAAGTGAAAGCTGCAGCGTTGAAAAACAAGTGATGCGTCATACCTGAGACCCTGGGGAGGCGATGGGACAACCCCGCTGGACGCAGCCGGCGTGTTGCGACGGATCCGGTCTGTATGGGGAGGGAGGCGATACCTTGTATGGATTCCTGTGCGCAGGTTTCGTAGGAAGCGTCTCGCAAAAGGTACGATGCGACGATCTTCGGACCCCTCGATGTGATGGCTCTGCGACGACTCCTTGAAAGACCCAACCTCTTGGAGAACTGCCGGTGACCGGGGAAGCCTAGATCAAATCACTTCCAAACACCAGGTAGTTACCAGAATGGTCTAAGTATAGATGATACAAGGTATAAAGTAGATATGGGACCGATTAGCAGTGCATGTGACAAAAAGTGTGGATAGTGGTGAAAATAAAATTGGGTGAGGGAGCAGAATGAAATTTTATTCTGGTTTAGCTCACTCCTCCAACATTAAAAAAGCAGCAAAAGCAGTCTTAACAAATAACTGCCTGGGTGAAAAGAATGGTCGACATGTTTCAGCAAATATGTTGGACACCTGTGTCCATTGCCTTCATCAGGACCTCGATGTAACTAATCCTACTGCAGGGTGAAAGTGAAAAAGAATTAAATAATCAAAATAAAGTGACTGCCTATATAACTCATACTATGACATGGAAAAAGATCACCTGAGATCCTAGGTATCTTCTGTGCCTATTACGGTTGAGGCTGCATGTCACCCAGTCATAGGAGTTGAAGACCTCACCCCGCCTGGCAGCGGCTCAGGCAATGAGGGAAGCACCGTACTTCTCTGCCGGCTTCTGAGAAGTTGGTGGTAAATTACGAAAACCCTAAAAAAAACAATTGTTTGCATTTAATAACAGTGCCATGTGGCAGACATGTGTGCCATGTGGCAGACATGTGTGCCACATGTGCACCCATGCACAATTCAGGGGTGCAACAGGGTGTCAAAGTGACACCCTGCCACCCTTGAATGTTTCCCCCCTTTTACCGAATCAGTAAATACCGATTCAGTAAACCCTATTCATGATTGAGTGAATGGGAATTACCGAATCGGTATTTACCGATTCGGTAAATACCGATTTGGTAATACTTACCGAGTAATTACCTACGTAGCATTTACCGATTCTAAAATACTGAATCGGTAAAATTCTGTATTTTAGATTCGGTAAATGTAGTTTACCTACATTTAGCCCATGGTCTTCAGGATTCTTGGCATTAGGATTTGGGATTATGCCTAAGTCACATTGATGTCTCCAACAGAGAAGGTTATCTCCTCTCCCAGCCACATCGACTTTCCCCACAGTCTCTCTCCCTTTGAACACAATCTTCGCTATTACATACCCAACAATATCCACACAAGACCCACCATAACTAAGTGGAGAGATGTCTGGAGGTAAAAGCTTTAAATTTTCGAATCCTACAACTTCATCCCATATTTTGTTCCTTATTAAAGTAACCGTGAAACCTGAATCAGCCATGACACTGAATTCATTACCATCTACAGAAATGTTACAAAACGGCATAATAATCTTTTCAGAGTCAACATTACCATTACCCTCAGAAATACTTGAAATAACCACAGTGCGGATAGTGTCAGAGGTGCTCTCAGTTGCGCGACCTTTCTTGGAGGATTTGCAAACACTGGCATGGTGTCCTTTGATCCCACAGTTATTACATACAGACTCCCTAGCATAAGAATTGGGAAAACTTGAAGAGTGAGAAAAACTGCCACATCTGTAACACGGCACTCTTTGATTGTCAATACTATTCCTTTC
Organism: Lissotriton vulgaris; assembly: GCF_964263255.1. Lineage (NCBI taxonomy): Eukaryota > Metazoa > Chordata > Amphibia > Caudata > Salamandridae > Lissotriton > Lissotriton vulgaris. Next base: position 1,578,700,344 of record NC_141691.1, read on the forward strand.
ACGATCAAAGGAACACTGTTGATGTAAATCACTTTCATTTTGTGGTTGGATCTCTCTGTTCAAGGCAGTGTGAGGTTGAGTGTTCTTTAAAACATTTATATTCTTCATACCCAAAGGCACCTTAGCAATGTTGTCAGAAAACTCATCACCCACGTCACACTCAAACACGGTGCGTACAGCATCTTGACTTTTCCTTGTGCCTTCATTGTGAACTTGGTTACTATCCTCATTTTTCCTTATCTCTTTCACCCAAGAGGAAGTATTTTCAAAACCTCCCATGAGTGCAATGGCTTCAGACAACATGGGATTTTTGGATAAGAGTTTTTCTTGCACCCTAGAGCTGTTAGTGCACCTTACCAGTTGATCCCTCACAGGTGAGTCTGAAAGTTCACCAAACTCACATGTGCGTGCCAGAGTTTTGAGATTGGTCCCCACACGTTCGGTGGAACCTTGGACTCTTGTGAAAAACCTATGACGCTCCAAAACCACATTGATTTGAGGTCCAAAATAACATTCTAGCATAGCCATGGACATTTCATAAACATCCGTAGGCTCGCCATTACCGTTACCTATAGTTATAAGGTCCATGCTGTCATAAATATTTCTGCCTTCCACAACTAAATTATGTAGTAAGATGGCTTGTTTACTAAAGGCTGAAAATGATTCTCCCCTAATTGCCACTATATACGAATCAAATAAATTCCTCCAACTCTTCCAAAGAAGGATTGGCTCCCCTTTTTCAGATAAAAAGGCTATAGGCTGAGACATGCAGGTAGATGTGGCCATAGTTCTTATTCAAACAACTGTCTAAAATAACCACTTTATAACAAAAATAAATAAATTTCTCACCGTGAATAAAACTTCCCAGTCACAAATCCAATAATTGTGAGAATCACAATCTCCTCTCACAGTCTGCGCTGAATATGCAGAATCAAATCATTGTTCAGCTTGTAACTCGTAATTGTGAGCTTAAACCCTAACCAAGATGGCCGCCATGTTGCGTGACCTGGCGCATACGTCAAACGTCAGTGTCAGCAAGACTCTAGTAAATGAATGCAGGCACTTTGAGGCAGAATGGATGTCGAGCATGGAATACGGGAGGCTGGAAGCACGTGAGGCACACAATGGCAGGAGTGTAAAAGTAAGCTTCTAACTGACACTTACTTATGTTGCGTAAATCCAGATAAGAAAAAAAAAATTCTGTGAAGTTCTCTTTTAATACCTGCACTCCAGCAATAATTCCGGCGTCCAGGACATTGTGTCGTTTTTAAAAATTTGGGTCCAAATACCTCCAGAGGCCTCTATTCAAAATTCTCAGGAAAAGTGGTGGGTTCACAGGGGAGTCGTGGTTGTTCAAGCTTATCCCCAATCAAGAGCTCCTCGTCGCCAGTAATAAAAGCCAGATTCCAAGGAAAATCTAAGTAGGCTTTATTCAAATACAACCACCGACAGATACAGGTCTCAACAACAGCGCATCCAAAGCCAGAATGCCTCATGACATTCCATGAGGTAATAACATTCTGTATTCCATAACTAGCACATGCAAGTTAATTACAACAGTAAACTTCCTGCCTCACCGCCCCAGATTGTAAGCATCTACACCTCAGTTTAAACTTCCACAGTCCTGTCCACCCAGCTCCCCTGTACTGGCAGCACCCTCTTCACTACCTCTTGCCACGCCCCAGCAGTCAGGCCTGCCAACAGCAAACACGCCCTACTGTCCTCTCTTCCATATTATATTAACATGCTCACCAGTCAGCAGAGCCAGCGCTTCCATAACACAAGGTAAGGCTTTAAGGCACCACCTAAAGGCTCTGGCAATTTACAAATAATAACGCCTGGAAAAGGTCTTTTTATCACTGTATGGGGAGCAGCCAAGCAGGCAAAATGCCTTCCATACAAATCCAGCCTGTGCTCTAGTTGATCCTGTCAGTCCTCCAACGATCAGTCCCTCTTTCTCTATGAACCTCCCTTTGAGTGTTCTGTTTGTACCAGCGATCCAATGCAGGGCTTTACTTACAGACCCCTCTTCTCATTTTTAACCGACTCATTTTTCGCTTCTCCTCTCACAGCCTGGTCACTCTCTATCACTCCCTCTAGTGTTTCCTCCCTACTGCCGACCATCATCACCTCCCCCGGACCTCCCCCTCCACTGGGCTCATCATCCACATCCACACCTCTGTGACCCTTGGGGTCACAGGGCCTGCCATTGAGTGGGTCTCATCCTACCTCTTTATTGAACCCTCCCTCTAATCTCTCACTCATCTCTCTCCACTCTTTCTGCTTCTCGTAAATTCACATGTTCTCACTTTTCACTCACCCCTTTAAGACTCCTGGCGCTGAATGTCTTGTAGGGTGACTCATGCTAAGCAGCAGTGGGTCTCCCTACCCAGGACCATTAATCCCTCTGCTCGGAGGGCAGTGGGTGAGAGGGGTCAGCAAATTAATGAGGAGAAGCAATGCAGAGTCTGGTTGAGAGTCAGAGCACAAGCTCAGCCATCCATCATCCTGTCCAGTTTTCAGTGTTTATTTTGTTGGGAATTTCAGTGGTATTTTATAAGTGGTTTCCAATATTTTGAAATCTATGCTTATCAGTGTTTGTTGAGGTGCCAAACCCCTAAAATAGACAACAACTATACACTTTAGTTTTTTCAGGTAGAAAGGATCAAAAATGGCAGACAGGAAGAAACTCTCAGGTGTTCAGTACAGAAAAAGAAAAGCGGATAGAGAAATAGAACTATCCAAATTGAACGGATCTATAGAAAAATGTCTACGTCCTCCAAAGAGTTCTCTTGAAATTGCTTGGGCATCAACTTCAACCTCAGAAAAAGATGACGATATAGGCCTACCAGAAAAGGACATAGAAGGTAACAGCCGACAGCAAGAAGAACACGTTGTTGTGGATACTGCGAAGGATAAAATTGAAAATGAAGATGGTGATCAAAGTAAACGCCCGAAGATTACTGAAGAAAGTGTTAAAATAGATTATTCAGTTCCTGCTTTCTGGGAAGACTTACCAATACGTGGAGACAAATTAAGAACTCTTTTGGTTGAAAATGGGCCAAAACAAGTGAACAAATCATTTCCTTTAGGTGAGAAAATAGGAGGTTTTCAGCTGTACAGTATAAAAAAAACCTTCCAAATGGAGAAGAAGTTTACAGTGAATACGTCCAGTATTCTGTATCAACCGATAAAGTTTTCTGTTTTTGCTGCAACGTGTTTGGCAGAAATTCAAGTTCAAGTAGAAGTCTCACTCAAAGTGGATGCAACGATTGGCATAGCATATCAGCGATTCGGTCTTCACTCGAAAAGAGTTTATGAACATATTACCAACTTCCATAACTGGAAGGGCCTGTATACAAGTCTAAAACAAGATGCAACTATAGACAGTGTTAATACAAAAAAGCTTAAAGAAAAAGAAGAAAAGTACTGGCATCAGATCATAGAGCTTGTAGTATCTCTTGTAAGAGTTCTAGGTGCACAAAACTTGGCCTTCGGTAGCAGCAGTGATAAACTTCATGCCCATGACAAGGGCAATTTTCTTAAAATTGTGGAATTGCTCGCCATGTTTGATCCTATTATGAATGGACTTCTCAGGAGAATACAAAATAAGGGTAGAAGACATGCTCACTATTTATGCAACGTTATGCAAAACAAACTTATCCAAGTGCTATCAAACGGTACAAAGAGAAAATCATTTAATTGGTGAAAAAGGCACAGTATTTTTCAAACATTCTTGATTGCACACCAGATATCAGCCGCACAGAACAAATGACCATGATCATAAGATTTGTGGACATCGTGCAATCTTCAGGAACAGAGTCATTTCAGTCTTCTGATGCAGAATTCCAAGAAAGCAGCCTTGTGCAAATAAAAGAACACTTTTGGGGATTTGTACCACTAACGGAAACCACAGGTGAATCGATGAGTCACGTTCTGAGAAATCAGCTCAACAGCTTGTCATTGTCAATTGAAGACCTACAATGTCAGGGTTATGATAACGGGAGCAATATAAAAGGGCAAGGCAATAGGTCTGCAGAAGAAAATTCTGGATATTAATCTGTGTGCCTTTTATGTCCCCTGCAGTTCCCACACCCTGAACCTCGTGGTAAATAACGTTGCTTCATGTTGCACTGAAGCAACAGCCTTTTTTGATGTTATACACCGATTGTATGTGTTCTTTGCTGCATCTCCACGTCAATGGGATATGTTGAAACATCATATACCATCCTTGAGTATAAAACCTCTGAGTGATACTCGGCGGTCAAGCAGGATCGATGCCTTAACTCCTATCAGGTACCATTTACCGCATGTGTATGATACGTTGTTTGAAATGACTGAAGATTCAACTCTCAAAGGCCCTTCTGGTACCATGACTAAGTTGAAGCTGAAGGTCTTCTAAAAGGCATATCTTCATTTAAGTTTGTTGTGGCTGTTGTAACATGGCACGGTTTATTATTTCAAATCAATTTGACCAGTAAACTGCTGCAAGAGAAGCACTTTACTCTTGAGAAAACAGTAAAGGAGCTTAAAAATACAGAGGGGTATTTAAAACACATGAGGAGTGACATGGAATTTGAGAGAGTTTTGGTTGATGCTTGAGAGCTAGATGAAGAAATAAATATTGAGCCAATTTTTCAGCCAGAGATAGGAAGGAGGAAAAAGAAATTGCTCGCTTATGAATCAGAAGATGAACCCATCGCTGACCCCAAAGAGAAGTTCAGAGTAAATTACTACTTTGCAATATTAGACACGGCAATTAGTTCTGTAAAAGAACAATTCACACAGTCGAATGAAATTGCAAGATTATTTGGTTTTCTATACAATATAAGTGACCTCAAGATGAAAACTTCGAAGAACTCATGGATTTGTGTATCAAATTGGAAACAGCTCTAACCCCGCGTAGACCTTGAGAACCCCCATTTATAAAGGACATTGACGCAGCAGCTCTCTGCACTGAACTTTCAGGAATAAGTCATTGAATACAAAAAAATGCAAAACCCGAATATGTGCTAAACTATCTGTGCCAAAACAGGTTAGAAAATGGTTTTCCTAATTTGTTCGTAGCTCTTCGTATTTTTTTGACTTTACCAATATCAGTGGCAAGTGCAGAGAGGAGTTTCTCAAAACTCAAATTGATAAAAACCTATCTGTGCAGTTCCATGAGCCAAGAGAGACTCTTGGCACTAGCCACAATTTCAGTAGAAAAAGACTTGGCATACCAGCTTGACATTAGCGATCTTCTTAAAGACTTTGCTAAAATAAAGGCAAGGAAGGTACCATTGGATTAAGAGAAAGAACCCAAAAGACCATTGAAGTTAGAAGAGAGAAAGTTAAAACAAACTAAAATATCATGAACAGTGCTTCTTTAGGTATGTAATGTTTAATGTGTTTTATTGTTTAATGTTGAATACAAGTTCTTTTATATCTAATGCAATCATTATTTTAGCATGGATGACAGGGGGAGAGAGTGATGGTAGTAAAAGGGAAGGGGCAGCATTTTTCAATCCTCGCCTAGGGCGGCAAAACACCTAGAAATGGCCCTGAAAGCAGCCTGTTAAGTAAGAGAGCTGTATGGTGTAAGTATGTCAATCTGAGAAATTAACTCATTTTAAATGTATGGGATGTTTCAGTCTCTTGAGGTACATACGAAGTTTCTTATTGTTCCACAGACAGGTAGATAATAATGAATAATTAAACAACAAAAAAATGAATATTTATTGGAATATAAGACAAAGTCAAAAGTATTATCAGAACTAATATCTTCTTTAAAGAGTTTAATCTACCCTGCAGCTTCCTGAACGAGGTCGGAGAATTTGCAGCAAGCAAAGTAGGATCTGCAAGTTCCAGATTCAACTGTCTTGAACAGTACAATAGGTTTAGCTTGAACACAGCATTACCTGCACATTACAATGGCAGATACAAAGGTGATGGGAGTAACCAGGATAACAATAAGAGGATTTCATGTAAATGTAAGAGAGTTGGTAGAAAAAAGAATCTGTTTCATTTTTATTCGAGAATGTTTTTTGAATGATGGGATGAAACTAAATACCAAGATATTTGGTTTTATTTTGATTCCAGTGAAAATTAGAATCAATAATATTATTATGATAAAATGTATTTAAAGAAAGAATTTTACATTTATCTATATTTAACTTATTTCCCAAAATAGAGGCAAAATATGTGACTTCTGTAAAAAAGCTGGTAAAGAGCTTTGAGGTTGTGACATAAAAATAAGAATATCAACAAAGGCAAAGAGTTTTAGTTGTTGATCACCATATTGAAGACCATGAATATCTGGATTTAGACAAAGTTTAGTTAGAAAAGGTTCTAGAGTGAGCATAAATAAGAGTGGGGACAAAGGGCATCCTTGTTGAACACCATTATAAAGAGAAAATTGTGGGGATATGAGACCATTGACCATGATAGAAGCCTTGGCAGAGGAGTATATAAAAGAAGCATGATTTATAAATTTGGGACCAAACCAAGACAGGGTGGAAAAATAAAGGGTCAAGCAACTCATTCAAAATATTTTCCTGCCTCTAGCACAATGTTTCATGTTTCATGTTTCATGTTTGTAGATTTCTAGAGCGCATAGCTGCCCGTGAGCGTCCCAGCGCTAATGATAGAGTAGGTAGGAACAAGTGAGTGAAGTTTAGGGGAACAACCAGGTGTTCAGAAGCCTGCGAAAGGGAAGAAGATTGGGCTGGGACCGAATGTCCAGAGGAAGTGCATTCCAGAGTCTGGAGGCGTTGTACGAAAACAGGCGTCCTCCTGATCGGGCCCTCTTGATCCTGGGTGTTGTCGTCAGGTGGAGATGTGTGGAGCGAAGGGTTCTACTAGTTTTGTGTGGGGTGATAAAATCTTTTAGGATAGGAGGGGCTTTACCATACAAGATTTTATGGGTAATACACAGGGCCTTGAAGTGTATCCTTTCGAGTATTGGCAACCAGTGCAGTGACCTGAGAGCCGGCTTCGCTGAGCAGTGATTGTTGGTGCCCGTAAGAATCCGCGCAGCAGTATTTTGTACAACCTGTAATTTGGCTGTCACATTCTTTGGGGCGCCAAGATAAAGTGCATTTCCGTAGTCCAGTCTGGACAGTATAAGGCCCTGTATCAGGAGCTTTCTGGACTGTGAAGGCAGCAGCGGGAGAATTTTTCGCGCGGTGCGAAGGAGGCTGAAGCAGGCCCCGGCTGTTTTCCTGGCTTGAGTATTAAGTGTTAGGCCTTGATCCAGCCAGATCCCAAGGCTTTTGATGTGGGACTTTGGGGTTGGAGGTGAGCCCATACATGGAGGCCACAGCGTCTCAGGATGGAAGTGTGACTAATTACCCATAACCAGGATCTCCGTCTTATCTCTGTTGAGCTTAAGATTGGACCTGCCCATCCAACTGGCTATATCCCTCAGACAGGAGTTCAGATCGGTGGAGGGATGTTCCTGTTGGCTTAATGATACCACAAGCTGGGTATCATCAGCATATGTCAGGAGCTTGATACCATAGGGGGTGACGATTTTTTCAAGTGGGGACATGTACACATTAAGAAGTGTAGGGCTCAGGGAAGAGCCCTGGGGGGCGCCACAAAGAAGTGGGGTTGTGTTGGAACTAAAATTGCCCTCGGCCACCTGAAATGACCAATTGTGCAGGAAAGACTTAAGCCATGATAAAGCAAGTCCTGAAATGCCCAAATCTCTCAATCGCTGAAGCAGCGTAAGATGATTGACGGTGTCGAAGGCTGCGCTCAGGTCCAGGAGGATCACTGCCACTGACCCCCCTGCGTCAATGATCTTCCTAGCCTCTTCAACCACCGCCATCATTGCAGTCTCCGTACCCTGGCCAGGTCGGAATCCCGTTTGTGAAGGTTTAAGTAGGTCGCTTGCTTCCAGGTAGTCCGATAGCTGACGATTGATGAATTTCTCTTTCATTTTGCTAATACCTGGCAGAAGAGAGATAGGCCGAAAATTATTCAGCTCCGTAGGTCAAGATTGCTTTGACTACTGCCATCTTCCAACTCGGGGGTACGATCCCCTGTGACAGAGAGATGTTAATGGGTTTAATCCATCACCGTTCTTTAGCCCACTCTGCCACCCCAGGTCAGGCTGGACTGTTCCCATGAGGCACAGGGTCAGACTGATTTGCATATAGCCATGTCTGAACTGGGGTGGCAGAGTGGGCTAAAGAACAGTGATGGATTAAACCCAGATATTTTGACTGGGTGTGAGTGTTTGATTGATTCAGATGCTCCGTCCATCACCACCCCCTTTTGTACCGCTTTTGGCCGCCATAAGTGTGGCAGGGTATGCTCAGACGTGATTCTCTTGCTCACTTTGCCACTGGATTCAAGCAAGCCGGGCTGAAGACGGCTGGAATGCCAGAAACCGGTCCTCTGAAGCTTGTTTCCAGTTCAGGGAAGACGTGGCTTGGCAGTTCAGGCTGGACTGTTCCCATGAGGCACAGGGTCAGACTGATTTGCATATAGCCATGTCTGAACTGGGGTGGCAGAGTGGGCTAAAGAACAGTGATGGATTAAACACAGATCTTTTGACTGGGTGTGAGTGTTTGATTGATTCAGATGCTCCGTCCATCACCACCCCCTTTTGTACCACAATATGTAGGCAAAACATCTAAAATGCTACGTAAGAGTTCGAAAGTAATAGGTTCCCACAATTGCAAGGAAGGGGTTTTAATTCCTACCAAACCCTTTTAGCATTCTGCGTAACAAAAAATCGACCCGTACTTCTTTCCCTAACAGCAACTGACTGTAAAAAGAAATGCTGGCCATTTTGCCAGAAATCGTTGTGTGGGACAAACCTTTGTCCATCAAATGCAAAACAAAGCTTAACATAAACTGCTCATCATCCACAGCCGCACCACCCTGATCCTGTGACACGGCATAAGAGAGAAATTCAGACCATGCATGTTGGTAACTTCGTCTTGTGGACCTAGCAATGGAGCGCTCCACCAAGTCCGTAATCCTCACTCCCCAAGGTCCCAGATGTCCGAAGGAATCTCCATCTTGCATCTGTCTGCTTTTGGTGCTGATTCCCGAAACTTCTGCCAATTACAACGAGACAGAGCATTGGCTATTGAGTTATTCACACCGGGTATATGCTTGGCTCTAAAAACAATTTTGAATTTAAGAGTTTGCAACATGAATGCCCTCAACAATTGCAGCACCCGCACATCTTTAGCCCTCTGCCCATTGACCAAGCTTACCACTGCCATATTGTCAATGTGGAAAAGGACCGTTCGTCCCTTAACTCTTCACCCCATACCTGCAAAGCCACTAGTAAAGGAAAAAATTCCAAAAAGGCAATAATATGGCCCTGTGCTTTCCAATGCTCCGGCCAAGTCTCCGCGCACCAGCGCCCTTCCCAAAACAGCCCAAAACCTTGTGCTCCTGCCGCATCCGAAAAAATCTGTACCTGCCAAACCGTGTCGTCTTCAACAAAGTTAATCAACACCCCATTGAACTCCTCTAAGAAACGCAGCCAGATAACCAAGTCCTCCTTCAATTTTTTGGTCAGATGTATGTGGTGGTGTGGCAGGTAAGCACCAGACATAGCAAAGCCAAGCCGTCTGCAAAAAGTCCTCCCAGCCCTCACTACTCTACAGGCAAAATTTTAAAAACCCAATAGCCTCTGAACCTGCCGGAGCTCAATTTTCTTTGCACTAAGGACTTCCTGTAAAAAGGACTTGATTTCTTGGACCTTTCCAATGGGCAACCTAGCCACCATTGCTTCCGTATCAAATTCAATGCCCAAAAAGACCATTTTTGTGGCTGGACCTTCCGTTTTATCTGAAGCCAAGGGCACCCCAAACTCTGCAGCCATCCTTTGAAAACAAGCCAAAACCTTGCCGCATTGGTCACTCCCGGCCTGTCCAATAAACAGTCATCTAGGTAGTGATAAACTGCTGAATGACCAGACCTCCTTACTAGACACCATTCCAAAAACGTGCTGAAAGCCTCAAACAGAGAGCAAGATATGGAACAACCTATGGGCAATACACGATCTACATAGAAAACATCCTCAAAAAACATACCAAGGAGTTCGAAATCCAAAGGGTGAATGGGCAGCAACCTAAAAGCAGCTTGAATATCACTTTTGGCAAGTTCCGCACCCACTCCCGCCAAGCGGACCAAACGCAAAGTATCATCCACCGATGCATAGGAAACCGCTGCATCCTCCAATGCAATGAAGTTGTTGACTGACTTGCCTTCTGGCCAGGATAAATGATGAATGAGTCGAAATTCACCCTTAGCTTTCTTTGGAATAACTCCCAAAGGCGATACCATCAAATTGGGCAGGGGGCATCTACTAAAAGGTCCTGCAATCCTATCCAGTTCCACCTCCTTACTCAACTTGTCCCGCACCACCTGAGGTAATTCCTTAGCTGATTTTAAATTGTCTGCCCAACGTTGTTCACGAGGACCTTGGTAACCTATACGAAAACCTACACTAAAGCCCCAGAACAACTTAACTTCTGTGTCCCTATCCGTGTATTCCTCCAGACAGCTTACCATTGCTTGAAGCTTAACCGGCATAGGAGCCTTTTGGGATAAGAGGTGGAAGGGCTCCCCTGCCTCTATGTCCCCTTCCCGGATCCCCGTTGTGATGATTGGGGAAGCACTGAAATACGGCATGTCTACCCCCGCACTGAGAGCACTCATGCTTAAATTTGCAGAATTGCCTGACACAGGAACCTCTATTGAAGCTCCAACACGCTCCAGTGGCAGGCAACTGTGCTCTGCCCATGCCACCCGCCCCCATTGGGGCGGGACGCTGGAGAAAGGGCCGATATGTTATAGGAAGACCACTTGCTGTATGAATAGTCGCTGAGGAGGGATGCACTGACATCCATTGGAGCCAGAGCTCTTGGTCCACTTCCCCCCGTGGCTTATCATTGAAAAGACACACTCTGGCCCTAAACTCTTCATCGTAGTTCAGACATTCATAACCCCCAACCCGTAAATGAGCCCTCCTACTGATGTCAATGTATTTAAACATTGCCACCGCCCTCTCCGGATAACGTTCACAATATATACTGGCATAAATTATAAATTCTGCCGTCCAATTTTCTATGGTCTTAGGTACTTTAGGACGGCGCGACAACTCCATCTCTTCTTCCTTTGACCCCTCTCTAGCCTGCAGATCTCTATGTAATAAGCGGAAAACATCCACATAATCGTGGCTCCAAATTTTGTGTCTCGTCCTGTCCGACAAATGTGTGCCCAAGGGCATGGCCACTCCCATATAGGGTAATCTTGACCGACCACACCCTTGAACGCCAGTTTACAATGTACCAACTATAGACTGATCCGGACTTGCCTCCCCACCCAAATCCTCTTGAACATTTGACCCCGCACTTGGGCGCGGCATATCTTGTGGAACCTTGTTCGCCTCACAATCAGTATTTACAATTCCGTCAAATTCTCCCACCCTTGGCCCCGCATTTGAGCCACTCACTAAAGGCCGCGTCCATGCAGCCCACCATTCCGGCTTACCTCAAGGCAGCTGTGTAGCCCTTTGTTGAAATTCCCTTAGACCATCACGCTTATGATGTCCGCCACGCCGACCCCGTTCTGTAGAGAAATTCACTCCCGCTCTCTGAAACACAGTAGAAGACGTGAAATGTCCCCTACCCCTTCCCCCCAACTTCTGACCGCTCAAGACAGGAGCCGCCTCCTGCGAAGACCAATCCCTCGAATTATCTTAATTTTCTTTGTCACACCCCACATAATCCATACCATAGACATCATGTATCGTATTAAAATCAGAACTTGTGCTTGGAATTCCCAATACCTCCATCATAACACCCCCAATTGGACACAGGCTGCTGCTGAGCACGCCCGGCCGATGGACCTGAATCCGCATCAGATCCGTAGCGGGTATGCTTTGACTTACCCAAAGCCGGACTTTGCTGCGTCGTACCTGGAAATGAAATCTGTGCCATAGACCTAGAAGCAGAGTCCACTACAAGGTTCCGGCCGCTCCTGCCAGGAACCGTCTTCAACTTACCCGACCTCTGATCCACATTTATACCAGACAACACCTTCCTGGGCAAATCAGCATGCTCCACCCATACCCATTGCCCCTGCTGTGGACCCAAAACTGAATCAAAATCCACTTGAGGGTGTCTCAGCGGCGGCCGGGGCTGAGGAAAAACTGCACCCTCCTCAATGTCCTCGTTACCGGCCCCACTTAGTACATGCCCACCTGCCCACGCATAACTTTCTCCCCCCCTGCCCAAAACAGGCCCGCCCCAGATTGTAAGTCATAACCCAAAATGTCAATGTTTTGTCTGCTCCTGAATATATTCCACTTCCATGTGCTCTCTCGGGGGTCCTCTGGGATGTGGCAACAAAACCCTTTGAAACTCTGAATGCTCCTGTGTCTGAGTATTGAGTTCAGTCACAACAGGCTCAATCAGGCCATTATTGACATCCCCAGCTTCTTCCACTTGACTGAGATCTTCCTCCTCACTGTCAGTAGGGTAGTCCACTAATGCAGCCACTGAACTACCAGCCCACACTTCTGGCGCTAAGTCAATCCGTCTGTTAACAGGACATAAATTGTAAGTCACTGGTGCTATCTTTCCAGAAAATGCTGCCTCCTTCTGGTTCCTATATATTCCTGATGTTTGCGCAGCCCTTCTGACTCCTGAGGTATACGCAATATTCACGTCCTCTGCACATAAATCCAATTGTTGCTGGCTGCGTCCCCAACTAGAACTAGCTTTGCCTCCTCTCTTACCAACTCTTTTCTTTGCCTGAGAAGCTGTCATAGCTGGACCTCCTCTCAGCACCCCTGGCACAGAGGTAGACCTCACTAACACTTTTTTACCACGAGCACTCCTTCCTGAGGAGCGAACTCGCCAAGGCTTAAAAGATGAAATCGTAGCCTCAACAACCGGCTGTGCAGGGCGGCTGGCCACTGGCATGCAGGCTGCCACAGCACGATTCACCCCTTCTGCCGCCAAATGTCGTGGGCGCTTCACTTCTTCACAGCCAGTCACCACAGCTCCCTGACGCAGCAAGTCAGTGCGCCCCACCGCCACCAGCGCTCTTATGACCTCGCGGGCAATATCGTCTGCCGAAATCCTCACAGCACTTCTGCTTTAATTTTTGAAGAAAATGCCTCACTGACAGAACAGCTGACAGGAGAGCACCAAAAACGCAAGCGCCCCCGGCTCACTCACTCCGCCGAGTGACGTTTCCTTCCCGCTCCCACCCCGAGCCGCACAAGCCCCTCCCACTCCCCCTCCTGGCCAATCGCACCGCGTGGACGCTCTGCCGCGCAAAATACCCCGGGGGGACACCGGCTCTCTCCAGGTCCCCCCGGGACCCATAGAACAAAACAAGACCATGAGCGTTTCACTGTTGGAAGTTTCCCCCGAGCCGTGCAGGATCCTCACACAGCCACAGCCATCCCACGATGACGTCAAGCAATGACCTCTAGTTTTATTTACCTTTACCTGACTGCTAACTTGTAATAAACTTTCTTAACTATAGTCACTCATTCCTGGTACTTATTGTGTAGCCAAATCACTGTTAATTAAGTGTATTGATTAAAGACTAACTCCCTTTATTTCTCAGTTGGCAGAAAAAGGTCCATCAGATAGTTTTGGTAAGAGGGTCGGCCCAGAGTTGCATCAACTTCTATTTAAAAAGAAGTCAATGAGGGAATTGCATTTGATTCTCCTAATTATTATTTTTTTATCTCCAACTTTCACCTTTTAAAAGTTGGCATGTATATATGATGCACAGTATGTGTCATTTAAAGTGTTACAAGTTTGGCAGTAGAATGTCACTCAGAAATAAGCTGAAACCACGCAAATGTCACGCATAAGTAATCGAAATCTTGACAGCTATACAGGGCTTAGCTATTATATGGGGGCATTAGCGTGCTAGACATCTGATGTATTTGAACCTTATGAAAAACGCATTGATTTCTACCGCTCAACATAGTTTTAATTTTTTGTTCGGGATTATATAACAGTTCCACGATAAAAAATAAAAATTCAGTGATTATAAAAAAACGCCATGAGAGTAATCTTTTCACTGAACCTCAGTGTTAATTGCCCATTCAAGATGGCTACCTCGTTTACATCAATTCTCAGCGGTTATTGTCGCGTAAAATGGAAGAAAGCACAGCACTTGTATTTGATGTTATTCCCTCCAGTTTTTAGTCTTTCTTTTGTGTTTAGTTAAATTAATAATGAAATCTGCGGAAGCATCGTGACAGAACTGCATTAGAAGAGGCGTAGTAGGAAACGTCACTATTCTGAAAAGTTTCCTTAACGCTTATTGGTTGTTAGCCGGCGGTGCTTTCTGTATGGAAAGTTGCAAAAAGGTGGAGGACGAAGATCTGTACTCGTTGCTGGCAGGTTTAAGGTGACCTAGAGCGGTATCTGCGTAGTTGCCCAGCCGGTAAGGAAGGGGTTATTGTGTGCTACCCTGGTCACTTTTTCTTGTATGTGAGTAGTTTGGCGATGAAGCATATGGTAGCTATACGGTGTTTGGCGATCTGCCCCAGAGACCTCTTTAATATCCTCTTAATGACCGCGAGTGCAACTTTTCGGTAAAATTGTGGGTGACACGGAGCCATTCGCCCCTGTACGTTAACAGAACAAGATAAGTGCTGGCCTCAAAAGCATACACGAATGATGAATCATTAGGTATTTGTCTATGTATTCTTTTAACACTGTTCTGCATCCCGGTGAAACGGACAGCGAGCGCACTGATGCCTTGGTGTTGAGACGAGTGCGCTTAATAAAACCGCAAAATTGTTTAAATCAATCGTTGTTACCAACGTGAGTGATTGCCTTGTTACTCTAAAAAAAATCCCATTTAAATATGTACAGACAGCACAGCTGAAATGAGTAAAGCAGCATTATTTATAGTAACCCAATTCTATTGTTCACGCTTTTACTGTGGCCGTTTGTGATAATATACTTGTCGAGGACTAAACTAAATATATAGGTTTGAGGATTGTGCTGTGGCCTCTGCCCAATCAATGAGTATTGTGGCTAAATTAGTATTTGCGGTGGTGTCTCTGCCTGGTAAAAATCTCTGCTGCCAGGATGATATTAAATTAGCAATTTTACTATAGAGCCTTGTTGCATTTCAAACGGATAAAGATATTGGGCGAATAGAACCCGCAGTATTCCTCTTCCAGAATACTATTATATGACCGTGATTCTATGATTCCGGTATTGGCGCCCCTTCCCACATACCAGTGAACAGTTGAGGAAAAAGAAGTGCTATATATGGAGTACCTGTCTGCTTAATTCAAAAGGAATTGCATACTTGCTGGTTGCTTTTACAACAAACATTGGCACAGACAAATAGGTGTCGCCTATACAGGAGCTATTGGTTTTGAAAATGTTATGTTTCCCTGTTGTCCACCAGAAAGGCTGCTGTTCAGCATGGCTAAAAGTTAGTGGGGTGTCCTAGAGTGGAGTGTGGGGGAGCAGAGTGGAGAAGGGGAAGTTATTGGCGTGGATTGGAGTGAGCGCAAGTGGGGTTGATTGGGATGTACTGTACGATTATGTGTTAAAGCATAGTTTCAGAAATTACACTTAAGAAGGAAACTATGGGGCAGATTTATGTTAACTGGCGCATCCCCAGGGATGCGCCAGTTAACGTGCGCCACAGCTCTGCGGCGCACCATGGTGCAAAAACGGCACAGATGCGTGACGCATCTGTGCCGGAAATGTGGCGCATTGCTGGAGTTGCGTCGCAAGCGCGACGCAGCTCCATCAAGGCTCGGGGGTGCTCCATCTACACAATGCTGCATCAAGACCTACGCCTGCTTCAAGCAGGCGCAGGGTTTTGACGCAGCATTGGCCTGAAAGTGACTGAGTGAAATCTCATAGATTTCACTCAGCCACTTTCAGGAGGCGATCGTGCGCAGGAACGCCCCCCCCCCTCCCCCCTGCGCAGGAACGCCTCCTTATGGCGCAGGGCTTTACAACGTGACGCATCTCCTAGATGCGCCACATTGTAAATAGGGCGTATTGTTTGCGTCGCAGTAGCGTCAAATAAAGTGACGCAATTGCGGCGCAAGGGCATCATAAATCTGCCCCTATGTTGCTTTGTAATAGATAATCCTTATCTTTTGTGAACATCGCCCATAACCAAAAACAAATGATAACATGAGTACTAGGTGAGAAAAGATGACTTGTCAAAATAAAAGAAAGTTAGCTATAGAAAATAAATCTTTGCAATTTTGTTTGTTCAGCTGGGCATTTTGCGAGTCATACATCTTCAGTTTGCAGGGCATTAAAAGATTAAAAAGAACAAAATATTACCTCAATCATGTCTGGAGCAGCGGACGGGCACTGATTAAGTTGAATCAATCAGTGCTTGGTCCCTGCTTTACAGAGAGGAACGGAAATTATGTTAGGCCTGTGTTGATGAATTTAGAGGCTATAAAGAAGAGTGCCATGCAAGCCAACAAATGGTTAGCAACGTGACAAAGGGTGGTGACTGGGAGAATAGGCGCACAATTCACAATACTGGTACAAAATAGTTTCCTGTCAAGGTGAGTAAGTTATTGTCCATATATCTTGTCTGTGCTCAGGAGGAGGGAGAGCCACCCAATCTGCCTTGGTTGGAAAATAACAACTTCTCCTCAATGTTAAAATGGGGATCTCCGAGCACTCAATGAGTCAAAAGATGTGTAATAGTTACATTATCCACTGTCCTTTAATTTGAACATCCAAACACTTGACATTGCAGTTTGTCCGTTAAATGTCTTGCCAACATGTTTTGTCTGTTATTCTAAATATTAACATCAGACATCATCAGGGCCGCAAAAGTAATCTCAAATTTACCCATAAATTTGCTAGGTACTATATCCAGTCAACAAATTAGGAATCTATTGTTCTAAACGATTAATACAAGAATTAGAGTAAGTCTTCATCGTATTGTGGAGAGACGATCGTTCCCAGGGTGTATCCGGTCTGTGGCGTTGCATTAATAGCTTGGAAGAAAAGATTACTAAGTCGTGACTGGCTATAGTACCTAGCAAATTTATGGGAACATTTGAGATTACTTTCAAGGCCCTGCAGAAGTCTGATGTTAAAATTTAGAATAACAGACGAAACACGTGTTGGCAAGGAACTTAACAGACAAACGACAATGTCAAGTTTTTGGATGTTCAAATAAAGGACATTAGATGCCAGACCTGTTACATGTCATTTGACTCATTGAGTGCTCGGAGATCCCTATTTCAAAATGGTAAGCAAAGGGCAAGATCCAAGCCCTTCTTGTTCGCAACAGTGTCTGTGCAAGTGAGACGCATGCTCTTGCAGGCTCGGCCCTAAAAAGGACTGATGCAATGTTGTCAACAATTTCCTTATAAGTAATTAGTTGAGTTAGGTTTGCTATGTCCTGATCTAGACATTTAGCTAGGTTACTGCCCTTGAAGGACAGAGGAATTTTCATTTCATAAGTAATATTAGAATGATCTGTGGAGCATAATGATTTGTAATAACTTTGAAACATCTCAACAATGCTGGATTGATCTAAAACACAAGTTTGCGCCCTGATTTTGGTAGAACCCTTTAAGGAGCAGTGTTAATTCATGTTTGGCAACCTAATAAAGTGCCAGTGGTGTCTCTGTAATCGAACTGCAGAAACGTTTATCTCCTGGCTTGTTTAACAAGTTTTCTTTTAAATAAAGCTATATTTTTGATTGGGTTTTTTTAATTGTTTTCCAGGTTTTTGATTATAGGTTTGCATCTTCTTGCCTCATGGTGAGTTTAGTATGGAGGTTTTCTAGTGCCACTAGTTGAGATCTTAGACTATTCTCTTATGATTGTTTCAGCCATCTGATTGGAACCACATATTTTTAGTAAAGACACTTGTACCCAAACATTGGCAAACCCAAACATTGACAAAGAACACTAATAACATATAACTTCCCCCACCTCCCTTGAGGCTATGACTGACGTCCACGATCTCACTGAACACTCCAATGTGTCCATCACAAGCATGCTAGACACAATCGCCCCAGTACAGTTAAAAAGAATGCCTTCCATAGTCTCCAAACCCTGGTACAACGGCAGTCTAAACGGTGAGAGAAGAAACCTGAGACTAGCTGAAAGATTGTGGCGACCCTCGCCGTCCCTTGACCATTTCAAACATCTGAGATCTCTAAGGAGAAGCGTGGCTCAATGTTTAGAGCGGCAGACCCTGATGCAGAGGCCTGGCCCCGGACCAGGGTTTAATCCCCGCCCCATAGTGGTTGAGTATGCTAAGTACAACGAGGGAACTGGAGGCAGAAAAGCAAGCACAACGAGGGAACGGGGCAGAAAAGCAAGCACAACGAGGGAACAGGGTTTTTAAAAGAGGGGCTTGAAACGGGTCTCCATCGGACTTTTTGTGCACTGGCACAGGCGGTCCGTTTTTTCCACACTGCAGTGACAGCAGGCACATCGATGTGCGCCCCTCACACTGCTCACTTCTCACTCCTGGAGAAGTTACGGCATGACGTCCTGCCAGGTGAGCGTAGCTGGGGAAGGGAAATCCTTTAAAGAGAGCAATTTTCTCTCTCTGGATTTCCCTTCTCTTTTTGAAACTCAGGTGCAGCTACATTGTCGTGGTGTCGCCAGAGATTTAAGTGGAAGATTTTTCAAAATGATATACAAGCCATAGTTGCTGCTTATTTATCTATCTGGCTGCCGGCTGCCTCCGCTGTTGTTGTTTTTTGCCTTGTTTTTACGGTATTTTGTGCCTGTTTTTATTTATTTAGTTGTGCCTGTGTTTTGGTTTCCTTCCTTGTTGTCCGCCTACCTCGCCGCCCTCCGCTCTCCCTTCCCGCCCTCCGCTCTCCCTTCCCGCCACCGCCGCTTTTCCCCGCCCCTTTTTCTATTCTGTACCCTCCCCGCTCCCGCCTCCCAGCTGCTCCGCCCACCCGCGCACTTGGTCTTAAATGGCGACCGTGCGACGCAGGTGAGTGTGACCCACTTGTGGGACAACCCCGCGCCGCACGGCCACCAGCTGCTGCGTGTGCCCCTTGCCTGCCCTCTGCCTCGCTGCCTGCCTCGTTGCCGGCTGCCTCCGCTGTTGTTGTTTTTTGCCTTGTTTTTACGGTATTTTGTGCCTGTTTTTATTTATTTAGTTGTGCCTTTGTTTTGGTTTCCTTCCTTGTTGTCCGCCTACCTCGCCGCCCTCCGCTCTCCCTTCCCGCCACCGCCGCTTTTCCCTGCCCCTTTTTCTATTCTGTACCCTCCCCGCTCCCGCCTCCCAGCTGCTCCGCCCACCCGCGCACTTCGCCTTAAATGGCGACCGTGCGAACGCGCAGCGGTCACGCGCAGCGGGTGCGCCGTTTGTGCGCCGAAGGCGCGCCAAAGGTAAGCCCGTCTACGCCCGTCCGCGCCTGGACCGCGCCCAGTGCTAGGACCCCTGGCCCACGAGGACCCCGACAGACCCGCCTGACGTACTCCGCCGCCACCCTCACCGCACTCAACACCGGCCGACTCCCAGAATGCCATCAAGCCACTCCACGACGCACCCACGGACCTTTCAGCTGCCACGCCTGCAAGTTCACCTGCATCCGGACCAGCCTCGCACCAGCACCCGCCAAGTCGAACACCAGCAGCACCCACCTCAAGTGCATCCTGCTCAACACCCGCTCCGTCCACAGACACGCCATCGAACTCTGGAACCTTCTAGACGCCACAGCCCCTGACGTTGCCTTCCTCACGGAGACCTGGATGAACGCCTCTTCAGCTCCCGACATCGCCATCGCTATCCCAGAGGGCTACAAGATCGTCCGGAGGGACCGAAACGCCAACCAGATGGGAGGAGGCATCGCCATCATCCACAGGAACACCATCCGTCTCACGACCAGCACCGAACACCTGCATTTCCAGATCCACACCAACCCGAACACCACCCTCAGAGGCACCCTGATCTACCGACCCCCTGGACCACGCTCACAATTCAGCGAGGACATCGCCGACTTCGTCAGCCCGCATGCCCTCCCCTCCGCTGACTACATCCTCCTGGGAGACCTCAACTTCCATCTGGAGAACAACAACGACCGCAACACCAGCACCCTGCTCGACAACCTCGCCAACCTTGGACTCAAGCAACTGGTGTCCACCCCCACCCACCTCGCCGGACACACACTCGACGCAGTCTTCTCTTCCAGCACAGACATCGACTTCAGCCACGCCACAGAGCTTCAATGGACGGACCACAGCTGCGTCCACTTCACCTTCAAGAGAACGACGACCCACCAACACCAGCAACAGGCCGCCCGCAGAAGCTGGAACAAGATCACAGCAGACCAGCTCGCCACCTCCCTGAGCCAGCACCCTCCTGCCAGCTCAGCGAACCCCAGCCAGGCCGCCGACAACCTCACGAAGTGGATCAGCATCTTCGCGGACGAGCTCGCCCCGCTGAGGACCCCGCCCAGCAGACCCGGCAGCAAGAAAGCCCCGTGGTTCACCGACGAACTCAAGAGCTCCAAGAAGAACTGCCAAGCCCTCGAGAAAGTCTGGAGAAGGGAACCGACACCGGACAACAGGACCTCCTTCAAACTTGCCACCCGGAAGCACCACCAGCTGATCCGCGCCGCCAAGAAAACAGCATTCAAGGACCGGTTGGACAACAACGCACACAACTGCAAGGAACTCTTCAACATCGTGAAAGAGCTTTCCAACCCCAGCGCAGGAAACAACGACATCACCCCATCGCAAGACCTCTGCAACTCCCTCGCTTCATACTTCCACAACAAGATCGCGGACATACACAACAGCTTCAACAACCAACCAACGCACACCATGACCGAACAACCACCCCCCACCACCACCCTCCACGCCTGGACCCCGATCAGCACCGAAGACACCATCCGCACGATGAACTCCATCCACTCCGGATCACCGACCGACCCCTGCCCTCACCACGTCTTCAACAAGGCCGACGCTGTCATCGCACCCCACTTGCGAGACCTCATCAACACATCCGTCGACACCACCATCTTCCCTGAGAGCTGGAAACACGCCGAACTCAGCGCTCTACTCAAGAAACCAACAGCGGACCCCACCGACCTCAAGAACTACCGCCCCATCTCGCTCCTCCCGTTTCCAGCCAAAGTCATCGAGAAGACCGTCAACAAGCAGATGGCCGCCTTCCTCGAGACGAACGGATCCCTCGACCCCTCACAGTCCGGCTTCCGAGCCAATCACAGCACCGAGACCGCCCTCATCGCCGCCACCGATGACATCCGAGCCCTGATGGACAATGGAGAAACAGCGGCCCTCATCCTCCTAGACCTCTCCGCGGCATTCGACACGGTCTGCCACCGCACCCTAGTACGGCACCTCAGCAACATCGGAATCCAGGACAAGGCGCTGGAATGGATCATCTCCTTCCTCGACGGAAGAACACAGAGAGTCCGCCTACCACCGTACAAGTCAGAGGCCTCCGAAGTCATCTGCGGCGTCCCTCAAGGATCATCTCTGAGCCCCACCCTCTTCAACGTCTACATGAGCCCCCTCGCGGCCATCGTACGCAAACACAACCTCAGCATAATCTCCTACGCCGACGACACCCAGCTGATCCTCTCCTTGACCAACGACCCCGCCTCCGCCAGAGCCAACCTGCACGAAGGGATGAAAGAGGTAGCCGAGTGTATGACGACCAGCCGCCTGAAACTGAACTCTGACAAGACGGAGGTCCTCATCCTGGGCTCTTCACCCTCCGCCTGGGACGACTCCTGGTGGCCTCCCGCCCTGGGCACCGCACCCAAACCGACCGACCATGCACGCAACCTGGGCTTCATCCTGGACTCCTCCCTCTCTATGACCAGGCAAGTCAACAACGTCTCCTCGGCATGCTTCAACATCCTACGCATGCTACGGAAGATCTTCTGGTGGATCCCCACCGAGACCAGGAAGACCGTCACCCAGGCCCTCGTCACCAGCAGACTGGACTACGGCAACGCCCTCTACGCCGGTACCACCGCCAAGATCCAGAAGAGACTCCAACGGATCCAGAACGCCTCAGCCAGACTCATCCTCGACATCCCACGAACCAGCCACATCACCGGACATCTGAGAGACCTTCACTGGCTCCCCGTCAACAAAAGAATCACCTTCCGCCTCCTCACCCACGCACACAAAGCCCTACACGACCAAGGCCCGAGCTACCTCAACAGCCGGATCAACTTCAACGCTCCCAAACGCCACCTCCGATCAGCCAACCACGCCCTCGCCGCCGTCCCCCGCATCCGAAGAGCGACTACAGGAGGAAGGTCCTTCTCCTACCTGGCCGCCAAGACCTGGAACTCCCTCCCTCCCGACCTGCGCCTGACCCAAGACCACCTCTCCTTCAGGAAGAAGCTGAAGACCTGGCTGTTCGAGCAGTAGCGGCACCCCCCCCCCAGCGCCTTGAGACCCTACGGGTATGTAGCGCGCTTTATAAATGTCACTGATTGATTGATTGATTGATTGATTGATTGATTGATTGATGCAACTAACAACCATTGACAAAGCCAATAGTCCTGATTTGTTGTAGGTATGATGTTTCCAGTTTTTATCATATAACTGGATGCAATGACAGAAACAGCCAAATACAAGTCGGGCGGCACACTATGTTATCGCATATTTTTAGTTTAAGAGTGTTAAGCCACGCCCTTAATTGCATTGACCACACCCCTTTGCGAGACCCTGAGTTTTTGTTTCCCACTTAAAGCCCTGCGTTTGCCTGGCAGTTTTGTAAGGTGGTACAGCAATGTGTAGCGCGGTTTGTAAGTGCCGATGCAATGCAGGCTTCACGCACAGCTCCTGTGTCTGGTTGCGCTTTCTTGCCCAAGACCGATACCAAATCACAAAGGCGTCTCAGATGAAACTACCTGCCTCAGCCAGCTCCTGTGGTGTGATGGAGCACAACATTTATTTTTCGAAGAAAACATTCTGAGCAGCCCGTGTGTTTTGTTGGAGTGGCTGCCCGCAGTGGCGGAAGTGACTTGGTAGAAATCGCTGTGGTGCTTTATGAAAAATTGAGCAGCCGTTACCTCAGAAAGGGTTTCCTTTTCAGTGTAGGCAAGCCCACCGCGGAGAGGCTGAATCGAGTTACAAGCACACTGTAATGCACCTCACAAGGCAGACGAGTGGGTATAGAAATGATTCCTCAGGAGAGCCAGAGAGCAGGTTTTTCCAGATTGAATACAATCGGTCAGGCCGGCCAGCCCTACTCTGAGTCTGAAAGCCTGTAAAGCAGTGCCTGGCATCGTAAAGCCTTTGTCGTGGCAGGATTAGTGGCTTTAGAAACACAAGCAGCACCACCATGTTTCTCCGGGGCGAAGCAAAAATGCCTTGGAGAAACCACCGTCATTTTTTGGATTGAGGGGCGTGTGTTCGTTCTCTCCTCATCCCATTGGCTGGAATGTTAAATTCCAGCCAATGGGAAGAGGAAAGAAAGTAAACAGAAAGAAACGAAAAACACCCCTCAATCCCAATAAGACGGGGCTTGAACGGAGTGATGCCCCTCTCCTCCAATGACTGGCCTCCGTTAAGGAAGCCAGCCAATGGAGAAGAGGGGCGGGTTCAAGCCCCCACTCTAGGAAAAACATAAAATCTCGGCTGCGTGACACTGCTGCGCAGTGTACGCTAGGCTGAGACCTAAAAAGCGTCAGCGGATCCAGGGCACAAGTCCTGAAAAAATAAGTGGGGGGACGCTGACGTCACGACAGGAAGTGACTTCACGAAAGGTGGCTTGCACCATCAGACTCTTTGCGTCCCCTCGCTCACCCCTTGGATGCGATTGCATCAGAGAAGGCAGTGCGTGAGCAGCGTTCTGAATGAGCTCCGATCTTGCCCCAGCGAGGCCAAAGAGTGAATGTGTGGCTCTATTTGCTCCAGTTACCGAGCTCCCGGTAAAATAAATGGGGGGACGCCGTCCATCCGCGTGGTACCCCGACTCGAACCCTGGGCAGATCATGCCGACCTAAACAACTTTCGCACAATCTCCAACATTTCGACTTTGGCCAAGGTCAGTGAGAAATGTGTTCACGTTCAGCTTTGTAATCACATAGAATGTTTCCAATTTCGTGACGGAAGCCAGATTGGAATTGGTCCAGGTCATAGTAAAGAATCTGCTATCACCCACATTGTTGATGATGTGCTCAAAATGCTGGATCAGAACCATTCCTGCCTTCTGATCTAGCTCGACCTATCGTCAGTCTTCGATACAGTTAAACATGATTGCTTACTCAACCTACTGTAGCATAGCATGGGGCTTTCAGGGTCCGTCCTAAATTGGTTTGCATATTTTCTCCACAATAGAACTCAAAGATTCAAGGTCAATCAATCTCTCCCGAACACTTCCTCAGTCAACATTCGAGTTCCACAAGGGTCCACACACTATCCAACTTGTTCACAGAGCCTTTAACTGAAATCTCGAAACTATCCAATGTCCATTATCGCATGTATGCCGATGATACCAACTGTACCTGAAAGTCTCCTCCCCTGATGATATCCATTCCCTCAACATCACCATACTGAAAGGCCAAAACTGGCTGACTCTAGATTGTGCCAAACTCAATGCTCTGAAAAGGACATTCCTTTTAATCCCTCCACCTAATCATTCATCTGTCATCAGTGAATGAATGAATCAGCTAACAGCTCTTAACTGCATATCACACATCATTGACTCCAGGAGTTCTTTGGGAATAATGCTAGACGAGCCCGAACATGCGGAAACGTATTCCTGCCCTCACCAGGGGAACTAACTTCCAAATGAACATTCTAAGGAAAATAAAACCTTTTCTCCTCCCCAATGACTTCAAATTTGCGGTGCAATCTCTGGTGATCTCCAAGTTGGACTATGGAAGTGCAATCCTCTGTGGACTCCTGAGATCGAAGATGGGTCCACTCAGGGCCTTTCTTAACTCTGCTGCTAGACTCATCACTGGCTCAAAAAGATACCATCATATTACACTGGAGCTGAAAACCCTAAATTGGCTCCCTTGTGAAGTAAGGATACAACAAAAAATTGCTTGTATGACTCCTAAAGCCTTGCAGTACAGCTCCCCACTATACCTCGCACAAAAACATATACTATCTGGTGGCTCCAGATCCTCCAGAAGTGGCAGCACCCTTCTGCTGAAACCTCAGAAACTCCGAAAAATGAAAACTTATGACTGAGCTTTCACAGGTATTGTCTCGAGAATGTGGAACTCCTTTCCTCCGGAAATCAGGACGATCCCTTCAACTGTTAATGTAAAAAGGAAGTTAAAGCACTTCTGATGAACAAACTCTTGCCCTAGAATCCCCTTGCCTTATACATGCTCAAATACTCGTCCCCTTATTCTCCATGCCTGCTCTGACCTATTTTTTTGCTTAGACTCTTCATGATTATATATGCCTTGTCGTCATTGAGCTTCTCTCCCCTGACACTTCGGACCACCTTGTTGTTTGATATATAGGTCTATTCTCTTTTCATAAAGCACTCTGATACCCCAATGGACCTTCTTTACGCTTTATAAAACCTTTTAAATAAATAAAAAGAACTTAAAAGCATGTAATTTATTTCAATTTTATCTTGTGACCGTCATGTAAGTTGAGAGAAATAACATGAGAATTCTTTTACATGTTCTTGTTAAAACCTAAAGCTATATTTTCTCCTAAGCACAGCCTATTCAAATAAATATATGAACTAAAAGCATACTATCCAAACACAAAATAAATTGTAGTGCACAATGTTGCGCACTAATGAAAATAAATGCATCCGTTTTTGCAAGGGAATAGTGACTTTTGGCCTGGGGAAATGCATGATACGGGGCGGGGGGCTAAAAATGACACAATGCCATAGTTGCAGTTTACTCTGACTCTTGGGGAAATGAGAGAATTTTTTTACGGGGGAGGTTAACAACTTGAGTTATACAAGCTAAAAGTCCTGCCGTATGACACACCACGCTGGGTAAGTACATTCAGGTATGAGCTCTGAAGGATAGAAACTTGACACTTACGCAAGGTGTTGGGCCAGAGAATATTCCAGAATTCGAAGCTCGAACAGCTGTACAGAGGTAGGTGTGTTTTACGTGTAGCTGCAGGGTATCCAACTGGGGTGCAGGGTGAAACCGAGCAGAGGGTGGCAATAGTGGGTGGGCGGCATGGGTAGCCTAGTGGGGGGAGGCCCATATTTGTCGGAGAGTTAATGAGCTGAGCGGTGGATACATTGGTGTGCGAGGGTATTGTTTCCGTCCCAAAAGGGTGCCCAGGGCAAGGATCATCAGATTTGCCAGTTTACTGGGAGCAGCTCAGAGGGCTGGGGAGTTATGTTGAGGCACTGGATAAAGTGCACTGTGGTTGGGGAGATCCAGACGCAACATCAAGTGTTAACCGGTGCTTTTAACGCGGGGAGGTCGTCATTTCCCATGTGCTGCAGAAAGTGGGTTAGAATCACAGGAGAGCAATAGGGTGCTTCACAGGTTGCACAGCTTTTCATAGCTGAAGGCCTCCTCCTTCGCTCGACCTTTGCATCGCTGCATGTCAAGCTGCTTTTGGCAGTGTCACCGGGGATCTCCCCTGAAGCGCGCATACTTGCTGGCCTGGAGAAGCACCAGAGCTGTGAAACGCCTTTGCACCCTATGTTATGTTATGTTAAAAATATTTGGTACCGCGCACGATCACCAATTGGTTTCTTGGCGCTCAGAGACAAGTGGAGGAAGGACGCAGGGGAGTAGAAGCGGCTAATCATGAGCAAGATGGAACAGGAAAGTTTTCAAGAGTTTACGAAAAGTAATATAGTCAGGAGTGAGCCGAATTTAGAGGGGAAAGGAGTTCCAGGTAAACGGAGCGAGAAAGGAAAAACAAGCATCACCGTGTTTTTTACGTTTAAACCTTGGAGTGATTAAGAGATTGCTAGCAGAAGATCTGAGGTGTCGAGAGGAGACGTGAGGGTGAAGGCTACGGGAGATGAAGGCAGGGGCGGAAGCAGATAGAGATTTGAAAACGGTGCATCCCATTTTGAAGATGCAACGGTGCGCAACCGGGAGCCAGTGCAGTTTTTTCAACATCGGCGTGACATGTTGGTGTTTGGGCTGTTGGAAAACCAGTCTGGCTGCCTGGTTTTGCACCAGTTGGAGCCGGTGAAGGTGGTATGCGGGAATCCCCACGTACAGACAGTTGGCATAGTCAATACGTGAGGTGACCAGGGCCATGATGACGGGATAAGAGCCTCTGATGATAAGAACCTTCGGATTTTCCCAATTCTGCGAAGGTGGTAGAAGCAGGCCGAAGTGACGGCGTTGATATGGGGTCGCATCAAAAGGTCACTAGAAATGATGGTTCCTACGCTCTTCACAGAGTTGACTGGGCAGGGGGGGGGAGCCAAGGGCTGGGGGCCAGAAATTAGGAGTCCAAGGGTGCGAAGGGCCACCGATCAAGACCAACTCTGTCTTGCTGGGGTTGAGCTTCAGCTGGCTGAAGTTCATCCACTCGTAGATGGTGAGCATTATTGATTGGAAGTTAGAGCAAGAGAGAGGGGAAGAGTCGATGGGAAAAATTAGTTGCAGATCATCTGCGTAGTTAAAGATGGTGACAGAGGAGTGACGAAGAGAGGCAAGAAGGGGCTGCATATATAAATTAAACAAAAGAGGGGACAAGGCAGAACCCTGGGAAACACCACAGGAAAGTGAAATTTGGGGGGCAGAGAAGGGGGACAGTTGTACCGATTGGGAGCGGTGTTGAAGGAAGGACTCGATCCAAGACCGGGCCGGGCCCTGGATGTCCGCATTTCTGACACGGTCGATCAGAATGACATGATCAACCGTGTCAAAAGCGGCCGAGAGGTCTAATAACATCAGGGCCTGGGCCAAGTTCTTGTCAGCCCCCTGTCTCAGCGCATCCATGACCGCTACCACCACTGCCTCCGTGGAGTGGGCCGGTCTGAAGCCTGCCTGTTGGTCATCAAGAAAATGAGTTTCCTCGATGAAAGCACTCAGGCAGCGGGTAACGTAAGTCTCCAAGACCTTCCCCAAATAGGGGAGAAGGGAAATAGGTTGGTAATTATCTAAGACCACAGGGTCAGAACCGTTTTTTTTTAAGATGGGTACGACCACTGCTTTTTTGTAAGCATCGGGGACCGAGCCTGTAGCGAGTGAGCGGTTCAGCAGGTCAAGAGGAGGACCAGGGCAGGCCGTAAAGGCGTCCCTTAAGATTTGGGGGGGCAGCGGTCGTGGGGGGAACCAGAGCCAACATCCTGTAGTATCGAAAGGAATGTGTCCAAAGAAATAGGAGGGAATTCATGCAGAGAGCAAGAATTCGAAGAAGGGAGGACGCTGACCTGGGACAGAGTAGTGGAGGGGATATTATTTTTAATGGTAGAGATTTTGTCAATGAAAAATGAGTTTAAATAGTCGCACAGAGCCTGCGAGGGTTGAGGCTGAGGCGTAACACGGTCCGGGAGGGAAAGTTCAGCCACGATGGAGAAAATTTCTTTTGTTTTTGATGCAGCGCTAATAATTTTCTGGGAGTAGTGGGAGGATTTGGCCAAAATGATAGATTTTTTTATAAGATTTTAATAAATCAATAAAAATGGACTTTAGAGAAGGGTCATAGTTTCGCCTCCAGCGACGCTCAGCCTGTCTGAGAAATAATTTGTCCGCTTTCAGTTGATCAGTAAACCAACGCTGGGCGTCGTGTGGACGTTTAGATTTAATGGTTTTCACAGGGGCGACCACGTCGCTGGCTTGAGACAACCATTGGTCCAGTGTGGCGGTGTGAGAGTTCAGATCAGACTGGTCAGCGGGGAGAGTGGTAGCAAGGGTCGAATGAAAAAGGGAAATGTCGGCATGCTTCCAACTGCGTGCCGGAAAATTCGATACTGATGGGGGACGAATTGGTAGTGAAAGTTTCAGAGAGAAAGAAATGAAGAAATGATCAGACCAGGTGCAGGGGTAGACCAAGGGAGGGGAGATATCCAAGTTGGTTGTCCATACCTGGTCAAGGATCTGGCCCCTGTTGTGAGTTTCGGCAGAGATATGATGCAAAAAATTAAGACCAAGTAGAAGGTCGGTAAATTCAAGTGAGAAGGTGGATTCATGGGGATCTAGTGGCCAGTAATTAAAATCGCCAATGATCAAAACTCTGGCGGAGTTAATGGCCATCTGAGAGATGAGATCACCAAACAGGGAAGAGAAGGAAGGCATATTGACAGGGTGGCGATAAACTAAAACACAAATGAAAGAGTGTTTGGGAGACATGAGTTTCATCGTGAGTATGTCGGAATTTAATATAGGAGTAGTTATTAAGGAAGTGAATTGTAGGTTAGAGCGGATGATGGCAGCAACTCCACTGCCCGGTCTACCAGAGGACCTGTTAGATTGGAGGATGTAGAATCCTGTAGGTATGGCAGCCAGGATGTCAGGAAGGGAATCCGCATGAAGCCAGGTTTCTGAAAGGAGCAAGATGTCAATGTTGCCACTATCAAGAAGTTGGAATACTTAAAGTTGGTGTTTAGGAAGTGAACGGGTGTTAAGATAAACAATCGAAATGGAGCGAGCATCAAGAGAACTGGTACTGATAAGTGTGGAGGCGACGTTACAATGGGAAGGGGTGACAGGGAGAGGAACCCGGGGGGTGTAAGAAGGGTAGGAGGACAGTATGCCACACTTCTGTGCAGTAGCAACAATGTGAGGGGCAAGGGGAGCACAGCAGTAAAAGGAGTGAAGATCTTGAGAGGAGTAAGTAATGCGGCAGGCAGCATGCATGGCCCCGGGCCTAGGTCGGCCGCGGACGGGCGCAGACGGGCTTGACTTATGCGCGACTTCGGCGCGAAGTCGGTGCTCCCGCTGCGCTCGACCGCTGCGCTTCCTCCAGGTCGCCATTTATACTGCCTGACGTGAACCACTAGACCGCTCACCTGCACGGTGGAGAGGCAGGGCGGAAGTGGTGCAGAACCGGAAGTGGCGTTTGTGCAGGGACCCTCCGCGCAAACGGCACACTGCCAGGACGGACCGGGGTCGAGAGAGAGAGGAACAAGGTAAGCAAGTTACCGTAACAATAAATGAAAAGTGCGGGTGCTGTAGGACATAACACACAATATAGCAAAGTGACTATTTAAAATACGCAAGCAGCTCGTAATCAGCTGGAATAGGGTTAAAAAAATCATCGGCAGCGCTGGTGCATGCCCGCGACCTTCTAGCCACGTTTGTCAGCCTGCGAAGCCAGGTGTTTCTGGTGTTTAAAAATGCCTACATCGCATGCCTCACAGATGTCATGTCATTCTGTGACCTCCCGTATGTGTTGTAAATCGATTGCCAGTATCCCTACAGAGCTGGGCTAGAACTTAGCATATGGCTGAGATCCACGTCTGGCGCAAGCAAAACGCGGGAAGTTGAGTTGTGCCTTGGGGATGGAACAAATTAATTGTGCTGGGGTCAGGATGGCCAGGTGGAGCATAAAGAACTGTATGTTTTTGAAGAGGGCATTTCTGAGAGAAGCTGGGGGAATTCTAACACCTGGTCCCATTCTTCATAATTTAGTGTCCTCCCAAGGTCATCCTCCCACTTGTTCTGCAATGGAGTTCTCAAATGGCCTTGTATAGTCATGTGATCAGGTGGCACCCCTCTCCCATTGTGAGGACATCTTGCAGCTCTGGGTGTGTAACTGGCTGCGAGTCGAGTGTGCCCCAAAGGATCTGCTTGTATATTGAAGTTGTTTGTGGACGAGCATTTGCCCTGGTGGGAGGCCTTGGTCTACAGTAAGTTGTTTGAAGGTGAGGGGGACGACCGTTGCAGAACAGATCCCTTATAGTGTGCAGGGACTGTTCTCTCCAACTGTATAGGGACATTTAAAACCCCAGAAATCGGGGGAGACCAACGAGGGGTGTGCCAGAGCATATGCAGAAGTGCAATCTTGGAGTCAATGTAAACATACCATTTAGATGCGGACTGCCGTACAGGAGCCCGAGGGGCGGGGGCAAAACTTTGGGGAAGAGTAGGCCCCAAATCGTGGACAGGGGTAGAGGGCCTGGTCCGTGGCTTGTCTCGTCCTTGTAGCGCTCAGCCGCCCAGCACAACAGTCACTGTAGTTGTGCCACTAGGAAGTACGCCTCAAAGGAAGGGGCACTCTGTCATCCTCGACCACCAAGAGTTGCAGTTTTTTTCAGTGCAATTCAGTGGTGTTTGTTGCCTCAAATCAAAGAGTCCAACTAGCCAAAGAAGATCTTCGGCGAGACTACAGGGAGCTTTGCAAAATAATATAGAAAACAGGGGAGAATGACCATTTTTTGCAAACGTTATCTTGCCAATCGGGAAGATTCTTCCAAACGTGTACCTGGGATTTGATGCTGGCCAGGGTCGTCCGAAGGTTGCCTTCACAGGTATGATTGAGACGGATCCCCAGACAGTGAATCACCTCCCCACCCTAGCGGAGTCACACATCGCCAAGGCATTTCTCCTGTGTGGGTGGCCAGGGCAAAGCCGTTAGATGGACGAGTAGTCGGCTCTGGTGATGTCAGTCGGGGAAATGTGCAAATAGGAAAAGTCAGAAGCTATGTCCTGCAGATATAAAAGTAGGTCGTCTGCATCAGGGATACCGAGTGTGTCCTGTCTGCTATGTGGATGCCCCATGTTCGACCATCCCCTCTCAGCCAAATAGCCAGAGGTTCCATGGCCATGCCTGTCTGGTACCTTGACCCACTGGAAAGATTGTAGAGATGAGGCGGCCCAGTTGCACCCAGGAGATAGGTTTGGTGCACAGTTTGTTTGGTGTAAACGGTCCCCTGCTACCATACGGGTTCGGACTTGGAAATGGTAATCTCATGTCGGCGAACTGAATACCTTATCGAGGTCTTGTATGAGACCGGGCTCGCGAGGGAACCGTGGCTCTACATGATACAGCACGTGAAATAGGTGTCTGATATTCTGTGAGTTGGTGCGCCCCAGGCCAAAGCCTTTCTGATCAGGGTATATGAGTTCTGGGAGCTCCTGTGCATATCTACTGGAGATACTTTTCCCCAGGATCTGTAGTCTGCCCTAAGTATGGCAATGGGCTGGTAAGACGCTAATTAGGTGGGTTCCCTATCCGGCTTGCAGATTGAGACTAGGATTCCTCAAGGAACTGGGGAAGCTCACCTAGATGGAGGACATCATTGAACATCTCCGTGAGGCGGGGTTCCAGACTAGTTGAAAAGGTGTTATAATATTCTATTGGCAGCTGTCAAGGCCTGTAGTTTTAATCCTAAGGAGCTCATGGATGGCTTGTTTCACATCGGCCATTGTGATCTTAGAATGTAGGGAGAGTCTGTCATCATTAGTGTTGCGCAGGTGGGTGATGTCCGATAAAAAGTTGTTTGCCTCGGAGGGGGCCTGATATAAGGACAAGTGGTATTTGAGAAATGCCTGACATATCTTGCCCTGTGTATGGACCATGACATGTGGCGTGACTACTTCCATAATTGGATTCACAGGGACCTCCTTTTGTTTGAAACCAGGCAAGAAGAGGGCCTGATTTGTCAACTTCTCTGTGGACTTTGGCACCATATGCTGCAAAGTTAAAGCGTCTCAGCGCGCAGAGAGGGTGGCATAGTTTGTTTTTGTGTTGGCGGAGTTGCAGGTTCATCTCATTTCCAAGCTGGGGGAGGAACCGTTCAGTCTCCGTTATCTTCTTGTCCAGCATCATGCGGACATCCACAATCTCCTGCAGGCAGATTCATTTTGACACCACCTTGAAGACGTCCCACTCTAGCATCCTGGTGGAGGCAGTATTGTGATTTTTGGTGCAGTATCGCCGGATATGTATTTCTTGCGCCTCGCGGAAGACTGACTACCGTGGGAGCCGACACGTTGGTGTAGAGGGATCACCCATTGCAAATCCATGAGGTTATACAGCCAAGGTAATCTGAGTAGCAGGCGAGGGGGATCAAGGGGATGGAGCAAAGAAAGCAGTCTAAACGCATGTAGGGATTGTGTGGTGCTGAGTGGAAGGAATACAGCTTAGCGCTAGAGTGCATGGCTCTCCATGTGCCTGTGAGTGCCCAGTGCTGCTCCCAGATTCTCTCGAATTGCATATGTTGTGGAGTGCATGGTAACGGAGGGTGGGACTTATCCAAGCCAGGGTCTCAAACAGTTATTTTGCCTCCATGTTTCCAAGGCATTTGTGTTTTGTGTGCCAGCGCTGCAGAGCGTGCAGCCCAGAAGGTCCCCTGGCCTGTGTTGGGGACAAAATTTCCCCTATAAGTACAGGGTGGCTGTGTAGGTGGCCCTAAAGGAGTACGTATATCCTCTCCTTGTCTATGATAGTGTCTAACACTTGAAAAGGGACCTGAGTCCTTATCCAAAACATGGTTCCATGCACGTATGCCTGGTGGTAGTATTGTGTATTGTGCGTCCCCAGCGCTTGCACAGTCCCAGGCATCAAGCAAGGAACTGGGTTTCCTGGAGGAATATTATCTGAGATTGCTAGCGCTTGACTTGGGAATAAACTGAATATCTCTTCCTCTCAATGGGCATACCAAGAACATTCAAGGTGAGGAATTGAATGTTAGGTGGGGGAATTATAGCGCTTGCAAAGGGGAGTGAACAGTGTGCGCAGTGGGGGGGCTACCTGGAACAAACCCTCGCTCCATGAAGCTGCTACGTTGGACCCATGTGAGGTGCATGAATCCTGCCTGCTGGTACAAGTTTTGTAGGGTGGGAGGGGAATGGTATGAATAATAACAATAAAGGGGAACATTTAGAGCCTACTACAAACAGTGGTAACCCAAACCATCCTCAATTGACAACTTTATAGAATAATGGGGGTTATGTCTTGGCGACTGAGGTGTGGTCCAGTATGTGATAAGCCCTGATTGAGTATGTCTGAGATTCGTCGGGCCCAGTCGGGGCTACATGAAGCTGAGTAATCTTGCATTGGAATGGCGCTCATACGTGGGCAGTTCAGCTCCATTGGTTGTGTTCAGGTCCCCATAGGCTGGGGTAGGCTAGAGAGGTATAGGAGAAAAGTGGGTGAGTAATCGTTTTAGGGACAGTGAGATACAAAAGAGGAAAGTGAAAAATCTCAATAATATTGTTTCAGGAGTCCTGAGTGGTGGGGTCTGAGAACACCGATGTGAGTCGTTATACGGGACCTTCTCTTCATCAGAGGTGATGTGAGGACCCCTCTCTTCCTCTGTGGCTTCAGCACCCGCACCCAGGCTGGCTGCCTTATAAAGGCCTCATTGTTGGTCCTCGATGATTTGTTCTAGGGCAGGAGACTTCTGTTGGGGATGGTGACTTAGTGGGCAGGGATGCTCTCCCTGAGCTACCTCGCTGCTTCCGGCGTAGTCTGGGTGGGCCTGATGAGGATCCAGCATCTTCTGCAGCCAGGGTGCTGCAATAGCGGTCCGTCCAGTCAGATGCATCCATGGGATCTGTGAAGAATGTGAAAGTTTTGTACAACATGACTTTGAGGTGGGCTGGAAATAGCAAAGAGTATTGCTTTAGTTGACAGGGTCATCGTTTGACTTCCAGAAAGGAGAAGCGCTGGCGCTCTACTGCTTTGGTGTAGTTCAGAAACGGCATTATGACCTTATCCTCGAACAGGAGGAGGCCTGCCTGACTAGCAGCTTTCAATTGGCATTAGGGTCCTTAAAGTGTAACAGCTTGCCCAACATGGAATGCAGCGCCCCCCCCCCCCCATGGGAGAGGGCAGTGGGATGGGACCCAATGAGCACTCTCCAAGGAAAAGAAGGGAGTAAGATCTGAAGCTGGAGCAAGCTATTTGAACCAGGGCTCCGCTCTCAGTGGGGGGAAAAAGAGGGGACCAAGAAGGGTCCCCCTGTCTGTCTGACTAGAGAAGCTGGAGGTTGATGAGGGAAATGAGCGGGTCCTGCAGGGCGGTCGTAGGACCGGGTCCATTCCATGTGCGTCCTGAGCTGAGCGCTGATGAAGTGGGCGGAAAGAAATGTTAGGGGGCTCTGAACAGGGTCCTCGGCAGAGTCCATCACCAGCTGCCCCCACCAGCCTTGGGAAGTTCAAGACAAACCACCCCCCTCAACATGTAGTCGCAGCCCGTAGTGACCTTGCGGGCCTGACCATGATCCTTAGCTGTAGCATGTCTCACCGTCTCGGTGGGTCCCCTTGTGAGTCAGCGGTGAAGGCCTGATGCAGAGGACGAATAACATAGTGTGACGTGGCCCTCTGTCTGCTTCTCACATTAGGCATGTCCGCTGGTTTGGTGTTCTGTTGGTGTGGGTGGCGGGCTCCTGCCTCGCGGCCTCAGCACACATCGGCATGAGTGCCAGTGCGAATGGGGGTCCAATGGCACCTCTGGAACCTTTTGAGTGGCAGAGCACCCCCCGTCTCCGATCACAGGAAGCCGCCTGCAGCAGCCACTCCCGATATCTAACACTGAGCTGGCTCAGGGTTTCCTGGGAGCTCCAACACCGTCCTGAGTCGGATCGGTCTGCTCTCCCCTCGGCTGCAAAGACGTTGATGGTATTGCAGAGGAATGATACACAAGCAGCGGGGTTTGCACATGTCACCCTCCTATACCTGGGCAAAGAAACTACATATTACGCAGAAAAAACTGGTATAGAGGAACAAATATCTATTCATTTACTTCACCATAGGGAGCATCAAATTACCCTTTAAATGATACAATGTCCCATTTCAATTTATGGAGGACCAATTCAAAAAATGCACATACCTCAATGACTTTCTTTGAAAAAATCAATCATTATTATTTTTTTTTTTTGTAAATAGAAAATATGAAAATACACATATATAGACATTTACATCACAAATATAGACATGAACATAAACAACGTTTTTGTTGCCTATACCCACTTATTTTTACAATGAATCCATGTTCGTACACTTAATCTAGGCAATACACTGAGAGGTAATCTCTTTGCACACGAGGTTTCAACACCTTTACAGACTTGTATTGAATGTGCCTTGAAATACAATAATAAATCCTTGTTTTCAAGTGGGTTCTTCCCATCAAAGCAGAGGAAGGCGCCCCTGAGCTTGGTGCTACAGGGCATTTGGACATTGGGGCCCTCCAGATCACAGCTCTCCCCTTGGGACATCCCGTCAGTGTCTGCACCGCTCCAGGCTGTTATTCGGGGTTCTGGCAGCAGGAGCCTCAAGGTTTGCCACTCTGGGGTGCCTGGGGGTAGCTATCGCCGGGCTTCAGACCTGGATTGTAGCTGATGCACAGACACATAGATGGCGAATCAGAAAGTTGCATCCGCCATCTTGGCCCACCAAGCCACGCCCCACTCCATGGAAAATTTAATAGGTGAAACAGGGAGAGCCAATAAACAGCACATTTGTTATTTGCAAGCACAGGTGCTTTACCACTTTCTAGCGGTTGTAAATTGCACAAAGTTCAAAAGACATCAAAATCAAACCGGAAAAAAGGGACCACTGCAAAAATGCCCTTCCTTACATTGCCCATAGTTTAAGTTGGGTAATAGTCTTTCTTAGCCATATATGTCACTGAAAGCAGTTGTCAGAATATGCACTTCACTCTGCCTTTATTTATTTTAGACTATAATACGTTTGTTACTCTAAATGTGCGAACATTTGGTTACCACACTAGCCAAGCCAGTGACTGCATGGGTTGAGCATACAATAGAAGTATCTGAAATAATACAGCATCTATCCTGAGCGAGATGTGAAATTATGGAAACCAAGTGTTATTTGAAAATTGTATTTGCTATCTGACATTTTAGTGTAATTCATTAGCTTTTCTGAATCAAATCCACCCACTACAGTAAAAACCTGCTGAGCTCTGGATTTTTCATCTTAGGAAAAGAAAGCTTAGCAATTGATTTTCAACGTTTAGGCACACTTTGTGAATAAAATAAAATATAGGTAAAGATATAAAATCATTTTACAAAACTTCAAAAAAAATTTGGGGTATGTACAAAACACAAATTGTGATTCGGTAACCTGTTACTGAATCGCAGTTTATGTTTAGCGACTCAGTACACAGAAGCAGTGTGTTTGGGACACCCCTTACAAATAACACATTGAAGTGCTATGTATGAATGTTTTGTGATTGAATTACGCTCTCAAACATTAATTTTTGACCGATACCTCAAGGGTGGTGGTAACCATTTGTAAAAAGGGGAGGAGTCCCCATGGGACTTATTCCAATTTGTGAATGTTGAAACCATTTATTTGTAAGAGCAGGCATTGGTCCCAGGCACCATAGGCAACTCTTAAAAAATGAAACTTGAAAGTTTAATTTTCATATTTTAAATGCATCCCGTTTTCCTTTAAGGAAAAAGTCCTACATTAAAATAAAAAAGATGGCTTTATTAAAAAGCAATCACAGACCCTCAGCAGGCCACCTTCCCTCTGATGTCCACGATTCCTAATGGGTCACAAACTTTGACCAACCTCATGAGGTAGGTCAATTGTGACCCTAATGGGAATCGCTATTTTTTCATTAGGAATTGGGATTTCCTAATTGTGATTCTGTAAGAATTGCAATTCCTTAATTTTGTACATGTGGCCCCATGCCTTTGAAATGAATAGGATACAAGGGACCAGCATATTATTTACAGTAAACATTAGGATTGCTAGTCTTGCCAAGAAAAGACAGTACTAATGTTGCAGTCAGATGACGTGTATGCCTTTAGGCACCTATCACAAATACCATGAAAGTATACATGTTCTCCGTTGCCCTGTTCTTATCCTTCTCGGTAAGTGGCCAATTTAGCTTGTTTCTGTTATTTTTGTATTTATTTAGCATCAATGCTTATTTCATGGTGCAAAGGCTACGGTACTGAACTGAATTGTGAATATGAGAACCTTTTTAGGTTATTTCTTATAGTTTGCTGCACAAACTCTCATTTTCCCCTGTGATTTATTGCTGTTGGTCAGTCGTGCTTGTGATGCTCTGCAAATCAGCCCTGATCTCTGATGTAACGGACACAATCATAGGGATATTACATTCCAGAAAATGCTTATGAAAATCTTGCTTTTAAACTCTTTATTTAATATCATTGTATGATAAACATGTAGCAGTGGCATGTCCAATGATACGTTTCACACCATTATTTTGTCTAGCAGTCACTACAGTTTTGCATGAGTACCGCATACACTGGGCCGTTAACAATTTCGCTTAGAGGTTTACTTAATCATTATGTTTTGAGCCGTGGTTTTACTTGCTGTATGTCATTTGTGCTACCACCCTCCCCTATGGGGATTTCCCCTTCCACATCTCTTGCATTCAAATATCTCCTAAAGAACCCCCAGGTATCCTTCGGGCGCGATGTTGCTGAGAGAAATATGTTATACTTTTCCGATTGATGTCGCACAGGATAAGTCGTTTATCCATGACTCCACCTTGTGATCGGCACCCCACTTCAGATCATTTCCACGTGGTTGTTTCCCAACATCAATGGTATGTTCTCAAAATGTCTCCTGCTTTTAAAGGGGTTTTCTACACATATCGCAGTAGTGCTATAAACACATTGACTTCCGGTGACTGGCCAGTCATCTCTATTCAGTTGTGAAAACCGTTGATGTCAAAATGCAGTTATTTTCGGGCAATTCCATGCCAGATGCCGAACATGCTCCACTTGGGCATGGCATCTAGTACAGTTAGTTTTCTCTCCCTCCATACTAGCATGCATATGATAAAAAACAATGAGAGTTTTCTCTCCCTGCATGCTCCACCATACTATCTGGCATGTGATATAACTAATGTTGGTACTTGTATGTAGTCTTTAAACTGTGTGGCGCCCCGTCCATGGTGGTCCATGACTGTATTCCCATGGGGGCTCTAATGCCCTGCCTTGTTTATTGGTGTCAGATTCTAAGACCTAGCTAAAAACAACAAACTATTCTGTAACTATTTTGTTGTTCTTTCACTTTTAGGTTACAGCATAAAAAATGGACTTTAAATGAAAAAAATAATGCAAATTAAACTAATTGGTCCTCAATTGGTTAATGCAATCACTGTAAAAGTCTGCATGTGACCAGAGTCACATAATTGAATCCTGATTGATTCAATGAAAAAAAGTATACTGTTATTGTGCTACAAGGTTCTAGCCTCTGATAGAAAACACTGTGTACATGTAAGTCCTAATTTTAAAACTGTATTACACAGAATATAAGATAGGCTGTCACACAATCATTTAGTCCTTAAGCTAAAACCATTGCTTTTAATATAAATATTTTAATGATAGGTACTCAGACTGTACCCAGTTAAAACATTTTTAAAAGTGGCCATTAAAACAATACATATTAGAGCTCAGCTGATAACCCTCCTTACAATACCTCTCAAGAAGAATAAATATTTGTCAGCTTGAAGCTTCAGTGACTCCATAAATTGTGTGTACAGGCTCCAAGCTGCGTGTGCATTTGGCGATTTAACCAATTGCACCAATTTCTGTTTTTTTTCAGGTAGCAGGTACTCTGGTGTGAAGGTTGTTTCTTTACCTCTGTCCCTCTCTCAGCTCCATAGCACACAAGACATGACACCCTCTTCATTTTTAGCCAGAGGCATCCCAAGGTCTGTATTAACCATCTAGATATTGGTTAAAAACAACGAGTTATACCCAGGTGTCCTTTCAGGTGAGTCGAGGGGGTGGCAGGAGTAGGACAGTAGAGTTGCATTCAGATGCCTGATAGTCTGGACCCCTGGGACCTAAAAGTAATGGCTTAGGAGAAAAAAGAAAGGAGCGATATCCATGGATTCCATCTACGAGATGGCACGCAGAAGGGGAGCATAATGTGGGAGCTAATTATTTCAATTACTATAACCATTACTGCTGCAGGCGTGTCAGGTGCCACTGAACCCCATGTATGACTGTTTTACTACCAAAAAGGCAATTGAGGGTTACCTTTTTGCTAGCATTGGGGCACAGGTCACTATTGCTGTGCACCGAACAGAGCCCAAGCAACAGGGGCGAGATGTGGTAGGACTTGCATCCCTTTTTTAAGCACTCTGCTTTTGGCCAGTGGAGTGGTCAGATGAGACAGGGCTGTAGGTATCATTAATGCGGAGGGTCCTTGGGGGTTAGTTGGTCCATCACACCACTGGGTCAACTAAACATCACAAAGTAGTGTAACTGGATTAGCAAAACCTGCATTATGGCTGTGTTGCCATCCTTTCTTGCTAGTATTAGGGACCTGCTGTGCCAGTGTTGCTTTGGGTTTTGGAGCCTGACCCAAAGGAGGGGAACATTGAAGTAGAGGAGACTCTTTAGCATGGACTGCAAGATGGTGAGAGGGCTGTGGGGCAAGATGGGGGCCTACGTTTTAACAAAGGGTAGAAGCAGCTCACTTCGTGAGGTAGTAGCTACTAGTGAAGCAGGTGCAGTGGTATGGAGGCTCAGGGGTGTGAGTGATGGGCTCACTGAATCAAAGCTGTGATTGTTTTACTTTACAAAAAGTGTCTGAGGTGCTCATGTTGCTTGTTAACATTAGGACCGAGTGTTCCCGCAGCTGCACAGGTTGGGAGAGCTGGATGAGGTTCTGGGATTTAACACATGAGTTTTTTTTCTGGTAGGACAGAGAGATTGTTTCAAGATTGGCGTTATGGCCAAGTATGGTGAAAGAGGCACAGGGATAGCATACTTACTACTCAGGGTGACAGCTGTCATTAGTGCATCAGGTGCAGTTGCATTGGGGCCCAGAAGTGTGAGGGACTCGTATCATCCCAGTGATGGGGAGCAGTGTTTTTTGGATGGTTTTTATTTTTGTTTGATTTATTTGTTCTTTTATATGTCTCACATTTAATATGGACTTTGAGCAATAGAGAAAGTACCCCTGAAATGATCTCCTATGCTCCACTCCCTGTGCTCAGCCCTGCATCTTCCACTCCTCAGCCAATCCTTGCCATACAGTTTTGAAGGGAGGTCCAGACTTAAAAACATTTTGCTCAGTGGCCGCTTAAAGCAAAAAAGTTTAAAAACCTCTTGTCTTTGTCTGCTGTTCTTGGACACATCCTTGGTCTGCCTACAACAATATTCCAACTGTTCCACTCCATTCCCTAATCTGGAGCCCACTTTTCCCTAGATCCATTTCCTTCAGTTTTCAAATCCGTCATAACTACATTGCACATCATTGTGACCAGTTTCTGAGGGGTTAGCCCTAGCCACCGTATTCTCCTCTATTTTGGTTCTTGAGGCAATGAGTGGAAACGCCTTTTTAACCAATTCTTTTAGTCTGTGGTACTGAAGTATATCCAAGGTTGCAGAGCTACTCTTACTAAGACATTCAGACCTGGAGATAAACATTTTGCCTTTATATTTGTCCTGCCAATATGTTGATGTTCCTACCCACCATGTTTGTCACCATGAGTTGTTTATCACATGTAACCGCTATTTTAGGGTTGCGTGCTAAGTATATATGTGTGAGTGCACTTTATCCACTTTATACAACATAGCCAGTCTAGACCATGCCCAAAACATGCAGTGGAATGTGTGTATTTTTTAATTCTGGGACTGATCGATTGTTTAAGTATTTAAGACTCATGTTTGATTGCTAATAAGAGGTTTTTTTTTGTGTGCATTTTAACAATTTCCTCAAACATTTAACAACTGTTCTTGGAAAAGCCAGACCTGTTGGCTTTATGAATTCATGTGAGAAAATTTAACAAATCAGTCTATAAAACATAAAGAATTGAATGTGACCAATTGTGTGATGAATCGGTCAACTTTTAGGTGTCCCGTATTCATTCCAATGGGAGTGCTTCCTAGAAGACTGAACGATATACTAAACGGGTAATAGCAGGAGGTGAACAAGAAATACTCCTCTATGTGGAGGCAAAACCGTCTGTGTGTGTATTTTTAAGAACTGATAACAATTAATCTTGCAGATTGTTTTACTGTCAAGGCAGACCTAAAAAGGAAACTTGTAGTTCATAGTGAGTGTGAATAATAACTTGAACACTCTGCTAAATCAGTTTGTAACTGATTTTTCTCCATGAAAAACGTGTAAAACTTCAAATTCATAATTTCGACATTTATTTCAGTAGTCCGTCCAGTATTTTCAAAATTACCAAATTCAGCATCTCTTAGAATGATGACTCTAGATGCATTTTCAAATTGTTTTTCAGTTTCTGAATATCGGTGGTGTTCCCACAATTTATTCAGGAGCTATATCTCATCGAACAGTTCCAACAAGATATGTCCACTAGGCTGTTAGTCAAATTTTTGGGGTCTAATTTTAAATCCCTTTTAAGCTTATGTGTTCTCTACAAAAGATTTAACCCCCAGATCAGTTACCCTTGAACCACTTTTTAATAAGCACAGCTAATCAGAATTAAACCCCCAGAGATAGTCTTGTCCCCCTCTTCCTCAACAAAAGAAATTAAGACCTATATTAATGTTTTACCCAATCCAATCACAGAAGTATTGTTTTCCTCTAACCCGAACCCAACTTTTTATCCCCCGTAGTACTTTAATGCATAAATCACGTTCCAAGGTAAAATCTAGTGTTTGTTCTGTCCCTCATATTCTTACAAACAATTGGGGGAACATTTTATTAAGATGACTCTGTAGTCTTCTTCTTGATGCATTTTATGTCCTTGAATGTCCTATTAACGACAACTAATAAAAGAAAGAAAATATTTTAATGTAACTTGAAAGGAAATGTTTGTGTTCATACAATTGTGCGAAGGATGAATGAGCTAGGTCAAGCAGTAAGGTGCAGCTGGGAATATGGGAATACGACAACAGTACTGATTTCTGCTAATAGCTTTGCAGTGAAGTCCTAAATGCAATGGCTGCTAAGTTTTTATAAGCTAGGGAGGAAACAACCTGCGTAATGTATGTATATTGTCTGGTGAACTATCTTCTCACCTGTATATTTGGTCTTAAATAAAGTTAGCAAAAATATTGTCCTATTGGGTGCGTATTTTCTATTGATTCCAGTGCCACATGATATTGAGCACTTTTTTTAATGCACGACCATATTCTCACTATGATATTCTGGTATCGCACTGTGAAGCAGTCCCTCTGGTAATATACTTAAATTATCGGTCAAGTTATTCTGTAATCCAATGAGAAGCACGAAGAGCTTAGATGTGCTGTAGCAATGACAACCATGTGGTCAAGAAAGGGAAATGGGATGTAAAGTCGGGTGTTCTGTGACAAAGATCTCAGTTGATGTGATCCAGGGATAACCTAGTTTCCTTATGTTTGTTCAACTGATTATTTTTCTTTCACCTAGGCTCTTTTTGATACACTAAGAAGATTAATCTGTACCCTTAGGAAGATGCATGGGATGTATAAATTCAGGCAGGCCTTTTTGCAATTCCTGCTAGGTCCCGTCATGCCATTTTTCATCTTAGCAACAGCTAGCTTTCGTTGGTTGTTTGCAGTGTTGCTAGTGCTTCTGCATAGTTGCTGTTACCATCTTGTGTTTTGTAACACCTTAATTGGTGTGACTGACTGGATTGCCAAACTCTGGGAGTTTCGGCTTCGGAATCCATGACTAAGCCTCGTATGTGCAATATCTTCTGTCAAGTGCAGTTAATCACTGCGCCACACCCATTCACACATGTTTTTGATGAGTTGTGTTAAACCTACCAGAGCAAATTACTCTAGCTCAGCTGACAGTGTCCTAAATGTAAGCAAATGTCACTCCATTCGGTCTCCTGAAAACAATTTGCATTAATACTGTGTGCCCAGCAACAATATTAAGCATGCTTAATGTTCTACAGCAATAACACATTACAATGGGTGGGGCAGAAAGATGGGATTTATGAAAAAGAGTAAGTTGCCATTGTATAAGCTTTATTTTTGAAACGGTGAAGAGGATACTTTTTTCCTTGTATAATACCTGAAAATGGTTATTTACTTGAGGGATGTTGGCTAATGTAGAAGTGGGAGCTATGCAAATAGTGTGGCTGCCACAACTTCTCCTTTTACCAGAATATTGTTTTGATGGGATGCGATTTTAAAATGTTTAGATTGATATTCTGATTTCAGAGTCCTTTTAACAAGGTCGTATCTGTGGATTTTTTTAAATTTCAAAATAGGACCCTGCTGTTTTCTGTTCATAGTCCGAGTAGGTACTGGAAGTAAAAGTTACAATTGCAGACTAACGTAGCACCATGAGAAGATGGTAATGTGCTACTGAGGGAGATAGCCATGTGCATGCAGAGACT
Organism: Lissotriton vulgaris; assembly: GCF_964263255.1. Taxonomy (NCBI): domain Eukaryota; kingdom Metazoa; phylum Chordata; class Amphibia; order Caudata; family Salamandridae; genus Lissotriton; species Lissotriton vulgaris. The sequence goes on from NC_141691.1 coordinate 1,578,744,428, forward strand.
ACTAGTGGTGTGCTGCAGGGTTGGCGGTATTGCATACCTGGTGGGGGACTGTGTGGTGGGTTTATATTGTAACCTTTGTGTTCTTGATACCATTGTGTTTCTGGAATTTCTATCAAGAGAATACTCGGCTTGCTTTGGGGGTGTGTGTATGTTTATAATTTAATGTAGATGGGTAGCACTGGGTGGCACATTCTGAATGAAAATTGAAAGCGTGCTTGTTCAAAACATTTCAGTGACATGGAAACATGTTGGGTGTAGTGCAATCTATTTGACATTATGTTCCCTCTCGAGTTGCTCGTCATTGTTGAATTGATCATTGATAGTTACAGAGATAAGCTTATCAGGCCCTCCAAGCCAAGTGTTTGGTAACAGACAGGCCTTATTGCTTTTGAAACTCCATTGTCTGAAGTTGTTGTTCTTTCTGGGAGAATGTTCCAGACCTTGGATGTATTTACTGCAAAGAAGTTCCCACCAGTGTGGGAAATATTAGAAGTCTGGCCTTTCTGGAATTTACGTTTCTTTTTAGGTGGTAGGCATGGAGTTGTGTTGTTGAAAGTGTGCTCTGGTGCCATAAATCAGCTATGCAGACTTCTTTGAATTAGATTTTTTGCCATTGAAGGACCGAGGTGGTAACATTACTGATGCCTATGTGTTCAACAGAGGTATTCAAAGTGAGGGTGTGCCCAAACCTTTCAGCTTTGTAGGTGCATTTCGGGTAGGGGTGGTGGTGGTGGTGGGGGGGGGGGGGGGTGGGTGGGTAAGAGGGTGCACCAATGCATTTGCTACTTGTAAATGAAGATGGCTTGGAAGCCCCACTTTGTCACTGTCTTCATTTGCATGGGGAAGTCGAAGAGCCTAAAAGTAAGAATGTGAACTGGTATCCTTGGGTCGTGGTGAGTGGAGTGCAGTGGCTGGGGTAGATATGTGGCTCAATAGAGCAAAATATTCGGTAGCTATTTCTTTCCCTTCATTTTCAGGTAATAGCATATAAGTAACGCAACAACTCAAAAGAAGGAACTAGAAGCTTTTAGGAGGTCCAGCATACATGTTAAATGAAAAATAAAAGCAAGTTAAACTAATCGGTGGGAAAGGTACTCTTTTGCATTGTGAATCCTCAGTTGGCTAATGCCATCACTATGTAGGGGGAAATAGTGGTTTATGTATTTATAGTGCTATGAGGACCCAGCCTGTGAAATAAATCACTGTGAAATTACTTATATGTATACTTCAGTAATGAGTAATCAGACTAGGCCTAGAAATATTTTTATAAGCGTCCATTTAAAGGACGCACGCAACAACTCCGCTGTTCACACCTTCACGTTATCTCTCAAAAAGAATAAGGGACTGATTGCAATCTTGGTGGATGGGATACTTTCTCACAAACATGACTGATGTCCCGACCGATGTATTACTAGTTCCATTATATCCTGTGGAACTTGTAATGCAGCGGACGGGATATCCGTCACGTTTATGTCCCATCCGTCAAGATTGTAATTAGTCCCTAAATCTTTGTCACGTTGTCGCTCCAAGTGATCCCATCATTTGAAGCCTATACTGGCTCCCAAGAAGCCTTATATTTGGTAATTAACCAGTTACATATATTTATATTTTGTTCAGGTAGTATGCAACCAGGTGAGGCTTGTTTCTTCTTTTGTTTTATGTCCCTCGCTCTGCTTTACAGCACAGGAGTTGCACCCCCTCCTTTCAAGCAGAGGCATTTCAATGACAACTTTAACCTTCACGGTATCGTTGTATTTAGCAAAGGGGTGAGTTCAGAGTTTGGTATGGAGGAGGCCAGCTGGGTTGCATTCATATGCAGTGCCCTCAACATCTTGACCTGCCTGTGGGGGCTTTAGAGTAGTGGCCCAAAAGAAAGGGGAAATGAGCCAGAGATGTGGGCGCTCATTTTTTGTTTGAAAGTGGATAGAGGCGGTGTCCTCCTGAGAGAAGCCCCTGGGAAAGGAAAGTTTATATATATGTGACATGGGGGACCCGGACGAGGGCCCCCCGGGTATGCCTATTAACTTCTCTACTCTCTTTGTGCAGCACACAGAGACCTGGAACACTCCGGATGTCGTCCGACGCCGGCCCGATATGGAGAACAGGCAGCCATACACCTTTAAGGGGGCGGATCCGGAATGGCGGCACGCCCTCACCGAAGAGGTAAAACCCATCCCCGAGTCCAACCAGGGGTGCGAGACACCCGGAGGCGGAGTAGGAGACTGGTGGCGAGAGCGGAGCGGAGTGGACGGAGGACGAGGATCGGAGAACGGAAGAGGACGAGGATCGGAGGACGGAGGACGAAGAGAAAGAAGAGCGTAGGACGGAGGCGGAGGACGTGGTGGAACATCGGAGGAAAGACGAGGGATACGGACCGGGACCTCGGAGGAGGACGGGGGAAGAACTTCAGGCGGAGCGGAGTTCCGAGGAGGCTTCAGGAGAGAAGGCGGCGCCAGGTTCGAAGGTCGACGCTGAGGGCGACTACAGCTTCAAGCCAGGAGGCATTGTGGACCGCGCTTCGCCCAGCCACACTAACACGGAAGTGTGGCTCGACCAGGTACGGTCCAGGTTCAGCGGGTGGGCGGGCATTAGACGAGGCAAGCCCCCCTGAATGCACGAGACCCCTACTGCACACCCCCCCCCTTGTTTTTACACGGGGTCACGTCACTGATAAGGGGTACGGGTTTCACGTGTGTTTCCTCACTCCCTTTCCCTGCGAGCAAGTGTCGCACCGACCAGTTTGACTGAGACAATTTCCTTTCTTTTTCATACCGGCACACCGAGGATATCGAGACGGTGGGGAGAAGGCCTACAACTCCCAGGAGGCAGTGGGACCGACGGCCCGGAGGGTGAAGAACCACCACGGAAGAATCAGAACAACCCCTACCATTCTACCGAGTGCCTGTGCAGAAACGCAGACTTATTAAGATAATAAAACCCGCACTACCCCGACAACCTGTGTCAGTGAATCTGTTTGAGACACCACCCGAAACCCCACAAGTGGTGGAGAATGCGGGCACCCCGGAGGTAATCATCGAGGATACAACGATGGATGCGATCCTGCAGGCCCTCGTGAAGGGACAAGAGCAGCTAGCATGGGCGGTAGAGCAGCAACTTGCCGCCGCCCAACTGGACAGAGACACGTTTCGGAGTACAGTGGTTAAGCAGCTAGAGGGAATGAGGGGTACCGGTGACCCAGCCAGTCTCCCTGTCCGGGAGAGCCGGGCCCCCCCTACTCCCGCAGGTATTTCGCTGCAGAAATACGTCAGCGGGGAGGACCCGGACGCATTCCTGACTAACTTTGAAAGGGTGGCTCTGGCATGTGGATGGCCTCTGGACAAGTGGCCGTTTTTCTTAGCCCCCTTGTTGAACGGGGAGGCACAGGCAGCATATCAGGTCGCTAACCGCAATGGTATAACGCCGTATGCCCAGATCAAAACCATAATACTGGATCACCTAGGCTTGGACTCTGAAGCCTACAGGGTGCGGTTTCGAAAGGAAAGGGGGCAAGCCGGCGACAATCCCAAAACATTGTTTTTTCGATTGAAAACCGCAGCGGACAAATGGCTTACCCCGACAACAAGCTCCAAGGAATAGATCATGGACAAAATATACCTGGAGCAATACCTCGAAGCCCTCCCCTACGGGACACAGCGGTGGCTGCGTCAGCATTCCAATTTAACTACAACCCAGGCAATGGAGATGGCCTCCACCTATGCCAGAGCCCAACCACGTCTACATAATGTTGAACCTTACAGACCAGCAAAGGGCCCGACAAGACCCGAACGCAGAGTACGGGCTCCGCCGGGACTACTTCCTCCCCCACCACGACCATCGGCTGTGGAACATCCCCCATTCCGGGGTCCGCAGTGCTTTGACTGTGGACAGTGGGGACACATAGCTCGCTTATGCCCCCAGAAACGGACCCCGGAAGAGCCGATGGACATCAACTATCTCCCCAAGGCGGTGCTGTATTCAGCGGAACTAGGAGGCTCCTTCCACGTGAGTGTTGCTGTCAATGGGGTGGTGGTCAGGGCACTCCTTGATTCCGGGTGTAAACAGTCGGTGATCCAAGGGTCTTATGTGAAGCCTCTGCAACTGGTGCCTGACACCAGCGTCTTCATAAAATGCGTACACGGGGATGTGAAGGAGTACCCGGTCGCACACCTCCCCATTGGGCTGGAGGGAATGGAAATGTTGGTTGTAAAAGTGGGGGTACTGGACGCCCTGCCTGAACCCCTGATCCTGGGTACGGATAATCCCCATTTCCTGAACTTATTCAAAGGCCGCCTACGCCAGGACAGCGACAGTGAGGTAGCGTACCTACTCTCCTGTCCACGGGACCCTGGGAGGGAGACAGGAGTTTTCGCTTCGCCCAGGCCAACGATGACTCCCTCGTCAACGCTTGGGAGCAGGCACACAGCGGACTAACCAACACCTCCCCCAGTTACCCCCGTTTTCTGATCAAGGAGGATCTACTGTACCGACAGGCCTCTCGAGAAGACCCGATGCAATTGTTGGTGCCGGCCTGTTTTCGGGAACAGATCATGTTCTATGCGCATACACACCTGTTGGCTGGCCATATCGGGAGTGAGAAAACCACACAAAATGTACTCAGGAACTTCTACTGGCCGGGTATCTACAGTGATATAAAAAAAACACTGTCACGTGCGATCTTTGTCAGAAAAAAAATACCCAGAGACCTCCCGCGGTGCCTTTGCAACCTCTTCCGGTCATAGGAACCCCCTTTGAGAGGGTGGGTATGGACCTAATCGGTCCATTAATGCCCACCAAAAAGGGCTTCAAATACGCTCTCGTCATCGTGGATTACGCCACTAGGTTCCCAGAGGCGTTTCCACTAAAGGCCCCTACGTCACGGAACATTGCCGACAAATTTCTTGAACTTTTCTCTCGAGTGGGGTTCCCTAAAGAGATCCTCACGGACCAAGGAACCCCATTCATGTCTAAGGTTATGAAGGAAGTGTGCCAATTGTTAGGACTACACCAGATTAAAACATCCGTGTACCACCCGCAAACGGACGGATTAGTGGAACGATATAACAGGACCCTAAAGACAGTCCTAAAGAAAATGATCACCGTGAATCACACAGACTGGGACGCTTTGTTACCACTGGCCCTGTATGTGATCAGGGGCCAGAGACAAAGTAGTCTCGGTTGTTCATCATTCGAAATGCTTTATGGGAGACAACCCAGAAGCCTGTTGGACATGACAAAGGAAGTATGGGAAACAGAACAAACAGGAGAGACCAGATCTCTTCTCGAATACAGTACAAACTTAAAGAACAAGTTGGGAAAAATCAGAGAACTTGCCTTTACCCACTTGGAAGAAAGCCAGAAGCAACAACAGGTACAATATAACAAAGGAAAAAAATGGAGATCCCTACGCATTGGAGATTGGGCCCTAGTACTACTGCCCTCAACGTCCAAGAAATTCCAAAATGAATGGCAGGGCCCCTTTGAAGTCACAGAGACGATAGGGAAGACGACGTACCGTTTACGTCTCTCAGCAAAAAAATCCCAGATATTCCACATAAATTTGTTGAAGAAATGGCTGGGAACAAATCCAGTGACAGCCCATCTGGTAACCACAAACAAGACGGACCCAACAACCACCCTGGATGATTTGTTTATCAACGAGGAGCTGTACAAGGACGAACAGGGCGGACTCCGCCAGGTATTGAAGGAGTTTGCTCCTATATTCTCCGACCTCCCAGGAAGAACCACCCTAGCGGAACATAGGATCGATACGCCTGCCGGTATCACAGTCAAACAGCGTCCATACAGGATACCCGCTGCCAAAAGAGAAGCAATCGCAAGAGAGGTGGAGGAGATGCTCAGGTTAGGCGTGATACGGCCGTCCAGGAGTGAGTGGTCATCACCCATTGTCATGGTGCCAAAACCTGATGGCAGTAGCCGTTTTTGTATGGACTTCCGTGCTCTGAACGCGGTATCTGCATTCGATTCATACCCCATTCCCCGTATAGATGAGCTCATCGAGAAACTCGGGGACGCAAAGTACATAAGCACACTAGACCTGACCAAGGGGTACTGGCAGGTACCCCTACGGGAGGAAGACAGAAAAAAAACAGCATTCGCAACACCTGAGGGACTATACGAATTTACTGTCTTACCCTTTGGCCTGCACGGAGCCCCCGCCACTTTTCAGAGGCTCATGAATACGGTCTTACGGGGACATCATCGGTATTGCTCTGCATACCTAGATGACATTATCATTTTCAGCCCCTCATGGGAGGACCACCTACACCATCTCGGTATTGTGCTACAGCTGCTAAGAACCGCCGGCCTACACGTGAACTCCAAGAAGTCCAGAATAGGATTCCATAAGGTCAAATATTTGGGATACCTCCTGGGACATGGTGCCATCGAACCGCAAATAGAAAAAGTGAGGGCCATAGCGGACACCCCTTTCCCGAAAAGCATGAAGGATATGCGAGGCTTTTTAGGCTTGGTAGGTTACTACCGGAGATTCATACCAGCTTTTTCAGAGGTGGCGGCACCCCTGACCGATACCCTCAGGAAAACAAAAACCGGCACGGACTACCACAGCCCCACACCGGCCATGTGGAAAGCCTTCCAAACCCTAAAAAAGGCTGTCACCACAAGTCCTGTGCTGACGTCTCCCGATTTCAACAAACCCTTTATCTTGAATACGGATGCTTCGGACTTCGGCATCGGGGCTGTTTTATCCCAGGACACGGGGGAGGGGGGCATTCAACCCATCCTGTACATCAGCAGGAAGCTGTTCCCAAGGGAGGTCAGGTATCCTACCATCGAGAAGGAGTGCCTTGTCATCCGGTGGGCGGTGGACAAGCTACGCTACTATCTGGAAGGGCGTACCTTCCTCTTGTACACTGACCATGCCCCTCTGTTATGGATGGCAAGGAACATTTCGAATAACCCACGAGTCATGCGCTGGTTCCTGGCCTTGCAACCCTTCCGGTTCCAGGTCCGGCACCAGAAGGGGTCTGATAATATCAATGCGGACTTCCTGTCTCGGTATCCTCTCCCCGATCGGGAGATTCCTAGGGGGGAGGTGTGTGACATGGGGGACCCGGACGAGGGCCCCCTGGGTATGCCTATTAACGTCTCTACTCTCTTTGTGCAGCACACAGAGACCTGGAACACTCCGGATGTCGTCCGACGCCCCCCCCGATATGGAGAACAGGCAGCCATACACCTTTAAGGGGGCGGATCCGGAATGGCGGCACGCCCTCACCGAAGAGGTAAAACCCATCCCTGAGTCCAACCAGGGGTGCGAGACACCCGGAGGCGGAGTAGGAGACTGGTGGCGAGAGTGGGGAGAGAGCGGAGCGGAGTGGACTGAGGACGAGGATCGGAGAACGGAAGAGGACGAAGAGGAAGAAGAGCGTAGGACGGAGGCGGAGGACGTGGTGGAACATCGGAGGAAAGACGAGGGATACGGACCGGGACCTCGGAGGAGGACGGGGGAAGAACTTCAGGCGGAGCGGAGTTCCGAGGAGGCTTCAGGAGAGAAGGTGGCGCCAGGTTCGAAGGTCGACGCTGAGGGCGACTACAGCTTCAAGCCAGGAGGCATTGTGGACCGCGCTTCGCCCAGCCACACTAACACGGAAGTGTGGCTCGACCAGGTACGGTCCAGGTTCAGCGGGTGGGCGGGCATTAGACGAGGCAAGCCCCCCTGAATGCACGAGACCCCTACTGCACACCCCCCCCCCTTGTTTTTACACGGGGTCACGTCACTGATCAGGGGTACGGGTTTCACGTGTGTTTCCTCACTCCCTTTCCCTGCGAGCAAGTGTTGCACCGACCAGTTTGACTGAGACAATTTCCTTTCTTTTTCATACCGGCACACCGAGGATATCGAGACGGCGGGGAGAAGGCCTACAACTCCCAGGAGGCAGTGGGACCGACGGCCCGGAGGGGGAAGAACCACCACGGAAGAATCAGAACAACCCCTACCATTCTACCGAGTGCCTGTGCAGAAACGCAGACTTATTAAGATAATAAAACCCGCACTACCCCGACAACCTGTGTCAGTGAATCTGTTTGAGACACCACCCGAAACCCCACTATATATATATATATATATATATATATTACCTACTGGCGGTCGCCAGTAGGTAGGTATAGTTGGGATTGTTTTCCATAGGGAATCCGCAACATTCTAATGGGAATAACTTTGGCGCCGGTTGAGGAATCTGCCTGAAATTTCCTGAAATTTGCCTCGCTGCGCTCCGCTCCTTCCCTGAAAGTTTGGGGGGGATTCGTCAAGCGGGGGCCGAGACAAAAGGGGGTCCCAAAACGTGTTTTCCCCATGTTAATTTTCATAGGGCGGTTGGACTCACTTTTAGACCGAACGGCTGAATGGATTTCCACCAAACTTGGCAAAATTGTAGGGACTAGCAGTCCGATGTGCCTTTGCTATGTCTCAAGATATGTGCTCCAGTGGATTTTGAGTAATTTAGGTTAAAAAAAATATATATATCTATAAGAGCGCACCGGGACGCGCTCCAGCGCGCTACGCGAGTTCGCGAGCGGAAAGATGATTGGCTCTCGGGGTCTGTCAACATTCCAAACAATCCGGAGCGGCCGCCATCTTGTGTCTCGGTAGGATCGAGACACAAGAGGTGGCAAAAACAAAGGGGGAAATTACCAAAAGGGGGCAGGGTAGAACCCCCCCCCCCCCCTGCCCCCTTAGGTTTGATGTGGGGACCATAAAAGGGCCCCGCGGGGCCACATTTTTTTTTTCTTTCGATTTGCGTGGGGGGAGCGCCTGGTACGCGCACCAGGGAGCGTACCGGGGAGCGTACCTTAGGGAAAAAAGAATGACAGATTTTTTTTTAAATGTAGCATTTTTTTTATAAATTGGAGGTAGTTCTAAAAACTGTTTTTTTATTTTTTTTGTTTTATATTTTTTTATTTTTTTGAACATTTTGTACTTTTTTATGTTTTTATGAACAATTTTATATTTTTGGGGGGAATTTTCATGGGGACAAACAAAAAACAGGGAATTGTAAACGGCTCAACTGGAGCAAAAAAAATCAGGAAAAAATTAAGGTTTCTTTAGGCACTTGTGGTTGTCACCAGCACGGTTGATGAGTTTAACACTTTGCTCACCATAGCAAATGGTACGCCCACAAAATATGCAAACAATTTTGGAATTTCCAAACTGGGTTTGGATGTTTGGAACCATCTCCCTTGTCTCTGGTCCTGATGGAGTCGGTTGGGTACTTTGGGAGGTGCTGGGAGAAGATTGGGGAAGGTTTCTGGTCCGTTATCTGACCTCTGCCGCACTATAGTTGTTAGGGTGCCGGCGTTGCATGTGGCGAATCATGGTGTTGTTTCCAAAAGAATATTTTTGGACAGGTTCCCCCTGGAAAGTACAGTGCTACAGATCAAACAAGTAACCTTTGGCGCATTTACTTTCTTGAGGCCCCTTGGGATTTAAAAAAATTCCCACACAATGTGCTCCTTTGGCTTGTAGGGGTAGTATCTTCTGGCAGGTAGCGCCGCCTCTCCTCCTCCTCCTCCTCCTCCTCCTCCTCCTCCTCCTCCTCCTCCTCCTCCTCTTCTTCATCTCCACCACTGTGGTGTTCCTCTTGGTGGTGGTGGTGGTGGTGGCTGAGATGCTCCTGCTGCTACTGTAGCCATTTCTCAGTACAAATAGGTACTAATAGGTCTGGAATCAGGTCTTCCTCAACCAAAGTACAAAGTGAGAATGAGGAAAAAAGGTGGGGGCTTTCATCATTAGGAAAACAAAACTGTCCTGAACCAATAAAAAGTGTTATTTTCAGGTCACATGACCCGACGTGCTTACGCTACGCGCCCAGGGGCGCGCCCCGGGGCGCTTACGTAGTGCAATCGTATGCGCTCGGGTGCTTCCGGGTGCGCTTACGCTGTGCGATTTACGCGGACGCGGCTACGCGATAGGTCACAATGTTTTCGTTCGCTGCAATAGTGCTAACGGGACGCTCACCGGTATGCGCACCGGACACGCCGCAAGACTGCGCTTACCGGTGCGCTCACCGGTACGCGCACCGGGAGCGCTCAAGGGCAAAAAAAAAATATATATATATATATACGTATAAAAAATAGTATTACATAAATATACAATATAGGATTCATTATAAAAAATATTATATTTGATAACAATAGAAATTTGCTATTAAAAAAACTTTGAAATTCACTGAAAAAAACATAGGTTTGAGGCCCTATATATATAGTTAGGAATTAGCATTTGAAAAACCTATGAAACTCACTGAAAAAAACCTTAGGTTTCACACCAGTTATAGTTAGCTGGAAATTTTACTGACATAAAACCATTGAAATTCCCACGCTCTAGTTAGGTGGACTCACTATACCTTGCGCGCCTGCAATGCACTGCTGATGACGTCGCATATTACATCACTCATGACATGGTCAGTGACATCACTCATGACATCACTGATGTCACCATCCTTGTGACAGTGACAGACCTCCTTTCAGTGTAATGTAACCCTTGAAACAAATATTCAAAAATAGAAACTAACATTTTTAAAAAAAATGGAGATACCCATACCAGTTACAACAACCAATTCAGTAATTCCACCATCTATATACACATCCACTCATTCAGCAACAGTTCTATATAGTCACTCATACATATACTCACTTATCATATGTAGTGATACACATACACTGACAGTCATCCAAAAGTTACTCACACACATACTCACACATGCAAATAAACTATTGAACATCCATTTATTTGCATATACAATTATACACACACTAGCACATTACTTCTAAGGAAACTTACACATACTTACTCTCATAAACAATCACTTATAGAAACACATACTTATTTAAACAGGAACTCTTTCAATCTCTCACTCTCACATATACTCACTTATATACATCAATACTCACATATACTAGAATAAAACCTATGTAGTTACTCATAAAGACACTAGTGAGACAGTCATTCACTCACTAACACACACATATACACACTCATCCACCCATACAGTCCTGCACATATGCTGTCTTCAAAACACATACAAACAGTGAGTTAGTCATTGATGCATCTATGTGCTAAGTTACACCCCCACCAAACCATACAGACACTCCTACTGATGCTAAAAAACATCTAATAACACATATACACACACATGTAGCTACTCACCAACCCATGCAGCCACTTATACACAAAGTGAAACACTGAAACAAACATTTAAATATTTAAACAATACTTGCTAATATATGTATTCACTAAGATACACTTAATAAGCCAGCTAACCAATCAATTAAAAAAAAAAATCCATTAAGACGCTTATTTAAACAATTATTCTTCCATCGACCTTTACATATACATATATAAAACATATTTATTTTTCAGAAAGACACACATTCACTGGATGGTGTCATCAGTGATGTCATGAGTGATGTCACTGACCATGTCATGAGTGATGTAATATGTGACGTCATCAGCAGTGCATTGAAGGCGCGCAAGTTATAGTGAGTCCAACTAACCATAATTTATTTATTTATTTATTTTGAGATTTATAGAGCGCCTGGTGACCCGAGGGCATCCCCGCGCTATAAAACTGTAAAATTCAGGACAGGCAAAAACCAGGAACTATTTGGGGAAGAGGAGGGTTTTGAGTTTTTTGCGGAAAAGTGCGTGGCTAGGTTCCAGACGCAGCAGGCGAGGGAGGGCGTTCCATTTAGAGGCAGCCTTAACCGAGAAGCGGCGTCCACCGGTACGCGACTTCTTGAATCTTGGGACTGTGGCCAGATGTTCGTTGTCCGAGCGAAGGTTTCGGTGGGCTTTATAAAGTGTAATCATATCTTTGAGGGTGGCAGGTCCAACCCCATTGATGAGTTTGTGCGTGATGCACATGGCCTTAAACTCCACTCGCTGGCGGACCGGAAGCCAGTGCAGAGATTTGAGGGCCGGTGTGGTATGGGCTCTGGGAGGAAGGTTGAGAATGAGTCTCGCCGCGGCGTTTTGTGCGCGCTGGAGTTTGGCCAGGGTGGTTTCAGGAGCGCCGAGGTATGCGGCGTTGCCGTAGTCCAGACGTGCTAGTATGAGCCCTTGAACTAGAAGTTTCCTGGACAAGGGGGGCAGGAGGGGGAGGATCTTGCGAATTGAGCGGAGAAGGCCAAAGCAGGTCCCCGCGGTCTTGACTGCCTGGGTCTTCAAAGAGAGGTCCTGCTCCAACCAGAAGCCCAGTGTCTTAATTTCTGTCTTGGGTGTGGGGATGTCACCAAAGGAATCCGGCCAGACTGAGGGAGGGACGGAGGACCATTTGTTGCCCAGAAGCATGATTTCTGTTTTTGTCCCGTTCAGCTTCAGCGAGGATTCGCACATCCAGGTATGTATGTCTTGCAGGCAGTTGAGTAGGATTTCAGGGTTATTGTCCAGCTGGGAAAGAGAGACGACGAGTTGTGTGTCGTCGGCATAATTGACTATTTTTATCCCATAGGGGGTGACCACATCCTCCAACGGGGCCATGTAGACATTAAACAGGGTGGGACTAAGCGAGGACCCCTGGGGCACACCACATGTGAGCGGAAGGGGGTCTGAGCGGGAGTTGCCGTCCCACACCTGAAATGTGCGACCCGAGAGGAAGGATTTGATCCAAGCATGTGCGGTTCCCACAATTCCTGCCTTGGCCAGGCGATGGAGGAGGACACGGTGGTCCACCGTGTCGAACACGGCACTGAGGTCCAGGAGGATCACTGCCACTGATCCTCCTGAATCCAGGATACACCTAGCCTCCTCGATGACAGAGAGGAGTGCGGTGTCTGTGCCGTGGCCCGGCCGGAATCCGGTTTGTGACTGACGTAACATTTTATTCGTCTCGAGGAATTGTGAGAGTTGCACGTTGACTAATTTCTCAGCCACCTTGCTGAAGCAGGGAAGGAGCGAAATGGGTCTATAGTTGGCCATATCGTCCGGGTTTAGGTTGGGTTTCTTCAGCAAGGCCTTGACAACTGCGCCCTTCCATGAGGAGGGCACTATGCCTTGGGCCAGAGATGTGTTAATCAGATCCCTGATGGTAGGTGAGGTGCTGGGAGAAACAGTTTTTAAGAATCTGACGGGTGCCGGGTCCAGGGGGGATCCACTTCTCATTTTGGCCAGCGTGGTGGTGACCTCATCGAGGGAGACTCCTCTAAAGGAGGACAGCCGCGGGCTGGTAGAGCAGGCGTCTAAATCCATCGGGATGGGGGGGGCTGATAGGGGGGAGGGACTCCAAGATCCTCGTGATTTTGGAATCAAAGTATGAGGCTAAGTCCTTGCATCTGTCCGGCGGGGGAGGAGAGGCAGCGGGAGCTGAGGGAATGTTGAGTAGTTCCTTAACTATCAGGAAGGATTCTTTGGCAGAATTGGTCGCATTTTTAATTCTGTTGTTGTAAAAGGTGGTCTTGGCTAGTTTAATGGCCGATTTATAGCGTCTTACTGCTATGTTATAGATGTCTTTTTTATTATGTAGCCATTCTTTCCTCCACAGTCTTTCCATAATGTGGGAATTTCAATGGTTTTATGTCAGTAAAATTTCCAGCTAACTATAACTGGTGTGAAACCTATGGTTTTTTCAGTGAATTTAATAAGTTTTTTAAAAGCTAATTGTTCAGTGAATATATATATATATATATATATATATATATATATATATATATATATATATATATATATATATATATATATATATATATATATATATATATATATATATATATATAATAATTCTCTCTGAGGACAACTCCTCTGTCCATATAAATATCTCCTACTCGCGGTCGCCAGTAGGTAATTAAAGTTAGGACCAAAGTTTCCATGGGAAAAGCAGTTTTTGTTTTGCCAATAATTCTGGCACCTCTCGACGAATCTTCACGGAATTTTGAGAAAACTACCCCTTTTTAATTCATTTGCGGTTGAAAGTTTCTAGGTGATACATCAAGTGGGGGCCGAGTTAAAAAGGGGTCTCAAAACATTTTACCCATGTTATGTTTATGGGGTTTTTCAATTTTTTTGAATGAGACTGAAGCCCAAACCTCTGAATGGAATTTCACCAAATTTGGCAGAACGCTAGATGTTGGTCCTGAAAGCTTGCTTTTTGTGAATTGGTGTATATCTGTTGAGTAGTTTCAGAGAGATTTAGGTTTAAAAAATATAGATGTCTGGCAGCCCATAATCCTACTGAAATTTGATTGGCTGCCAACACTTCAACCAGGAAAAGTGGGCAGCCATCTTGTAGAACCGAGTCCACAAAAAATATTTAAAGAAAAAGGGGCAGGCTAAAAACACCCTGACCACCTAGGCCTCTTGAGGAATGTCACCGGGACGCCGCAGCTCCCAAAAGTAATGTTTACAAAACCATTTTGGTTGGAACCACGCGAATATAAAAAGAAAAAAACATTGACTCCCACACTTAATTCATTATACGCCCCTGGGTGGGCCAGGTCCGGGTGGGGGAATTTTTTTATAATGGAGGGTGGGCACACAGGCACACCCTCCCTCCTAGGGCTCCTTATGCCCCAGGGAACACCACCTCCCTGGGGCTTTATTGATGGAGGTCCTTCTGGCCACCCCAGCTGTCCTGGGGACTACAACCTCCCATGGGCTTATTTCCTTTTAAATGGGGTGGGCCCCCTCGGAACCCCAGCCCTGGGTACTGCTACCTCCCGAGGGCTTTATTGTAAATTATTGCGGGTGGGGGCCTTCAAGGTCCCCATCAAAGGCAGCGCTTGCCCTGGGTGGGACCATGGGGATGGGGTCCCCGGGGCCGAAAACAACCCGGTAGAGCGCCATGCCCCCCTCACCTGTTATCTAATTTAATGAGAACAAATAAATGGCAGGCCCCAGGGGAATTAGTTCCCAGGGCTAAAATCGGCCCAGGGACGGGCGTCCACACGGCCCCCCTTCCCATCAGCCCAGGGAAAGAGGCCACGCGGCCCCCTCCCCATTGTAAAACTGCCTGGCCTTGTGGGATGGGGTCCCTGGGGCCAAACACGGCCCAGAGAAGGGGGGGCGGGGCACATGGCCCCCTTTCTTTATAATTAAAAAAATATATATTCTACCAACCCACCGTCGGATGTTCCGCCCCCTTTCTGTACCAATCTGCAATCCCGCCTCCTGGCCCGATGCTGGTTGAGGGATGAAGTCTCTTGGCCGCTGATGGTCCTTGGGGACAACAAAACCTCCTGTAACCTCCAGTAAATCCCACACAGTAGGATTGCTAAGAGCATGTTGGAGGCCACTCCCCCTTTCTCCACCAGTCTGCAAACACATCTCTCTGGGGGGATGAATCTCCCTTGCCTCCTGAGGGCCTCAGGATTAAAGTGGACTTCTTCCCTCAACCAGTAGTGCACCACGAGGTGCGCTTGCAGAATGGTGGAGAAAGAGGGCCTTGCCTCCAAAGACCTCTCAGCAATCCCACTATGTGGGACTTACTGGAGGTAGCAGGAGGAGTTGTTGGCCCCAAGGACGTCCTTTGGGCCAGCTACCCATCCTGTTACCTTCAGTATGTCCTACACTGCGGAATTGCTGAGAGGGCATTGTGTCCGGCTCCCTTTCTCTACCACTCTGCAAACACACTTCTTGGTGCTGTACTGGTTGGGGAAGGAAGTCCTCTTGGATGCTGAGGGACCTTGGAGGCCAAGAAGCCCTCGTGGTAATTTGTTACTCCTACACAGCAGGATTTCTGAGAGCTGGTCAGAGGCCCACCCCCTTTCTCCACCACTCTGCAAATGTCATTCCTACTTAATAAAAAACAAACTAGAAATTCACTGATAAAAATGAAAGGTTACAGGGATGTTATTGTTAGTCTCAGGTTTCACTTGTACAAAACCAGAGAGATTCAGCAGTTATAGTTAGCTGAGCTAACTATAACTCACGCCACCACAATGCACTGTAGTGTCTTGCCCTTCCTCGTGATATTGTAGGCACATGCACTATCCCTGCGTTCTAATGTGGAAAGACTTGGGACTAGAATGTTTAGCCATAAACTCAGTCAGTTGCCTCTGAACTCTGAAGGATGAGGTCTCTTTGAATCTATGTGACAATAAACTACTCTTGGATATCCTCTCTCTGCCTGGCTACTTATTCCTACAACCTTACTTCATTTGGCGACGATGGAACTGGATCACACCCACTGCAAGAGTCCATAAGAGACCTCAACTCAGCCTGTTTAATTTTAGCCGTTTTACCAACTAGCAGCTACCATCTATCAGCTTTCACCCAGAGTCCATTTCAACTCTTCACCCGGTTAATTTTTCAACTACATTCCAGCGCACACCTCAACTTTAAAACTTTATAAACTTTATAAAAATATTTGCATCTTAAAGAACTCAACTTATTTTGGGCGGCTGAAGCGGGAAGCTTTTTACAGCTTCTTTGTGTAAAACAGACTGAACTCCTTTTTAAAAAGGGAAGAGAGGAGGAAAGCTAAATTTGGCATAACAACGTCGTTGTATTTCTTTGAATCTACCTGTAAACCGCTCGTGCATTATTGCTATGACGTATCTTCTGGAATCTTCAAGTGCAGGCATCTTTCTTCGGAAAGAAGAATTCTCCGGCTTCTTCTTCCACGGAACTCGCCTCTGTACCACGTCATCCCTAAGCAGCATCTCTACGTCTGCGCGTCACGTTTTCAGCGACGTCATCAGCGCCATCTTTGTTTCCTCCTGTGAAGCTTCACAGCGTCGCTGATCAGCACAGCATCGCTGATTAGCAGATCTTCTTATCATTTATGCATTAAAAGTTTTAACGCTTTCGTCAGCATAGCACCGCTGATCAGGAGAACATCGCTGATCGGCACAGCGGATCTCTTGGAAGCTGATCAGCAGTTATGTTATAAAAATGTATATAGCGCGCAGCTGCCCCAGCGAAGGGGCGTCCCGGCGCTGACTCCAGAATAAGAAACCATGAGCGAAGTAGTGAATAGGCACCTCCAGAGGAATTTTACGGGAATAAATGAGTTTTTATGGCTTTTTACTAAAAAGGGACAGACTTTCAATTTCTCTAATGTAAGTAGGTAGAGCGTTCCAAGCTTTAGCTGCAAGAACGCGGAAAGAGCGTCCTCCCGCTCTACTACGTTTGAACCGAGGAACTTCGACCAGATTTTGGACTCAGAACGTTCCACTTCACAACTCCACAAGGTTAATCCGGCTGTTTCGGCTCTGTATATTTCACGCTGATCAGTACAGCTGCACTTCTCTTCACAACATCACTGATTAGCACAGTATCTCCTTCACGTGCTGATCTCCTTTCTTCACGACGTCCATCCTCGAGTAAGGTGCACATTCTTCTGCATCTTTCAAGCTCCACACAAGGTACTCTGTGTCTTTTAGACACCTTTTCATGTATTCTTAACAACGCGCTGATCTACACAGCTAATAGTAGATCAGATCTTTTAGCGTTATTCACTTATACTCATGTTTTTGTTTTGCTTGTTGTTCTATAGGTTGCTTAATTCTTGAAAAATTGTACAAGGAACACTTATTTGTGTCAGATATTATCTTCACGGTATGTTTTCTTAGTTTAAGTCTTTCTTGCCATTATATTTAACATACTTTTATTTTACTCATTCTTTTCCAGCAAAACCTATCTTTCACGCCTTGTTTCTACATCATGCAAAATGTCACAGCCCCGCTGTTTTTTCTCTCTGAGCCTGGCGATCCAACAATTCCCTGGCTCAAATGGAAAAAAGTGTTTGCTCATTATGCTAGGGTGTGTGACACCTCTTTAAGCGCAGAAAGAAAAGCGTCTATTTATGCACTGCTTAGGCTCAGAAGGACAAGATGTCTTTGAAAACCTTCCTGAACTGCCTAATAGCGAAGGTGATTCTCTTAATGAATATGAGATATGTATAAGAAAATCGGACATACACTACCTTCCAAAATGAGTATGGTGTTAAAGAGATTTCATTTTGGTAAGAGAATACAAAGGCAGGA
Organism: Lissotriton vulgaris; assembly: GCF_964263255.1. NCBI lineage: Eukaryota > Metazoa > Chordata > Amphibia > Caudata > Salamandridae > Lissotriton > Lissotriton vulgaris. Next base: position 1,578,762,386 of record NC_141691.1, read on the forward strand.
CGAATCTGTGGAACAATATGTAACATCACTTCGAAAGCTTGCTTCTACTTGCTCTTTTGGTAACAATTTAGAAGAGCGTCTCAGAGATCAACTAATGATAGGTTCTTCTCTAGAGAAAGCAAAAGATAACTTGTGGCAAAAGATAATCCCTCTTTACAAGAAGTTATAACTGCCTTAAAGTTGCATGAGCATTCTAATTTGTGTGCAGAAACCAATCGCAAGAACGTTTCTGATGAAAGAAGAACTCTACTAAAGGTAAAGAAATTAAAACCACCACCACCAGTTCTGTAGTTCCACTTAAAGTTTCTAATTCTGAGAATATTGGCAGCACCAAAGCCTCTGATCCCAATACTAAATCCACCTTCAAATGTTTCAGGTGTGGAAATCTGGGACATTTATCGAATTCTAAAGCGTGTCCTGGTTGGAAAGCTACCTGTTCTATCTTCAAGAGAAAGGGGCATTTTTCTAAGTGTTGCAGGTCCAGCAAGAATCAAAAAAAGATAAGGGTAGTTGATGTATATGATCAAGCGGAAGAAGAATCTGTTGTTTGTCAAGTTGGCAGTCTCAAAGCAGAAAGTTCTGCTGAAAGTCCAATAGAAAAAGTGTCTATTAACCCCTTCGAGGCTAATGACGAGCTGGGCTCGTCATGGCGCTTACCTGCCGTGCGCGGATGACAAGGCCAGCTCGTCATAAAACAATGAAAAACAATAAAACCCAGCGCAGGACGGGAAAACGCCTAGCAGCCATGGGGTTAATGATTGTGAGGTTTACATGCTTTTTGACTCGGGGGCAAGAATTACACTGATACCTAAACCTTTCTTCTCTAAAAATCTCTTGAACAAGGTTACATAATTCAAGCCTGACATAATCTCCAGGGGTTATGCTGGTCAAATAATAGATCTATGTGGTTACTTCAAGGGTACTATAGATTTTAAAGTTAGGATCACAGCAGGGAAGATGTATGTGTCAACGAAAGGAGACTCCCTAATCAGCTGGGCACACCAACGAGATTTTGGGGTGTACCTGGATCCTAATGAAGTCCCTTCTGTGCGTCTGAGAGAGCTTCCCAACATTGCTGTAGTTGGAGAACATAGTGACTGGGTTACGAAATTTCCATGTGTGTTTGGTAAGAAACTTGGTTGTTTCAAGAAATACTTACATCTTATTAAATTGAAACATGGTTCTGTTTCAATTGTTGCAAAAGTAAGAAATGTTCCACTTTTAGTTAAAGACAAAATGAAAGAAGAATTAGACAAATTATTGGCTAATGGCGTAATACAGGTGGTGGAGGGCACGGAATGGGTTTCTCCGGTATTTATGGTCCGAAAAGCCAACGAAGAGGCAAGATTATGCATAGAAATGAGAGAGCTTAATAAGGCCATTGTTGTTGACCACTATCCACTTCCCAACATTGCTGAAATGTTGTCCTCTTTGAATGGAGCCACGCATTTCACCACGTTAGATCTGTCCTCGGCCCATCACCAGGTCAGGCTTCATCCCTCGTGCCAAGACTTTACAGCATTCATCACCCCTTTTGGCACGTATAAGTTCCTCAGAATGCCGTTCGGGTTTATTTCGGCACCCTCAGTTTTCCAAAGAGAGATGGAAAACATCTTGACTGGTCTTCAGGGGGGGAAAATTTATCAGGACGATGTCTTGGTGCATGGAGGGAGTCAGGAAGAACATGATGCAAGAGTGCATCAAGTTTTGTCTAGGTTACAGGAGGCAGGTCTCACACTCAGGTTGGACAAGTGTAAATTTGATGTGAAAGAGATTGAATATCTGGGGCACTTGGTGTCTGGGTCTGGAATTAAACCCAAACCCTCCCTAGTAGAGGCTTTCAATAGCCTCAAATATCCTGTAAACAGAGATGAGTTGGTCAAATTTCTAGGGATGGCAGAATTTTATAATAAATTTGTCCCTGGTTTCGCTCAGAAAACCGAGAGAATGAGAACTTTGCTTAAAAAGGGTCAAGAATTTATTTGGGATAAGCTTTGCAGAGAAGAGTTTGATTTGATCAAAGACTGTCTTAATCGGGCTCAGAGTCTCTCGTTTCGACCCTAGTAAAGATTTGTATGTAATGACTGACGCTAGTAACAAAGTTTTAGGTGCCGTCCTTTTGCAGAGAGGCGAAGAGTTTGACAACAGCATTCTTTTTATTTCAAGACCTCTGAGAGGAGCTGAGTGTGATTACTCAGTTGTGGAAAAAGAGGCCTTGGCTGTCTATTGGGCTGCTCGCAAACTAAAAAAGGTTTTGTGGGGTAAAAGGTTCTCTGTAGTGTCTGATCACAAACCTTTAAAGGAAGTTTTTGGGAAAAAAGGCATTGACTGTGTCTCACACAGGTTAAGGAAATGGGTGGTGGCCTTGCAGGATTTTGAATTTTCTATTTCTTATCTGCCTGGTTCCAGCAACATATTGGCTGATTGTTTGTCGAGAGTTTCTGGTGACACACTTAATGAGTCTGATGAAGATGATCTCTTTATGGGCGAAGATTCTTCAGAAGATATTAGAGTTTGTGTAGTAACAGAAGGTGTCATAACAGAAGAAGAGTGGGTTGCTGGTCTGAGGAATGATGACAGTCTACAACGTGTGATTGGTTTTATAAATAATGGGTGGTGTGAAAAAAAAAGAATGTGACAAAGATATGAAAGGTTTTTGGTGTGTTAAGGAACAAATGTCTTTACTTAACGGATAACTGGTCAGAGGGAGCAGATTAGTTTCACCTACAAGTTTGAGATCTAAGATAATTCAAGTGGGACACACAAGTCACATGGGTATTGCAAAAACAAAAGAGAGGATAAGGGATGTGTATTGGTGGCCGGCTATGGACACTCAAATTGAAAGGTCTGTGCGTACTTGTGCTGAGTGCTCTATTAGTGATAACATTTTGAAGTATAGGACTCAACCTATGGTCATCAGAAAGCAATCTACCGGCCCTTGGGTGGATATATCGTTGGACACTCTAGGTCCTGTCAAGGTTAGAACACAAGATAAGTATGTGTTGGTGTGTATTGACATGTTTTCCAGGTGGCCAGTGATAAAGATTGTTAATTGTGTAGACTCATCTTCAGTGATCACCTTTCTTGATATTTTTTTTGACAACTTTTTTTTTTATTGCCATTTTTAATAAGCATTTTCAACAACTCAGTCGACGCACCTTATACAGCAGTTTACAATTACAATTACCCCAGTGCTCCATTATCGGTACACTGACGACATCAGTTGCTACTAAGACGCTAGCAAAATATGACATATACGTGAGGCGACTGAGTTCCGGGCCTTCGTGCACGGCTGTAGCTCGTGTGAGTCTTTGCGTCTCCTCTCCATCTGGAATGCCAGTTCGTATAAACATTATTCAGTTGCAACCACAACATTTATAGAAAAGAAACAGTGGTAACAAGATGCAGCCGGATCACCTGTGTACAATACATATCAGTCCCCCATTCTTCTTCCCAAAGCCCCACTCCCCCTCCTTCAGCTAGTGGATGTGTGTTACACCTCTCGTCGTGTCTGACTGGCCACCCACGCCCCCCACTCCTCTGCCCTCCGCTTCTGGCGCTTGTGAGTCCCCCCCCCCCCCCCCCCCGTCCACTACACCCTCTCATCGTTTCGACGATGGGCTCCCGCCTGCGTATTGGTGTCAGCGCCGCTACTGCCGCTGTTGCAGTCATTGGTAGTCTCTGTGCGCCCCTCTCCACAACGGTCTACTCCGCCCTCGATGCCCTCAGCTCCTTCCGCAGCCGCATCAATTCCCTCTACCTGGAGTGCATTGAGCATACCCTCCCACCGGTCCGCCATGGGCTCCTTGCGTAATCCCATCGTTTCCTCCCTCCTGATGGCAGTCCATTCTGCTCGGCCCCATGAAAGGAGAGACGAGGTCCACGCCTGCACACTGGGTGGTTCCCTCGCTTTCCATCTCTTTGTCAGAAGTCGCACCGCCGTAATCATTCCCAGGTCCAGGAATCTAAACGACGCTTTGGTAACAGGGGACCGTTTGAAATGGTGTAAGAGGAATTCCGGCCAGTCACAGGGGATTTCTCGGCCAGTGCATTGCACGAGCTGGGTATGTATCTCCCTTCAGTAATCGCCCAGCCCTGGACAGCGCCACAAGAGGTGGAGGAGGTCCGCAGCAAGCTCGCCGCATCTGGGGCAAGCTGCGTCCGCCCTGTGGAAATATTTATTGATTAAATCTGGGGTGAGGTAGGCCCTGTGGACTATATACACTTGGATTTCGCGAAAGCGCATGTTTCTGGGTATGCGCACCGGGCTTTTGAGTACCCGTTCCCATTCTTTGTCCGCCAGCGTCCTCCGCATGTCTCGCTACCACTTCCCACAAAGGGGGGCCAGGTCGAGTTCTGTGCGCAGACGTAGGGACGCGGCAAACCATTTAATGAGGTGCTTGCCCCTGCCCATGACGTGGAGATACTGAATCACCAGATGTTGCGTCCGCTCCTCCGCCATGTCACCCCACCCCAATGCCATCCGGGCTATGAGCGATCTATGCATTAGGAATCCCCCGGGTGGGAACCCAGCCTCTGCGACCAGCGATCAGGACTCCATCTTGATAAAGGTCGCCCATGTCTGCACCTCCGCCTCCTGCCGTTGCTCGAGCATGCGGCGTGTGAGGACTCCCTCGCCTCCCGGAAAGCCCTACAGCGGCACCGCGGGCGCGTACGGAAACACTTTCCTCGTGAGGTATAGTGCCCTACGGAAGCACCTGTATGCCACCCCTAGTAGGAGCGGGGCAGGTTTGTCCCTGTCCGCCAGCATGTGAAACAGCGCGGTGATCCGCTCCAAGGTGTAAGGCGGCTCGCCTGTAGCGGTGTCCTCTCTCCCCCTGTCCGCCAGCCAGCGTGCAATCCACTGGAGATGCGCTGCCAGGTAGTAGTGCTCAAAGCAAGGGGCAGCCAGGCCGCTCTTGTCCGTGGGGAGAAATGGCTTCCCCAGGGCCAGCCGGTGTCGGGATGCGCCCCACACAAAAGCCCGCAGGATCTCATTGAGCCTGGAGAAGAAAGCCGCGGGCACGAATAGCGGGAGGTTCGTGAAATAGTATAGAAGGTGAGGGAGCATCACCATCTTGGCCAAGGCGACCCTGCCCGTGGTTGTCGGAGGAAGCGTGGACCAAAAGCCTATCTGCGCCTTGAGCGCAGTGACCGCTCTGCCTAGGTTCCCGTCCATCAGGTCCGCCGGCCGCGGATATATCTGGATCCCCAAGTATTTGAACGTATCCGCGCACCACCTCACTCTGGTACCATGGAGACTATACTCCGGATCTTGCGCCTCGCTATTGAAGGCATAGAGGCAGGACTTACCCACGTTAACTCGGAGCCCCGAGAGGCCGGCAAATTGGCTTAGCAGTGGGGCAAGCTGTTCCGGCATATTGTTCACGTCCCTGACAAAGACCAGCAAGTCATCTGCATACAGGGACACCTGATGCATACCATCTCCGAGCGGGATCCCATCGACTAGCAGTTGCCTTATGGCTGCCGCCAGTTTCAATGGCCAGCGCAAAGAGTAGCGGCGACATGGGGCATCCCTGTCTGGTGCCTCTGCCTACCGCCACCTTCTCCGAGACATAGGGCCCCAGGCGGACGCAGACCACTGGGTTCCTGTGTCTCTTAAGGTTCAGGGATGTTGACCGTGCCGGTACAAAGCCATTTTGGTCCAGGTGGACCAGGTGGGAGACTAATGGCGCCAGGCGCTCAGCGAGCATCTTGGCTAATATTTTGTAGTCCGTATTGAGCATTGCCAGTGGGCGATAGGAGCCCAGGGACAATGGATCCCTGTCAGGCTTGGGCCGAGACACCAAAAACGCTTCCCTTAGTGAGGTCGATAGTCTGCCCTCAGCCATCGACTCCCGGTACATCTGGAGCAGCCTCGGTGACAGGATGTCTCTATTCGCTTTATAGTATTCAGCCGGCAGGGCGCCGGGCCCCGGCGCTTTCCCACTCGCCAATGCCTGGATCGCGTCACCCACCTCCTCCAACGTGAGCGGGGCACCTAGCTCCTCTCTCTGTGCATCTGTGACTGTGGGCAATGTGACCAGCCCCAAGAAGGCGGCAACCGCGGTTTCTCGGCCCAAGAAGGCGGCAACCGCAGTTTCTCAGCCAGTGCCCCGGGCTTTGTAAAGATCTCAGTAGTGCTCGGTGAACGCCTTGTGTATTTCGCGCTGTGTATATATCACAGTGCCGTTATTCAAGCGGATGGCGCCTATCGGCGCCTTGCGCTCCGTGGCCTGTATCAGCCAGGCTAGCAAACGACCTGCTCTGTCTGCTTTCACATGTGTCCGGGCCGTGTGCGATGCATAATTATGGCACCGTAGTCGTTCAATGAGGACCGCATGCTCACCTCGTAATCCCTCCAGTTTAAGCGCGTGCCTACCCGCACCCTCCCCCTCCCGTTCATACTGCTGCAGTTCGGATTCTATGCGGGTCAGGGACGCTGATACCTGCGCTCGGATGTTCCACGTGGTCCCTATGTAGGGCCCCTGTATAGTTGCCTTATGGGCATCCCACTCCACCAGAGGGTCACTCGCCGTGCCCTCATTTTCCTCAAATTAGGAGAGAATGGCGCCTAGGGATGATCTGAACTCCGCATCCTCTAGCGCAGCCGCCTGCAGTCGCCATGTGGGCACCGGAGATCTATCAGCCGCCCAGCTAATTTGGAACAACAGGGGGTTATGGTCGTAGTGCGTCCTGCCTAAGTATTCCGACTTGGTTATGAGCGGGAGCAGAGACTGAGAGCCCACTATCCTGCCCAGTCTAACATGCAGGCCATGCACTGGCGAGTAGTAGGAGTATAGCTTGTCTGTGGGGTGTTGTGTACGCCAAAGGTCCTGTATGTCCCAGTGTGTCAGCCAGTCTCTAAGCGCCTGTGCCATTGAGGTCACAGCCGCTGCGCGCAAGGGTGGGTATGATCGATCTAACTGCGCATCCAGTACCATGTTGTAGTCGCCCCCTATTAACCAGGGCAGGCCCGCGTACTGCTGAAGGACTTGATTCAGAGACGCCAGGAAGGCAGGCTGCTTCGTATTAGGGGCATAAATGGAGCCCAGCAGTAGGTCTTGCCCATTGAGCCTCCCCCTCACGAATGGTGTGTGTGTGTGTGTGTGTTCACGTGTGTGTGTTCACGTGTGTTCACGTGTGTGTGTTCACCTCGTTCCTCACCGGAAGAACCCAGAGAGTCCGCCTTCCACCATTCAAGTCCGAGGCCACTGAAGTCATCTGTGGCGTACCACAAGGATCCTCACTCAGCCCCACCCTCTTCAACGTATACATGAGCCCCCTCGCGGCCATCGCCCGCCAACACAACCTCAACATCATCTCTTACGCGGATGACACTCAACTGATCCTTTCTCTCACATTGACCCCAGCACCTCCAAAACTAACCTACACGAAGGAATGAAAGAAGTTGCCGAATGGATGAAACACAGCCGTCTGAAACTGAACTCTGATAAAACAGAAGTCCTCATCTTAGGTACATCCCCCTCTGCATGGGACGACTCTTGGTGGCCAGAGGCCCTTGGAAAAGCACCCATCCCGACAGACCACGCACGAAACCTAGGCGTTATCCTGGATTCTTCACTCTCAATGAACAGACAAGTCAGCGCCGTATCCTCATCCTGCTTCAACATTCTCCGCATGCTCAAAAAAACATTTCGCTGGATCCCCACCGAAACCAGAAAAACAGTCACCCATGCTCTGGTCACGAGCCGACTGGACTACGGAAACACCCTCTACGCAGGTACCACCGCTAAACTCCAGAAGAAACTCCAACGAATCCAAAACGCCTCAGCCAGGATCATATTAGACATCCCGCGCAACGAACACATCTCTGGTCACCTGAAAGACCTCCACTGGCTACCCGTCAATAAGAGGATCACTTTCCGACTGCTAACCCACGCACACAAATCACTCTACGACATCGGACCAGAATGCCTCAACTCACGACTGTCCTTCTACACCCCCTCCCGCCAACTACGTTCTTCCAGCCAAGCCCTCGCCACTGTACCTCGCATCAACAAGACCACCATGGGAGGCAGATCCTTCTCATACCTGGCTGCTAAAACATGGAACTCACTCCCCACCTACCTTCGCCTTACCCAGAACCACCTAGCATTCAGAAAGCAACTTAAAACGTGGATATTTGACAAGTAATCCTCCTCCCCTCCCTAAGCGCCTTGAGACCCTCTGGGTATGTAGTGCGCTATATAAATTCTTTGACTTGACTTGACTTGACTTGTGAGAGAGAGAGAGAGAGAGAGAGAGAGAGAGAGAGAGAGAGAGAGAGAGAGAGAGAGAGAGAAAAGGGGACACCTGCCTTCACCCAGGTCAGAGTGCCTCGCTCGTGCGCTGAGTAGGTCGTGCCATAAGTTTGTCCCCTCCATCCCCTGCGGAGCCTCTTTAGCTCCACTCTGGACATGTGTGTTTCTTGGAGTGCAATCCCAGTGTGGTGGCGCTGCATGTACGCAAAAACAGAGTATCGGCGCGATGAGGTGTGCATGCCTCGGATATTCCAAGTCATGATATTAGTGCACGCCATGAGCTGTGTTGTGTTGTGTTCGTCCAGGGGGGCAGGGGGCGTATCTTGGGAAGTCTGGGGGTGGGTCCTCTGGCGGGAAGCACTGATGGCCGCATCTGAAACATGTGAACTGTAATTAACTTCATAACGTTATGGGCGTACCCCCAACGGGGGATACGTCCAGACTGTTCAACCAAACTATGGCTTAGCTTATTGCGAGCGCAATGTGTAGCAACTGCCTAGTGTATTTTGAACGCAATGTGTGTGCGTTTGGGGAGCGCGCAGACAAGTGATGCTGTCAGGGAACTCCCTCAGCAGGGCCCCATCCCTGTTGGGGTGTGAGTGGGTTGCCACCAATGGCGGAGCATATCAACCAGTGAGAGCTGCCCACTAGCGCCACCCCATTCCGCAGCGCATGAGCTCGTGTCCCAGATGGTAAGCGTGTCTGCGCAACTGCAGCACTTTAACCCATTCCACTGCTATGTCTGCGAGTACCTGGGCCATTAGGCAAGCAACTTTACCAACCCGTGTGGTACCATAGTCATTCAAAGGATACAGCGGGCCTGCGCTCAAAGACACTAGCCATGCAGTAGTCTATCTTGATTTCGCCACATGTCACACTATGTAGTCCGCTGTCTGGGGTGTCACCTCCGGTGGTAGAATGTCATCCGACATTGCAGTGGACGGCGAAGAGGACCCGCTGACTCCGCCTCCGTCATGTTGACCATGGTCCGGCCCTCCATGGCCTTTCCCCGCACCTAGCGTAGCCCCGCCTCCAATGCCTCTTGCCGCTCCTGTCGTATATTCTCCGGACTGGGCGCCGCCTACCCCGGACCTGTCCCCCGTTTGGCCCCTCTCCTTCTCCTCCTCCTCCTCCTCCTCCTTGAGCGTTGTTCCTGCCATCTGCCGTCCTCCGGGGCCACCAGCCTCGTCCCCGACCACTGCCCAGTTTCCTCCAGCCTGTCCCAGACTTCTGTTGAGGTGTCGAAGAAGCGTGTGCCTTCTTTTGCTACTATGCGTAGCCGTGAGGGGAAGAGCAAGGAGTAGGGCAGGTCCAGGTCCCTGAGTTGTTTCTTCACTGCCAATTATGAGCCCCGTCTCTTTTGTGTCGCCGCTGTGTAGTCCGGGAAAAGCATTACTCGGCTGTTATCCACCTGCAGGTCGTTCATCTTCCGGGTCTCCTGGAGCACTGTGTCCCGGTCTCTAAAGTTGAGGAGCTTGAAGAGGAACGGGCGGGGTCTGTCACCCACCCTCCGGGCCTGCGCAGGCACTCTGTGCACCCGTTCCGCTACAAACTGTGGGGAGAGCACTCGGGGCGGCAGGATCGCCCTCAGCCACACCTCAGTGTACCGTTCAGGCTTCGCCCCCTCTTCTCCTTCCGGCAGGCCGACTACCCGGACGTTGTTGCGCCGAGAGCTTCCTTCCGCATCCTCTGCACGATCCTCCAGCTCATGGACTCTGTCGGTCACGTCTTGTAGGGCCACGGCGTGGCTGCGCACCACAGGTTGAATTTCCTGAACCACTTGGCGCTGCTCTTTGACGGTTTCCGCCAATTTGCGGTGGTCGGCGTGCAGCAGTGTGAAATCAGACGTCACTTTGTCAATCCGCCCCTCCAGCGACGTCTTAGTTTGCTCTAGATTCGCCCCAATACGTTCCACTGCTGCCAGAACCGTGTCCATTTTGGCCGCTAATGCGGCTGCGGGGTCCATGGCCACCTGCCTCTGGTCCTGCCACACGTCGTGCCCACTCACCTCCTGCTGCCTCAGCAACGCTTTGTCTTTTAGTCTACCCATAGCGATTTGCTGTGCTGTGGGCATCCACACTCCCGACTACATGCTGGTCGCCGCCAGGCGGGTTTGATCTCTGAGGAGCGGGGTCCCGTCAGCCAGGCTCCAGCTGGGTGTCCAGTGGTGGTCCACCCTCCAATCGTGCCCTAGAGTTCCGTGCGCGTGGCCACTCTCCCTCGCCCGTGGGCGCCGGCAGCCAACCGTCCCACGGTCGTTTCCCAAAGGATCTCCGGCTATGCCTGCAGGGATGGCGTTCAGGCTCTTTCAATGGGCAGTGCAAGCAGATGATGTCTGCAATCTACTGTGAGGTCCGCCCCAACTTGGATAATGACAGGGGCATGGGCCACTTCCCAGGAGACGGGTCTATGCGCCAACAACCGTGCCATGGGTGCCAAGAGTCCCCGTGCGCAGGTGACCCTGATGCTGCAGTCAGGGGCTATGCACAAGCCTGCTTGCAGTTCGTGGCTCATGGCCGAGTAGCGCTGGACGTACCCCGAGCCAGCCAAGCTCCTCTGTCGCTGCAGTCCGCCCCCAGTATCACATTCAGGCCAAGGGTCAAGTACTGCGCCGCGGGGAGGGGGGGTCGCTCACACGAGCACTGAACATGGCGACTGAACTGGGGTGGCGCCGCAGTTACACAACCTGATGCCAGGTGCCCCCCGCGCCACCCGTCCCGGACTTTCGTCTCTCAGCCGTAAACCCCCCCGCCAATGCTCTCACCGGGGCCCGGGTTGTCCACAGTTGTCCCCAGGGGCTACGATGGAGGCTACGATGATCATCTCCACCGGTCCCAACCTTGGTTTCCGCACCGATCCACACACCAGGTCGGGGCGCTGCCTCAGTGCTCCTTTTCCGGTGCTCCGCAGTTCACCTCCAAGGCCTCCGCGACCTCACTCTGTCAGTCCCGCAGCTTTGAGCGTTTCGCGGCAGGGTCGGGCGGCTCTGTTCCCTCCCGCCCCCGGGTCTCCTCGGCTCACCTCGGGGGGGTTTTGCCTCCTCCGAATGCCGGTCACTGCAGGGTGTCTCCGCCTCCCAAAAACAGCAGCGGAGCCGGTGTCTGTCTTCCCGGTAGCTGCTTCCAGGGCTCACCAGCAGTCAGGGGCGGACTCTCTCCGCAGCGCGGATGGCCGCAAGTAGGCACAAAATGGCGGCTCACCGTCCAGTCCCCGCTCGGGCACCGTGGGGCACCTTCCTCGAACCAGCCAGCGCCTCAGCAGGTGATCCGGAGCTATCGCGGCACTCCCCAGACGCTCTCCTCAATCCACAGCCACGGGCAGGATTCCACCGCGCCAGTAACGGCAGGCCCCCTCCGCTACGGGGCTCGGCCGGGCTTCGCGCCCTTTACAACAGCCCGCCAGCAGCTCCCTCTCGGCAGCGGACTCTCGGCGCCCCGGCCCTTCCGCCTGTCATTGGCTACACCGGCTTCTCCGCTCCTCGTTGGTGGGTGCCCACCACACAATACGGGGAAATTCAGGATAATTTGGGGCTGTGCTAGCGGAGCTCTAGCAAGTTGCGCCCGCCATGTTGCCTGGCCACGCTCCTTCACCTTTCTTGCTGATCTGTGTGTTAATGAAGGCCTGCCTAAGTCTATCTTAACCGATAACTGTGTTCAATTCACTTCTGGGGCAATTGAGAAATTTCTGACAGAGAGGTATTTCACATAAACGAGCATCCCTGTACCACCCAGAAAGCAACGGTGTGGTGGAAAGGTTTATTAGAGTTCTCAAGTAAGCCATGCGGTTAGCTCTAGTTTCAAGCTGCAACTGGGAAGAAGCTATAAAGGAAAAAAAAAAGTACGAGTACAGGTTTACTCCGCACTCTTCTACAGGTGTAACTCCTTTCGCTTTGTTTAAGGGAAGAACAGCTTCAAATCATCTCAAGCCTTCTTGGGTGTCAACGGCTCTGCCTGCTTTTAGTGGTCTTAATACTCTTGGTTGGGAGGATAGAGAGTTAGAAAAAATGCTCAGAAGAAAAGAATTGTATGATACAAGGAAAGGTGTTAAAAAAAACCATGGTGTGTGTTGGAGACTTAGTTAGAATAAAATTACCAGAAAGAAAGTTTGGTGCATCGAAGTTTAGTCAGCCGACGAGAGTCATCAAACTTTTGGGAAACGCTGTTAGAACACAAGATCATAAGGTTTGGAACCTTGATAGGGTAGCTAAATGTCTTCCGAATGACGATGTTCCTTGCAACTTACCTTCTACTTCTGTTTCAGAATCTGGTCTGAGGAGATCTCACAGGATGAGTCTACCCCTTCTCATTTTCAAGACTTTGTGTAACTTGTTTTCAAGATGTTGTGTAATGTACTTACTGTTTTGTTTTTGCAACTGTTTCTTTTAGTTGTTTATGAAAAGAGGGAGGTGATGTAGTGTCTTGCCCTTCCTCCTGATATTGTAGGCACATGCACTATCCCTGCGTTCTAATGTGGAATGACTTGGGACTAGAATGTTAGGCCATAAACTCGGAGTCAGTTGCCTCCGAACTCTGAAGGATGAGGTCTCTTTAATTCTAGGTGACCATAAACTACTCTTGGATATCATCTCTCTGCCTGGCTACTTATTCCTACAACCATACTTCACACTACCTATGACCTCCCATATTGCAACAGACTTGAAAATGGTGCTGTGAAGGGGTTACTCTGAAAGACAGCAGAGGAAATCGCCACCGCCAAACTTGGAACCACATACACCAGAACGCACCAAGAACTTTATAAATGTATCTCATCACCAGAGGGATGTAAAGTGCAAAAATCTTTGTGACGCCCAAATTGGTGTTGACAGCTGGGTTCACCTTTGATAAAGTGCACTGGATGCACGAAACGCGTCAGGACTACCCGCAGCTGCTAATAAAAGAACTAAAATCACAGTGCAACGTGCACGGCTCAATTCTTGTTGCTACAAGAGGTTTGTGAATATATATATATATATATATATATATATATATATATATAACACGCAAGTCGTCACCTAAAGAAAAAACTCCTGCTTTGGATAATGACGTGTGTATATGTGTATATGTGTGTGTATGTATGTATGTATGTGTGTATATATATATATATATATATATATATATATATATGATCAAGCCTCGTTTGGGAGGTGAAACGCGTTATGGCGGATGGCTGGCGTAATTAACAAATAAATCACCGAAAAATTGGCACGAAATCTGGGCTCACTCTCGTTATTCTTGGAATTTTGTGGAAGAATGGCGTTTTCATAATATATATATATATATATATATATATATATATATATATATATATATATATATATATATATATGTTTGCTTCTCACGGCTCTTTCACGGTGAAACCTCCCATAGTCCGGTGGCGCGTTCACGGCTGGCAGAGCCCCGCCAGCCAATTATTTTCCATACAATCCAAAACCTGTGGCGAATGAAATGTGTATAAAGAAGTAATGATTTAATTTAAAAAGTCCTTAATCACTTTCATGAACAAGTGGTTGTGTAAACATGAGACACTATGCACAATAGAAGTTTCAGAAAGTACACTCCAAAATGTCAGCCAAAATGAAATGAAATGTGTGCAGTCCTGTTTCTATGGCTATCTCGCCATGTGTATGTAACTGGTGGAGAGCTAATGACTTGCTGTGTGAGCAAGGGAGTTTTGGCTTCCGAAACGCGTTACAGCAAATAAAGCGACACTGTATCACTCTACCTCTGAGTGCGCGTCTAATTTTGGATTGTATGAATATATATATATATATATATATATATATATACACACACACACATCATTATCCAAGGCAGGAGTTTTTTCTTTTGGTGACGATATATATAATGTCGTCACCAAAAGAAAAAACTCCTGCCTTGGATAATGACGTGTGTGTGTGTATATGTGTGTGTGTATATATATATATATATATATATATATATATATATATATATAATGTATGTGTATCAAGGCTCCTGTCTAACAGTTAGACAAACAGCACTCACTGGGTACTTTAAAAGATTTTATTGCAAGGACGCGTTTCGGCGTATCTGCCTTCTTCCTGCTCGCTTTAACAACTGGCAGTAACTTCGTGTTAGTACTTTTAAAATCACAACTCCGTTCCCATTGGGTGTGGCAGACAAGAGGTGGAAGGGGATTGGTCAATCCCATATCAATGTCTTTTTACCTCCGTGCTTTTCGGGAAACGATGGTGTACTTTGGTGAGTTTTTAATCCAGCCTTCACAGCTTCGTAAAGCATTGCATGTTATTTTCCATGATGGACACTCCCAAAGATTTGCATACTCCCCTTGTCTGCCACCAATGTCCAGAGTACGTCCACTTGTTGTTTAAGTTACTTCTTGATAGTCCCCTCGTCGAACCACACTGGTACCTGGCAGTCGGCGCTGGAGCCGGTGACCTACCGCATCTCCACAGGTCTGTATAACTAGCGATTATATCGGCACTGCTACCTCGGAATACAGCATGGTGGTGCAGGTTGCATATATCACATACTCGCTCCATTTACCACCTTCTGGCAACCTCAGCACTCTTCTGTGACGGGTGCAAGTCACATGGAGGTAGATCCATGTAAAATATTACGGCTCCTGTCTTACAGTTAGACAAACATTTTAAAGATTTTATTACGAGGACGCGTTTTGGCGTATCTGCCTCCTTCCAGCTCGCTTTAACAACTGGCAGTAACTTCGTGTTAGTACTTTTATATATATATATATCTATATCTATATCTATACTACTATTATAAAGGAAGAACTTTGAACCTTTGAGGCGGGTAAACTCTGGAACCACTGCGCCAATCCACACACCCAATACATCGTTGTAATCGTGAGGGTGTGCAGATGGACATAGGCTATATAAATGTAATAAATATACGTTATTTAAAAAATTTACCGAAAAAAATTAGTCTCTTGGAAGAAGCGCCGTCCGTGACGTGCCTGCTGACGTGAGGAGCGCGGGGAGGAACGGCGTCCAGGAGCGCGAGGAGGACGGGCGGACATGGTGCGGGGAGGAGCCGTGAGGAGCGGTGGACAGGCGGTGAGGAGCGGTGGACAGGCGGTGAGGAGCGGCGGACAGGCGGTGAGGAGCGGCGGACAGGCGGGGAGGAGCGGCAGACAGGCGGGGAGGAGCGGTGAGCGGCGGATGAGGTAGGTTATTTATTTATTTAGGAGCGGTGAGCGGCGGAAAAATGAAGAATAAATGACAATCTTGAGCAAGAGGAAGCAAACTGAGCATTACAAAAGTGAGCCAAATGGTGCATTACAGGAGGACAAAGTTACGTGTGCAGGTTACAAAAGCGTACATCGTGAGCAAGAGGAAGCAAACGGAGCATTACAAAAGTGAGCCAAACGGTGCATTACAAGAGGAAAAAGTTACATGTGCATGTTACAAAAGCGTACAAAGTAAACATAGAGGTATAATACTGCATTACAGGAGGAAAAAGTGACGTGTGCAGGTTACAAAAGCGTACAAAGTAAACCTAGAGGTATAATGCTGCAATATATGGAGGAAGGCTCCGGGGGACCCACGGACAACGTCGGGGCGGGCGGGGGCCCTGAAGCCTGATTGCTCCCGGACAACGTCGGGACGGGCTGCTAGTATATGTATGTATGTGTGTGTGTATATGTGTATATATATATATATATATTACCTACTGGCGCTCGCCAGTAGGTATATATAGTTAGGATTTTTTCTCTATGGAACTTTTGAAAATTCTATGTCTAATAACTTTGGCGTTTGTGGACGGAATCGGCTGAAATTTTCAGGAAAATGGCACACATTGTTTCTGAGCAGCCCCTGAAAATTTGGGGGGGTTCTGTCAAGGGGGGGCCGAGAAAAAAGGGGGGTCCCAAAACGCGTTTTTCCCATTCATTTTTCCATAGGGCCTTTGGCCTCCCTTTTAGCTCGAACGGCTGAATGGATTTACACGAAACTTGGCAAAATTATAGGGACTGTTAGCACGATGTGCCTTTGCTGGGTCTCAATATATGTGCTCTTGTGGATTTTGAGAAATTAACGTTTAAAAAAAACAGATATATCTGTGACAGCGTCCCAGATAGCGCTCCAGATCGCGTACTTTTCGCGTAACGGAGCTTTGCGTAGCGAAGCTGATTGGCTCTCCGGTGTCTGTCAACATTCTAAACAGTCCGGTGCGGCCGCCATCTTGTCTCTCGGTAGAATCGAGAGACAAGAGGAGGAGAACAAGCATTTACAATGCAATGGTTTTGCCTTTGTTAAAGTTAGAGCTATTGGCATTGCTCTTGACATTATTTTTATTTATGTGTTTTTTTTAAAACATAAATAAATGGCATTGTCATTTACAATGCCAATAGCTTAATCGCTCGCAAATGCATGACCTCTTGCATTTTACACCCACACAGAGCCACACACGCAAAGCCACCCACACACACATAGAGTCACCCACACAATCTGCACTCTGAATCTGCACTCTGAATCTGCACTCTGAATCTGCACTCTGAATCTTACCTCATGGCTCGAAAGACTTCTTCAAAGAAAAACAACTTACAAACATTCAGACACAACACTAGTTGGTAAGAGTATGCAAAGCATGTGTATCTACAGCACACATGCTTTAAACTATTACTTACTAGACCAATGTTTTCTCTGCTGCAATGCCTGGAATAAAGAACGTTTTTTCTCATACTGAAGAAACTATGAACTGTATTCTATCATCACTAACAAAGCTCTAAAAGAGGACACCATGCTGAGCTCTCTGGTACGTGGTGCAAAATTCAGACTTGCACACCTGGGAAAAAATCCTGTGAGATGGAAATGGTGGTGATACAAGCTCCCATACAATCAGGGGTATTAGGGGCAGGGCAGCTTCGCCACCAGGCATATTCCTACAATGGACCCAGCATGTGCAAGACCCTTAGGTGAAACTGAGGTTCTTTTGGTCATTCATGTTTGAAATTCCACTTGGCTCAACTGCTCCACTTATCCTCTATACAAATCAAGACTGCTGGGCATTTCTCATGCTATCATTAATGTGCGATTCTTCACATGTCAGGGTTCGGACTCATGCAAAGGGAGGATTAAAAAGGGGAGAAAAAAAGGTTACTTATTTGTTTTCCTGGTTCTGCATCATAGTGATATTCACGGAGGACATAAACATTGGAATCATTCACCAGTGCATGGAGGAATCCCTGCATGAAGTGAGGAGCTATTCTAACAATTATGACTTCAATGCCGATCATACAGTGCAGAAAGCTCGAATTTAAATGGAAGGTACAGGCTTCCACCAAAGCCCTAGTAAAAACGAGGCATGGGTCACAGCTAGCCAGTATTGTGGGGGGAACAGTAGGAACCCATGGCAATCAAAATTATGACATGTGTAAAATCAAAAGATGTGGTCACAATACTACCAGAGGTCTCTAGACATTTATACGTAAAATAGAAGAGCGCACCTACCTAATGACGCAAAACAAAGAGGCTACCCCCTCTTACCTGGATAAGTTGGATCAATGCATTTAAAATTAATATACTGCCCATGATATAAAAACTCCCATCCCCTACCTGTGAAGCTTTAGCCATGACCACAAAAAGGAAGTTACAGAAGGTAATTAACTTGTCTCCTGATGGATACCACTCAGATTCCACACCTGTAGATAGATACCATCGCAGGACACATGTTATATGATACGCTGCACACGTCGATGCCACCTACCAGTTTCCCGAGCCGACGATGCAGACCTTGAGAGGCGGCATGTTTCTTCTCTTAAGCACCGGCAGCCTCACTGTGATGCAGGCGTTTGTTTACACGCGTGACTGATGGGAGGAGCTGTGTCGTCACAGAAGACGGCCGGAGCAGGAAGGCGATGCAGCAGAGCAGATTAACGGGCATTGTAGAGCGGGAACAGGGGCCCGGAGACACGGGGGGCGGGAACGGGCATTGTAGAGCGGGAAAGGGGACACGGAGAGCGGGAGGGGGGCAGGAACGGGCATTGTAGAGGAAAGCACGGTCACCAGCGGGAGGGGGGCGGGAACGGGGACGGGAGACGCTGCGAGCAGGAGAGGGGGTGGGAACAGCGGAAAATTAAAGGAAGCACTCACCTGGACTTCTTCCGGGTGCCTTCAGTGCGTCACCCCGTTATTATGGCTCTTTATTGGTTACCTTGAGAGGCAGGTCAGTATTGTCACGAAGAACAGGTCTAGTGGTGGAGCTGTTATGTCCGTGTTTGATAGTGACTTGGACTTGGCGCTTTGAGCGCACGAGGTGGCGTGATCGTAGTCCTGGTTTCAGCAGTCTGAATGTTTTCATGCCGGTAACCCCTCCCCCTCCTCTTTAACGCTGCCAGCCTAAAACTGTTTCCTATTCATTTTGGGAGCGGAGCAGTGTTCTCGCTAGACTCGTTTTACATTTCTGGCACGTGGAAAAATAGTCTATGGAATGATGCACTTTAAAAAAAAAAAGGAATGATGCACTTTTACCGTTAAGCATTCAAGCGAGTACGGTTTTTCTAAAGCATACCGAATTCCCTTCCCGTTACATGAATTTAAAGTTTCGTCGTTTTTCACTTACTTAAAGTACGTCGACAGTGGATCGATCGTCTGGTATTACTGCTCAGGAAAGGGGTGTGTTGTGTTTAAAGAGCGCTTTGAGGATTAGAGAATATTTGAGCAGCGCCCACCTAAATGAATGCGTTTAGTTGGCCATTGCCATCGCGTGGGGTCTGATATGATCTTCAGTTTAATATTTGTTTCCTCCTCAGTTACCGCTGTTGAAAGAAGTTAGCTAGCTGGTGGATGTTTGTGTTAAATGCTTTTTAAAGAGAGAACTTTAGTAATTGGCGATTGTGTTGAATCTAACCACTGTTTGAGTGAGTTGTTATTGCTTGAATACCTTGAAATAAGTTGTGGAAAACTGTATTTCCTGTTACCTGCGCTCTAGTCGAACTGTGGGCCGATTCAATCAGAGAAGTAGTATCTTGTCATGATCACGGTTCTCTGCTTCCTCTTATCTATTCGCATTATTTATGCACTGGTTGCTGAGTCACCGTATGCAGTCGGTATTACCATCTGCATATACCTCAGGACCTTTTATTGATCCTAGAGTGCTCATGAATTGTTTGTGTGTTGTTATTTGAAGTGAGCTAAAGTTCTTGCGTATTGCAAACTCCTGAAGTCTTTGAACTGAAATGTATTTTTGTATAACTTAACACTGTTCTGTGCTCTACAATTGACGTGTCTTGAATAACTTTATGTGCTTTATAAGCTAATCCTTCATTTTTCGAAAACGTTTCTAAATTCTTTTACATCTAGAGTGGGGGATGGCAATCCAGTTACCTGGTAATGAGAATTCCTGTCGAAATCGTTATCTCTGTCTGTTTTTAGGCCACTTGAACGTGTTTTCCTAGGTGGATATTGTCAGGAGGAATTGTTAGAATAGCAACATCTTAAACGCAGTAATATTATTTTGTTTTTCACTATGGCTCCATTTTTCTGCACAAAAGTGTTACTGTTGAATGACATTGGAGCAGTGGTTATTCACAATGGTCTGCTGACTGGGGGGCGGCTCTTTAGGAATTTAAATATTATCCGACTGAAATACAACGCGCACAATAAAAATCTGAATTAAACATGTTTGTTTACACACGTGACTGAGGGGAGGAGCTGTGTCGTCACAGAAGACGGCCGGAGCAGGAAGGCGATGCAGCAGAGCAGATTAACGGGCATTGTAGAGCGGGAACGGGGGCCGGAGAAACGGGGGGCGGGAACAGGCATTGTAGAGCGGGAAAGGGGGCCCGGAGACACGGGGGGGAGGGAACGGGCATTGTAGAGCGGGAAAGGGGGCCCGGAGACACGGAGAGCGGGAGGGGGGCGGGAACGGGCATTGTAGAGGAAAGCACGGTCACCAGCGGGAGGGGGGCGGGGACGGGAGACGCTGCGAGCAGGAGAGGGGGTGGGAACAGCGGGAAATTAAAGCAAGCACTCACCTGGACTTCTTCCGGGTGCCTTCAATGCCGGACCGGATTCGGGGGCGTTCCCGGCTTTCGCCTGACGTCGCGTGACGTCGGCAAAAGCCAAAGAATCTCGGGAACGCCCCCGTGTCTCCTCCGGCATTGACGGACAGGCCCCTCGTCCAATGGGTAGGCTCCATTTATGGAGCCAGCCAATGAATGACGAGGGCCGACCCAAACCCACACTACAGTTCTCATTAGGTTTTCGCCTGCGCAGCTTTCGCCAGGCAAAACCTAAAAACGAAGGGGGAATTTAATGAAAGGGGGCAAGGTAGACCCCTCTTGACCCCCTAGGAATGATGTTGGGGTTATTAAAGGGTCCCGTGGGGCAAATAATAAAAATTTGATTTTTCGCGGTAGAAGCGCTTCTCGGTTCGCGAACCGGGTCGCAAACTGGTAGCGAAACGTGAATTCGCCATTTTGTGTTTCGATTTAATTAAATTACTAGGTATAAGGGGGTACGGGAGACGTATCCTGACCCCTTATGTTTTCTGAGGGTGGCTGAGGAGGCTCATATATGTTGATACATGTCTTCCAGCGGCTGTGCGTGAGCGTTTTTTTTTTTTTTTGCTGCGTGACGTCTGTTAACGTTCGATTCGATGGAAATCAGGAACTGTTGACCGCCATTTTGTCACTGCGAGTAAATATTTTGTTAAAAATAATTGTTATAAATTAATCCTTATTGATAAACATTGCCTGCGCCATCTTGCCTTTTTTGCAATGCCACACTTTTGTTGAGCACGGCAGCCATTTTAGATGCCTTGACCAGACCCACTCTCTGCACGCCGCCGATCCTCAGCATGGCTCCCCACCCTCGCAAGCATCTCCCCCACGCACTGGTCACCCCCGCTCTCTCTCTCTCATGCATGGGTCAGAAACCTCCTCCCATTTGCGCTGTTCTTCTCTGAGAATCACACCCTGTGCCCGCCCGACACCTCCCTTTCACCCTATTCACTACCGCACCCTCTGACACTCCTCTTCCTCTGTGTCCGATTGTCCAGGCCGGTCCCAGGCTATCACCTAGCCCTGCAGATGTAGTTTATGGCCCCAGCTGTAGAGAATCACCCTTCTTCAAAGGAGTTACAGTAGATCAAGGCCCCCACCCGATGAGATCCGTCACACCACACGCGTTCCTACTATCTGATAACCATCCTGTATTGTGCTTGGGGAGGGGATTCTCACTGTGAGGGTGTGTGGGTCCGAGCCTGAAGCGGAAGATTCCAGGGATGCCTCTTTGTACATCAAAGTTTTTACAATTATGTGTCACATTAAAAATATATAGCACTCCAACAAAGTAGTAGGATTATAACACTTTAATAACTTATAAATATATACAACGCAACAAAAACAGTAATTACATTTAAAAAAAATTTGAATAAAGAAGCAACAATGGTCAGTAGCTGTATTTTGTGCGAATAGTCCCAAGGCAGCACAACGTGCTGAGTTCTGGACTGCACCCAGGTGATGTTACCTGGGTGCCGCACTGGTTTTTGGTATCCTACAATGCAGCTCCGAAAAACGGCGTGGGGCGTCCCGGGGGGTGCGGGGGGAGGCCTCGTCAGTAGCGGTCTGTTGTGCGAATAGTCCCAAGGCAGCAGAACGCGCTGAGATGTGGATGGCACCCAGGTGATGTCCAGTAAGTTGCCGCACTGGTTTTGGCATCCTACAATGCTGCTCCGAAAAACGGCGTGGGGCGCCCCGGGGGGGGGGGGGGGGGGGGAGGCGGCGTGAACGAGCCTCCCCAGGTGGAGGCTCGTCTGCTGTACTGGGGCGCCCCTTAACCGTTTCAGTTGCCATTCCGCCCGCTTTTGCTACATTGTGCCTCATCCTCCATTCAGCTGTTTATCGCCTGCTCTTGCGGCTACAGCGTCTCGCTCACCATGTAGTTGAGTTGCGCCCACTCTTGCGGTGCAGCGATAGGCGGCTGCCACAGGACTCTTAAAATGGCGGACGGCTCTTCGGATTTGGGCCTGGTCCACTAAAATGGCCCTGGGACACCTTGGAACTCGGACGCTTGTCTGCTAGGTCTTGGACCCCATTCTCGAAAACGTCCCCTGAGCCTTGAAGATTTTACAAAAGTCTTGGGGGGCCCCCGACTCCTGCAGGCTTCCGGTGGGGAGCGGCTGCCATGATTGCTCGCGGAATGACCACGACGGAGCCACGAGATGGTGGTGCTCTCATGCTGACGCCAGCTTCAGTCTGAAACATGCAGAAACAAGGTGGGGCTTTCATCGTTTGGGAACATTTTTTTTTTAATCCAATGAAAAGTGTTATTTTTAGGTCATATGATCAAGCCTTCCATCATTAGGAAACCAAAAGTAAAATGAACCAATGAAAAGTTTTATAAACAAGTCACGTGACCTGTTATGCGGCATAGGGCTATAAAAAGCATAGAAAATCCGTTGGCACGTGAGGCGGCGTCAGTAGCGGACCGATGTGCGAATAGGCCGAAGGCAGCACAACGCGCCAAGAGCCGGATGGCACCGAGGTGGTGTCCAGCAAGTTGCCGCATTGGTGTGGCCATCCTACAATGCTGCGCCGAAAGTCGGCGTGGGGCGCCCCGTTGGCCTGTGAGGTCGCGTCAGTCAGTGGGGGCTGTTTGAGGATCTGACTGCATTGGAAAGGAATGTGATGCTGTGCGTCGCCCCCAAGACGGAGGCTCCTCGGCTGCAGTGGGGCCCCTCTTGGTGTTTCACTCGCTATCCAGCTGAGTTGCGTCCGCACTTGCGGCTACAGTAGGCCGAAGGCAGCACAACGCGCCGAGATCTGGATGGCACCGAGGTGGTGTCTAGCAAGTTGCCGCACTGGTGTGGCCATCCTACAATGCTGCGCCGAAAGTCGGCGTGGGGCGCCCCGTTGGCCTGTGAGGTCGCGTCAGTCAGTGGGGGCTGTTTGAGGATCTGACTGCATTGGAAAGCAATGTGATGCTGTGCGTCGCCCCCAAGACGGAGGCTCCTCGGCTGCAGTGGGGCGCCCCTTGGTGTTTCACTCGCTATCCAGCTGAGTTGCGTCCGCACTTGCGGCTACAGTAGGCCGAAGGCAGCACAACGCGCCGAGATCTGGATGGCACCGAGGTGGTGTCTAGCAAGTTGCTGCACTGGTGTGGCCATCCTACAATGCTGCGCCGAAAGTCGGCGTGGGGTGCCCCGTTGGCCTATGAGGTGGTGTCAGTAGCGGACCGATGTGTGAATAGGCCGGAACCAGCACAAGGCGCCAAGATCCGGATGGCACGGAGGTGGTGTCATAGTTGAGAGTTCTGAGCAGCGCTTGTAACACTGTCTGAAGCTTATTTGCACCTGCTGCAGCTTCACTATTGCCCTGGTGTGGCCAAAGATCGCCCGTGACATAGGCGGCCGGCTCCCGGGGTCCGGCGGAACTTTTTTCCTTTTCCTTTCTGCATCTTGTCCCACAATCCGTTTGACCTGAAGACACGACCAGATCCCTGAATGTGTGCAGGGGGACGCTATTGATTGAATCAAAATGGCGGCTTCTCACAAAGCTGACTCAAGCGTTGCTGCTGATGCTATACAGACAAAAACTGGTTTTCAGTTTGTACATTCTTCAGGGTTTTTCCATCCAAGGCTGGTTGAGAGTTTGTAGAACAATGGCTTTAGATCTTGCCCTCCCCTCTTTTGACTGATGGTTCTTGTTGCCTATCTCTTCTGTTGTCATTTAACTGAACCTTTTTTGACTGCCGAAAGGGGTTCTGGTCCGACCGCTGGTTGGTGGAGACATTTTGACTATATCCTGGACCTGCCCGGCCTCGCCCAAAATGGCGCCGGTATAAATGGGACTCGTAACTCCTTGTTGTGTACTGGTTGCACAACCTTGATATCACGAGATACGTATGCAGTTTTGAAGCACATGGCGGGCGGGGACGAGAATTGATTGAATATTTCGACATCCCTATTGATATTAAGTTCTTTTTTTTTTTTTTTGAGTTCAAATCTTTTTTATTGAGCAAAAACAAAGATGATAACGGCCATAATGCATCAGTAGATTTACATTCGTATTGGAGTGACGCCGTGGTCAAGCATGGATCAATGCATATAGAACAATACATACAGGAACGGAAAATAAAGCATAATGAAAACAAGAAGGTAACATCATACCGAATCTGTAAATGAGATGAGATGAATGAATAAATAAATGGATAAACAAATAAATAAATAAATGAGCAAGGTAAACAATAAAATATGCCATCATTGCAATCTTCACGGTTGTGCACAGTTCCGTAGAGCTCTCCATCCAAATTTTATCAGATAATACCAGGTATACTTGTCATCCCTGCACCTTGTGTCTAAGTCTGGTAAGCCCATATGGGCAGGATATAACCAGTACAATTCGTGCGTCCAGCACCCCCACATTTACTAAGAGTTGATCTCATTGCTGGTGTATCACGGTGGATCGAAGGTAAAGGAGGCCTGGTCTAAAGAAGACCATAGTTTTTTGTTGGTAACCTGCCATGGTGATGAGTGAAGAGCAGGATTGTCAGTGCCCCTAATGCAGGATAGCCATTCTCTCCAGGCATTAAAAGAGACCTCAGATGTTGATTTCCAATTGCATAGGACTACCTTGCAAGCTAGTGTTAGCAGGAGATCTAGGAGCTGACGGTCATGATCACCCTTTAGTAGTGGGTCTAAAGCCCCCAGGATAATGTAGATGAATTCCCTTGTAGGGTGTATGTCAAACGTGTGCCCAATGTAGTCAAAGATTCTAGTCCAATATGTTTGGAGCATGGGGCAGTTAAATAACATGTGTGGAAGGTCCCCAATACCCGAGGAGCAGTTCCAGCAATTCGGTGTATCTCGTAGCCCAACCTTAAATAATCGTTGTGGGGTCCAGAAAGCCCTGTTAAGAATCATATATTTGGTCTGTGATAGTATCGGCGAGACCTTATGTGTGAGTGCTGATGCATGTATCCTGACCCAGTCTATGCTTATGCCAGTGTTATTTGGTTCTGATTCCCATTTTGCTTCGTTACGCCTTATCGATTTGTTGGGTGTTGGTGCAAGAAGTTTATATATTTTTGAGACAAAATGTCCAGAGGATTGAAAGTGAGGGAGCATAGATTTCAGCCAAGGCGTCGCTAGTTTGAACGTTCTGCTGGATAAGGCTGACTTTAGTTTCAGGAATGAGTAAAAGTCAATCGGTAGTAGGGAGTGTCTAGCCTGCAGAGTCGAGAATGGTAGTGGCATGTTATTTTCGTGTAGGTCTGCAATCACATTAACACCTTTATCAGACCAGTGTTCCCATATTATGGGCGATCCGCCAATTTTGAGTGACGGGTTACGCCATAAAGAAGCAGATGATGAATTATGGATTTGTAGACCAGTTTTGTGAGCGCGGTCTAACCGCAAGAGAGCTCTCTTGGTATTAAGTATAATGTATTTAGAATTCGTAAGATGTGAGAGATCCATTGTGAGCACAGCAGAGAGCGGGGCCTTTCCGATAATGGATCTCTCGATGTCAATCCATAAGGGCGTATAAGTAGGGTCTTCGGTAAACCAGGAAGCTCCTTGTTTGCAGAGAAAGGCGGTTTGGTAGTTTCTGAAATTTGGTAGACCTAAGCCCCCTTTAAGCTTTGGCAATTGCAGTTTCTTCATGGCAATTCTTGGTTTCTTCCCCTTCCACAGGAAGTCCGTTAACGACTTCTCAACTTTATGTAGAAAATCCTCTGAGAAGGTCATGGGGAGCATACATGCCATATAATTTACCAAGGGACTGATCATCATTTTTAATGTTTCCGCCCTACCCCACCATGAGAGGAACTTTGGGGACCAGCCATCTAAGAGTTTTTGTATTTTTTTGTAGAGTATCTCCTCATTAATTTTTAGGGTGGTTACCAAATCCCTTTCAAATTCCAGACCTAAGTATTTAAAACTCTTCGGCTGCCAGGTCAGCCCGGAATCGCCCAGGATGTTTTTATCACACAGATTATTTAACGACTTCACCTCAGTTTTATCCTTGTTCAGGGAGTACCCAGATACACTTGAGAATTCTTCGATTGTGGAGAGTAACGCCGGTATAGCCTTATCAGCCCTTTCACTCATGACCAATACGTCATCAGCATAGGCCGTGAGTTTGATTGTACAGTCTGCAAACTGAACTCCTGCAATTTCAGGGTTTTCCCTAATATAATACAAAAAGGGTTCAATTGCCAGGAGGAATAAGGACGGGGACAATGGGCAACCCTGCCTTGTGCCTTGTTCTAGACTAAAGGGGGAGGAAAAGGCGCCACCAGCCCGCACTCTAGCAGAGGGACAGGCGTAGAGGGACATGACTAACCTAGTGAATAGGGGACCCAGGTCGAACTTGTGTAGCACAGCATTTAAATAAGTCCAGTCAACTTTGTCAAACGCTTTTTCAGCGTCTAGTGTGATAGCCACGGTGGGCGTTGATAGGAACTTCGCTTTTTCAATAACGTGAGCCAGAATTCTCGTGTTATCGCTCGAAAGCCTGTTCTTCAGGAATCCCGCTTGCGAGGGATGTATTAGGGTCGGCAGAACCTTCTGGATGCGTTTTGCTAAAATCGATGCCAAGAGCTTACAATCTAAATTTATCAGTGAGATAGGCCTGTAATTTTTGGGGAGTTTATGATCTTTGCCTTCCTTGGGTATTACAGCAATTACGGCTTCAGCCATAGTTCCCTTGACCTCTCCTGTGGTGCTAATTTCTTGAAAAACTTCTAATAGAGGAGTTGCAAGAATATGGGCAAAAGTCTTATAAAACGGTGCAGTATAGCCATCAGGGCCAGGGGCTTTCCCTTTTTTAAGGCATTTGATCGCGCTAACCACCTCCAATTCAGAGATCGGTTCATTTAAAGCTTCCCTTTCTGCGGTCGTAGGTGTTGGTAGTGTGCAGTTCGAGAGATACTTCTCCATTTTTTCACTGTCAACGTGTACGTTCCTAGCATAGAGTTTTTCATAAAAGTCTTTGAAAATGTTCGCAATCCTATTGGGATCAGACTTAGGAGTACCATCGCCATCGATTAAGGAGGTAATGGTGTTCTTTTGAATTTTAAATTTAAGATAAGCCGCTAACCCCTTCCCTGCTTTGTTCGAGTCGCAGATTTTAAAACGCTTCTTCCTGTCCAGCCAAATTCCTGCTTTCTCACTGATAAGTTTATTATATGTGTATTTTTGATTGGACAGTTCATTTAGGACTGCAGGGTTCCTACTCGTCAGGTATTTGTGCTGAAGTTTCGAAATGTCTTCTTCTAACTTCAACAAGGCCGCAGTGCGGTTTTTATTAATAGCAGAGGATATTTTTATAATAAGTCCCCTTATAGTGGATTTCAGTGCCTCCCAACGGATGGTGTCTGAAGTGTCCCCTCTCTTATTGGACAATAGAAAGTCTCTAATGGCGGTATCAAGGGTTTCTTTGTGTTTCGTGTCATTAAGAATAGTATCATTAAATCGCCACATAGATTGACGGGTAGATGGTGTAAGATTAGATAGTGTAAGGGAGACGCATGAGTGGTCAGAGACTAATCTGGGAGCAATGTCCGCGTCCTCAACTCTTGCCACTGCGTTTTTAGATATGAGTATATAGTCGATTCTCGAGAACGAGTCATGTGGCGGGGAGTAGAAGGAGTAGTCTTTGCCATCAGGATGCAGTAAGCGCCACGTGTCCACCATATGGAATCTGTTGCATAGTTTCATGAATGCCTTATGGGCTTTGCCTGGACGAAAGACGCATTTAGAGTCTCTATCCAATACAGGGTCATATGGGAGATTGAAATCGCCTGCCAAAATATGGAGTGCTGTGTCAGGAATGGAGATGATCTGCTTCGAGAGGCCTACCCAGAAGGACGGATCATGTCTATTTGGGGCATAAACAGTTGTGATAAAGAACTCAGTGTCATCTTTGCGTAATGTCGCCGAAATCCATCTCCCTTTCGTGTCTGTAGTAGTAGAGACTACGTCCACATTCGCATTCTTGGCCACTAGCATCACCACCCCATTCTTTTTTGAGATTGCTTCAGAGCCTATCACTTCGGTGTAATATTTGTTACGTAATGTGTGAAATAGCTTCGCCTCTAGTTTTGTCTCCTGCAGTAAGGCTATATCTCCACGTTGCCTACGTAGATAATCAAGTACCTTTTGACGTTTAACTGGCTGATTGAGACCTTTCACATTTAACGATAATATTCGAAGATTAGCTATCGTTGTTGTCCCTATTGGAGTGTCCATTACAGGAGCCATCAATTATACAATAAGTGATACCGTCTCATGACCCATGCGTATGAGCGAAAGTTGGATCGAGAAGAGGGTCTCATACCTTTGTCAAAGCCAGTAGAGTCATATATCGCATTGAATACAGGGTTAGTACCCTTTGTAGGGGATCGGCGGACAGAGTTAAAGCTCCGGAACACAATGTAGTGCAATGTACGCAAGTTAGGATGCAAAATGGACAAAACTAAACAAAACAATATACAAAATGCAAAAACAATCCCCCCCTTCATTCCCACCAACCTCCCTCCACCCTCCTCCCTCACCCACAACCCACCCCTCCCTCCCCAATAGTAGAAACAACAGAACATGGCGACTCGGGAATGACGACCACGAGGCCGCCTCCGAGCAGCTTGCTCATTACTATTAATCTTTTGGGGCTGCAATCCCAAACTAGTGAAGGAATAAGCCAAGTATGTTGGCAACAATAAACGACAAACAACAATGGTGCCAAGACCTTGAGCGCAGGAAGGTCAATGTCTTGACTTCAGTATCATAAACCAAGCACAACAGCAACTGTAGAAGAGTCACTGTGGGTGCACCTGACATCAATGGGAGTGCTATAAAACAACACCACAGCACAGTACTTCATACTGCAGTACTTCAGTACATCATAAACCAAGCACAACAGCAACTGTAGAAGAGTCACTGTGGGTGCACTTGACACCAATGGGAGTGCTACAGAACAACACCACAGCACCGTACTTCTTCGAGGTCCAAGAGGGGCACAGGTAGTATCATGGCAGCACAGATATAATCATTGTGAGTCACTTTCAAATCAAGGATACAAGAGATCGCTCTGAAACAGATCCGGGTTCAAAAGGATACGCTGGCAGGGGGCCCAAAAGGTACACAGAACATTAACGTGACGGACAAAATTGGCCAGAACCAGACCCCATGCGACCCAATGAGACCCCAATTGAAATCACTTGGTCACATGTATGGATTTATTGGTCCGACGAAATTTAGAGTAACCATACAAGGTGTGACACATGTGTTCTCTGACCCGAGAAAACTGCGACAATTCCTGTTCGACCACAGCGATGACACCATGGAGGTCTCCCCTTCAGCTCAACAAGGAGCCTCTTCAGCCGGATCAGGATGAGTCTAGGCTTGAACCTTTGATACTGTTATTCTCATGTTCCTGAATCCACATTGAAATGACTGTTTGATCTAGAACTTACATGAGGGTCTCTTGTCTGGTATTGATATTAAGTTCTGATGTGTTATTGATTACTGTACTATTGAAAGTTCGAATTAACGTCACCCATGGTACTTGCCCGCAAATGTATATCTAGATAATTTTATTGTAAGTGGCCCTGTCGTATTTTAATTACAAAACGTACGTCCACCGATTCCGCAACTGTTAGACACCTTAGTTCTTGCAACCTAATGGCCCGCTCGTTACTGTTTTCGAATCAGTAAAAGGCAAGTGAAATAAAGCAGTCCAATTACATGACGGATAAAAGGTATAATACGCAGTAAAGATAAATGGTCAAGGGCTGTTGTGTTTTCTACTCCTGCAACATAAAGTGATCGATAAGAATCTGATATTCAGGCGTATCGGCGACTAAGACAGCAGGCCGAGCATCTTTTGCTCAACGGCTCCGTCATGGGACGAAGAAACGCCCTTTTTCTAGAAAAAGGAATATATTTTACTTGCAGGACAGTTGTAAATTTTCCGGGAAAGTACATTAGCCTGGAACATTATAACATACATGTTTAAGAAAAAATAATGTTCGAAAGCAATAAAAAGCGTAATTTTTAGGTCATATGATAAGCCTTTCATCATTAGAATAACAAAAGTAAAATGAACCAATGAAAAGTTTTATTAACAAGTCACATGACCTGTTATGCTTACGTTACGCGCTGCGCCCCGGATCGCTTCCGGGAAGCTGTGCTTCGCGCACCGGAGCACTTCCGGGTGCGCTAACGCGGCGTGTCATATAACGCATTACGCGACAACGTAGGTCCAGAATATAGTCAAAATGTCTCCACCAACCAGCGGTCGGAACACAACCCCTTTCAGCAGTCTAAAAAGTTCTGTTAAATGACAACAGAAGGGACAGGCAACAAGAACCATCAGTCAAAGAGGGGAGGGCAAGTTCTTCTCTACCGGGTCACGTTGGGGCGCTACCGGAACTGATCGAATTGGTAGTCTACAGTGTTTCTGGATGTTTCAAACTGAAGCTGGCATCAGCATGAGAGCACCACCATCTCGTAGCTCAGTCGTGGCCATTCCACGAGCAATCATGGCAGCCGCTCCCCACCAGAAGCCTGCGGGAGTCGGGGGCCCCCAAGACTTTTGTAGAATCTTCAAGGCTCAGTGGACGCTTTCGAGAATGGGGCCCAAGCCCTAGCAGACAAGCGTCCGAGTTCCAAGGTGTCCCAGGGCCATTTTAGTGGACCACGCCCAAATCTGAAGAGCCGGACGCCATTTTGAGAGTCCTTTGGCAGCCGCCTATCGCTGCATCGCAAGAGCGGGAGCAACTCAACTAGATGGTGAGCTAGACGCTGTAGTCGCAAGAGCGGGCGGTAAACAGCTGAATGGCGGAAGAGGCACAGTGTAGCAAAAGCGGGCGGAATGGCAACTGAAACAGTAAAGGGGCGCCCCACTACAGCGTGTCTTCAGGTCAAACGGATTGTGGGACAAGGTCCAGAATGGAAGAGTCATCAAAAGGCAAAAAGTTCCGCCGGACCCCGGGAGCCGGCCGCCTATGTCGGGGGTGATCTTAGGCCACACCAGGGCAACACGACTTGGGGAGGGGGCAGGAGCCAAGCGCCCCCTCCCAGTCCGCGCCACCACACCGTATGTTGAAAATCTGAAGCCATCGTTCTACAAACTCTCAACCAGCCTTGGATGGAAAAATCTTGACGAATGTACAAACTGAAAACCAGTTTTTGTCTGCATAGCATCCGCAGCAACGCTTGCTATTAGAGTGCATGAGTTTCATGCTCGATCGATTGAGCTAGCCGGATCAGGCAACAAAAAGTATAAAATAGTTATGTAAATAGTTATTTAATAAAATGTTTTACCCTGTTACTTTGCTGGTGTGTTGTATATATTTATAATATTTGCATAGAGTTTATCGTTATTTTGGGCGGGGTGGGTGGCGGAGCCGAGCTGTCTTGCAGCCATCATGGTGTGGAGCTCAGTTCATCTCACTAGTTTCGTATTTCTCATGAAGGGTTGTTCCTAATGTTTCTATTTTAGCGAGGTCAAAAAGAGATCCCATTAGTGGCCTACTGATTTTGCTCGATTACTTTTGTTTTTTTACACAATTTTTCACTATTTGCAAAGACTAAACAGAGTATTGCGACTTTGTGCTTGTTTGTAAATAGAGAATGAACCAAAGAGAATCAATTCTAAAACAGTAAATGCTTGAATAACAATCAATCAAATGGAGAGACAAGCAGGCACGACGGATTACAACGGGGGCAAAGGCCTGCAATAACTACCCTTCACTATCTGCAAAGAGAGAGTACTACTAAGAGAAAAGAGGGGGGGGGGCAGCGTTCAAAGCACATCAGCGTGCATAAACACGAAAATGTTTTTACCTATCACGTACTTGACATTTGACAGCTTTTGATATTTGCTATTAAAGAACCATTGAAATTCACTGAAAAAACCATAGGTTTTAGCCCATATATAGTTAGGGATTAGCATTTACAAAACCTTAATTTACTCGCACAAAACCATAGAAATTCGCATATATAGTTAGATGCAATAACTATATATCGCGCACCCGCAACCCACTGCTGATGATGTCACATATTACATCATTCATGACATGGTCAGTGACATCACTGATGACATCACTGATGACATCTCAAATGACATCACTGATGACATCTCAAATGACATCACTGATGACATCTCAAATGACATCACTGATAAAATCACTGATAACATCTCATTTGTCATTACTGATCACATCACTGATGATATCATTCATGCGATAATACGATCAACCTCTTCAGACTCTAATATAACCTTAGATACAATCCGTGTAAACAGACTCTCACAGACTGTCACTCATCCATGGAGTTACTCACACACCTAGTCAGTCATGCAAAGAATCAATCACACCTCCATTTCCTCAACTATACAGTTATACACACCTTACTTAATCAAACATATACTAACACATATTTACTCTCTTATACAATCCTTGATACAAGTTCACAATGATCCATACAGCCACTCACACATTCACTGGCTCTTATGCACAGTTATTTATATATGTCAACTCTTACATGTACTGTGTTTTACATATGTACTTACTTTGACATGTAGCACTGAGAAATCCAATTACTCACCAATGCACTCATGCAGATAGTCAACCGCCCATACAGCTGTTTCCACATGCACTTTTGAACTCATACATCTACTGAATCAACTGCTCACACATCTATGCACAGAGTCACACACCTCCCAGCCACCCCCACACACACACACTCACTCTCCCATACAAATATTTGGGCAACCAATCAATAACCCATATAGTTACTCATATAGCTACTGATCAACACATGCAGCAGTTTACAGAACTACAGAAATAATGATGCACAAATTAAGACAGTTTAGTCACTAACCCATGCACTCAGTGAGACACATTTAATCATTCTCTCATACAGTCAGTCATGCACCTACTAAATCCTTCATCCAAACACTTATACATCCACTCATTCTTCAATATGTAAGACATTTTTTAACTTTATAGAAACATAGTCACTGGATGTTGTCATTTGAGATGTCATTTGAGATGTCATCAGGGATGTCATTTGAGATGTCATCAGTGATGTCACTGACCATGTCATGAATGATGTAATATGTGACATCATCAGCAGTGGGTTGCGGGTGCGCGATATATAGTTATTGCATCTAACTATATATGCGAATTTCTATGGTTTTGTGCGAGTAAATTAAGGTTTTGTAAATGCTAATCCCTAACTATATATGGGCTAAAACCTATGGTTTTTTCAGTGAATATATATATAGATATATCTATATATATATATTTTTTTTAAATGTTCATCACTAACGTAAACCTCCTATCATTAACACAATAGATGCTGTGTCACTGCACCCCTATTATGACTGCTGTCTTACGTTAAAGAGGAGTGTGGGCCAAATTGCTGGTGTTAGGACCCAGATCACATTTGCTATCTATGGAACAAGTCTCAAGCGACAGTGGGAAATAGTTTTGGGGGGCAAGACGAGATGTGGGTTACTTTTCCTTTTTACAAAGAAGCAGACAGCCTGCTTTGTGTTTCAGGCATAGGAAAAATGGCCCTATGGAGTGAGTGAAATAGACAGCACACTTCTCAAGGCAGTAGCTATCATTAGTGAAGCAGGTGCAGCAGCACCGGGGACAGAGGTCTGAAGGGCCGGCGGTATCACAATATTTTCTTTAATTCATTTTCTTTTCTTCATTTCCCTGCTAGCATCCGGGCTGAGGACAACGCCGTCTCCTCTTCATGCTTTCACACCCTCCGCATACTCCGCAAGATCTTCTGATGGATCCCGACCGAAACCAGGAAGACGGTCACCCAGGCCCTCGTCACCAGCCGACTGGACTACGGAAACACCCTCTACGTCGGAAGCACAGCCAAGCTACAGAAATGACTCCAACGCATCCAGAACGCCTCCGCCCAACTCATCCTGGACATCCCCCGACGCAACCACATCTCCGGCCACCTGAGGGACCTGCACTGGCTCCCCGTCAACAAGAGGATCACGTTCAGGCTCCTCACCCACGCACACAAGTCGCTCCACGACCTGGGCCCCAAGTACCCAACGACCGCTTGACCTTCCACACCCCCACCCGCCAGCTACGATCTGCTAGCCTCGCCCTCGCCGCCGTACCGCGCATCCGAAGAACCACTGCCGGAGGCAGATCCTTCTCCTACCTGGCGGCAAAGACATGGAACACCCTCCCCATCCACCTCCGGCTGACCCAGGACCACCTCTCCTTCAGGAAGCAACTGAAGACCTGGCTGTTCGAGCAGTAGCGAACCCCTTCCCCAAGCGCCTTGAGACCCTCCCGGGTGAGTAGCGCGCTATACAAGTGTCATGATTGATTGATTGATTGACCTTTGCTGCTAAATGGGGTCTCATAAATGTTTTTGTTTCTGAAAAAGATGTGGCCTAATGATGAGAGCTGCCAACTTTGGAACTGGGGAACCAGGTTCGAGTCCCAGCTGTCTGGTCAAATAACTTAATCTCCCCATGCCTAAAAATAATAATAATCTGACTTTGTGTAATGCAACTGCCACTCATGTAAAGCACTTCAATGCCCCTGAGCTAAGTTTGCGCTATATAAAACTAAAAGAAAAAACAAAAGAGGGAGGGGGACTGCAAGCCCATTTCTAGATTGGAGTGATGACCAGGCATGGTGGGGAAGGGTAAAAGAGGCAGATGAGCGATCCTGCAGCTATCATTGATACAGCATTTGCATTGGGCTTCAGGAGTGCGAGGGGGTCACAACAACCCCAGTTATGGGACCCAAAGTTATTTGGTCGGTTTCTGTTTTTGTTTGATGAATTTGCTTTTCTGTAAGTCTCACATCTATTTGGGTTTGTAAGCTACAAAGTATCTCGGAAATTATCTCATAAGCCCTTCTCCCTGTGCTCATCCATTTGCCCCTGCCACTGCAGTCTACAGCCTACAGCCTGTCATAAAGTTTTAGAGAGGGGTCCTGACGTCAAATCATTTTTATTTTGGAGGGCTGGGGTAGGAGTGGGGAGTGTATTGGAGCGAAAAAAAGTTTACAGACCTTTGTTGTACAAGTTGGCTAGCTGCCATGTTCTGATTGCGCTGAAGTCTGAAATACAAGAAAGAGCTCTTAGATATAATCCATTAGCGTAGTGTAGGTTAGGACAACCCCTCGGGGAAAATTAACATGTACCTTAGCAAAGTAGTCAAGGTTTTAAACCCTAACCTAGGATCTTGTGGTGCAGAAACATTTGATAAACTCATCGCCTTGGGAAGAAGATACAAATATCGGTCAGCGATGCACCCCAGGTTTCTCACTTAACAGCGGTTGGCAAATGTCATATTTTTCTGGGGACAAATGGTGAAGTAGTGTTAAAGGCACAAGTTTCTGCATGTGTGAATCTCATAGATCCTCACACACGTAAATAAACAGAGTTATGCGTGAGGTATTTCAGCAGCATTCATTGGTCCTGATCTCACTCATTCTCTTTAGTAAGGTGGTGTTGTGTACTTTGTTAATGGTGCATTTCAGTAGCTATTACTCTGCAGTTCGATTCTGGTTGATGGTGGACTTGTTATCTAGGTGGTAACTAATGAGGATTCAATGTTCTATCAAAGGTGGATTCTGCATGGCTGTCGGAGAGTGTGTTTTCTTTGAAGAAGGAAGAGAGCTGTGCGAAGGCTGATTATTCAATGCCTAAGACTGGTCCTTTGGAGATTGGTGTAATGTTGGAGTCGAGGCCTTGTTTCTTGAGTGTAGGCTAAATATGGGATGACAAGAAGGTGCGAAATGGCCCTGTGCATGCCAGAGAGTGTTAGTGCTCTACATGGAAGGGCTGAGAAGGCATTACGTCTTTCAGCAGAGGTGGAATTCTAAACACAAAGGTGATACGTCTGTGCAGTCCTGTGCCCGGTGGATAGCGATACTGCTGTACACAGTTGTGGGCAGCGTGGCGTTTGGATTGTTAACTAAAGCAGTTTCTCGTTTCACCAAACAATTACCAGAAAATAAGGTATTTAGAGGCAGAAGTCTAGTTCATGGTGGAATCTGTTTCCCACGTCATAGAAAAAGGCAGTCACATGATTTGTATTAGAACTGGCTGGGCCTACAGTAATTCTTAATGCCCAAACGTAGTCTGGAAACATAGCTTGTTCGCTCCTGGGTAAGCATTTGCTTGATATGGTTTTTCTTTTAACTTAATGTAACTTTGTTTAAACAGCTCCTGTTTAAACCACAACTGCTTATTAGGCAGTGCTTGGAAAATTCACCCCATCAGTAACCTCATCGGGACGCACCAACTTACCCTAAATGGGTCTGGCGATTCAGTCGTTAACTCGTTTAATTTGTATTATGTGGACTGGCATCTTTCGACAATCTAATTCCTAGAGTTAGTGTGTTTAGAGCTAGAGTGTGCCTACAGCTAGAGAAATCAGAAAACACAGAAATCTCTGTTAGAATACTCTGTGCTCCAGGTGTCATTTTGCGGCTGGCTTAAAAGATGCAGATGGAACTAGTTAGCCTGCCTCATAAGGTAATATTATAACTGTGTAACAGAAAAAACGGGCCTGTTTCAGAAAAGCATTTAAGCAGTGGACTAAGCCTTTTTAATATTGTTTGTTCATGTACTATTCTGTTTGTAGAATATAAGTATTGCTTTCCGTTTATAGCACTGCAGAAAAAATAAATATACCAAGTTTTTTACATAATAAAGTAATAGATTTCTCCTTTGTCCATACTACATCCAGAATTTCTCCTCTAGTAAGATATGACCAAATCCATTTGCAGTTGCTTTGTGGAGTAGATATATAGCTTTTCATTCCCCTGTTAAGACCCAGAAGCGCTTACAGGACCAGCATGTAAGCTGTTGCTTTTTTTTGTTGTGCTCGGCTAGTAGAGTGTGGATTTGGTTACCTGTGACATGTGAGGGAAGAGTTTGTATCCTGTGTGAGGATTGCAGCTGAATGCGCCTAATGTATGTTGCAAAGAAACAATTTACAGGAGTATAACCCATTAACCCAGGTGAGACCGGGTAAACTTTGCAACATAGACAATGTCTCAACTGGAATTTATTCAAATAGGACAAAGACAAAAGTGTTTATAAATCACAGCTGGAAGGGGACAAAGGAAGGGAGACCACAGCAAAGATGGTAGAGTAAGAGTTATTATTTGTACCGAGTTGTAACCGCACTACAGTACAGTTTAATATACAATGATCATTAACACACGAAGTGAGCACTGGGCGTGCTAGTGAACGGCGCAGTGACACAGGGGCGGGGATAACCGCGTGAACAGTGACAAAAATAATAATACTGTGGTCAAAAGAATGTAATTAAGGATTTATGTACAGGGTAGATATTTTAGCATTCAAGACAAATAAATTGACCTCCACCGCGCCAACGTTTTTAGCTGGGTAGTAGGCAGCGTTTCAACCCAATTGATTTCAGGTCGTCATCAGGATAATGGTCATTACATTTGAAGTAGTGCTGTATAGAGGGAGAGAGAGAGAGAGTAGGGTAAGTAACTAAGGAGCCCAAGAATAAAGCAAAAAGCGGACGTGGGGTAGATCGAACGTCCAGGTTTGAAGAATCGGAGGTTGCCAAGAGAGGGGAGGGTGCCAGGCAACCGTGGTTTATACTGAATGGGGAAGGGGAAATACACATGTAAGGAGAGAGCCTACTATTGAGGCTCTTCAGACCTGGACGTTCGATTGTGACTATAGAGGATTACGGGTGCCTTTTGCAATATCTTTGCATTTTATAAACCGTTATTCAATGATGGAATCCCCAACTTCTGAGTTAAAATATGCTGTTTCTGAAAGCTTTGTTTTGACGGAGATCTGTAACATTTAGTTTCCTTTCCAGAATTCATAAGAAATAAGTGGTAGTGATAAGCATTTCCCATGACTATTCCATCTTTGCATCTTTTAGTGAGTTCTACAAGGTCCAACTCTCTTAGTTTGCATGGATTCACCTATGAGCAGTCTTTGTCATATTTTCTGACTCTTAACAGAAGTCCTTAGACAATGCTGATGTTGCTCGCTTTTACAGCCAAAACCGCTAAATGGATTTACTAGACTTGGAATGAAAGTAGAACTCCACTCTAAGCGTGCTCCTTTCAGTAGTTTGTGAGACAGAAGTGTTCAAGAAAATAAAGATTACAGTGCAGGTATTTTTTTAAACTCTATTGAGTCTATTGTGATTGCAATCATTTTGTATATTTCCATGAATGGTGCATGTGAGGGTCAGAGTCCTGGTATTTGGCTAGAAGTCCAAATGTCTAGAATGCTTTGCTCAGACCTCTTCAGTTCTGCGGTCGTTGTCCTTAATTCGGCAGTTTAACGAGCAGTTTATCCAAACAATTTATCCAACTTATATTAGGCAAAATATGACCGCCAATAAAACTAACCTTGTCACTTTTTTTGCAAATTTAAGCCCTAATGTAATTAGTTTACACCTATTTGTGTGTTTTTGTTTCTTTTGGCTCGAAGTATACTCCCAACTTGTAGAACTCGTTGATAAACATACGAAGTCGCTTGACCGGTCTAACCACAAAGAATGTTCACCTGAAAGAATCACTTTTCAAAGGCCATACAATAAAACTAGTGTAGAATAATGCTACTGTAGCGCTCTGTAAAGAGACAAAAACATAATTTTCGTTTGGTATTTGTCTTTCGCAGTGAGTTAACCTGTTCACATTGCGTGTGCAAGTTTGTTAGACGCATTTAAAAAGAATGAATGTGATGCAGCGTGAAGCTAAGCAAAACTATTTTCATATACTTCCATCGTTTTCATACATTTTCGAACTGTTTCCTCTCTTGGCCCGTATCAAATACTAAAGAAACATAGATCCGCCAAGGGATCTTTTATCTGAGCGAACAGGGACTTGGATATTAAGAGAACATGTGGCAAATCCTTATGAGGACCGGGAATAAGAAGATGCCAAATTCATGCTGACAGCAAACAACCTTTCTGTAGCCATTAAAAAATAAAATTTAAGAGAACAAGTTATACACCAAAAAAAGACTCAAATGCGATAATAATTGCTCATGTAAATCTTTTTATCTAAACCTCAAAAGTTCTCCGTTTACGAAGTATCCTTTACATTGTATGTTATGGTTTCCATTGGTTGTCCACAGTGGGCTGCTCTAAGAAATCTGGAAGTATTAAGTAATCCCTTTGCCAAATCATCAATTTCAACAACTTTATCATTTCCATCCTCTCCTTGGAAGTAAGAAAATTAACTTGCTCACTGTCTGTCTTTTCCCAGACGCTCTCTCTGGGTTTGCAATTGTATTTCTACATTTCTGTCAAAGGTGTTGCTGAATCAGAAAAGGATTCAGAAAAGGGGGTGGTGATGAACAGAGTGTCTGAATTAAGCAGACCACTCTTACCCAGTCCAAAGATCAGGGCTTGATCCATCACCGTTATTTAGCTCCCTGCACCATCCCAGCTCAGAACCTGGCTATATGCAAATTAGTCTGTCCCTGGCCCAGTGCATCATGGAATTTTTTTGGCCTTTGCGTGTGCCTTTCCAAAAAGAAAGCACACAATTGGCCAAAGGCAGGTACATGTCCCACCTTTTTAAGCAAATGTTTCCTCCCACTGCATCCACCTTGTGGGAGCGAACAGCGGCGCGCAGGGTGCGAACTGTTTTTAATTAGCACAGTGTCTTTCAGTTTCACTGCCACGCATTCATGTTTTTTTTTGCTATTTCTTACCGCTAACAGAGCAGAGCCTTACAATATATGTAACAGAGCGGTAAAGTTATTTTTGGGGAACTTTGACATACTCTGTTTCGAGTGACTTAAAATTGTGTTGTTGTGAGCTCAGATAATCCTTAAAAAGCTTAAAAACATGTTGCACTGCATTGGCTGACAGGGAATATTTTTGTATGTATGTTTCAACGCGTTATATATACTATTGAACCCTTATGTATGGAACTGTTTTCTTGCGCAGCGGGTGCCCCCAAGTGTCTTTTTGGCTATGTTATAATGACTGTGGTAATCCTCTGACGATATTGCTACGTGCCTCTGTTTCTTTGTTTCTGTGTATATGTCCGTCATTTACTGTCTCTGTTCAGTTATTTGTATAGCCTTTCTCATTGCCCTCTTTTTGCTTTATCTCAATCTATCCCTGTGTATGCTTAAATGTACAAAGTTGAGAGCATGAACAACCCTTCGGATACGCATGAAAATCAAAAAAGTGATTTTCATGCGTATCTGAACACAGACAGTAATATTTAGATATGCTGCAATAGTTTGGATTTGAACCCTGTTTTCTGCAAGTGAGGATTATTTATAGGTGCAAGATGAAATAAATGTTGCTAAGTGTTCTTGTGTACTCCTATGCTAAGGTAAAGTTGGCGCCAAGCAGAGGCATGGCCCGCAGCCTCTGTTTGGGAATCACTCTTAATAATAAAATGTTCTATTTACATACCACTCTTTACAAGCAGTTAGTTTTTTGTACTATAATATGCTGTTATTAATATTACTTAATACCTAATGAAATGGTAATGCTCTAATGCTTTTTGAACAGTGGGAAGGATCAAAGTCAGTCAGCCCTGCTTTCATTTGTACCTGTGGCTGCTGTGTGCACACAGATTTTGTCAGTACATGCGTTTCCTGTTAGTGGACTTAAAAAAAGACCGAAATTCTGACTAGGCTTCTTTTAAAAAGTTGTTGTTTGTGGTGGTATTTAAACAGTCGCAGAAACAGCTTTTCGCTCTGCAGCAAAGTGTGCAAAAAGGTAACAGAATGCGTTTTGCGACTTTTTGAATACACTCTTTAATCTGTGGCAGGCACCGCGACCCTTTATATATACGCACACAAAACGTGCACTGACTTCAGGGAGCATAAATTGGGTTAGCGAAAAATCTAAGCCTGTGAGGTGGAACCAAAAATAATCTTGATTGTGTACAGACTTCCTTGGACTTCCCGCTCCCAAATATGCAAGTACTGTTAAATGGTTGGGGAACTGAGCGCTCTGCTGAGTTGGGGTGGCGGGCAGTTTTGAGTCCACATGGCAGGGAGGGGGGTGGGGTTGTTGGAATGTTTTTCTTTTCAAGGTTTACGGTTACATTTTGAGACAGTCATTGGTTATGCAGTACAAGCACACACTAAAGGGCATATGGCTCACACCAACAAATCCTTAATGCTCTTTAAAAGCCCCGCTGGACATGGCAATGAGAGGCATAAGCGATATGACACCTGACGCAAGTTCACTAACGTGCCGCCTCTCTTCCTGCTTACGTGGAACGTGCGTGGCCTGGGGGACAGAATAAAGCGGGGTCTGGTCCTGCCCTGTATCAAAATATGCGCTCCAGCGGTAGTATTGCTGCAAGAGACACACCTCATCAGTACCACGAGCAAAGCATTAGATAGATGGGGATATAAGATGGTGGTACATTCAGAGTTCTCTTCCGGATCCAGAGGGGTGGGTATATTGGTGCAGAAGCAATTCCCATTATTATTAAGTAAAACCAAAACTGATTGATCAGGGCGATTCGCAGCAATAATCGCGCAATGGGAGTGGCGGCCTCTTAACATAGTCTCTATTTATATTCCTCCTGCGCTGCACACAGTGGCGCTCCCAGACCTTAGTGAGTTTTTGTTAGGACTACCGGAGGGAGAGCTGCTCCTGGGCGGGGACTTCAACACCATTCTGGACGAGGGAATTGATAGGTATCCTGCACGCATGGGCAGTACAGGGTTGTCCCGTCTTGGGAGTTTCATGGATGCGCTTGGGCTCACGGATATATGGCGACGACATCACCCGTCAGAACAGCAAATCACATACCACTCTGGGGTACACAGTAGTCTGACAAGAATAGATTACTTCCTGGGGTCAACAGGTAGTCTTAAAAGCATAGACAGCATAGAGATCAGACCCAGAGGGATCTCAGACCACTCTCCGATACTCCTTCAGTATACACACTACCAGCAGATACCCGATATGCCCTGGCTATCTGCAAATCCCCAAGATATTAAAAAGGTAGTTCAAAAAGCGACGAGCCTTTACTTCCAAGAAAACACTACGTCAGTTAGTGCCCGACCATCCTATGGGAGGCATATAAAACTGTTCTTAGGGGACAAGCCATTGCTTCAATTGCAGCGCATAAGCGAGAGAAGCAGCTCGAGCTGCACTCGCTGGATATAGAGTTACAGCCAGCGGATACCCAACATGCCACCAACCCCACCCCGGACGCTTCCCATACCCGACAACTTGCGCAGAAGCGACATAAAGAGCACCTGACAGAGTCG
Source organism: Lissotriton vulgaris (assembly GCF_964263255.1). Classification (NCBI taxonomy): domain Eukaryota; kingdom Metazoa; phylum Chordata; class Amphibia; order Caudata; family Salamandridae; genus Lissotriton; species Lissotriton vulgaris. Next base: position 1,578,804,855 of record NC_141691.1, read on the forward strand.
AACAAGCAACAGATAGAAACTACAACCACACGACATAAGATTTACAATGTGGGTGACAAAGCAGGGAAATTGCTTGCCTGGCTAGACCGAAGTGATGGGGGAGACAGATGGGTGGCGCAGCTCAGTCTCGGTGAGGGCCAGGTAACAACTGTTCGCGAAAGATAATGCTAGCGCTTGTGCGTCATTTTCAAGCAGTCTACTCATCAACCTCTAATATGACGATAGAAGAGGCGTTGACCTATGTGAAAGATCTGGATATGCCCAGACTTACCATTGAGGCAGCGAGCAAACTTGAGGCAGATCTTACAGTAGAGGAACTGTAGGCAGTAATTGGGGCGCTACAGTCCGGAAAAGCCTTAGGGCTAAACGGTATACCCGTTGAACTTTTATAAAAAACTGTCTGACGCCATCGCCCTTCATCTGCTCAATATGTTTACAGACAGTCTAGAAGTGGGAGAACTCCCTCTGGATCATCGCGTGGCCACCATTGTGGCTATACCGAAACCAGGTAAGCCAGCTGATAGATGCACTTCATACCGCCCTATATACTTGTTGAATGCGGAGGCTAAGATTCTCGCAAAACTATTGGTGACTAGACTAACACCCCACTTATTGGCAATCATACATCCTGACCAGTCTGGTTTCATGCCGGGCAGGAATAAGGTCCTCAATCTGAGGCGCCTGCACGGAGTTCTTGCCCGTGCAGTATACCTACAGGAACCGGCAGTGGTGCTGTCACTGGACGCGCAGATGGCGTTCGACATGGTAGAATGGCCCTTTTTATTCGCTGTGCTTAATCACCTGGGCTTTGGGCCGACATTCTGTGCATGGGTCAAGCTTCTCTATACCAAGCCAATGGCTCATGTTACTGCTAATGGTCACATGTCTAAGGACTTCCCTCTGTCGCGTGGCACGCGCCAGGGCTGCCCTCTGTTGCCCCTGCTGGAGCCGCTGGCAGCGTGGATACGGTGGGAACCAATGATAAAGGGACTCAAATGGACAGACAGCTGGGAGGACCGTATCTCCTTGTACACGGACGATGTGTTGCTCTATCTGACCTCCCCGAGGCGGTCCATCCTAACCCTTCTCAACATCTGTAGAAACTTTGGGAAGGCGTCGGGTTATACCATCAACTGGTCTAAATCGGTACTTTACGTGCTGCACGGTCCTCCACCGCAACACCCAGCGGACTGCCCGCTTCGAATTTCGGTGGATATGTTTAAATATTTGGGCATATATGTAACTACTGAATCAGTGCAATTCTTTAAACAAAATCTGCAGCCACTGTTAGACCTCCTCAAACGAGATGTGTGCCACTGGGGTACCCTGCCGCTGACTTTGCTAGGGAAAGCAGCACTTTTTAAGAAGATGTCCCTACCCCGCTTTTTATATGTATTGGAGAATACGCCGTTCCAGGTGCCACCCACTTACTTCCGGACTATAGCGGCACAGGTCTCCAGCCTTTTATGGGGCAATAAGCCAGCACGTATCGCACAATCCAAGTTGGTGCGAGGCTGGTATGATGGAGGGATAGCGCTCCCAAATATTCAACTTTATTACTGGGCGGCGCAATTAAAAGTAATCAACCAGTGGCTGCATGCTCCACAGTCCGACCCAGCATTTAAGGCAGACAGGGAAATGCTGGGCACAAAAGGAATGCTTTCTCCCCTCTATGATTAAAGACCGACCGCAGCACTTATCGGACCTCTAAAGCACACCGTGAGCATATGGCATGCCGCCCAGGCCAAACTGGGTTGGCACGGGACTCTGACCCAGCTTACGCCGTTATTGGATAAAAAGTGCTTTGGTAGACTCAGAAACAGTAAGGGCTTTGACAGATGGGACGATATTGGTATATCAACGGTGGGCGACATGTGGCGCAATTGTGAAATAGTGACATTTGAGCACCTGCGATAAAAATATACACTGGCATCAGCAAAGCTGTTCAGGTACACACAGATCAGACGCGCCTTAATGTCGGCACTCCCACCTGGCACGGAGGTCCAGGAGGCATCCCCCATGGAGGATAGATTGTTGACCGAACACATGCAGAAGAAGGCAACATCACTTACATACCGCAAGCTGGTTGACAATCTGCAGGAACCAACGGGATCCCTACGAGATAAGTGGTCTCATGATGTGGGCAAGTTTGAGGAATCGAATGGCAGGAAGCACTGGCTTCTCCTCGGGAGGTGGGCATACCCTCACGGCTTCGTCTGGTGCAGCTTCGGGTCTTACACCACTCATATTACACTAGGCACACCTTACACAGAATAGGTAGAGCGACACAACCCTTCTGTGTGCGCGGCTGCGGGGATGAAGGTACCTTTTTCCATACACTATGGGAATTTCCCAAAATCATGGAATATTGGGCTAGAGTGATGAGAACAATGTTTCACTCGGCGGGGGTATCGCTAGTGCCAGAGCCCAGACGATGCTTGCTAAATATATGGGAGCTGAATGATTTAATTTGTCAAGCACAGAGCTGGGACACACTGGGAATCATGGTTGCTAAGCGGAATGTGGCCCAGGAATGGGGGGGCAACGGAGGTGCCAGCGCTTACCGCATGAGGGAGGGACATGGATGCGGCTATGCTTGCTGAAAGAACAGTGTTCATTAATGGGGGGTGCCCCTGAAAGTGGAGTAAAATCTGGGGGGCATGGAATAGCTTCAGAGGGGACATATGTGAACCACCCGAGCAAGAAGATGAGAATTCGGACTCAGAAGGATAACGATATGTGCATAAATTACAAGTGGGGTTCAGATCATAAAAAAGTTAGTGCTAACACTATGGGATTTAAATCGATTAATTGTGCTTTTATGTACTGTACTACTGTATTTTCCTGAAGCATTAAGTGTACGGTTTCTATACTGTACTGTTCTTGAAAATAATTTTTAAAAAAATAACCTTGATGTGAGCGGGTTACCAAGACTTGAGTTTAGTTGCTGCTTAAAGTGCACAAATTAGCTTTATTAATGAACAAATATGTTTTTACTTTGCAATTTAATTTGAAAAAAACATTCCGCTCATATACGCATGTATTCACATATTTCTAATATATGTATACAGAAGAACTTACTACTTAACCATGTTATACAAACTGCTGTTGCCATGTGTTTATACCATCCCAATCCTTCTGTTAAATTCTCTGCCAGTTTAATTCGGTACCCTGTTATTAGTATTGTTCATATGTGCCCTGCAGGGGGAGTGGCTTGACCGCTGCAGCAACATGGCGGACCCTGAGTGAGCTCTGCTCAGACGCGGGACTCCGTTTTGATATGTGAGCCTTCTTTGACCGCTATTTTCACCTCCTGTGGCGGTCGCGGCTCTATGAAGGTGTGGTGAGTCTGCTGGTGCTTTTTGAAGGGCTTTTCTCCATTCCTGAGCCTGTTATTCGTGGCAGCGATTTTACCTCAGTGTAATGCGAGCGGCCGCCATTTTTTACCGCGGCGCTCACGCTCCTGCATTTCTACCGCTCCTGGCGCCTTCATTGCCTTAATAAGACTACGGATGTATCTTGCTCAAGTCTCAACACAGTTTTAGGATCCCTCTCACCTGGAATTCCACCCGTGCCTCAGTATTTTCATAAATATGGCATGCTCAAACGTGAGTCCCTTCCTCACTTTGCCACTGGATTCAAGCAAGCCGGGCTGAAGACGGCTGAAATGCCAGAAACCGGTCCTCGGAAGCTTGTTTCCGGTCCAGGGAAGGCATGGCTTGGCAGTTCGGGCTGGACTGTTTCCATGAGGCACAGGGTCAGACTGATTTGCATATGGCCATGTCTGAACTGGGGTGGCAGAGTGGGCTAAAGAAGGGTGATGGATTAAACCCAGATCTGTTGACTGGGTGTGAGTGTTTGATTGGATCAGATGCTCCGTCCATCACCCCCCCACCCCTTTTGTACCGCATATACGCATGTATTCACATGTATTTCTAATATATGTATACAGAAGAACTTACTTCTTAACCATGTTAAACTGTATTGTGGTTACTATATTCCCAATAGGCTCTGCGCATTGGAATAACATAAACAGCAGTGTAGACGTAGGACTGAGGTCATCTAGGTCTCTACTGACTATGTTAGACTTAATTACTTTTTTGCCAGCTAGCTCAGAGGTCACTAGAAACTTTCTCGAATGAATAGGGAGGGGTTAACTTCCCTAATTTAGACAAGAAGGGATTAGCTTCTGACAACCATATAACATGACAACATTGCTCCCCCAGAATAAGGAGTGTATCTCCAGAGTAGTGTGAAAACAATAGACAGCTATTTCACTCAGTCAATCGTGCATGCTTAGTTCCATCAGAGTGCAGAGAAATAGAGAGACGGGTGTTTTCAATAAAAGGTGTTATTTTATTGAGCAGTCTTCTTTCTCATGCAAGAGAAAGGAATTGCCACAATTGCAATACTTATCATGAAGTAAAGTGCGTACAGTAAAAGGAGTATTATAAAATAATACTGTAAAAGCATTGATATGGTTTCTTAGCCATATGTTACTTTAAAAAGGATAAAATATTTACATACGTAAAAATATTGACTAACGAACTCGACTGGTGCTTCTAAGATACGCCTACCCCGGTGTACCTGACCTAAGCCTAATACGTGGGAAGGAGTAAGTAAGTTGCAGTGTTAAGTTAAGTTGGGTTTTTTGCCAAGAATCTGAATCAAGAATTCTCTCTAAGGTTTGAATCGGCTTCGTACCTTGGTTATAGAACGAAGGAGGTCTTGTATCTCGTTTCTCAGGACTCGATATTCCAGCAACCCGCGAGGGTGACTGGAAACACCGGAGCTGGATTTCTCGGCGTGAGAAAAGGCAGCTTCTCCAGTGTGTTAAAGGGGAGGGGCAGCTTCCTTCGGCTCTCGCATCAGCTGGGCTTCGGATAAGTAGATAGCCGCTCTGCTCCACACCACCTTTTTTTTATTTTTTTTATTTATTGAATCTTTTTGTGAAAAAAGCAGCACAGCCAACTCGTTTCGTTCCCCCAGTGCCATGGGAATTTCATCAGGGCTTAAGTAGAGGAAGTTATCAAGAGAATGATATTCTTCACTATGATAATCGATCACGTTCGAGTTTTCAGGCTAGCCACCACCAGTTCTTTTAGCTAATCACGAAAGCACAATAGCGGTTTGCTGAGAGAGATCGCATCTATTGGAGATTGTATTGTATTGTATTGTATTGTCATTTATAAAGCGCGGTTGCTGCCCAAGGGCGTCCAAGCGCTGAGGATCAGCGCTTGGACGCCCAATCAATTTGGATCCATGGAATGATATCTTCCTAATTCTTTTATTAAATCAGGTTCCGCTGTAGGCGTTTGGAACAGTAATACCTGTATTTCCAAGATAGCTAGAGTGGTGTCCAGTCCCAAATTTCAAACTGTATTTTCAAGGTGGAAACAACTCATCCAGCTGAAACGGGCACCTGGCCTACACAAACCCAAGTAAAGTGAGATAGTGAGAAAAGACATTGGATCAAGAACAGGAACCAGAGATAGACGGCTAAGCCATGCAGTCATGAGCAAGGGACTGCCTCAACTCCTTCTCTAAAATACGCTACTACAAATAGCATATTTAACAGAAAGATGGTCCCTATGGGGGAAGTTTAGCGCTTTACTCCCACGGCAAAGTGTTAAGATATTCGAAATTAATTAGAAATTAATCCAGCTACAGCCCATCCGGGAAGTATGCTCTATCGGAGCCTGCAAAAATGCGTATTTGAAATGCACTTGTTTGAATAATTCCAGTGACACTTGCACCTTTAAGAAGTCCAAGTCTCTGCTTTGATGGGCTCATGCTAATTTTTTAAGCATGCTTGATTATTTCCAACTTCAGGTGACCTTTGCTCCTTAGAATGTTTCAGAGCTGAGAACTAAGATTTTTCAAAGGATTAACCGCTTGCGTGCGGCAGAAATTCCAGCCCTGTGCTGGACATTCCAACCGCGGGCGTGGTCGTGACGGAACCATTCCGTCATCGGCACAGGCGAACCGTGACTCATGACGGAATGGATCCTTCACGAGTATGTAAGGGGTTAATAACCTCCTTGACTGTGGGACTAGCTGCCCCTAACAGTTGATGCCTCATATGTAAATTTCATCCTGATGACCCCGTTTTGAATAACACATACCTGAGGGGGTCAAAACATTGACAAAATAACATATGTGAATTGTTTTTAATATATTGGTGGTGGAAAGCAACACTCTGTTCACGAGTGTTTACTCGAAATATCAGACTATCGCTATCAGCCACATGTATATATTTTTTTATTGTTATTTATTAGCATTTCAAAAACCAACATTGTATACAATTTGCAAAAACAGCCAGTCAGTCGCTAATACAATACAGGGTTACCGTTGCGTAACAAAGTCAAGTGTATTCTTATCATATTGATATACATAATCGCTCTGATATGATATATATATATATAGTCCCAATAACCCGGTAAGTGTCGCCATTATAAAGGATGCAGCAGTGCCCTCAGCATAATAAATCATAACAGGATATGACTCATCTAGAATTATAAAATACAGAATGCGTACAATATAACCAGGCACATTTACATTTAGTCCATACCTCCAGATTGCATTTCACACCTCCCTCAGACCTCCTTCAAGGCTACTCCTGGGGTGCCATGGCGTCTGTCTTCTCTTGATGTTTACGGGCCAACACCACAAATGGTTCCCATATGTCCTTGGGTCTTGATGTGGAGGGCATTAGTTCCCAAAAAGTGGTCAGTTGTGTGTGTGACCAAATGTTATGTCTGTTATCCAATCCGTTTTAGATCGAACCCTTTTACTTCCCCCAATGCAAAGCAACTCGTCGCTTAGCAAAAAGTAGCAGTAATGCATGTCATTTCCTGAGCTTGGCAGGAGTTTCCTTAACATATCCCAACAATTTCTGCAAAGGATTGGGGTCCCCAGCCAACCCGGTTATTTGGTGAATGATATGGAACACATTGGACCAATATTTCCCTAATCTCGGGCAATCCCATGCAACATGTAGAAAACCGGCAGGAGCTCGCCAACATTTCCAGCAACTGTCATCCTCTTTGAGACCTATAAGATCTAAACTAATAGGTGTTCTATAAAATCAATGTGAAAGTTTAAAATGGACTAAACGAAGTTTGTAGTTTGGGAAAAGTGCTGTGAGCGGCTGCAACAATAAAGCCACTGGTCTTCTGTTAGTGAGGTTTGTAGCTCCTCATTCCAAGCCCCTATTGCTCGTGGTGTCGTCAGGGGCCGAATTCTGCATGTGATGTGTAATATTCTGGTGATTAGTCAGCGAGGGGAAGCTGATTTAAGAACGCTTTCTAAGGGTAGGCGGGGCATCTGGAAAAGTATCATGTAGAGATCGACATGTAGCCTTGAGTTTGATATGCAAACAGTTTGGAAAACGGAACTTGCCTCTCTTCCGTGGCCGACGGAGGCTGTCGGAAAGCCCCTTCTGGGTAGAGGTGAGTGAAAGTGTGTAATTTCATATTATGTGTGTAACCTTTTGGTACAAGGATGGACAGAGCCAAGACTATGAAGTGGGCAAGGATTGTTTATTCGCAGCACAACAGTCCATTCATTGAAAGAATACAGGGGCACACAGTGTCTCTCCTAGGGGCTGCCCTGAGGGCTCCGGTCTCCACCTTGGCTCTCTCCCTGGGTTCCGTCTTCCAGTTCTCTCACCGAAATGCACAAAAAGAAAACAAACGTGGCTGTTACTACACAGCACTTACAAGCACTTGATATGGGAGGGGGAGTGAGGGAGTACGTTTCGTGATTCGCACAGACACCACCACCAATGCTTAAGTCACCCGAGGGTGTAGTGCAACCAGATGCCTTATCCTGTCTGACGCCTCCCTTCCTACCCGGTCCCTCCCCGCTTAAAGCCGAACAAGGTACGCAAACGGTTACGCACCTGGGGTAGCCACGCGTCCTCCTGCACGTGGCTGGGCGATGGGCGATATCGTTGGCCTCCTGGCTTTCCCGGCTCTACTCTGTTGTCCTCGCTCGGGGGTGACCTCCTGGTTCTCCGTTTCGCCTTGGATTCTCCGGACCTCCGGGCCTTCTTTCGACGGCGCCGCTGCAATTCCCGGATCCTCTTGGTGGACACCGTTCGCTGAAGCCTCGTCCTCCGGATTCTCCTCTGCTTCTCTTCGTCCTCCGTTCGTGGCGGCAAACTCCCTGAACACCAGCGAGACGGCGTCTTCCGCGTCCGCCCTTCTATTTCCAAAAGTCGCTCCTGATTGGAGCACATGATTCCCCGTCATAGAGGCGGGGCCGGCCGCCTCGTAGGCAAAGCAAGAATTAAAGGGGCCAGTCCAGTCCTGTAGGGAAGAGGAAAAGTCCGTTATAGGACTGCAGTCCTCGACCCTCTGACAATGTGCTAAGTCTCTTTCAAGACTGTCTCCCATGGGAAACAGCATTGGGTTATTGGCTATTAGCATTGCAGGGGCATAGGGGATGGAAAACAAATAAATAAAGGAGTTTGGGAAGTACCACCATCTTGACCAGTGCTATCCTCCCAGCCAATGAGAGTGGGAGCCCAGCCCGAGCAGTGACCTTCTCCTCCAACCAGTTTATGGCACGTCCATTATTCATGTCCCATAAGACCTGAATTTTTCTGCTAATCCATATACCTAAATAATTCACAGGCTCCGTCGTCCATGTTAGGGGGAACTCAGATGGAGTTTGGACAGTCGGGTCAGTTAAAGGGAAAATCGCTGATTTAGCCCAGTTGATTGATATACCGGAGAGGCCACCAAATTTAATAAACTCCCTCAATAATAGATCTAAATTTGCTGCTGGATCGGACACATACAGGGTGACGTCATCTGCTTAGTGTGAAATTAACAAACTACGGGCACTAAATCTAATCCTCTTCCCTTGGCAGTGTGATGTTGCCGGACATGCGCAGCTAATGGTTCCTACGCAATTGCGAAGAGCAAAGGGGAGAGCGGGCACCCTTGTGTAGTGCCTCGTGAAATGTTAAAGGGTTCCAAGAGGAGCCCACTCTCACACGTGCCATCGGTCGCGTGTATAGCAGGCATATTAGATTTAAAAAATAACGGACTAAATCCCATACGACCAATTATTACAAATAGGTATTGCCATTCCAAAGAATTGAATGCTTTTGTAGCATCTCAAAAGACAGCGGCCGCCTGTAGCTCTGGATGTAAATAATGTAACACCGAGAATAGGGTCCTGAGGTTTTGGAACGTCTATCTCTCAGGGATGAACCCTGATTGGTGCGGGAGGGCCACCAGTGGGAGCAAGGGCTGAAGCCTATTAGCGATTTAGTTTAGCCAATATTTTAACATCACCATTTATTAGCAAGAGTGGCGTATAGGAGTCCAATTTGTCGGCAGGTTTCACGGCCTCTTCCAATAGCTCGAAAAGGCGGGGTGCTAGTTCCTCAACGTACGTTTTATAAAAAGCAGTGGTTAGGCCGCCCAATCCAGGGGCTTTGTTTAACAGTAGGCTTTTTATAACCTGTGCCACATCGTCTACTGTAAAGGGAAAATCCAAATACTCCCTATACCCATGATTCAGCCAAAGCAGTCCAATCGAGTCCAGTGATGGCAGCAGGCCTTCCGGACTTGAGCCCTGTGTGGTGTAGTAGAGCTTGGCGTAAAAACTGGAGAACTCATCAAGTATAGCCTTCTGACCTCTAACTATACGGTGGCATGCAGTTTTTAACTGCATTCAAGTTTTTCTTTCAGAAGTGCCAGTTTGGTGGACTTGCCGGATGCATAGAATTGTTGCTCCAGTTCTCTAATCTGTTTTTCAAGTGAGTCCAGTGTTCCCCGAATGGCCTTCAACACCCCGGCTTGTCTTGCTATACAGTTCCCTCTTATTACAGTTTTAAAGGCTTCCCATAGCAACTGTCTACAGAGCCTGTGTTGAGGGAAAAATAATCATTTATGTCTCCTCTAATTTCTTCTTTAAAAGCTTCGTCTAATAGGGCGTCTTGGGGCAGTCTCCAAGTATACATCCTTGGTATGGAATGTGGTAATTCCAGGTGCAATAAACTAGGTGCATGATCTGATCAGGGAAGATGTTGGACCTCCCTAGTCCAAGTATCCTCATCTTGGGAAACCAACCAATAATCCAGCCTTTACCACACCTTATGATATTCTGCAATGCATGTTTCCTCCCACACCTCCGGATGTACACTTCTACAGATGTCTACCAAGTCTCCATCTGATAGTATGGCCTTCGAGTGGTGTTTGCCAAGGGATGTAGTGTTCGAGATATCCCCTTTCTATCCAGTACATCATCAAGAATGGCATTAAAATCCCCTCCCATATAATCGTATCGCAATTTGTCACTTTCACTTTAGCCCATACATTTTGAAAAAAGTCTGGTGTCCGCATTGGGGCATAGATCGCGACTATCACCATTGGATTACCAGCTAGTGTACCTTGGATTAGTACATTTTTGCCTTCTGGGTCTAGTTGTTTTCCACCAGCCTTCCAGTTCAAGGCTCGCCTGATCAATACAGTTACTCCTCTAGCATAGTTGGAATAGGTAGAGGAGTATACCAATCCCCATCTGCTGTGGCGCAATCTAGGTGAGGCGGGCCTACTTAGATGTGTCTCCTGCAGGAGACAAATATCAATCTTATGTCCAAGTAAATAAAAGTGCACTAACCTAGCTTTCCTACCATCATTTAACCCACGAATGTTCCAGGTAAGAAAATGTAAAGAGGTCATCGGGCAACTATGTCCGTATAATACAATGAATCATCAAGAGCGGAGCATAATAGCTTGTACATGTCCACATGACACGTAGTAGTAACATTGAAAGGCATAGATCTGGCAAACCATAAACCATCCCCTACTCCCAACCCACCACCCACTCCAACCCCCAATCAGGTTTCTGAGTACCCATCCCAAACATCACTGAATCTACAACTACTCGTTGGAGCTCTCCTGTAGGGGCGTAGTATCGCCAGCATACTCTCCTGATTACTCAGGGTGGCCAAGAATATGTTGGTGAGTCATTCCTATCTCTTTACAGTATTTAAAAACCCAATTACCCAAATCCCAAAGGATAAATGTAATAGGTGTGTATTTACCCCATCGGGTTCTAACCTATATCAAATTAACAGTCCTCATATAGCCCCAGCAATCGGTACTGGCAGATGTAAAACCCGCAGAACCAACAATTAGTCGCAACAGCGTTGTATATCAAAAACCACTAACAAGAAATATATAGTGATATCCAACTTTGCATCTACAACAATCAAAGATCAAACCATATCGACATAGGCTGTCGTGATGTAGTCCAAGAGCGCCCAGGAGCACGATCCGCATCAGTCATTGTCGCTTAAACTGTTCTCTTCGGTGGCCAACCCCTTTGTGGTAAATAAAATTACCTAACTATTTTTCCATGCATTAAATATCAATAAGGATAGCTCAATCAAATGAGAGGCAGAGTCCGTGGTATCAGAGTCATACGGGCTTTAATTATGCTCCTCGAGGAACAGGACATCATGTTCCATCACCACTAAGGTTCAGGAAGGGACATTCAACATTTTATTAACATCACACATTATATATAGTAAAACAGTATAATTGAAATGAATGGAGTAGGCGTAACAGGTGAAAAGAGAGAGATAAGAACACATATGTGTAACAGGAGGCGTGTAAAAAGGCGTACACGTGGGCGTGCACTGGACATGTCAGAGAAACGTCACAAGAAGTGTCCTAAGTGGGTGGATACAGAGAGAAATTCTGCTGGGTCAGCAGAAACTCTTGGCCTAGATGCGCGCACAACTGAGTATGACGTGTAACTGGGGAGAACTGGGGGCTTTGACTTTAGCACTAGTAGAGGAGACTGGTGTCTGGGATGTCAGAACGACCTAACCTATAGCATATCTGGTATCTCGTGTTTGGAGGATGTAGTGTCTGAAGTAAAAGGTCTCTCGAGCAGAGGCCGTTCAATACTGGATGCTAGTGCGTGCATACGTTTCTTGGTGCAATGCACGGGGCCATGGGCTTACCATGGTAACGGGTTCTGTAAATCACTGCAAGGAGGACAGGAAGGCCGGGCCCTTTGCTCTGCAGCCGGGAATATGTTTACCTATTTCACTAGACTGGAATGTGTTTTCGAGGAGGCTGAGCAGATAACTGTAGGCAAAATACGATGTTGGCAGGCAGGCCAGGCTGAGCCAGGCACCTCTTCGCTGGGCAGGAAGTAAGGCAGAGGTCAGGGATGCATACAGCTTTCAGAGACAGAAGAGAAGAGACTCGGAGCCTCGTTTAAGGGCCTAGCTCGACTGAGCCAGGAAACATGGAGAAAACGTAAAAGTGCACCATGTAAAGACGTTGGCACCATAGGCCTAGAAGCCTAATTAACGGAATTTCCATGTAGGACTGGATAGCTGACATGTTAACGTTGGACGCAAATGCATATACGTCTCTCTAGCATGTACGGGAAGGAAGTTACACGACATACAAGGAACATGGGTGCATGGATAGGGTGCGAGTGGGGGACACATTGGCTACCTGAAAATTTCTATTACCTCATTCCCTCCTTTGCCCCTACTTCACCCTTTAGGATATATCTATATTCATGAGACCATCTATCTGTTCACATAGCATCATTTGTTCTTCTTTCTTTATTCGGGAACGGGAACGTGAACTTGGACGGGGAATACAAGCTGTGGCGCACAAGCCGCAAATCGCTGGCCCACATTGCAGACAGAGACAACAGCTGAATACTATGAGCAGTATTATTCCTAGGAACGATAACAATTTCAATCCCCAGGCGGATATCACACTCCAGAACCAACCGGACCAAGTCCAGGTGTCTGGATTCTGGTGTATCAGGTGAGCTATGTTATGGAGCCTGGCTATCGCCCTATACACTGATGGCGCGTTATTAGGAATAAACACGCAACAACTGGATCCGATGACTCTACAAGCCCCGCCCCTATCGGCCAGGATGACGTCAAGGACAAGGCGATTTTGAAGAACAACAAGTCTCATAGCAGACTGCTCCTCGGTCAGGTTACCTAAAGCAAAAGTAGTTTCGTTCACTACTGCTTCCAAAGTGGTAGTCAATCTTCGTATTATCTTACTATTTGGACAGGACCTATGAACCAGAAGTACCCTTTGATATAATCCTTATACTGATCCAATGCATACTCAGAATAATCATTAACGGGAGGAAGGTCTCTCTTATGTCTCACATGTACAAGATGCGAATTTCGATGATAATCAGGCGGGGCTAGAAAAACAGGTGGCAATAGGAACGCAATATAACACGTCCCATCCCAATCTAATGGCAGACGTACATAGGCTGTCTGACCACATATAAAATAAGAATGGCGGGAGGCTTTGAAAGTAGACTTTCCTTTATCACTGAATTCGACCACAGTATTACAATCACTGTGTCCTAGATGTACTGAACCATTCTTTCTGACGCATAATTCGCCTTTCACTGGCAAAACTGTAATAAACGGCAAGTCCGAATTAGTCTCAGACTGCACATTCAGAATCATGAGGTTAAGTGTAAAATTACCTAATCCATATACTTCATTTTCTAGATCGGTCCCTGTCCTTTGGGGAAAACCTTCCTTATCTGGGAAACATATTTTATTCATAGCTGTATTCAGGTTCCCCCATATCCAATCGCCTTGGGAAACTGTGGACTTACTGTCTAGGGAGGACATTAAAGTAAACCATGCACCACACAAACCATTATGTGTAAATGGATAGGGAAAGAGGGGCAGAGCTCCCTTGTATTTCTGATAGGGAGGGAGTCGGCCACATACCCAGCAATTGGTGGCATTGCTAGTCTGGTGGGAATGGTGTAACATACGGATAAAAGTATTGTTGCGCATTGCTAATCGATAGGACAACTCGTGTGGGGGCAGGTCACTGAAAGTGTGCTCTACAGTATCATTAGAGGAAGTATGTACATGAGAATCAAAAGGAAAGAAAACATGTAGCATTAAACTTATGCATATAATTGTAAGACTCAGAAGAAACATAAAAATTAATGCGATGACGCATCGACTATGCAGATTCTTACAATATTGTTCTCTCTTTTTAATTCGCCTATCTCTCTGACTACTTGGGTCTATCTTATACATGTCAGAAACCTGTCTAACCGCTTCACCCGAGGGGGACTTAAACAATTAAACGCTGTCTGACTTACTAGACCTCAATTTGGCTCGGTACTCCTGTTGAGGAGTTTTCTCTAACAGGGGGAGTTTAGAGTCAGTGTCTAAAAGGGGGCAGTCCTTTATTTCAGTTTCTGGACACAATCCATGATAGCGCTTCACGTGGCTGGAGTGTAACCACCCCTTGCGGCCTTCTAGCTTTACTGCGGTCCTCGTTGTCAACAACACCAACTTTGGTTGCTTCCACCTCGGCTCCAGAGGGCTCGTTCTGTCGAAGTTCCATACGTAGACGTGATCACCTGGAACGATTTCATGCGGTTTTACTTGGGTGTTGTCCGGGAAGGCAGCCGCGACCTGTGAACGACGAGATTGTAGTGCAGACATCAAGGAAGCCAAGTAATCTGTCAGCATATTACTGTCAACATCGGTTATTTTTCGGGGCATAGGCGTACCCCACATATTTGGGGGACGTCCAAAAATTATTTCATACGGGGACAATCCGGTTCTGGAATGAGCTACCATTCGCATGTAAAAGAGGGCAACTGGCAGGGCTACTATCCAATCTACACCTTTTTCTGCACAGACCTTCGCTAAGCGTGTTTTCAGGGTTTGATTATGTCTCTCAACGAGACCAGCTGCTTCAGGGTGTCGTACGCAGTGGAATTTCCACTGGTAACCTAACAGGAGTGATACCTGTTTCATGAGCTCGGACGAGAATGGCTGACCATTATCAGAGTACACGACACGGGGCAAGCCGTATCGCGGGAAAAATTCACGGACCAGTTTTTTGGCAGTGGTTACAGCAGTGTAATCGGGGACTGGATATGCTTCTGTCCATCGGGAAAGGGCACATACGACTACGAGGACATATTTGAATCCTCGGCATCTGTCCATCTGGATATAATCCATCTGGAGGACTTCAAAAGAGTGGTGAGGAGGATGAAATCCACCTTGTTCCACGGGAATGCCTTTGCCTGGATTGAACTGACAACAGATCATGCAGGTACGCACTTTCTGTTTCGCTGCTGCACGTAAATGCTTGTTGAACCAAAGATTCTGTAAACTGTCTAACATGGCTTTCTCTCCTAAGTGTGCTGGACTATGTGCTGTGTTAACGATAACTTGAACCATAGAGTCGGGGAGGAACCATGTGGCTCTTCCCTTCGTCATCCATCCCTGATCTGTTTGGATCCCTCCTTGTTCAGTCCATTTCTTGATTTTATCTGGAGTCGCATGTGTCTGTATGTCGAGTACATCTAGTGTGGGATCCTTAACTGTCATACAATGTGTCAGTGAGGCTACTTCAGTCTTTGTCGGGTCAGTCGGAATGTCTGTCTGGGTCTGAGCTGTGTGTTTGGCTGTTCGATCTGCCAGGTCGTTACCCTGGGAAATAGTATCGGTGACTTTAGTATGTGCTTTGCACTTCATGATGGCTATGGCTGTAGGCAAATGTATTGCTTCTAGTAGGGCTTGAATGAGGGGACCGTGTTGTATCTTGGCACTGTGAGAAGTTAGAAAACCTCTTTCTTCCCAGAGAACACCGAAGTCGTGAACGACTCCGAATGCGTACTGTGAATCTGTGTATACGTTTACTTTCTTGTTCTTGGCTAGTCTACAGGCTTGGGTCAGAGCGATAAGTTCTGCTGCTTGGGCAGATAATGTGTCAATACGATGTGTTTCTATGACTTCAGTTTCAGTGGTCACTGCATATGCGGCTACTAACTCTCCTGTGCTTGTTCTCATGCATGAACCATCCACGTAAAGTGTTAGGTCTGGGTCGGGCAATGCAATGTCTGTCAAGTCTTGTCTGGGCTTTGTCACTGTAATAATGACTTCTACACAGTCATGTGGTGCTGGATCAATTGTAATCGAGGGTAACAATGTGGCAGGGTTGAGTATGTTGCAACGTCTGATTTCTATGTGTGGCTGGAACAGTGTCAGTTCATAACCTGTCAAACGTGCTATGGTCAAGTGCTGAGTCTGGGTTCGGTTTAGGAGAACTTCCACGGAGTTTGGAACCTGTACTGTCAAGGGATGTCCTAACACTATCGAGTCGCTTTGTCTGATAGCTAGAGCTGTTGCTGCAACTGATTTCAAGCACGCAGGCAAAGCCTGGGCTACTGGATCCAATGTAATAGAAAAATAAGCACAAGGCTTGTGTTTTCCTGCTTGATCTTGTGTGAGAACAGATAATTCTGTGCCATCGCGTTCTGTGACAAAAAGTGTAAAAGGTTTACTGTAACATGGTGTCGCTAAAACAGGTGCTTGACATAAAGCTTTCTTCAAGTCATTAAAAGCTTGTGTATGTTCCTGAGTCCAAGGGAGGACAGTCGAAGTCGCTGCCTCCTGTGTTGTCAACTGTATGAGTGGCTTGGCTAGATATGCATACTGAGGAATCCATTGTCTGCAGTAAGAAGTGAGGCCAATGAAGGCCCGTACTTCCTTTTGTGTCTTGGGCTGTGGCAGATGTGCAATTAACTGGATACGATCTGGTGTCAACTGTCTACCCCTCTTGGACAGCAAGTGTCCAAGGTATACCACTTGCTGGGCACAGAATTGTAGCTTCGAAGGGGACACTTTATGCCCCTTTTCGGCCAGAAAATACAAGACTGTCAGTGATGCGCGTTCGCAGTCACGTTCGGTTTGTGCTGTAATTAACAAGTCATCAACATTGCAGCAGTGCAGTGTCAGTAGGCATGTGAATACTGTCTAGTTGTCGTTTCAGTGCTTGGCTGTAAATACTAGGACTTTCCGTGAACCCTTGAGGTGCACGTGCAAATTTGAAGCTTCGGCCATTTAAACAGAATCCGAAAAGGTACTGGCTTTCCGGATGAATGGGGACACTAAAGAAGGTGTTCTTGAGATCGATTACAGTAAAGAACGCAGCTTCGGAATCTATGGCAGTCAATAGGGAAGAAATATCTGGGACCACTGGGTACTGTGGTATTATACATTTATTAAGTTTGCGAAGGTCGATCACCAGTCTGTAGACTGGAGGTGCATTTGGGTCAGTTCGTTTAAGAATCGGAATGATTGGAGAATTACATACATTTGAGTCAGTTTCTACAACTACTCCTTGAGCAATGAGCTCGTCAATAATTTTCAGTAAGGCTGTTACAGCCTCAGGTGGCAATTTGTATTGTCGGATTCGGGGCAGTACAACACCTTGTTTAAGTGTGACACGATAGGGAGTAATATGCATACAACCTACATCAGTTGGACCGTGTGCCCATAAATGCTGTGGTACATTTTGCAATCTTGGATCGAAATCTCTCAACACATAATGACCTTTAAAGTCACGTAAAAACAATCTCACTCCTTCCGGAGAACAACATATCACTGCTCCTAGTGCTTTCAACGTCTTAATACCAAGCAAGTTTTCAGGACATGATTTCGTGAGTAACAAGTCTGTAGTACGAGACAATGGACCAACTGCAAGGGGAACTGGCGTTGATACTTCGTTAACAATAGGCTTTCCTGAAAATCCAAGGGAAACATTCTGTGAGCCTGAGAGGGGTGCCCCTGGAACCTCGTCGTGACTGATGGTAGTTCTGCTCGCCCCTGTGTCAATCAAAAATGTTCTGTCTTTCCCTAATACCTGACTATGTACATAGGGACCCTCTTGATCTACAGGAACCTCGATAAGGGGCAAGCCAACCTCCCTCTCTAGGCTGTTTCATGTGTACTGCTGATAATCGGGGTAATCTGACTGTGCATACTGGTACATTTGCTGTGTGACATGTTGCGTGGCAGCAATGGGTTGGGGCTGGGGTACAGCTACTGTCTGTTGTTGTGCATTCTGGGGAGTTTGCGTGTTCTTCGTGTTCTGTGGAATATTCTGTGGAACATGTTCTGGTCTAGGCGGACGCGGTCTTTCTTTCGTTTTTCCTGTGGCTATATTGTGTCTTAGAACGGCACATTCATTTATATAGTGACCTGGCTGTTTACAGTAGTTGCAATTCCCTTTAACAGGAGCTGCAGAATGACTAGTCTGTGTGGTACCCCTCTTCTGACCATCTGCTGGGACGGACTGGGCAACTAGTACTTTCATTTTCGTATCTTTCATACGTCTCTGTTCATGTTCGTGTTCCTCTCTAATTCGGTTCTGGTGATACTGTAACATTTGTAACATTTGGGAAGGGGTATTTGCTTGCCATGTGCTCTCGACTTTCAATACTCTGTTTTTAACCTGGGGTAAGGAATTCTCTACTAATTTGGTCACAAAGAGATGTGGATATGATTCGCTACTTGTTTTCAGGCCGCTATTAATAATAAAACATTTCTCAAATCTGGAATAAAAATCACTAGTGTCTTCGTCTTGTTTCTGTTTACAGGCTGAGATTGCATCCCAGTCTTCCTTTTTAACTGTCAATAGTCTAGGCAAAACTTGTACTAATAATCCTGGTAATGCTTTGGTTTTGTCCCCAAGACCTATACCCGGGGTTCGTCCCTTTTCTTCGTCTTCTAATTCAGTCCAAATAATCTTTTTATCTCCCACCTCCCATTCTTTTTCTTTCAGTTTTTCGTAAATGCCAGCCGGCAACAATACCTTTTAACATTTTAAGAATATCGGGATACGTATAATCCCCCATGAGTAACATGTCTTTTAATTCACGGTGAAAACCTGCCGGATCTTTATCATGACTGGGCACTATTTTCTTCATTTCCAATAATTCCATTTTGGTCAGGGGAGTGTATACGAATACTCGCTGAAGCTCACCCCCTGGGGTCAGGACGGGATGAACTTCTCGTAAGGGATTCTTTCTGTCTATGTAAAATGGTTGTCTTACTGGGGGTGGAACAGGAACAAAATGTGGAGTCAGAAAAGTTCTGTATTTGTGACGTTGTTCTAGAATGGTATTAATTAAATCGGTACCTAGGCCTCTCCATCTTTTTAGGAGTAATTCTTCCAATATATTATATAGGGGACCTGGATCAGAATGCTGACTTTCATATAGGGTAATGAGATGCTGGATCATGTACATACCAGCTAATCGCTGCTCGTCTGGGGTAAGACTCAAAAATGTTTGCGCTACTGAATCATCTTTATATATACTATCATTTCCAGCCCATTGGACTGCTGACCGTGCTAGTTCCTGATCATGCATGGTACTAAGTTCACTGTAACCTATTCTTTCTTTCAGTATTTTATCGGTGTCTTGGAATATATGTTCAAGAGAACACTGTTCTGGTATGGGAGAAAGGAAACGTTTCTTGCTTTCTAGACGAATGGGTCTGTCAAAAGGTCTGTCAAAATACTGTTTAGGAAGTCTCGCTCTACCTACGTACGCTATTCTATCTGGGTCTTCTACAGCATTATCTATATCTTCCTCCTCTGAGGTTTCATTCTTGTCTGTCTCGGTGTCCCTAGCCGCATTTTCTTTTTCGCGTATTATTATGATTTCTTTACGGATCTTTCTGTACATGGCTTCTATGCAATTTTGTTTATCATGTTTACCATCAGCTATATTGTTACTCCAATTTATCAGTATGTTCATCTCTTCTTTGCTTGTACCTGGCCGATCTCGTTCCCTTATCAAACAATTTATCAGAAACCGTAAGATCATTCTTTGTGTCTCAACCTTTTGATGTGCCATGGCCTCGGGAATGCATTCTGGTCTCTCCCCTGTTCTAATAAAATGATATATATTGTCTAGATGGTTAGTCATTTCTGGTAAAAGAATCAAATGGTTCGTAACACGACGTAAACGTAACGAAAATAACATCATGTCTTCTTCGCCAGGTACTGAGTCATATCTACAATCTGTAATGTATTGTCTAAGGGATTGGAATGTCGCTGCTTTGGGTGTACGCTGTAATGCTATTTCTCTGAGTGTCATTCGTTTTACTTGAGGCGGGGTGATAGGCTGACCTCCTACGGCGCCTCCTGAAGCGGAAGCGTAACCATCAATTAGCTGTGTTGAGACTGCTGGTGTCATAATTTGAAAAACAGGTGCAGGTGTAGGCAGACTCTGGGTTGTCGGTATAGCGAAAGGATTGTAAGGACTGACAGTAGGAGGAACAGTAGTAGTAGTGACAGGAATAGTTGTGACCGGGACAGTGGTGACAGGATGGGAAATGACAACGGATGGAGAAGTCGAGTCTTGAGGGGGTAGCGCGTCTTGAACAGACTGAACGGGCTGAGTAGGCTGCTGTATGGTTCGAACAGGCTGAATAGGCTGTTGTACATTATTAACAGGGGGTACGCGTACATTGGTATATGCTGTAGCTACATCATCTAAATAGGAAGAAAGGAAAATGTCCGCTGCGGTCTGTTTGTGACGGAGTTTAGTCGGGACCAATGGTGGTGGCAAGTTACAGGGTACTTCCGGGGTCGCCTTGGGCAGGCCCTCGGCAAGAACAGGCTACATGCCTGTAATAAGGGCATTTCTTTGTCGGTCTAATTGTTCTATTCTGACTCGTTCTCCTTCTTCTAGTAACTCTCTTTCTCTGGCTTTTTCAGATTCTTCTCTACTTTTCTCTGCTTTTCTGATTTCTTTTTCTGTTCTTCTATGCGCTTCTTTACGCCATAATTCTATGGCATCTTTCTGGGATTGTCTGGCTTTCTTCTTCCATAATGCTTCCTCTACTCTCATGATGCATTCAGCATCCCATGTCCCGAGACAGGCCATCTATACTTCTCTTCCAGATCCCTAGTATAATCGACCCACAAGTCTAGGTACAGTATGGCATCTAAGCCGTGCTTGTGGTACATAAAATGTCCAGGAGTGTCCCTAGGCGGGACGGGAACTGCTTCTTCGAGTATCCCTTTCCTAGTTCCTATCTGACGTAATTTCGAGAACAGTGGCATATTTGGACTGACTTGAACGTGAACACAGTAAACACAGTAATGACTAGCAAACAATCATTCATACCACGACATCAGAACACATTGAAATATTTCAGACTGATATTACCTGGAGCATAGAAAACACAAATTCTGAAAATTTCAAGAAACCATACTAGAATACTGGATTACTAGATGCTCTGCTAAAACAGTACAGACAATACCGGTCCCATAAAGAGACACGTCATACCGCGTTCACCTAAGTGAACACGTCTGGACCAGGTCTGTGTACCCAGACCTGTCTTGACCGGGCACAAATTAATGAACCCGTCTAGATGCGTTCCCAACAACGGTACTCACCGGGAAGCAGAAACTGAAGGCCTCGGAAACTGGACTGGACTGGACTGTGTCGGGCTACGATTTCTCCTGCGCATGCGCTTCGGAACAGGTGGGCCTCCGGATACCTCGGACCTTGCTCTCTCGACTTGGGGCTCTGGTCGGGATCCTCCGCATTCCTCACCGCCTCGTCTGGATGCCGGACCGCAGTCTCCGTCTCCTCCGTGGGCCTGAGGGAGATAGCAGGAAAACCCGCAGGCGTGCACGGATTCCGTCGCGGCTGTAGAAGGGGTCAAGGCCTGCGAAACATCGCCGGCGAGTGGGGAAGGGGGGGTCCCTGTTCGGGCGCCAGAATATGTGGTAAATAAAATTACCGAACTATTTTTCCATGCATTAAATATCAATAAGGATAGCTCAATCAAATGAGAGGCAGAGTCCGTGGTATCAGAGTCATACGGGCTTTAATTATGCTCCTCGAGGAACAGGACATCATGTTCCATCACCACTAAGGTTCAGGAAGGGACATTCAACATTTTATTAACATCACACATTATATATAGTAAAACAGTATAATTGAAATGAATGCAGTAGGCGTAACAGGTGAAAAGAGAGAGATAAGAACACATGTGCGTAACAGGAGGCGTGTAAAAAGGCGTACACATGGGCGTGCACTGGACATGTCCGAGAAACGTCACAAGAAGTGTCATAAGTGGGTGGATACAGAGAGAAATTCTGCAGGGTCAGCAGAAACTCTTGGCCTAGATGCGCGCACAACTGAGTATGACGTGTAACTGGGGAGAACTGGGGGCTTTGACTTTAGCACTAGTAGAGGAGACTGGTGTCTGGGATGTCAGAACGACCTGTACCTATAGCATATCTGGTATCTCGTGTTTGGAGGATGTAGTGTCTGAAGTAAAAGATCTCTCGAGCAGAGGCCGTTCAATACTGGATGCTAGTGCGTGCATACGTTTCTTGGTGCAATGCACGGGGCCATGGGCTTACCATGGTAACGGGTTCTGTAAATCACTGCAAGGAGGACAGGAAGGCCGGGCCCTTTGCTCTGCAGCCGGGAATATGTTTACCTATTTCACTAGACTGGAATGTGTTTTCGAGGAGGCTGAGGAGATAACTGTAGGAAAAATACGATGTTGGCAGGCAGGCCAGGCTGAGCCGGGCACCGCTTCGCTGGGCAGGAAGTAAGGCAGAGGTCAGGGATTCATACAGCTTTCAGAGACAGAAGAGAAGAGACTCGGAGCCTCGTTTAAGGGCCTAGCTCGACTGAGCCAGGAAACATGGAGAAAACGTAAAAGTGCACCATGTAAAGACATGTTGGCACCATAGGCCTAGAAGCCTAATTAACGGAATTTCCATGTAGGACTGGATAGCTGACATGTTAACGTTGGACGCAAATGCATATACGTCTCTCTAGCATGTACGGGAAGGAAGTTACACGACATACAAGGAACATGGGTGCATGGATAGGGTGCGAGTGGGGGACACATTGGCTACCTGAAAATTTCTATTACCTCACCTTGGAACGTTGTTTTGGTGCCTTCACCCCCAATTTGCTTCGCGAATTTGAGGGTAGATTTAGCACCCCCGAAGTCAGCCAATCTTCCGCCGCTGTGTGTGTGGAGGTCTTGGCCTACCGCACTCTTTACGCTGTGGCTTAGATTTCCACACAGTCCGCCACCCATGCGTTTCACCGGAGCACAGCGGGCAGCTCCCGCAGGCCTAGTCTGCTGCATTGGCACACCCAGCGGCTATCGTCGGCTTGACGGGCTCCGCACACCTCGGGCTGTATACGAGGGATATTTTTGCACAGAATGTGCTCACCAAGTGTCAGGATATTGCAAGGATGATGTCCTGGCCGGCGGAGCTCGCCTAGCTAGCGACCATTTCGCAGCTCGGCAAGCCACACCCCCTAGTCACATGTATATACTTGGCATGTATGCACGTTTTGCTCAAATAGTCACTTTCACTGCATCTTACAATAGTTTAAAAAATTTTATGAATCAAATTAAAAATTTCTAAAAATAAGTTCAATGAAATAAATCTATAACTTTGAATTAAATGTGTTAAAGGTATTTATACCCTTATCTGAACACTCCAACATGGGAGTCAAGGCTACTTTCCCCCCATAGGTACCACCTTTTTGTTAAATATTGTCCAGCCCAGGTCCCTGGGTTACTGATTAGTCCCTTTTATTTCTAAGGTTTGAAATATCATGTATTCCAAAGTAGCTAAGACCTAAAGAGTATCTGAGATCAAACTTTGAAAATGACAGTAGCGTAAAACAAGAGACAGATGAAGATTGTAGTATTTCATCAAGGTAACAAATTAAGACACTTGATGGGCCTTGGTGGTCTCATTTAACATCTGGACCTATATCTGTATGTAAAAACCTATTCAGAGGTGCCTATAACTTACTTGATATTAAAAGTGGTAACATGCTACTGCCTTTATTGTTTTGATTGGATTGACAGTTTTCTTCAGCACATATGTTCTGTAGTAGGGGATCTCTGTGTATAGTCATAATCTAGTGAATAGTCCCGCCCATGTGCGTGGACCCCGGCAATCAAAAATAATCTCTTAAGTTGTCAAATCATGCAGAAACTGCAAAGACGCTTAAGAGAGAATTTAAAGACAAATAATGCAGCCTATATCCACAGGCTACACTGTCCAGTACTTCAACTAGAAATTCCACCAAACAACACCACACACAACACAGCCTGCCCAGTTTCTACCACAGAGAAACTTGCCTCTACCAGTAAAAGACTCTGGAATGATAGAGAGGAAGGCATGGACAGACAAGCCCCATAGGCTGCCATTATGTGGCTTAAATAGGATACTGTGCCTTTAAGATAACTTTCCAGAACTTCTCCCAGTATCCCAGAATGCACAGCAGGTCCCTTTTACTTTCAGTTCTTTTTTCCGGCTCCTGCTAACAGGACCCTGGAATTGAGCTCTCCCTTTTTTCAAGGGTTTATTGGATTTTTTGTGCACTTTGTGATCTAAAAGTGTTTCAGTTTTTGTCTTGGTGCTTTCCCTTCACTCCTGTGTGTTTGGTCAGGTGTTTTAGGGCTTTAAAATGCCTGCTCTTTAATGCCTGCTCTTTTCGACAAATGCCCTGTCTGTGAGAGGAAGAAGGCCAAGACTGATCCACACGAGGTCTGCATCATCTGCCTTCCTGAAGCACATGTCCCTGAAGAGTGTGACATCTGCAAGAACCTTTCTGCAAGAACTCTGAGGGAAAGGCTGAAGATTAGGCTTCAAAGCCTGGAGGACAGACGACTGCAGGTGGATCTGGGCAGACCGGGAAGGCTCCCTCTGCCTCTGCTGAGGCCTCTGGGGGGCTCCCCAGAGGCAGGAAGACAAGCAAACGGTCCCAGTCTCCGTCGGCGTCGATTGCATAGACGACGTCGAGAGGGAGGACGACTGTGTGTCTCCCATCTCCCCGGGGCTCCGGGTCGAGACGGCGTGAGGATTTGACGTCGAAGGGCCTGGAGAGGCCTCCGTCGAGACCGCCGTCGACTGCATCTTCATCGACGTCAGCGTCGGACTATCGACGTCGGAGAAGAAGCGACAGGCGTCGGCGCTCGCCGCCGAGGCGACGTCGGCGTCGAGGGGATCCTCGACGTCGAAGACCTCGAGAAGGAGGAGTCGACGCTCGTCGTCGAGAATGGAACGGTCGACGTCGCGGAGGCGGCGTTCGGCGTCGAGGAAGAAGAGGCGACGTTCGACGCCGGTAAAGCGACGCTCAGCATCGAGAAGGAAGAGATCGGCGTCTAGGAGTCGCTCCAACTCTCCTAAACGGCGCAGGAGGAGTTCTGCTGCCAGAAGTCAGGCTGGATCTAGTGGAGGGCGCAGGAGAAAGCGATCGCCTGCTGAAGGGGCTGGGTCGCAGTCCCCTTCCCCGAAGAAGTCACCGGGCTCGGTGTACTCGGTAGTATATACACCACCTTGGCCTAAGTCGCCCCCTCCTCCTGTACCTAAGGAGGACCCTCCCACCAACCCTCCGTTTCCACCAGGACGACCACTACCACTGCTTCCACCGCATGGGCCCGCCCCTCGGTCGGAGACGCCCCCTGTCCCTCCGCCAAGGTCGGCGTCACTACCTCCTCTCCCTACACCACCTAAGGGGACTCCTAGACCAAGTCCCCAGGAGGAACTGCGGAAGACGCCCCCACGGAAACCTGCGGAGAGTCCACGTGTCCTGGGAGATCATGCTCTTGCTCCAGGAGGAAGGAGCGATCACACCACAGGTTGTCCACGCGGTCGAGACACTGCCGTAGGAGGCACAGATCCCACTCTCGCACGAGGTCCTCAGGGACCAGGGACTACTCCGACTTTGTCGGGATCGCCGGACACAAGGGTGTCGCCGGTTGATGACCTGGTGGCGTTCCATGATGTCCTTTTGAGAGGCGCTGCCAAATTGGGCATATCCTTGATGGTGCCCACGCCTAAGACATCAGTCATTTTCGAGACACTGCACCAGAAACACCTGTCTCGTCCACTACTACCTCTGGTGCCGGGCCTGGAGGAACCGGCCATGGCCCTTTTCCTCACCCCTGCGGTGACTAAGGCGGCCCCATCGAGATTGCAGAAAAAATGCCGGGCTCCCGACTCGGACACGGCTTTTCTAAGGGTGGAACCTCCTCCGGATTCTGTGATTGTGACGGCGGCCCGCAAACAACATGCCACCACCCCGTCATCCACAGTCCCCCCTGAAAAAGAGTCTAGATGGATGGATTCAGCTGGAAGGAAAGTATGTGGAACATCGACTACCTCTATGAAGACCGCGAGTGCCACGGCTTTGTTGGGGCGCTACGACCGCGCCCTCTGGGACTCCCTCCAGCAGTTTGCGGAACGCTTGCCTCGCCAGAAGCGGGAAGACTTCCAGGAAGTGCTAAACGAGGGGATGCTGGTAGCGAATCAAATTATCAGCGCTGCGGCAGATTCATCCCTCTTAGCGGCACATGGCTTTTGCCATGGGATTAACCAGCGACGTCACGCCTGGCTCCGCCTTACGTCACTGAAACCAGACGCACAGCAAAGGGTAGCCAACCTTCCATTTTCTGGCGAAACCCTATTTGGGAAACATGCGGATGACGAAATGGCCCGCATGAAGGCGGAGGCCGAAACACTCACGGCTGTGGGTCTAGAGAAGCCCAAAGAAGCGAATAAATTGTACCGCCCATTCCAACGGCGATTCGGTGGGCAGGGCAGAAGACGTGGCCAAGCTTCGGGACAGTCGCAGCAACATCAACAGTTCCGTAAGCCTTTCCAGAAACGCCCAAAGGGCAGAGGAGGCCAACAGTCGGCACCAGCGACCAAAGGCCCGGCCGGGTCTAGGCCCTGAGCACTTACTTCCCCCGGATCTGTTACCCACTCCGGTAGGGGGAAGCATTCAATTTTTTCTGGCAGAGTGGAGAAAAATTACTTAGGACAAGTGGGTGCTGAATATTGTTTGCAATGGATACAGTCTTCGGTTCACCAGCCCACCTCCAGCAATTCCACCGGTCGGCTCGCAGTTTCAGCTGCGCGAGCTTCAGGCGGAGGCAGATATCCTGTTAAGGAAAAGGGCGATAGAAGACGTACCTCTGTCTCAGAGAGGAAGAGGTCTGTGCTCCCGGTTCTTCCTGGTTCGCAAGAAGGACAAGAACGAGTTCAGGCCCATTCTGACGACAGGCAATCAGATGGATTCGCAGGGAAAAGTTTCGCAAGCTGTTGTTGCATCAGATTTATCCTCAGTTGCAACAGGGAGACTGGCTATGTGCTATAGACCTACAGGATGCGTACTTCCATGTGCCCATTGCACACAAACACAGGAAGTTCCTGCGGTTCCAAGTCGGCGCCGATCATTATCAATACACAGTACTCCCATACGACGATTATCACTCCTTTGGAAGGCTCAGGCTCTTATGACCACTCCATCTACAACAGTGAGGACGGTGTCTTCTCTACTGGGATCGATGGCCTCTTGTATCTTCCTGACGCCACACGCACGGCTGCACATGAGACCGCTGCAGGAGTGCTTGGAAGACCAGTGGGATCAGAGGAAAGGATCTTGGGAAAACAAGACACGACTGTCTCTGCATGCTCTTCAGTCTCTGAAGTGGTGGTGTTCAGCGGAGAATCTCCTCAGAGGGGTTCCCTTCCACAAGGACATTCCCACACAGACTATCGTGACGGATGCGTCTCTCCACGGCTGGGGAGCGCACTCCGGAAGCCTACAGATTCAAGGAACGTGGTCCCCGATGGAGGCCACGTATCACATCAATTTCCTGGAACGCAGAGCTGTTCACTTGGCACTGAAGGCCTTTCATCTGTTCTTCCAGACCAACTCTCTGCTTGTTCAGACGGACAATACGACCACGATGTATTACCTCAACAAGCAGGGGGGCTCGAGATCACACACCCTGTCGCAGGAAGCGCAGACTATCTGGCACTGGCTTCTGGCCAAGGGCTGACGATAACGGCCACCCATCTGCCAGGTGTGCAGAATGTTCAGGCGGACGCACTGAGCAGACTGATTCAGGAAAACCACGAATGGGTCATAAACGACAAAGTACTAGGAGACGTCTTCGTAAGGTGGGGGACTCCAGACGTAGATCTGTTCACCACCGCCGAAAACAGCAAATGCCGAGACATCGCCTCCAGGTACTACCAACGGGGGACGCTGGGGAATGCGCTATGGATCAACTGGTCGAACAGCTTTCTGTACGCTTTTCCACCCATTCCCCTGATTCCGGCGGTACTCATCAAGCTGGCCCGGTCCAGGGCTCGGATGATTCTCATTGCCCCGGAATGGCCCAGGCAGTGGTGGTTCACAGACCTGCTTCACCGATCTCTCCTTCCGCACATTCGGCTGCCGTGCAGGCCGGACGTTCTCACAAAGTTCGGGGGGGTGCAGATGTTGCACCCCAACCTCTCGTCTTTGAGTTTGGCGGCATGGCTCCTGAGAGAGTGCAATATGGCCATCTAAATCTGCCCGAAGATTGCATGGATATACTGAAGGAGTCAGAGACCTTCCACTCGGACTTCCTATGCTTACAAGTGGAAGAGGTTCTGTATCTGGTGCCAGTCTAAGAACTATGACCCGACGACGTGCAAGGAAGAAGTCATCCTTCCCTACCTTCTACATTTGGCGCAGTCTGGCCTTAATGTTTATTCTATTAAGGTTCATCTCTGCTGCATTGACTGCCTACAGACTTCCTTCTTCCAGATCCCTGTGATCAAAGATTTTTTGGAAGGCTTGAAGAAAGTGTTCCCTCCTGTCAGGCGTCCTTCGCCTTCATGGGAATTGAATGTGGTGCTGTCCAGATTGATGAAGGAACCTTTTGAACCTATTCATAAGGCTTCGCTGCAGCACCTGGCGGCGTTCCTCGTGGCCATTACATCTGCCCGCAGGGTGAGTGAAATTCAGGCGTTGTGTTGCCAAGAACCTTATACTGTATTTCATGCTGCTAAGGTTGTTATGCGTACTCACCATAAATTTCTTCCCAAGGTTATTTATGATTTTCATGTCAACCAGACCATAACGTTGCCTACGTTCTTTCAGAATCCTTCATCTCCAGCGGAAAGGTCTCTATATTCCCTGGATGTTAGGAGGGTGTTGAAATTTTATCTGGATAAAACCAAAGATATTCGTAGGTCAGACCAACTATTTGTCAATTATGGATCGGTCAGGATATGTCTTGCTACCTCTAAGCAGTCCATCTCTAGGTGGATTGTGTCCTGCATACAGTTGTTACCAAAAAGCTAATAAGACCTTAGGGGGTAAACGTAAGGCTTATTCCACCAGGGGAAAAGCTGCCACAACAGCTTTTCTCCGTAATGTTCCGATTGCAGAGATCTGCAAGGCGGCCACTTGGAAGTCGGTTCATACCTTTGCTAAGCATTACTGTCTGGACACTGATGCCAGGGCAGATGCTCAGGTTGGACAGGCTTCGCTGCGGAATTTGTTCGCACGATAGTGGTGTTAATTTCTTTTCTCCACCACCGCTTTGGTGTGGGGATGGGCTTGCCATTCTATTCACTAGATTAGGACTATACGAGATCCCCTACTACAGAAGGAGTAGTTTCTGTCCTGTAACTCCAGTTCTGTAGTGGGGGTATCTCTGTTATAGTCATAAGCACCCGCCCTCCTCCCCTGTGGAGATAATGATTCATGTAAGGAATGCTACACGTCTGGCGTGCTATGCCTTCAAAAAGAACTGAAAGTAAAAGAGACCTGCTGTGCATTCTGGGATACTGGGAGAAAGTTCTCTTAAAGCCACAGTATCCTATTTAAGCCACATAATGGCAGCCTATGGGGCTTGTCTGTCCATGCCTTCCTATCATTCCAGAGTCTTTTACTGGTAGAGGCAAGTTTCTCTATGGTAGAAACTGGGCAGGCTGTGTTGTGTGTGTTGTTGTTTGGTGGAATTTCTAGTTGAAGTACTGGACAGTGTAGCCTGTGGATATAGGCTGCATTATCTGTCTTTAAAATCTCTCTTAAGTGTCTTTGCAGTTTCTGCATGATTTGACAACTTAAGAGATTATTTTTGATTGCCGGGGTCCACGCACATGGGCGGGACTATTCACTAGATTATGACTATAACAGAGATACCCCTACTACAGAACTGGAGTTACAAGACAGAAACTACTCCTTCTACTGTTGCGCATTTGGTGTAGCTCAATATTGCTACTTGCTTTTTTCTGCTTCTCGTGAATACTAAATCAAACAATGTGGTTGGCATCATCCAGTTAATGTGATTGTTTTGACTTAATCATATTTAAAAAGTTACTTGGAGAGTGACATCAAGGTCGCCAAAATGGCTGATATATTGTAGAACAGCTCCTTATCGTGCCCAGACATTGAGGTATCCTGGCAGGATACAGACTATCTGAACCCAATTTTTGCAACTGGTTGCTGAATTTACCCTTCTAAGTTTCTGGGCCTTTTCCTAGGCAGCCAGTGACTGCCCTTATCACCCAGAGCTAACTGGTAACCTGGACTGACTATGATCCTCGGGGCACATCGGATTGTGGAGACTCGTGGTCCTGGGTCTGGCTGTAGTGGCTGGACTGCTACCCCCAAGAAACTTGGGGACGACATAGAGCTTGGAATTGTAGAGGGCTGGGGCGGAGACAGTTGGCCACCCAGAAGCAATGCAACACACCAGCTCCAGTGCACTTCCCCTGAGGCCCTCAGGGTCTGTTTGCCCCCCCAGATGTGTGCCTGGGTGAGGTCTGCGAGGACTCTGGTCTTGGAGAATTATTCTGAGCTGGTGAGGCTGGCAGGTAGCCAACTCTGAGCTTGGGTGATAGCCGTGGTGCTAGCCCGAAGGCAGCCGTGCAGACGAACCCTCGAGGCAAACTCCTTACCTTGCTGACCTCCATCAGAAGGTGTTCAGGTAGACTACCTGGCCAGCTGCCTTGCCCAGCCTTGAAATTCTTGAGCCATGGGCTGCATTGGTGGCAGTGTCCTCTTGAGCACTGTGGCCCCAAATCTCCTTTCCCCTGGGACTGAAGATGGCCAGACCAGCTTTGATGGGAGATTGAGGGCGATGGACTGTTTGCTGACACCCCCACCCTACACCCAGGTTCAGGTGGCTGTTGGCCACCAGTTAAGTGGGGGCAGGGTAGAACTCGCTGGCCTGTTCCTACGGAGGCCAGCTTCACCACTGGATATTAAGGCAACTGGACGTGTTTGTGGCTCTGTTGGAGCCTTTGCGACCAAACTGCACAATACCATCAGTGACAAACAAAACGCTTTCCCTTGACTATTCCTGACTGAGTCAGGATGAGTATCCTACATTATCCAGTGAGACCCCAGTCTGACTTATTGACTGCCCAAATCCAGCTCTGCAATTGGGTGTGAGATAACCTATTCCAGTAGGTTGACTGAGGTGGGGGATACGCTGGGTGCCTGGCTCACCTACTGACTAATCGCGCAAATGTCTGTTGCAGGAAAATGGGCGAGCATTCCCTGTGCATTGTTCTAGTCGGATTCCTGTACCTTTGATCTGGCTCTGCTGTCCAGAATTGCTGGGGATACTTACTTTTTTTCAAAATTGACAGAGCTTCCCACCTTTTTCCTCTTGTTTCTCACCATCTCAAGAACTGTGGGGGTGGTGACCCCCTGCACTGGTAATCGAGGGAAGCCGGGAACAGCTTCCCTGTTCTGCTTCCTCTGGGACATCAAGTGGCTGTTGCCTGCTGGGGTGGGCGTCAGGGCACATAAGGACTCTGCCTTGCTGAAGATGCATGAAGCCCCTGTCTGCCTTGATCCTGGATTTTGGATACGAGCTACTGGTCACTCATGCAGGGAAATCCCACTGAGGCAACAAAACTACTACCCATTGAACATTTCACTTGACCTTGACACACCTCATTTAGTGGACTTGGGACCACCTCAATGCACCATACAGATAGGACAGATTCTGGAGTGCCTCTCGCTACCAAACACCAAGAAATTCCTATCCCCCCTAGGGACACTCCTGGAAATTTTATGTACCATAAGCATGGCTTGGATGCCATACTGTATCTAGATTTATGGGCCGATTATACTAAGCACCTAGACGAGAGACACAGATGGCCCGTTACAGGAACATGGGATGCCGAGTGCATCATGAAGGTAGAAGAAGCGCTATGGAAAAAGAAAGCCAGACAATCTCTGAAAGACGCCATAGAATTTTGGCGTAAAGAATCACATAAGCGTGCTGAAAGAGCACTCCGTAAAGAAGACAGACATAGAGAAGAGTCGGATAGAGTCCGAGAAAACGAATTAGTTAATGAAGGGATCCGAGTAAAAGCAGAACAAGTAGACCGCATGCGAAACAATCTTGTAAATGGCATGTTCTTAGTGGCCGAGGGTTTGCCTGAAGCCACTTCGGAAATACCGAAAAATCTGCCGCCACCATTGGTTCCGACTAAAGTAAATCACAGGACCACCAAAGACATATTCCTTGCTTCCTATCTAGACGATGTAGCACCCGCTTACACCAATCCACGTGCCCGCGTCCCGCCTACTGACGGTGACGGAGGTGGCAACCCGCCTCAAGACCATATCCCGCCATTGCCGCAACAAGGTTCACCCGATCGACAGCCTGCTCCACTTGTTCCTCCACCTCCACCACTTCCCACACCTAAGATTAATATACCGAATCCGACTGCGCCTGATCCCAGTAAGAGACAAGTTCAGGTACACATCCAGACTCCACAGAGAAATAATGCTCAAGCTTCTGCCTCAGGAGGTGCGACAGGAGGTCTCCAGACCCCGCCAGCAACACACAGATTCAATTTTAGGGACATGCTGAAGCAACATACACCCCAATCACCCCGTCTCGACATGCTCAAAGAACCCCTTCCAATTTGCAGATACGATCCAGTACCTGGTAAAGACGATAGAATGTTGATAGCATCACTACGCTTGCGACAAGCTACAGATTACCTAGTGTTATTCCCAGGGATGGCTGATCACCTAGATAGAATATATAATTTTGTCCAGACTGGGGAAAATCCCGAAAGTATTAAGGAGGCTCTGGCACACCAGAAAGTTGACACTCAAGCATATATATTACGTTTTTTCATAAATTGCTTAATAAGAGACCGAGACAGGCCTGGGGTAGACCAGGAAGAAATGGAAGCACTAAACAAGTGGGGTCAAAATATAGCCGACGGAAAGCATGATAAACTGAATTGTATAGCAAGCATGTACAAGAAAATCAGAAAGGAAGTAATAGAAATACACAGAAAAGAACAAGAAAAGGAAAAAGAAAATGACAACTCCTCCGAGGAGGACGAACCTGAAGAACCAGAAACGACTAAAGAAATGATAGCGTATGTAGGTAAGGGAAATTACCTTAGGAAAGGCATTCGTCCGGAAAGCAAGAGTTTTTCTCTCTGGCATATCAAAACCAAGCTCTCCCGAATATCTGTTTCAAGTTACCGATAAAATTCTTCAAGAACAAATGGGGTACCATGTACTCAATTCTATGGATGAACAAGAACTAGCCCGGTCAGCAGTACTATGGGCTAACAATCCTAGCACATACAATGATGATACAGTAGCACAGACATTTCTGAACCTTTCCCCAGACGAGCAGAAATTAGCTGGTGTATACATGATTCAGCATCTCATCACGTTATACAGACAACAACATTCTGATCCAGGTCCCTTACCGGATACATTAGAAGCACTACTTATGAATAGATGGAGAGGCCTAAGTACCAGATTAATTCAAATAATTCTAGAACAACGACGCAAATATAACGCTTTCTTAGGCCCACAATATGTTTCAGCTCAGCCACCAGAAAGAAAAATGTGTCATTTTGAGCATTTTGACAGGCAGAATCCTTTACGAGAAGTACACCCAGTTATGAATGCAAATCATGCCTTGGAACGTGTGTTTGTGTACACACCTTTAACAAAGTTAGAATTGTTAGAAATGAAGAAACTAGTACCCTGTCATGATAAAGACCCTGCAGGTTTTCACCGAGAACTTAAAGACATGTTACTCATGGGAGATTACACATATACAGACATTATGAAATTGTTAAAAGTACTGCTGCCCACCGGCATCTACGAAAAACTCAAGGAAAAAGAATGGGAGGTGGGAGATAAAAAGATTATATGGACTGAAATAGAAGACGAGGAAAAAGGTCGTACCCCAGGACTAGGCCTTGGGGACAAAGCTGAAGCATTACCAAGTTTAATAGTACAGGTCTTGCCAAGATTATTGACAACTAAAAAGGAAGACTGGGACGCAATCTCAGCCTGTAAACAGAAACACGATGAAGATACCAGTGACTTCTATTCAAGATTCGAGAAATGTTTCATTATTAATAGTGGCCTAAAACCAGGTAGCGAGTCGTACCCGCATCTTTTTGTAACAAAGTTAGTCGAGAATTCCCTGACATCAGTTAAGAACCGTGTATATAAAGTTGAAAGTACATGGCAAGCAAATACGCCATCCCAGATGTTACAAATGTTACAATACCACCAGAACAGAATTAGAGAAGAACAGGATCACGAACAGAGACGTATGAAAGACACGAAAATGAAAATGTTAGTGGCCCAGTCGGTTCCAGCCGACGGCCAGAGAAAGGGTACGACCCAGACAGGTAATGCAGCAGCTCCCGTTAAAGGGACATGCAATTATTGCAAGCAGCCAGGTCACTACGTACATGAATGTCCAGTCCTGAAACACAATATAGCAACAGGTAAAACTAAAGAAAGACCGCATCCGCCTAGACAAGACCAGGTCCAGCAACAGACTTCACAGAATTCCCAACCTATGCATGCTTCACCACATACAGCACAGACCGCAGCGGTATCACAGCCACAGCCACAGCCCATTGCACCGACACAGCAAGTTTCACGACAGATGAACCAGTATGCCCAATCTGATTATCCCGATTATCAGCGATACACATGAAACAGCCTAGAGAGGGAGGTTGGCTTGCCTCTTATTGAGATTCCTGTAGATCAAGAGGGTCCTTATGTACACAGTCAAGTATTGGGAAAAGACAGAAAGTTTTTAATTGACACAGGGGCAAGCCGCACAACAATCAGCCATGATGAAGTCCCAGGGGCACCCCTCTCAGGCTCACAGAATGTTTCCCTTGGTTTTTCAGGACAGCCTATTGTAAATGAGGTATCGAAACCAGTCCCCCTAGCTGTGGGTCCATTATCACGCGTTACAGACTTGTTACTCACGAAGTCATGTCCAGAAAACTTGTTAGGCATCAAAACATTGAAGGCTCTAGGAGCTGTGATATGTTGTTCTCCGGAAGGAGTTAGACTTTTCCTGCGTGACTTTAAGGGTCACTATGTATTACGAGAGTTTGATGCCAGATTAAAAAATGTACCGAAACACCTGTGGGCACAAGGCCCAACCGATGTAGGTTGCATGCACATCACACCATACCGTGTTACACTCAAACCAGGAGTTGTTTTGCCGCGAATCAGACAATACAAGTTACCACCCGATGCTGTAGTGGCTTTACTGGAAATCATTGAAGAGCTCATTGCCCAAGGAGTGGTCGTAGAAACCGACTCCAATATCTGTAATTCCCCTATCATTCCGATTCTTAAACGTACTGATCCCAATGCACCGCCAGTATATCGGCTGGTGATTGATTTACGAGAACTGAATAAATGCATTGTTCCACAGTACCCTGTGGTTCCCGACATCTCATCCCTATTGACTGCTATTGATTCAGAAGCAACGTTCTTTACTGTAATTGACCTCAAGAACGCCTTTTTCAGTGTACCTATTGATCCAGAGAGCCAATACCTCTTCGGATTCAGTTTAAATGGACGAAGTTTCAAATTTTCACGCGCACCTCAAGGATTCACAGAAAGCCCCAGCATCTATAGTCAAGCACTGAAAAGACAACTTGATTGTATCCAAATGCCAGTTAATACCGCCTTACTACAGTACGTCGATGATCTGCTGATCACTGCACGAAGTGAACCCGAATGTGAACAAGCATCACTGACAGTTTTACATTTTCTGGCCGACAAGGGACACAAGGTGTCTCCTTCGAAGCTACAATTCTGTGTTCAGCAAGTTGTGTACTTGGGTCACTTGCTGTCCAAAGTGGGGAGACAGCTCACTCCTGACCGCATCCAGTTAATTGTAAATATGCCACAACCCCAGACACAAAAGGAAGTGCGGGCCTTTATAGGCCTCACCTCGTACTGCAGACAATGGATTCCTCAATATGCATTTCTAGCTAAACCACTCATTCAGTTGACAACACAGGAGGCAGCGACTTCGACTGCCCTCCCTTGGACTCAGGAACATACACAGGCCTTTGAGGAATTAAAGAAAGCTTTATGTCAAGCACCAGTTTTAGCGACACCATGTTACAGCAAACCTTTTACACTTTTTGTTACAGAACGTGATGGTACAGCGTTGTCTGTCCTCACTCAAGATCAAGCAGGTTCACATAAGCCTTGTGCTTATTTTTCAAGTACATTGGATTCAGTAGCCCAGGCACTCCCTGCGTGCTTAAAGTCAGTTGCAGCGACAGCCCTAGCAATCAGACAGAGCGACTCAATTGTCTTAGGACATCCATTAACAGTACAAGTTCCACATTCTGTAGAGGTTCTTCTAAACCGAACCCAGACCAGCACTTGACTATAGCACGACTGACAGGTTATGAATTGACGCTATTCCAGCCACACATAGAAATCAGACGCTGTAACATTCTGAATCCTGCAACATTGTTACCTTCGATTAGGACAGATTCAGCCCCGCATGATTGTATAGAAATCATTAATGCAGTAACAAAGCCCCGACGAGACTTAACAGATGTTCCCCTGACAAATCCAGACCTGACACTTTACGTGGATGGTTCATGTATGAGAACAAACACAGGAGAATTAGTGGCCGCGTATGCAGTGACCACTGAAACTGAAGTTAAAGAAACACATCGTATTGATACACTGTCCGCTCAAGCAGCAGAGCTCATCGCTCTGACCCGAGCCTGTATACTAGCCAAGAACAGAAATGTTAACATATACACAGATTCACGTTATGCTTTCGGAGTCGTACACGACTTCGGAGTGTTATGGCAAGAACGAGGTTTCTTGACCTCTCACGGTGCCAAGATCCAACACGGTCCCCTCATTCAAGCACTATTAGAAGCAATACATCTGCCTTCAGGCATATCCATCATGAAGTGTAAAGCACATACTAAAGTTACAGATTCCATTTCCCAGGGTAACGACCTGGCAGACCAAACAGCAAAACATACAGCATTGACTCACACCCAGACAACTGATGTGACAAAGACAATAATGCCGACACATTGTATGACAGTTAGGGATCCCACACTAGATGTAATCGATATTCAGACACATGCTACTCCAGATGAAATCAAGAAATGGACTGAACTAGG
Source organism: Lissotriton vulgaris (assembly GCF_964263255.1). Lineage (NCBI taxonomy): Eukaryota > Metazoa > Chordata > Amphibia > Caudata > Salamandridae > Lissotriton > Lissotriton vulgaris. The sequence continues at coordinate 1,578,841,997 of NC_141691.1, forward strand.
AGGGATCCAGACAGATCAAGGATGGATGACGAAGGGAAAATCTACATGGTTTCTCCCCGACTCTATGGTTCAAGTCATAATAAATACAGCACATAGTCCAGCACACCTAGGAGAAAAAGCTATGTTAGACAGTTTACAGAATCTCTGGTACAACAAACATTTACGAGCAGCAGCAAAACAGAAAGTGCGTACTTGCATGATCTGTTGTCAGTTCAATCCAGGTAAAAGCGTCCCCGTAGAGCAAGGTGGATTTCATCCTCCCGATCACCCTTTTGAAGTTCTCCAGATGGATTATATCCAGATGGACCGTTGTCGAGGATTCAAGTATGTCCTCGTAGTTGTTTGTGCACTTTCCCGTTGGACCGAAGCATATCCAGTCCCAGATTATACTGCCCCGACCACTGCCAAGCAGCTGGTTCGTGAATTCTTTCCACGGTACGGCTTGCCTCGTATCGTGTACTCAGATAACGGACAGCCATTCTCGTCCGAGCTCATGAAGCAGGTTTCACTTCTGCTAGGATATCAGTGGAAATTCCATTGCGTCCGACATCCCGAGGCAGCTGGCCTTGTAGAAAGACATAACCAGACACTGAAAACACGTCTCGCCAAAATATGTAAAGAGAAAGGGGTCGACTGGATAGTCGCCCTGCCAGTTGCACTGTTCTATATGACAATGGTCCCCCATTCGAGATCAGGACTATCCCCGTATGAGGTGGTCTTTGGCCGACCACCAAATATGTGGGGGACGCCCATGCCTAAGAAAATAACCGATGTTGATTGTAATATGCTGACAGATTACCTTGCCTCCTTGATGTCTGCACTCCAATCATGTCGTTCACAGGTTGCCGCAGCCTTTCCCGACAACACTGATGTAAAGCCACACGATGTCCGTCCAGGTGACACTGTGTTGATTCGCAACTTCGACAGGAAAAGCCCGCTGGAGCCCCGCTGGAAGGAGCCGAAGATCGTCCTTCTGACCACGAGGACGGCAATTAAAGTTGAGGGCCGAAAGGGGTGGATCCACACGAGTCATATTAAAAAATGTAATGAACTGTTGCCAGAGACTGACTCTTCCACCCCCTCAAAGGACTGCCTCGATACTAGTGACTTTAAAGTTCCCAAGAGAGAGAAAACTCCCCAAGAGGAGTATAAAACGAAACTACGGTCTAGCAAGTCAGACAGTTTAATTGTTTAAGTCCTCCCCTAGGTGAATCGGTTAAATTAGTTTCTGACATGTATCCCCTAGACCGAGATAGAGGGAGAGAGAGAGAGAAAATTCAAGAAACGTGCATATTGTAAATCACTCCGTAGTCACTGTATAGTGACATTATTGGTTATGTTTTTTCTAAGTCTTTTGATTATTGCTGCCAGTATATTGCTGCCTATATATTACCCTATCTTCAAGCGTGAACAATCTGCTTACAATGTCACTGCCGAGCATTCTTTTAGCGAATTACCCCCTCATGAGTTATCTTACAGACTTGCGCTGCGCAACAACACATTCATTAGTATGTTACAGCACTCCCATCAGACTAATAATGCTACAAACTGTTGAATATGTGGCCGACTCCCTCCCTATCAGAAATACAAGGGAGTTCTGCCCCTCTTTCCGTACCCGTTCACACACAATGGCTCATGTGGAGCATGGTTTAGAATAATTAATTCCTTAGATCCTGATATTGCTGTTTTCGAAGGAAATTGGGTTTGGGGAAACCTGAACTTAGTTCTGCTTAACGCCTGTTATCCTGACAAGAAGGGACGTCCCACTAGGATAGGAACTGATCTAGAAAATGAAGTATATGGATTAGGTAATTATACAATTAACCTTATGATTCTTACTGTTGAATCCGAAGCTGCACCAGTTTTGCCTGCTATGTCAGTATTACCAGTCACAGGTGACTTATGTGTCAGAAAGAAGGGTTCAGTACACTTAGGTCATAGTAAATGTACTACTGTGGTCGAATTCAGTGATGAAGGCAAGTCTTCCTTTAGAGCTACTCGTCATTCCTACTTTGTTTGTGGTCATACCGCATACATACGCTTACCTCCAGATTGGGATGGTACCTGTTACATTGCATTCCTTCTGCCACCTGTTTTCCTCGCCCCTCCTGACTATCACAGAAATACAAATCTAGTAAAGAATAGACTCCGAAGAGATCTCCCGATTGTTGACTATACTGAAACGGCATGGGAGCAATACACAGACTTCAATAAAGGTTTTTTCCCCTACTTAGGTACTGTCTTTAATAGTAAACTGATACGAAAATTAACTAGAACCCTCGAAGCAGTAGTGAATGAAACTACCTCCGCTCTAGGCAACTTAACAGAGGAGCAATCTGCCATGCGGGTTGTTGTTCTCCAAAATCGTCTGGTTATTGACGTCATCCTAGCAGATAGGGGCGGAGCTTGTAAGGTCATCGGGTCAAGTTGCTGTGTTTTCATTCCAGAAAACGCGCCAACAGTATATAAAGCTATCACACGTCTTCATAAAATTGCAAGTTTGATTCATCAGAATCAAGGCACCTGGACTTGGTCCGGTTGGTTCTGGACAACGTTGACCGCTTGGGGATGGAAGATCCTATCCTTCCTAGGCATTGCCCTTGTCATAGTATTCAGTTGCTGCCTGTGCCTACAGTGTGGGCCAGCGATTTGTGGTCTATGCGCCACATCATGTATTCCACATACCAGTTTTCACTCAAAACGCGAAAAGAAGAAAGAAGAGCAAATGATGTTACAAGAACAGACTGATCGGTTCATGAGGATCGATATATCATGAAGGGTCCGTAGGGAACAAGGAGGGAATGAGGAAATATAACTTTTATGGTCAAGAAATGTTCCCTAACGTGTACCCCACCGTCTCCATGTACGAGCTTAAAGTGCATGTAACTTCCCTCCTGTGCCAGCTATGAAGACGCAAATACATTTGCGTCCAGCGTTAACATGTCCTCTTTCAGATCCACCCTGAACGGGTTGAATATTCCGTTCCTAAGTATGCCATGCCAACGTCTTTTTGTGGTGTACTTTACACGTTTTTCAGCTCTGGCGAAGTAGGCCCTGAATTCTGCCATCGAGCTTTTTCCTGCTTCCTGCTTTCTGACTCTGAACGCCTCAGCCTGGGCTGCCTCTGTACCCGTGACCTCTGCCTTACTCCCTGCGCGGCTAACGGCGCTTAGCTCAGCCTGCTGCCTGCCAAGACTGTATTCAACCTTCGAATTATCTGCTCCGCTCCTCAAACATACATTCCTGCCTACTAGTTCAAGTAAACATCCTTCCAGCTGCAGAGCAAAGGGCCCGGCCTCACTGTCTCCGTGCAAGTAATTCATAGCTTCTGTTACCATGGTAGGCCCATGCCCCCTCGCATCTCATGCAGACACGTAGACGCTTATACACGCACTCGCAGTCAGTATAGAATAGCCTCTGCCCAAGAGACCTTTCCCTCTAGATAACATGGTTCCCAAACATCAGATATCAGATATGATATAGGTACGAGTTGATCTGACATGCCAGACTTCTGTCTCTTTCCGCTAGTGTAAATGTCAAGTCCCCTGCACCCTCCAGCTCCACGTCAATCACACGTCATGCAGCTGCGCGCGCATCCAGACCTCAGATTTCTGCTGACATTGCAAAATTCTGCTATGTACCCACCTACTTGTGACACTTACATGTGACGTTTCTAGCACACACCTCTATGTTCACGCCTAGTTCACGCCTTTTTGATTACGTATTGCTAACACGTGTGTGTTTTTATCTTGTTTCTCTCAGCTCTTACGCCTACTGTATTGGTATTCATTATATGGTTTAAGTATAAAAGTTATGTCTTGTCAATAAAGTATGCTCTATCCCTTCCTGCACCCCAGTGGTGTCAGGAACCCGATATCCGGTACCAGAACCATTCCTTTTTAAGGAATAAAACCCCTAAGAACTCTAACACCACGGACTCTGCGTCTTTCTTTCCGATTGAGTTATTTTTGTTTAAGTACTTACCTGCATAGAAATTAGGACGGTAAATCGAATATTTACCACAGGAGGCCAGCTTCACCACTGGATATTAAGGCAACTGGACGTGTTTGTGGCTCTGTTGGAGCCTTTGCGACCAAACTGCACAATACCATCAGTGACGAACAAAACGCTTTCCCTTGACTATTCCTGACTGAGTCAGGATGAGTATCCTACATTATCCAGTGAGACCCCAGTCTGACTTATTGACTGCCCAAATCCAGCTCTGCAATTGGGTGTGAGATAACCTGTTCCAGTAGGTTGACTGAGGTGGGGGATACGCTGGGTGCCTGGCTCACCTACTGACTAATCGCGCAAATGTCTGTTGCAGGAAAATGGGCGAGCATTCCCTGTGCATTGTTCTAGTCGGATTCCTGTACCTTTGATCTGGCTCTGCTGTCCAGAATTGCTGGGGATACTTACTTTTTTTCAAAATTGACAGAGCTTCCCACCTTTTTCCTCTTGTTTCTCACCATCTCAAGAACTGTGGGGGTGGTGACCCCCTGCACTGGTAATCGAGGGAAGCCGGGAACAGCTTCCCTGTTCTGCTTCCTCTGGGACATCAAGTGGCTGTTGCCTGCTGGGGTGGGCGTCAGGGCACATAAGGACTCTGCCTTGCTGAAGATGCATGAAGCCCCTGTCTGCCTTGATCCCGGATTTTGGATACGAGCTACTGGTCACTCATGCAGGGAAATCCCACTGAGGCAACAAAACTACTACCCATTGAACCATTTCACTTGACCTTGACACACCTCATTTAGTGGACTTGGGACCACCTCAATGCACCATACAGATAGGACAGATTCTGGAGTGCCTCCCGCTACCAAACACCAAGAGCTCTTGTATTCCTCATTTGAATCAAACACAAGACTGGGAACGGATTATAGTAAGGTAGCTTAGAATCAACAAGCATTGTGGTAGCCAATAGGTCTCGCCTGTGGGAACTTATGTGTTTAACAAGAACTTTTGGCTAAGTTGTAGAGCATTCTGGCTGCTGTACATTATGTTAAAAAGTTATAATAAAAAGTGTTAAGCATTTTTGTTACCTTTATACAAACTAAGGCGACATTATATACAACCGAAAAACCTGAGTAAAAAAATATTTTAACATAAAAAATGTCTTCTACTTTTTTTGTACTTGCACTGTTGGCAACCTCTTCCTGCCTGTTCTCATGATTGTTTGTTATAATTTTTTTTGTTATGGGGGAGCGGGACATAAATAACGGGGGAGTGGAGGTTGAAAAACAGTAATTTAATTAAAACACGAGCAGCGGACGGGCACTAGGGGAGAATCAACAGATGCCAGATTCCAAGGGCAGACAGGCAAGATGCTTAGGTGGTGCGCTGATGCAAAATGGTGGTGGCGAATTATGTTTTGTGCTAAGGTGGTGACTATATATGGTGTGGATTGGAGGTTCTTTGTGGATTGTGGAGTTGAAATATGTTTTTTGGTATGTAATTATACGGTGTGTATTGGAAACATGTGGAGTTGAATTGTGTGGCCTGGAACTGTGGTGTTGAGTGAAATTATGCTTTAGTGAAATTGTTTCATGGTGTGGAGTGCATTTATGTTTAGTGGTATAGAGTGCATTTATGTGGAGTGTATTTATGTTGCATTCAGTTCAGTGCAATTATGTGGCGTATAATTATGTGGCACTGAGTGGTATTATAGGGAGTGTATGTTTTATTCAGTAGAGTGTGGTGAGTAATTATGTGGCACCGAGTGATATTATTTGGAGTGTATGCTGCATTGAGTGCGGTGTAATTATGTAGCATTTAATTATGTGGCACTGAGTGGTATTATGTGGAGTGTCTCTATGTAGCATTGAGTAGTGTATTTATGTGGCGTGTAATTGTGGTACTGAATGATGAGGAGACTCTTCCACGTTTACATTTTAAACCGCCTTTGCACACGGAGAGAAACTCGCAGAGGCGGCATCAACTGATGAAGCTTTTGTCTGTCTGTGTCTGCTCACTCTTTCACTGTAGGCTCCGAGGAGCCGCAGTGCTACTTTATTAAATGCAACTTCTATTTGAAATGGGTTGCACTTTGCTTCCATGTTAATCCAGAGACTTGTACCAGCTTCCTACATGTAGGTCGAAATGCACGTTTCACCTAATAAAGACAGCTAACCTAAATGTAAACTGGAAGCCTCTATAAAGTGCAGCGTTCGGTGCCGCGCTGCTCCCAGCAGCACAAAGCACAGCTGACAGCACTCGATTTTGTCTTAAAAGGCACATTTTATATCTATTTTCAAGTACTTTACCAAGGCAAGTCCTCCTAATTAATCAACAAATACAACTTGTCTGTCAAATGAGGTGAAGCATGCACACTTGAACCGCTTCTATCTGCATAGATAAAAACTTCGAGTTTTAAATCAGCCTCATTTAAATAAAAAAAATAAACATATCCCAGAGTTCGCCCGTCTTCTGCTCAGCTAACAGATAATTAGCAAAGCTTTCTTCATTCCACAAGCAGTCTGTCGAAAACAGAAATTCAGGGGCTCCTTAAAAGTTTAAATAAAAAATAAACCCATCCCAGAGTTCGCCCGTTAATCTTCTGCCAGCTAGCAGTAATTAGCAAAACTTCTTCCTTCCAAAACCAGTCCCCTTTCAATGTTTAATCAAATATAAACGCATTCCAAGGTTACACGTTAGTCTTCCGTTCAGCTAAAAGCAAGCCTGCCTTTGTTAAAAAAGCAGTCGAAAACAGAAAAAAAATCAAGCACCATCTGTTTGCAATTACTGCCAAAACGACAATTGGAGACAGATAAGGTTGAAGCTCGCACCCGAGGAACCTAGGCCATCCAACAAACAAGGCGGGACAATCACCCACCTTGCACCAATTGCATGCTGTGTTTTTAAAAAAGACACATGCACAAGCAAATTGCAAGTTAGGGGAAAAAAACCACATGCACAAGCGTGCGTTTAGAATTCAAAAGCCCTTACGTAAAGTCTAGCAGAGCAGCCATGCGCTGGCTCAGGCGAGACCTAAAAAACCCAACAGAATCTGGCAAAATGTGATACTAATGTGGCACTTGGCACAATGTTAGGTAGTCATATGAACATTGATTTTTGATATAGACCCTAAAAACTGACCTGCCATTCTAGGTGTGTGATGTCATAATACAAAATGGCTGCCGCAAGGGCCAGTAAATTATCATTTCTTTGAATTTTTTTCTTTTTTTTAACAATAGAAATCCACATCACAAGGCATAACACAGTACATTCTCCCTTTCTTATCATAACATAGTTCTTTTCCAAGTATAAGTGCACAACACCCATAACAGTAGGTAACTAGCCACATGTCTACAATTATTCACCTTGAGCTGGAACCAATGGCGGGACACAGATGTTCCCTCTATAATCATATCAGTCATTCCAGAAGCGGGACCATTTTTTGGGACATCCCCTAGCCACATATATATACGTTTCAAGGAACATGCACCAATCCATATCCCTCCTCCAGATGGAAACTGTAGGTGCCTGTGCTGCCCCCCTTTTCTGAGCAATGTTGGGTTTCGCTATCATCAATCCCAGTGTAACCGAGGTGATATGTGTGTTGTTCAGGTCAGGGGGCTCCCACACGTTCAGGAGATATCTTTTGGCCTCCAGGGTGACCTCATGTGTTAACAACTCACCCATTACCTCATGTATCTTCTTCCAATACCTCTGTACATGCACGCATTCCCATAATCTATGGAGAAATGTGCCTTCACTTCCACATCCCCTTCTACATTTACCATCTTCTGCTCTTCCCATTGGCCCCGTGATGTAGATCCGGTGCAGGATATTAAGTTGCACCAGCCTCAGCCTCGCTGCAATGGCCACCTCCCGTGGTGAAGTTACTGCTGTTGCCCAGTCTTCATCATCAAGTAATATGCCATCCATCTCTTCCAACTTTTCCCGTAGTTTCAGAATGGGTTCCCCAGAGTGATTCACTAACTTTTTGTAGGTGAGTGAAATGGCCTTCGTTGGTAAGTAGCCATCCAGGAGTCTGTCCTCAAGGGGTGAGTTATCGGGGGCGGGGGGAGGGGTGGGTGGGGGTTCCTCTCCCTTCTGGAGACATAACTGCAAAGCGTGCCGAAACCTGCATATATCTAACATATTCTGTGGAAGCCAAATCATATTCCTGTTGCAGGGCTGGAAATGACTTGACCTCAGCCTTCACCCATAGGTCAACGATTTTTTAAATACCTATGAGGTCCCACTTGTCAAAGCCTTTAGATGACCACAGATTCCTAAGCAATTCCGAATCCCATAATGGAGTAACCAGAGTTACCCCACGGTCCCACCCCAGACTTCTGTTAGCCGCCTGCCAAACTTGCACTGAGTGTTTGATTGGTCCAGTCAAGTATCGTTTTCCGGTGCCTGAATAGAGCGCTCGGTTGTAATTCCCTCCAGATAGTAACCAGCGATCCATTGTGTAGCCTGGATCATCTGCCCGTCTGTACGTGCAGTGATTAATCGCCGTCAGAAGAGCTGCCCAGTAATATTTTTTAAGGTCAGGGTTGGCAATACCTCCATCGTACCAGGTGAGATTCAATTTAGGGAGTGCTATATGCAGCTTCCCATTCAAGAGCAAGCTTTGTTGTAGGCTTTCGATAACTCGCACGGACCAAATCTAGTGAATTTTGCAGGGCGTAGAGTAACCGGGGTAAGGATATCATTTTGAATAAGGATGCTCTGTCCAGCAAAGAGAGCGGAAGTGTCTTCCAATGCTCCAAGTCTCTCTTCAATCTCTGCAGAGGAGGGAGTAAATTATAAACGAATCTACCTGCGGGGTCAGCTGTGATATAAATGCCCAGGTATTTGAAGCCTGGTATCGGGGAATTCCTGGGAAGGCCAGTGAGGGGTACCTTTAGGACAAATAACACTGATTTGACCAAATTAATTGAGTACCTGCCAAAGATTGCGAAAATATCCAGTACAGCTGTGAGTGAAACTTTGGGGGATGTTAGGAACAATAGTATGTCGTCTGCATACGATAAGATGCGGTCCTCCCACGAATCGGCCCATTTAAACCCTTGTATCACCGGGTCCCTCCTCACGCAGGAGGCCAAGAGTTCCAGGACCAAGGCAAACAGGAGGCCGGGAGAAAGAGGGCATCCCTGCCTGTTTCCTCTTCTGAGACTGAACACCTCCGACTTTTTGTTGTTTACGACTATCTGGGCTAGTGGTTTCGAATAGAGGAGCTGCACCCAGTGGATGAATTGGGGCCCAAATCCCATTTTCTCAAGAACAGCCAATAGATACATGCATTCAAGCATATCGGACGCCATAGAAGCGTCCAAGGATACCAGTACTGCCTCCTCCTGTATAGTTGTCGCCCTCCCCATTACCTCGTGTACTAAATTATTAATTACCTTAACCAGTCAATTGGCGAGGAGTTTAGCCAAGATCTTCGGCTCAGCAGTCAGTAGGGAAATTGGCCTGTAGGAGGAACAATCTGTCAGAATCTTACCTTCCTTGTGAATTGTCACTAAAGTCGCTAACCTTTGATCGCGAGGCAGCTCCCCTTGTTCTTTGCTCTCCTCAAACATTTTACACAAGTGGGGGCCAAGAATGTCTGGTCTAAGTTTGTATAGTTCAATCGGCAGACCATTAGGTCCTGATGCCTTCCCAGAGTTAAGCCCCCTGATTGCCTGTGCCACCTCATTCGTTGTGAGTGCCCCTTTCAGGTATTCCAATTCCGACGCTGAGAGTCTTGATAGTGTTATATCACATAGGAGGTCCAGGGAGTCATATAATGTGTAAGGGTTTTGTGAGGAATCTTATCTGTTCGAAATGGGCCGCAAATTTATTTGCAATTTCTTGGGGGTCTGTGATCGTGCATTCTGCCTTGTCTTTTAATTCGGGCACAATCTGCTTGCCAGCTTTCATTTGGCTAACCATGCAATCAATTTCCTGGCTTTATCCCTTTGATCATATATTCTACCTAGCGTCTCTCTTCCCAAATCCTTGGCCCTGGTTGTCACTAATGCTTTGTAGCTATCCCTCTTCAACTGTAGGACGTGTAGGGTCTCTGGGTTGGGCCCCTCTGCTATTCCGTCTTCCAAGCGGAGGATCTCTGCCTCCAATGCTTCCTCCTCCCTAACCTTTTCTTTCCTCACACCCGCTATTTGGTAGAGGGCTTGGCCCCTGACTACGGTCTTGAATGCTTCCCACAGTGTCCGATGAGAGCTCACCGACCCCACATTGTCATGGAAGTATTGTTCAATCGCAGTTTGCAGTGCTTCACAAACTACTGGATTGCGGAGATGCCAAGGGTTGATGGGTGCTAACCTTCCCACTCTGTGTTGGCCCACCACAAATTGGGCCCACAACATGGAGTGATCGGATTTACCCCTCGCCAAGTGCCCAACCTCTCGTAGGTGTGCCAATTGGTCTGGGGGAACCGGTAAGTTGTCTATTTTTGATTGGCTGTTGTGACCGCCCGAGTGGTAGGTGTATTGGGTGGGGTCAGGGTGAAATGATCGCCATGTATTCCTGCAACCCCAGAGCCCCCAGAAAGTCTGGTAGCTAGCGGTTAGAAGGGCGGAGCTCTCCTGGAGGGTTTCTATCTTGGGTGCTGTTGACCACCGCGTTCACGTCTCCTCCCACTACTAAGATTCCCTCTGGTACCGTCAGCAGAACGTAACCCAGGTCTTTAAAGGCGGGTCCCTGGTGGCCCGGCAGCACATAGACCGACATGAGGGTCAACATATTTCCATCCCATTGTCCTGTGATGCCCGCCTATCTCCCCCACCCGTGTCCACTCATGTGGACTTGACCGTCCTTGGAAAGGAGTTCCTAAATAGTATACCTGTTCCTTTCTGGGGTGAAGCCCGAATGTGCCACAAGATTGTATCCCCACCTGTTGAGGGCTTTACAAGTGTTTCCCACCAGATGTCTCCTGCAGTAGCACTACGTCAGGGGCATGTCTCCTGATATACTGTAGCACTACTGTTCTCTTCACTTTCTCCCAGACCGTTGACGTTCCAGCTCATCAATTAAAACCTTTTGTCTCATTGCGTACTAGTATACAATTACGTGGCACAAATATAACACCAATTACATGTAACTGTGCATGAACCCCTCCCAACTCCCCCCCCCCCCTCCCCCATACACACACACGCACACACACACCACCCCACCCCACCCTGCTCCCCTTCACTCTTGGCTCAGAACTGCCCATAATTACCACAATGCAGAGTGCCTGTCGCCCTAAAGTTGAAATAAGTGAAGAAAATTGGGGGTACAGTCCCCTCCAACCCCCCCATACACAATGTAAATGGATCCCCCTGAGTCGGTCAGCCTTATACTTGTATTCAATGTCACACGCCCCTCGTAGTCAGTTGTTGAAAGTATGTGCAAGCTGGGGGCACAGCCAGAACCAAAACACAATGGAGACTTGGCAGATGCATGTGGACCTAATATCAATTGATAGCTGCCACAATTTTGTGTCCTGCTTGGGCAGTAGATCCTACACTGTTTATCTCTGTGGGTCCCTGTTCTGTGTGTAAAAATGTTCCCGGATAGTGTAACCCAGTGCTAAATGTGATAAATGCTAATGATGCAAGTGAGTACCTATAAAGTGACAAACATACAAAAATGTGAAAGGGTATGAGGTGCCTCACGGAAGTAACACCATGGGAGTCCACTGGTTGGTTCTCACCTGTGGACTCAGGTTCTCATCATCAGCACACTCGTACCTTAAAGGAAAAAGTAAAGAAAAATGAATAATCGTGATGGTGAAGTGCACTTGTGTTAAGTGTGCATTGAAGCCAGTCGTGAATTTACTGGTTGCGTGTACTTAAGTGTTGCTCTAAGTACTAAACAACTGACCCCATGAAGTAGATCCTGGCATGTAGGGACCCCTTTATGTTTTAAAAAAACGAGCTAAAACCAACACTAGCTAATCGCAATCACCTTTATTCTGTGCTGTGGGTTTGCTCACATTAAAAGGACATCCTGCTGCCTCTTTTCATCATAGAGAGCCAACATGTTTCATTGCCTATTGATTTAAAGGCAATTTCTTCAGGGCATGGGTCAGTACCACCACTCTGCTTTCCTTTCACAGATGAATGTATTCCTAGGGAACTAGACTACACATACTTAGCCGCACAGAGGCACATCTCCTGCGGAACAGTTACTTCACTGAGCCATTAGCCTTTCGACCGCGCCCCGCATAGTTACCGCTTCGGTGCTCAGTCTGAGCATACCCGTGACCTCCTTTCTCCTTTCCTTTTTAGGTCTCGCCTGGAAATCGCATCCGAAGGATGCGTCAAGGGCGGAGACTTATAGCTGTCCGATGCCGGGGAATGAGGGACAAAAAACTATCACGAGCTTTTGCAGGCGGATTTGGCTGCGCGAACGCGCACGTTCCGTCCTGCGCCGCGCCGTGCACTTCCCTCCCAGCAAGTCAGGCTAACGCGCATGCATGCACACGCATTTACACTTACACGCAGGCACCCAGACAGGCAACCCCCCACAGTCACACACACACGCATACACACAGACTCCAAGACAGACACACACACGCACGCACGCACACATACACAGCCTGCCGCCGGACGCGCACGCACACACATGCCCCCCCCAACAAGGCGAAGCCCCACTCACCGGCTTCCTCTGCTCTCAACGGCAGCAGGACTCTTCCTTCCTTCTTCGGCACAGGGTAGGCTCCTGCCTGCTCCGGTGCTCAAAACAATCGCGGGCGTCCTCGGCTCTCACCGGCAGGCACCGGGTAGGCTCCTGCCTGCTCCGGTGCTCAAAACAATCGCGGGCTTCCTCGGCTCTCACCGGCAGCAGGACTCTTCCTTCCTTCTTCGGCACCGGGGCGCAGGGTAGGCTCCTGCCTGCTCCGGTGCTCAAAACAATCGCGGCTCTTCAGTGGGAGGCGGGGTAGGCTCCCGCCCTCCTACTTCCTGTTTCCGGTTGTCCCGCCCGGCCTGCCTGACTTCCTGGTCGCAGGCCGGCGGCGGACTGCAGCACGCGCCATGCTTGTTCCAAGGAGAGGCCGGCGGCTTGAGCAGGGGGATGGGCAGTTTGGTGTTTGCGTGGTATAGGGAAGTGAGAGCCCAGCAGGAGGACGACAACTTGGAGTTTGTTCTCATTTCATTATATTTAATTAGTGTTCTGTGTATCAGCCTTTTTAAGACTTTCCAGTGCGGACCTCCAGCGCTGTTACGATTCATTGGATGATGAACTTGAACGTTCTCCGCCTTAGTTCCTGAAAACGCATGGGGCACGTTTTACTTTTCCTTTCACCTCGTTGAAGGTATTAGTTACAAAACTAGAAATTTCCGTTGGTGTATTTGGCTCATCTTTCGTCCCTCTTTTATCAGTGCCCCGTCTCACTCGCTTTCTCTTTTCTAGCGCCAGCCAGACAGCAGATGTCCGCCTGCTCGAGGGTTTTGTTGTTGCTGATTGTATCGCACGCTAATCTTTGAAAAGAAGTATGGTGACTCCTTGCAGCAGACAAATGCAGAGTGCAGAGTGACAGTAAGTGCAGAGTGCGTGCAGAGTGACAGTGAGTACAGAGTGCGTGCAGAGTGACAGTGAGTGCAGAGTGAGTGCAGAGTGAGTGCGGAGTGACAGTGAGTGCGGAGTGACAGTGAGTGCGGAGTGACAGTGAGTGCGGAGTGACAGTGAGTGCGGAGTGACAGTGAGTGCGGAGTGACAGTGAGTGCGGAGTGACAGTGAGTGCGGAGTGACAGTGAGTGCAGAGTGACAGTGAGTGCAGAGTGACAGTGAGTGCAGAGTGACAGTGAGTGCAGAGTGACAGTGAGTGCAGAGTGACAGTGAGTGCAGAGTGACAGTGAGTGCAGAGTGACAGTGAGTGCAGAGTGACAGTGAGTGCAGAGTGACAGTGAGTGCAGAGTGACAGTGAGTGCAGAGTGACAGTGAGTGCAGAGTGACAGTGAGTGCAGAGTGACAGTGAGTGCAGAGTGTGTGCAGAGTGACAGTGTGTGCAGAGTGACAGTGTGTGCAGAGTGACAGTGTGTGCAGAGTGACAGTGTGTGCAGAGTGTGTGCATAGTGACAGTGCGTGCAGAGTGACAGTGCGTGCAGAGTGACAGTGAGTGCAGAGTGTGTGCATAGTGACAGTGCGTGCAGAGTGACAGTGAGTGCAGAGTGACAGTGAGTGCAGAGTGACAGTGAGTGCAGAGTGACAGTGAGTGCAGAGTGACAGTGAGTGCAGAGTGACAGTGAGTGCAGAGTGACAGTGAGTGCAGAGTGACAGTGAGTGCAGAGTGACAGTGAGTGCAGAGTGACAGTGAGTGCAGAGTGACAGTGAGTGCAGAGTGACAGTGAGTGCAGAGTGTGTGCAGAGTGACAGTGTGTGCAGAGTGACAGTGAGTGCAGAGTGTGTGCATAGTGACAGTGCGTGCAGAGTGACAGTGCGTGCAGAGTGACAGTGCGTGCAGAGTGACAGTGCGTGCAGAGTGACAGTGCGTGCAGACACTCAGCACCACCACATTATCACTCAGAACCACCACAGCATCACTCGGAACCACCACAGCACCACCACAGCACCACCACAGCACCACCACAGCATCACTCAGCATCACTCAGCATCACTCAGCATCACTCAGCACCACCACAGCACCACCACAGCACCACCACAGCACCACCACAGCACCACCACAGCACCACCACAGCACCACTCAGCATCACCAAAGCACAAATATGTTCTCTCAATGTTTCAAGCTTTATTACAAATGTCACAAAAAGATGTTAATATTTAACTTCTGTTCTTGGATTTCGTTACAATAAAATACACTGAACATAATCTTCACAAAAGTTATTTACAAAAGTTTAAGCTATTGCCATTATAAATTACAATCACTTTTATTAAGTATTAAAAAAAATTAAAAACCATTGTTATTTGTAATATCAATACATCTAAGTCACGTAAATACAAATGTTGCATTACAAATGCTATAGGTGTCACATTTGCGAAAGTTATAACTATTGGCATTGTAAATGACAAAGCTATTAATTTAGCTATTTTCAAAACCAACACATAAATGAACATTTGGTGAATTACCATTAAAATATTTGACTTTTTTACTAAGATATTATTGTACTCTTTTATGCAAACAAAATTTAGATACTGCATAAATAAGTTTAATAAAACATATTTTATATGTAGCTTTTTATGTACAAAAAAAAAACTATAGCACAAAGCAAAAAACAATTGCCATTTACAATGCTAATAGCTCAAACTTAAATAATGCGAGACCTATTGCATTGCAAATGCTTGTTGTCACTGTAGCAGATATGTCCCCAGCTACTGTTAGCCTGCGGGGAAAGACACTTGCATTACCCTCATATATCGATGTCAATGTGTAGGCTCCGCCATAGCCTTATTTGGCATCTACATTAAAAAACCTTTTAGGAGCATTTTCACATTATGCTGCTCATCCTGTATATTTGTCTTGTAACACTCTACTCTCGTGTGTGTAATTACGAGTATCTACATAGTCAGTGTTTCCCATTCATAACCCGTACAACTACTGGCCCTGCAACTCCCATGTCCAGTCAGGGTTGCAGCGTAAATGAGAAAAATTACGGATGAACCGCCTGTAGTCTCCCGGTGAATGTAACCGATTCCAACTCAATAAACGGTAACCCCCTCACTCCCTGCTCCTTACCCGGGAAATGCTGGTGCCGTTTAATTACTCGCACACGCCATCAAGCCTGAGGCTGCATCTTTTAAGGACGTACCGGCGCGGATTGATAATGCTAGGCCCGCCCTGCGGTGCATACACGGAAGTCCTGCCCCCGACTTCCTGTTTGTGACCGGTGGGGATTCTCTAGTAAAAGGATTGGGGGTGTCAGCCTTGACATTTCCCTTTTGTGGCATTATCCTTAGAAATGTAGTAGACAACACATTGGAGGCTGAAGTGTGTATTCAGACTCTGTTAGGGCTTTGTAGGCAACGGTGACTTATTTGTAAGCACCGTGAAAGACATTAGAGCACAGGGATGAGAACAGGGAGGGAATCGGTCAGAAAAAAAATCTGCACGTCATAGGCAATCTGAAAATTGCAGAGGAAACACACCCATAACATTTCCTTTAATGTTGACTTTGATACTCAATCCCTAAAGAGACTGTTGATTTGCTTTGTGCAGGTGCAGCATCAACATAAATCCTTTGAATAAGTAAAGAAGCAACCCAGGAGAAACATTACAAGCCTGACCTCACAGGTCTAAAGACTAAAGCCCTGATTACGAGCCATCAGACTCTCAGGAGTGCTGTGCTGGCGCTCTCCCGACTGCCCAATTACGACAAGGGCAGTGGGACTGCCACAGCCGCCATTCCCTGGCGGTGTTGCAGCGGTCAGGAGGCAGCAATATGCTTATCAGGACTGCCACGATCGCGCCAGGCATATTCCGAG
The DNA here is from genome assembly GCF_964263255.1 of Lissotriton vulgaris. NCBI lineage: Eukaryota > Metazoa > Chordata > Amphibia > Caudata > Salamandridae > Lissotriton > Lissotriton vulgaris. The sequence continues at coordinate 1,578,858,380 of NC_141691.1, forward strand.
TTTCCTCTCAGCCGGCAGCGTCATAGAGGTTCCTTCTCCATAAATACTGTGGCGGAGTAGAAACCAAGGTGTGCCTCCTCCACATGGGGATGTACACAGGGGGGCACAACATGTGTCCTGCTGTGTGCATTCCCATGCAGTGGAGTTGTTTCCTCCACAGTATTTATAGAGAAGGAACCTCCATGACCCCGCCGGCAGAGAGGAAACTTGTAATATATGCACAACATGTGCTCCCCTGTGTGGATGTGCCCCAGTTTCTGTATGGCATGGACTCTTCAGTCCACGCCATGCATGAACTCTTTTTGGTGTTTCCATTGCGGTGGCCATTTCGGCACTGCTGTGGGATCCCCAAAAAACAGCCAGCCTAACAGCCAGCCTAACAGGAGGGAAATCCTAATTTGACGGGTGGTCTAACCACAGCTTTGGCAGTGAGGTGGACTAGTCACCACGACACTAACGGCGTAATCGGGCACAAAATGTTTTACCAAGCACTGTAATCATTCAGAGTTTGTTCTTTCTTGGGTGCTTAGTGCTTCATTATTGGGACTTAAGTCCTGAGCAGAGGTTCACTGCTCCTTGTTATGGTTTTCTTCTAATTGAGGAACTTCATATAAGATACCTGCACGAAGAGGGAGGAGCATCGCCATCACCCTTAATCCTTTCTGTCCAGTGACTTGACAGATGCCTTATGATTTGAAGTATGGAGAGGGGTTTTCTTGGGTGTTTCAAGTTTTTGAGCACTGAAGGTTTCCACAGGCACTAATCGACTGCCTGTGTTTTAGCCATACCTATTGATGTTCATCATCGCTGACACCTCCATCGTTCACCCTTTGCCCTTCATATGCCTCACAAGGATGTCAATGGGTTACTTAACAAACTTATTAAAGAGAGTAGTTCTGAAAGCCACCAAGCACTATGGGTTTGAACTACTCATGTTAGAAAAGAGACCTAATTTCTTAGTAAATGCCTCTTCAGACTTGGCTTCACAAGAGCCCACCATGAGGGCTTTAGTAAGGGGTCAGGGGGTCAAAGTGAGTATCTGTTCCGATCAGGTAGCCTGCATATGAATAGACTGATTAGGTTGATATCTTTAGGTTGCGGCGGTCTCCTTTATGACAAATCGATTGCTATTATAAATGTCTGCCCACCCTCTCTCTTATCAAAAGGTCTTTCTTCTCCTGCTGGGATCCACCCAACTGGTTTTCCCCAGACTTGAGAATCATGGAGGGGGAAGACCGTCACTTGGCTAATGGACTCCACCTTAGATATATTTGACCCATTGTCCCTGGAGCCCTCCAGCCTGATTTTGCTTGTGACCTTTACACATTTTTTGTTTTTGTAACATGGCAATGTTTCCCTTCCACCAAATTAAGCTGCACTTGTTTCTTTGCACCCCATTTAAGTCCTAATGTTCTGGATTGAGGGCGCTCAGACCTTGCTCACCTCAATAGCTAGGCTCAATGGACCAATCTGCGAAGGCTCCTATCTAGGTGGCTTGGGTCTTGATAGCTCACTGAAGGCAGAGATCAGAGAGAAGCTGCCAAAAGAAACCACCCGACATTTTGAGTCTAACACTGGGTCAATAGATTCTCATATTCCCTTTTGGGAGGTTGACACAATTGTGGGGCTCTGTCATGAACACTGAGTGACATTCAAACTAATCCTAGCCACCAAAATCAACTCCTTAGAAGCAGCTGTTCTGGAATCAGAAGCCAACTACTGAGAACACTTCTTTGCAGGTACTGAAGTTTCACCAGAATCAATTCTAGGAAATTTTCCTCGAAGTATGGCTTTACAGTCTGGGAGGAAAGACCGGCAAGCTGCTTCATTGGTTGTGCCACAGGGAGTAAGAAACTAGACATAACAACTGTCTCCTGGGTGACTGCAATGATTTGATAACACATCTTTAAAGGGAAAGGCCCGAAAATATGCCCATCGTTATCAGGCTTTGTAGGATCCCTCAGTGACCATTCATACTCCATGCTGCTGTAGACTTCTACATGTCCAATTTTCAGCTGTCTCACCTTATGCAGATTTGTAGAGCCCTTCTTGGCTTGTAACTGAAGACAAATTAGGAAATCTCAGGTGCGGTTAACCAACTTCACAAGGCAAAATATCGGGACCCATTGGTCTTCCCCCCAAAAAAAATAAATGCTGAAGCTGCTCCTTAGACCAACCTCTGCATGCATTATTCATGGCTGCAAAAGAAGAGGATGGTTTCCTGAAGGACTTGTGAGGATGTTATTGTTCTTTTGAAGACTGATCATCTGGTGAATCACACAGGCACATCAATTCACTGGAGGAGGATAGCCCCTCATCAGTGCTGAGGCTAAGATTTTGGCTGAGTTCTTGGCAAATCTCCTCCTAAATGTGAATTGTGGTTTCGTGTCACATAGATCCACACTCTTTGCCACCTGTTTAATGTGTTAGTCCTAATGGATGTATGTGAACTTCTGGCATTAAACCTTATAGACTCCTAAATGACCTTTGACAACCTTGCATGTGATTATATATGTTGTCTCATTACTCTATAAGGGGTTTTGGCCTGATCTTTATTTGCTTTGTCTGCTTGTATTATAATGGACCCAAAGTGCATGTGAGAGTAGGAGGAATGTTGTCTGATTCCTTCCCCATCAGATGAGGCACCTGCCTCCTTGGAACCTTGCTATACACATTTTAGATTACTTTGGGAGTTATTCTGGACTTGGAGTTAACTCGGTCAAGTCCAAAGAATTACCTTTCCTTTCCTTGACGGATGTTGCTGTCTAGACAAACCAGGCACAAATCAATAAGTAGTTTTAAATACTTGGGACCCCTGGTAGCCAGCAAGGAATCAGAAGTCTTGTCAGAAAGTCCTACCTTCCTCATCCGCTTTCAAAAGGATACCCACCTCTGATCTTTGCTTTTACTCTCCCTGATATGTAGCTTAGCCCTCCTAAGGGTACTATGTCTTGCAGACCTAGATCTTCTGGATTCCCTCTTCCTTTTTATGGGGTATCACCTCCTTGATGAGGTCCTTCCTCAGGCAGAATGGAATTCCAAGGATGGTGGTGGAAAAATGCTACAGGCCCACCTATAACTTAGTGCTCAGGTTGGCTGAAATTGTCATATCAGGCTACCCACTTATCTTTCATTTTTTAATCTCTTCATGGCTCAGCCTGTCATCCAGCATAAAGAGCAGAACTGTGGTGATGACAGATGTTTCCCCACTTCATTACTTGAATGGTGGGAAGCCTGCTTCATAAATCCCCAAGTCACTAAAGTAAACTTAACGCATGGTGAACCTCCTCTAGTACAATAAATGGGTGGGTAAATTAACTTAAGAACCCCATCGTTACTCGGATAATCTGTTCCCTCGGGTATCTGTCCTTTTGTGGGGTGGAACACGCTTGAGTTATTCATGCTGAGGGCTGTAACCCTCCCATACTGAAGTGGTCATCTTCGGTCACCTCTCCCCGGGCTGGTCACCTGTCTGGTGGCCACCATCTTTCGGTCCCCCGCCGAGTCCAGCTAGCAAAGTGAGAAATCTAGGCGTCATCTTCGATGCTGGCCTCAATTTTATGGCACACGCGAATAAAACTGCGGCTTCAGCTCATATGAAATTGAGAATGATTAGGAAAATACTACCTTTCCTACCGAACACGGCCGGGAAAACACTGGTCAGCTCACTAGTCCTGTCCTCCTTGGACTATTGTAACGCTCTATTCTTAAATGCCCAAGTCCGAGTGACAAATAAGATGCAGTCAATCCAAAATGCAGCCGCACGAATGCTGGCTGGGATCCCCAAGTTCGCACCAGTTACAAACATCATTAGGGATCTCCATTGGCTCCCGATACGCAGCCGTATCAAATTCAAATCGCTGTGTATTGTTTACAAGTCACTCAATAATCAAGGTCCCCACTTTCTCAAACAGAATCTTCTCCATCATTTCCCAACCCGATCTCTTCGTTCCTCTATTCAGAACTTCTTGGCTGTGCCTTGCACTAGAACAGTCACCTGGGGCGACAGGCGTTTCCTGGTTGCCGCCCCTAGACTCTGGAACACCCTTCCTGCACATATCCGAGCAAGTCCCTCCCTGTTCACATTCCGCAAACAGCTAAAGACGTGGTTATTTGACCAATAGCCTTGTATATCTTCTTTACCCCAGTTGCCGATCCATCCCTTAACTAGCGCCGAGACGCCCACGGGTATTCGCCGCGCTCTACAAATGTCAATAAATAAATAAATAAATAAATACTAGATCTGGTCATTTGTGACTCTCAAACAGGAATTCAAGCTACTGCACTCACAGGTCTACCTTTACCTCTACCTTTAGCTTAGACCAGCCATTACTCCCTCCTGGCCACAGTTGATGAGTGACCTGTCTTTAACCCTTTGGAGGCTAAATTTACTGTGTTGCATTTATCAGAGGGAGAGTAGATCATTCCAAAATATATAGATCCCTTGTAAATAGTCTGGATACATTTGGCAGGCTGTGGTGCACATTGGACGCTGACCTGGGTACTTTGAAAGATGAAGATTGGATGTTTGCCTTTAAGCCACCAAGGGCTGTAGTTATCGCCATTAGATAGTGCCTGATTTAGTTTAAATATTTACATTAAGTTTATTTTAGCCTCCCCTCACCACTTATCCTGTATGCTGTATGTACAGATGGTCCTCCCATGCCTGCCTCAGGTGATTTCCTCCACCTGTTTAGATTGTGTAGATTCCTGCACCCTTTTTAGGATTGCATAGTAGAGTTATTTATTGCTGCCCCATGTCAATCTGTTGTACTCACCAGAAAACTGAATTACTGAACATCTGAACATCAAGAATGTACTTGAGAAGAGAAAGCCCTACTGGGTCATGGTACTCGTATTGGGATATTGCACAGATTAGGAGCAAAGCAATAGCCACTTACATAACTAGCTGTAAGGCAGCATTTGATACCGGACACCTTCTTGAACTTCCCATACAGAAAGCCCAGAGCTTCGCCTACAAACTTTAAAAATAATAATTAAAAAAGTGATGTGCTTCAGGGACGCTGAAGAGGGGATGTGGAAGGATTAATATTCACTATGGTAGGCAGTAGGCGTACTGCAAGATATTACTATTAGTGATTTATAATGTGGTGGTTGTTAAAATTAGGATATGGGAGTTTTCTGTTTTTCCTCTGCTTAGATAAGCATGCCATTACTTCTTGTGCATTTGTTTCTCTCTCTAAAAATGCCAATTAAAAGTTTTGTATTGTAAGGATTTTCATATAGCTTTTGGGACTTGACTGCTAGATAAAAATTATTATAAAAATTATTATAAAAGTTTACTTTGAATGGAAAGGGACTATTTAATGTTCATGCAGAGGGGGGGTTGGTGATTACCGATAGCTCCCTTTCTTCACCTTTTCTTTACTCTTTATTTGGGTTGAAAGAAATTCCTTCTTGAGGCAAAGTAATCATGTTGGTTTTCTCAGTGAATATGGCACTTTATAAATCTTCTTTTGGGGCTCTTTCATGCTAAAATATTCACAATTTCTTTACAGAAACAATGCTACATATACACGTTTTTTCAGCTGAAGTGGTTACACGCTGCTCGCTGGAGATTTTTTGCTGTACCGAATGCTGAACTGGGTTATACGTCTAATTAGGATGGTTTTGGAACAGGCTGGACTAGCAATGGAATCGGTAAGTGTGGTAAACCATTTATTAAAGTAGGTTTTCTATCTCTTCCTATGATTAGTAATATATGGTTAGAATATAAAACTGCAACAAACCTACTACAATGTTCTTCAAAGTAAGTTGTGTATTATTTGTAGTCCATATTAAAATTGTGGTTCTCCTCTGCTGGAATCCTGTCCCCTACATTTGTGTTGAGACTGTTTTCTTTTGTTATCTAATGAAATACTGTCAAAGCTGTAAAAGCACAAGTAGGTCGTTTTTTCACAAAGTTGTAATGCTCGCATGGTTTTAGAGACAGCATTGCTAGCAGATAGAAGAGCCGTTCCTGCTCAGGGACACATAACTATCTGGTGGACCAGCTTAGATGTTGAACGGTCTAGATGTTAGCACCCCAACACGTGGAAGCAAAATAACACGTACTGAGTGCCCAAATAAATAATATGAAGACGTGTTAAATGTACATTGTGTAATGCATTTGCTTCAAAAGATAACATCTACATGAGCAATTTCTTTTACGCAAGACAAAGGTGTTGCGATTTCAAAAAAGAAGAGCCCGGTATTTTACACGGTATAAAGTCTGTTGTGTTTTCTCTTTAGCCGGATCTTCAGCTGGTGGATTGTTTTGAATGTTTCACTTACCAAGCTGTGTTTGCTTATCGCTTAATGCGCTCAATGAAAAGTTAAGTTGTATTCATCAACACATGATGAGAATCCTGCATGTGAATGATGCTCTTTTTTTGCATTAGACTTCTAGATTGGGGCCTATTTGAATCTTGCCCTCAGACACCATCGTTGGTGGCAAACAGTCTGAGCCTATGGATTCTTATAGGTGGTAAAAGCACAAAGAACAGATCCTAAGCCACATGACTCAGTGTGCTAGAGCAGAAACCTAAATTCGACATAAGGTTTGTCCCCTAAAGTGGTCTCATTTCCATGTTCCATCTATCCCCATGGTTGCAACTTTCATGGCCATTAATATTTCAAGGTCCATAAATATCCACAGTTCTGCAGTGCAGGGGTAAACGCAAGTAACTTTGACATTACTGCCAATTACTTATAATGTAAGGCAGACTGTTTAATTCGTATTGTAGCAACATTTTTCTAACCCCTATTTTGAACTCAATTAAATTTAGCTCCCTGCATAGTAACGGATGACATCGAAAGTTGATTAGTAACTAAAAGATTACAGAATAAATTTGCTAGAATGTGTTGACATGTCTGTACTCCACTGCTAAACAGACAACTGAACAATCTATGTAGGGTGTTTGTCCTTGGCAGGGTATGTCTTGGCAGACAAAAATAGATATGCACAGCCAGATATAATGGGACAGGAGGTCTGGTATTTTACTAAACTAGGCTAGTGACAATAAGTTTTCAAAAAGGATGACTTATTGCAAATGTTTTAAAATAATGTACAGAAATTGAAGAAGCTTAACATTTGCCTATACCTGTGGTCTGTGGATCCCTCAGGGTCCATAGGGTCAACTCAGTGGGTCTGAGATTGTTAAAGTATATATAAATAAAGCAGCAAAATTGAAATTGTGAAAAGTTTTTTTTATATTTGTTTGGGAATCAAACACAATATTGCAATATTTAAACATTTGTTTTGTGTAAAATTGTTTTTGTACATTGTTTTGAAGTTCAAATCATAGAAAACGCTTAAGCCGGGGGTCCCCAGCTTCCAATACTGACTCAGTGAGGGTCCTCGGATTCCATTACTGATTCAGTGGGGTCCACATTAGTCAAATGGTTAAGAACTGCTGGTCTATACTACAGTTATGTTAAGAGAAAAGCTATTGTGAGTACGGACTTTGGGCCAAGAAGTATTGGATAACATATAACTAATGTTCAAGCAGTAGCATTTAGTTTGCCTTATTTCGGATCACTTCTTTAAAACTGCCCAGATGTTGCTTTTTGCAAAAACGTTGAACTATTTGGACTTGCCCTGCCCCAATTATCCTTATTACATACTTAGGTTAAAATTGGATTTTTACAGGTCATTTTGGCTTACAGTCCTATTTCAATGTAAAAAATTAAACTCTGTGGTAGTATTCTGATTGTTGTAAAGTTTACACAGAAGAGGACAGAAGACTGTTGGTCATCCAACCCTAACCATAACAACTTAACAGTTTTGCAAATCCTAATAAGTCTTGTTAGATCGTACTGGAGACTTTTTCTTTTATGACCTGTTCTAAGGTAAATGGTTCGCACAGCATTCCTGTCTGTGCAGAATTACTCTGCATTGAATGTCGTGCAGGAGATTCCTTTACTGTTACCAAAACCATCTGAGTCAATATGTCATACCAACCATCCCACTCTTGATGTAAATGTATTCCGTTGAGATATTTACTTAAGGGTATTTGTGGCGACCTCCACTGTATAACCCCAGCTCAACATAACAGCTCCCTTGTTGCTCATAGACTCTGACATGACAATGAGGGCATTGACCCATATCATGGAAAATTAATTCTGTTGAGGAGATAACCATTTGTCTTCTTGAGTGTGGAACCTTTGGCAACCTAAGCTCTAGTACAGGTAAGCTGTTGGTGATTCAAGATATTCTGTCTTGGTCGGTTCATAAAAGTCATGCTCTCTTCTGGTATAACTTCAAGAAGAGTTTTGTTTGACAATTTTTTGCAACCCTCAGCCATGCTCTTCTGGTGGTCTTCAGAGTTAACATCTGTAGACTGAAGCCTTTCTCTTAAATTACGTTTTTCATTTGTACTCTTCTTTTTGAGGAAATGACAACCAGGGCTGTATGGCTTAAAAATCTATCTATCTATCTATCTATCTATCTATCTATCTATCTATCTATCTATCTATCTATCTATCGCTTGTTAATTTGTGGGACAGAAATTAGGCTACCATCCAAAGGTTAAAAATACCTGGACTACATTTCCCATAGTGCTGTGCTGTCAGTGTACAGGCCCATCAAGGGGCGGGAATAAGAGCACTATGCGAACGAATCCAGGAGTACGCATTCACCTAGCGATTGCCTCTGAGGAAGAGAATTCGGAACACGTCAGGCTCTCGCACCAGTGACTGTCTGATTGAAACTGCCACCAGCGCCTGCTTGTACCCTGCCATTAAAGGTTTGCCACCTTTCAACCGTGTTCGTGTGCTGTTCAAATTGTTTGGGCAACTTGGAGCGTATATATATATATATATATATCTCCATCCAAAAGCACCCTTCTCGAAGAAAAGGCAGAGGCCAGTAGTGGGAGACACCATGGAGGAAATTTATTAAAGACACATATTAACGAGCGAATGCATTTCGGCATCTAGCCTTCATCAGCGCCCTCGATGTTATCAGCAACAGTCAAAGTGGCTTTGGCCTCACTATCAGTGTCCTGCTTCGCACGGATTGGATGAATGTCCGCCCCGCCCCCCGTAATGGTACAGCACACCTGAGGCACTCCTCGAAGCCTCGAGGAACTGCGAACTGCAAATCCCAGCATCCCATGTCCGGAGCCAGGTAAGAAGTGCAGGGGAAAATGCCGAAGTAAATGTTCGTGTACTCAGGATAGTGTGAAGCGCTGCAGAGGAATGTTCCATCTGACCTCTGACTTGCGAATTCCTCCTCGGGTCTCCCAAACAGCATACCATCCCGGGCTGGTGTAGTTTCAGCGGGGGCTGGAGACAATGCTACCCGCCCGGCGTGGAGTTGGATAACTCCCTCACCGCCTCATATATATGTATATCCCCACCTACAACCAATGGCTGGTGGGGGTAAAGGCAAGTATAAGAAAGGTAAAGTAAGCAGAGAGAAAAATTAAACTTCAACATTTGAGTTTCAATCGGCGGGATCTGCCCCCTTCCCTGTTCCTGGACGCACTCTATCGCTTTATTGATCACAGTCCTGATCATCCTTGTTTATGTTCAATTCCTCACAGCCGCATGTGTATGCTTGGTGTTCTGTCTGTACAGCCTGAGGTCTCAGGATGTTGACCCCAAGTCCTCTCCAGAGTTTTCAAATATCTTAGGCAAGAAAGCTCTTTAAAATCCCTAGTCTCGAGGGATATACAAGGGCCCCATACGTTTTCAAAGTGGTCGGCTTATGTCCCAGGGCCGCAGTGATTTTCTTTTTTTCTTTCCATCCCGAGTAAGTTCTAAAGTTTAATTAGCCAGAATTTGTATGCCAGAATTTGGGCATAGTGTCATGAGAACTTGCTTGGCAGCGCATAAGACCAAAGCCATAGCTTTTTCTACCTAGGAGAGCATAGATATGTCAAGTCAAAGTAAGCTTTATTCGAAATCACAAGGTGAATCATAAAAGCTGCAAAATACATCCATGTCAAAATTTTAAAACTATTTAAAAAGATAAAAACAGAAATCTAAAAATGGCCATGATTAAAAACAGTTGTTCCCTGCATAATCAATAACATTTCTACAACTGCTTCCTATAATTGATAAATGCCAGTAAAAACGAGACTGAACAGCACATATATACAAATTCGGAAGCGTTCGCAGGTACAAAAAGGCTGGACATCATTGTGCAAAACCTAGCTGTAATAACAAAGGTGTAATAAGGTGCTTTCTCAGGCCAGAAAAGTATTTACAAAAAAGGACAGTGTGCATGGTAGTCTGCGTGGAAATATCATCACATTGGCATTTCATCAGGTCAGGCGACCAGTTGTTAATGGTAGAAAAGCTGGTGAGGTGATGGAAAATATCCGGGTCAACACAAACCTATGACGCGGGTTGTACACATTAGGTAAGTAAACTGCATGTGGTAACTAGTCCGAATCATCTGATTCTTCAGAAGAGAGGGTTTTGTCATTTCTAAAGATAGTCTTGATTCCTCCTGTAATGATAGACATTTCAGTTTATGGGCTATTTGAATGGTAATCAAGCACTCAGGATGGTCAAAAAACTCAGGATGACCGATGTCTGCCAAGAAATTGTGCTCACATTTATTATATAGGTATATTAGAAGCCAAGAATGATATGGCAGGGAATCGTGGTGTTTCCAGTTTTTAAGAAAAAGTGTTTATACGGCTCAGGATCTCCTTCCAATATCTACTTATTGCCATAGCAGTTGGGTCGTTATACCCATTCAACCAGCACCTTCTGGATTTTGTGAGAATTTGTGTATACATGGTAAGATATAGTAACAATTATGGATGTTTTCTAACATGGCATCCTTGCCCACCACACTCTCTGCTGAGGTGCATGCTCTGTAATAGATACTGGCCCATTCCTCTTCTGAAAGGGCATAATCTTGCTCTACTTCCCATAATTTGTGTGTAGTGGTCTTCCCCGGTGCTGAGGGAGGGTCTTCTTCTAAGGAACTTATAATGGTCTGATAGTAGCTGTTGGTCATCTCTCTTGATTATGACCAATTTTTCAAAAGGGTTAATGTGCCTACTAGTGCAGGGCTTAATTGAGGCCTGAGTGACCCATTGCCTAGTATGCTAATACCTCAGTTTTTCTTTTTCCAGGACTCTAGTGTCTGCCTTAATCAGTTAAAAGGATTGTATCTGGGCTGCTTTTCGCATACTTATTGTTCTTTTACACTTTACTTCAGACACCACAGGCGTGTATCCAGGGTTCTCTATGATATGTGTCAGTGGGATTTGCATGGAAGCAAGTCCCCTGCATGCATGCCCCCTGCCCCCGTCCCAAGGTTGTACTGTGGATCTAGTGACAGGGGAGGAGTGGAGCTCCAGTACTCTGCTCAAGCATGACACCTTTCACAGTGGATCCTAGTGATTTGTTGATCTGTGATGCACCAGTGCTTTTCAGATTCACTTTTGTTCCTTCCCATTATCTGTCTTAAGTTGTGCCGTGAGATAGTTGGTGAGATGGTATAGTCCCAAGTGACCTGCCTTCTAGGACAAATATACCTGTTTCCTTGCTAATCAAGCCTTTAAACCCTTCCAGATATAGATCTGCAGTTTATCCAGGATCTATTTAGGGGCTGCAGTTGGGAGAGTTTATAACACATAAAATTGGGAGAGTTTATAACACAAAGTATTTTGGGCAGATGAGTAGTTTTAACCGCTTGAATTCTGCCCGGTCAGGCTAGACCAGAAATGCCTTAATTAGACGTCTTTAATGGCTTGGGCCAGTAGTTGGGAGCAGTTGAGGGCTGCTTCATTTTCTTGTGAGGGTCACATTTTAATCCCCAAGTATTGAATATGTTGCTTCCAGTAGACAAAGATGATGTAGGCATCATCTTTGTCTTATGGGGTAGATATTATCAATATCTGAGAATTCTTGGGGTTTCAAGCCTGATACCTGCCCAAAAAAGGTTAAGCCAGTCAGTAAGCCTGGGATTGAATATTGCTGGTTTGATAAAGTAGAGTCTACTTTTATCCATGCTTGCCAACTGAGATCCTCACAGTCTTAGTGCTGGCCATACTTTTGTCTGCCAGGGGCTCAATGTAAAGTGCAAACAAAAGGGAGCAGCCCTTGCACACCTTGAAAGGGTCTGAGAGAACACAGTTGACCTTTACCCTAGCCAAGGGCTGAGAATAGCCACTTGGGATAACATTTTTGAAACTAGGACCTAGTTCTAGTTTGCTTAGGATACTTTCCAAGAAGTTGATAGTGATATGGTTCAGATGGTGAAAGATTTGTTTCCCGTTGCTACACTGTCTCTGGAATTGATCAGAACTGATCAGGGTATTTAAATGCCTGCATGAACAAGTTAAAATGTAGCACTAGGATGCCAGAGAGGATTTTAGCATCAACACTGAGGAGGGAGATAACCCCGTAGGAGGTGCGGAATGATTAGTCCTTCCTGGCATTCATTATCACAGTTATAACCGCGTCCTTCATGGTTAGGTTGCTAGATGTCTCCACTGAATTGTAGAGACTTGTTAAGATTGGGCTAGCAAAGGGCAGAAGTATTCTAAAATTGCGCTGAGTATCCATCGGGTTCAGGGTCCTTGGGTAGCTGAAGCTTAGCGATCCCGGATATCAATTATTCGTAATATTTTTTTGGGTAGACTACTTGAATCTGGGTCAGTGATGGCATTATATAGGAAGCTACATGGGGCTCTGTAGTTGACTCCGCAATATATTCAGCCATATGTAGTGCTGTATAGAACCCCAGCAAGGGATGGGTGATCTCCTTGTCCATATGAAGGCCTGGGAAATGACAGTCTGAAATACCTTCTTGCTGTGTATCTTGGCCATTAATTTGCATGCTAGTAGCGTCCCTGCTTTGTCCCCCTCTTATAGTATTGTTGGTGAGTGCCGAGCAGAGCATACTCTACGTTTATCCCCAAAATTGGGCTTCCCACTGTTGTCTTAAGTAGGGTTAGCTGTCACCAGATCTTGCGGGCTCCTGTGTGTTTTGGTCTATTTAGAGAGTTCTGCATTCCCCTCCAATGCGACCCAATTGTATTCTCTTACTTTAAGTTTTACAGAGATGACAATGATGTTACCCCTCACTACTACTTTGAGCATGTCTCAAAGCGTGGTGTGGGTTTCAGGTGTATTGTGAGGCTGCAGGAAGCTCTGTATCAATCCCCACAGCTCAGTATGGATGGATTCCCTCCCCAGAAGACGATCATTCAGTTTCCAACAGTGGCAACTGTTCGTCCCTCTGGAGTTCCTTAAGTTTATAGATTATCGAGACTGGTTGGAGAGGATAGAGAATCCAATGTCGACTTGATCAATCCTGGATAGGATATGGGTTGCACCTAGAAAGTGTAATCTTTGGAAGTGGGGTTTTGGAAGCACCAAAGATCTGTCTTAGGTCCTCAAGCCACTCTAGCCAGTCTTGGGATAGGGCACCACTTTCACCCTCTGTTTGCTGACCTAACTATTGTCCTATTACCCTATCCGGTGCCTAAATGTCTGCAGGCTATCACTTGTCGCCCAAGAGTTAGTGTGTCTCAGAGGAGGTGCATGGCTGGTGAAGTTCGTTGTAAGGTGAAAATCAAGTGGAATGTGTGCCCCATCTATACTTTATTCCTTGGTTGTTCAAGAATGTTGTTGCTTGTCGTAGGAGTTGGTATTTGAGAAGTGTTGAGTTGATCAAATCCTGGACATGTGCAAATTGTTACAATTCATGATTGCAGCCAGATTTCCGCTCAGACCATCCTAGCGGCTACCTTGGACTCTGGAGGGCTGTTTCACTCAATTTGTTATATCCAATTGGTTGTCCGATTCAGTCATCATTGGCAAGATGTGCTTTAACAGTCTTTTGGCCTACCCCTCTTTGGCATCCTTTTCCGCACCGTCAGGCCCCACTATGATTATGATATTTGACTTCATGGATCTGTAATTAAGGTCTTCAAGATGGCATTGTAGGTCTGTGTTCTGGTCCTCAAGGTCAAGAAATAGAAATAGCAGTTGCGCATTGTCAAAATAAAGTCACATTGTTATTTAAATTCTGAGACCCATGTCAATTTTATGTTGCCTCCCGTTCAAAAGCTTAGAAACCTTCAGAAGTGAATATGTATTTTGTGCTGGTGATGCTAGATTATAAAGCATCAAAACTTTTTTTTAAATCAGATTATTGAATGGACACCAGGATTAATTAATATTGCAGTCAAATTGAGATATTCATGAATCTTTAAATTTTATTATATATACCCACTTATTTGAATATGGCACCCAGAATTTACAACTCAAAATCAACGGACAAGTGTGAGAATTGTGGCATTCTAAGCAAATCCTTGTGCGCTCTGTTTCATTTGGCCTTCTTTTTTTAGTCGAATACCCTCTTTTCAGTTGAAAGGTTATTACCGTCGTTAGTAAAGTAGTTTGACACCCAGTGAAGTTGTAGATAATATTGGGGATATACAGGATAGACTAGAATCCAAGATTGAGGAAAAGGCAGAGCTATTTAAGTACAGCGCAGATATCCTTATTCGCCAGTTACCTTAATGGACTAACTTCATGATATTGACTAAATATTGCATTTAGATACCACTAACAAAATTCGAGAAACTCAAATCCAAAAGAACTGCATCTGTTCAATTATTAAAAGTAATTTTCATATGTATGAATTACCAGTCATTGAAAGGGCGAAATTGCTAGTAAAGCAGCGAAAATCTATAATATTAAAGAGAGAAGTGCTATGAGTTAAGTGAGTCAGTAGGCAGAATCTTGGCTACTCGGACAAGGCAACAAGAAGCTATAGGTATAGTTAGAGAAATTAGGGATACATCTGGCACGATTCGCTCAGAGTCGAACGAAATAAGAGAAGTCTTTAGGACATTCTACGAGAAATTGTATGACGAAGAACTAGAGGGCCGTGATTCTCAAATAGATAAGGAAGAAATGAAGGAGTATCTCCAAGAGATTCCTATAGACTTAATCAAGGAAGAGGAAGCAGATGGATTAGAGGGAGCCCTACAGATAGAAGAAATTAAGGAGGCAATATGGAATCTGCCCTCTGGTAAAGCAGCAGGTCCTGACCAAATCCCTATAGAATTTTATAAAGCATTTTGGGACTGCTTGATAGAAGAAATAATGAAGGTGATGCAATTGGCACAGCTGGGCAAATCATCATTTAAGTCATGGGGGGGCGCTGAGGTGGTAGTAATATTAAAGAAAGGGAAAAATCGGGAAGATCCAGGATCGTACAGGCCTATAACTTTACTAAATGCAGATGTAAAAGTCTTTTCTAAAGCATTGGCATCAAGGCTTGCAAGAGTTATTGATAAAATGGTCTCTAGCTGCCAACACGGTTTTATACCAGGGAAAGAAACTACCCAACATATAAGAAAAGTAATAACGTTACTCGATGTAGCGTCAGTCACCGGAGACCCGATTGCAGTGATGTTACTTGATGCAGAAAAAGCATTCGATCGGGTCTCCTGGGGCTACCTTTGGTTTGCTCTGGCAAGAACAGGCATTAAACAAGGTTTTATTAAAGCCCTACAAACTCTTTATCTAAAACCGGTAGCAACTGTACGAGTGAATGGTGGGAACACGGGCCAATTCCAAATAAAAAGAGGGACTAGACAAGGGTGTCCTTGCTCACCGCTATTGTTTGCCATATATATGGACCCATTAATTCGTAGAATAGAGGCATCAGAGATGATTGCTCCGGTAACAACACTCATTGGGCAGTGTAAAATCTTAGCTTATGCAGACGATATCGCTGTAATCTCTCCAAATCCCTCTGAAACTATAGAACACCTTGAATCTGAGGCGTTGAAATTCTGAAAGATATCGGGGTATAAATTAAATACATCTAAAACGCAGATAATAAAAAACTCATTTACCCCGTGTATAGACAGTCGAGTGGTGCAAGAAGGCACGTACTTAGGGGTGAACATAATGTCAGATCTGGATTTCTTAGTAGAAAAGAATATTAATCCTTTGATTAAAAAAGTAGAAAAAGACTTGGATAAGTGGGACAAATTGCATATGTCAATAGTGGGACGGTCGAACATAGTAAAAATGCTGATACTCCCAAAATTCTTATACTTATTCAGAGCAATACCTTTATTATTTGATGGTAAAATATTCAAAAAACTGTAGGGTATAATAAATAGATTTATTTGGGCAAAGGGGAAAACGAGAAGAGCCCTTAGATACTTGACACTACCGAGAGATAGGGGAGGCTGGGGAGTTCCAGACTTAAAACCTTATTACTGGGCGGCGGCTTTACAGAATATGATTGGTATGCTGGGGGGGGGGGAAGAATCAGAAGTGTGGAGCAAATTTGGATCATTAGCAATCTATGGATTAACCTTGGGAATGGAAGCGAAGGATGTGTTTTTGAAATTTACAGAGGCCAGTTATTATAAGAGGACGAAGTTTAAGACGCTTACAGCAGCATATGAAATCTGGAAAAGTTTCTCTAAAAAAAATTGGTCTGGGGAAATATAATTCGTATACGAGACTTTCACATAATCTAAACCTTCCACAAGATATCTTCTCTGGACCTATATTTGCAGAGTGGGAAAGTAGGGGAATTAGAACAATAGGGGATGTAAAGGGGGACCAGGGGATTCTTCAATTCTCAGACTTACAAGCTAGATTTAATTTAGAAACTAGACAATTCTTTAAATACTTACAAATCAGGAGTTTTCTTCTAAACAAAAAAGGAGGAGCTCTGGGATTCAGGCGGAACGCTATTATGGAGATAATTCAAGGAGGGCAAGATTGCACAATCAAAAGACTATATGCTGAACTGATACAAGCAAAGCAGGACGACTTCCAAAAATGGAGTGAAAAATGGAAGGACAATCTTAATATTAGCTCTGAAAGTTTTGGAATCTCTCTAGAAAAGGGTTCTACCTTGTTATGTTCAGCACCGCTACAGGCGCAACATTATAAAACACTTTATCATTTATATTTTACACCCGCTAAAATAGCACAATGGGGAGGCACAGTGGGTATTAAGTGTTATAGGTGTGGAAGCTCGGATGCTGATCTACAACATGTATTTGCTACATGCCCTCATCTAGACTTACTAAAAAAGAACATTGAATGTTTTATATACAAAATCTTAGGAACTGAAATTGTGTTAACCCCATGAACCATTCTATTAGGAGTCAATGTTGAGGATGTACGATCTTTTTGTGGGAGGGAATTTTTATTTGTTGCAGTATCTGTCATGAGAAACTCAAATCCAAAAGAACTGCATCTGTTCAATTATTAAAAGTAATGCTTCTACAATTTTCATATGTATGAATTACCAGTCATTGAAAATTAAAGAAGGTAAATTCTACATCAGGACAATTAATTTCAGCACTGAGTAATGTAATATGCTTCTGGAGACATGTGTTTAGCGACTCCCAGTCGTTTTGTCAAGGCTGAAAAACAGAAAGAGATAAATGAAAGTAAACAAAACCTGAGCTAAGAATAGAGACATTAGTAAATATCTTGATAGTGTTATTCATTGATTTGTTACTCATGCATATATTGGTTATGGCCACACCATTGAGAATGTGTGCATTCAATATAGAGCTCCATCACAAGTGGGGAACAAATTAGTCCTTGTTTTGTAATCTCAAATAATTTTATAAAATCCAGAATCTGTTCATATCGGTGTTATCAAGATTGTTTTCTATATCATTATTACATGTTATTACCAAACTTACATAGTTAAATAAATTTACAATTCACTCAAAACATGGCTACAAAGCAGTTACAATACTGCATCAAGAATCAGCAAGGACAATCATACAATGAAAGAATAATAAACATGTTTGTAACTTAAACTCCTGTATATCCATCTTTATTATTGTTTAATCATGCTTCAAATCTCACTAAGCATCAGATCAAATTTAAGGAGTTAAAGAAGATGTTTTTACTTATGATTGCCAAAGAGGTACAAGAGAAATAGAATACTAAAAACAAGTCAATTTGGCATGAGCCCTCCAATACACAAAATTTGAAGGTTGAAAATTCCTTCAAATCTGATATACCAAAAAATAAGCTCCCAAATCGTTTTCTATATTTTCAACACAGATTTCCTTCCTTCTGCACACACAGGGTCTAGAAATCGATAGATGTTTACTTTAAGAATAAAACTGTACTGAATATGTCCTTAGATAGGTGCATAGTTTCTGAGTTTGTTCTGAACGATCAAGACCTATATTTTTGATTACATACCTTAAATTGGTAATATCGAATGGAACGCCACCAAACTTAAATAATTGAATGATCAAGTAAAGTCCTTACGGAATCACGAAGACCTATGATATTGTCTCCATCTAGCTAAACATGAAAAAGTTTAGTATAAAATTTAAAGCTGGTCTAAAATGCAAAAATAGTTTTAAGGCCAACTATATTCCCATCATCCAAAAACTTGACAACAGAGTTTGTCCCTCACAAAAAAAGCAAGCAAGTGAACACCTAGACCATCATTATTTATAGCACCACGACAGTTCAAAAAGTGTGCCAAAAAAGAAGCGTGGACACATAGAGCCTGTTCTTGGAAGTTGTAAGCATCATAATTGCAGTTGCTCCAAGAACTTGTGATGAACCCATGTCCTTCAAAATAGAAGTATACAAAATATGCCACTTCAAAACAATTTTGGAGGTTTTTTTTTTTGATAGCCAACTTCATTAAAAGTTTCACAGCAAGAGGCATAGAATTACAAAACGTGGACGTCCTGTATACAGCAATCCAATGAGACACGGCAGCATTCTGGCGTAGAGATAGTGCATCATATTGACAAATCATAGTAGGAACACCATTTCCCCCACACCGCTGGTGTTTGTGAGGACATCAACGGGCCATAAAGATGGGTTTCTGTTAATGTGCACACCAGTCCTCCCCCCTATGCCAGCCCTGAATTGTGGGTTGTGCATGTTGCCTTCAGTTGCAACCATGTCTCTTTTGGCAAACAAGCAGGTTACCACCAGAAAGGTGTGATCTGCCCTCAGACCTCCAACATCCTGGGCCAGCTCTAGGGGGCGCCCCAGGACATTAGAGAGTACCAACCCACTTCCTCCCAGAAGGGGCTCAGTGCTGGGCATTCCCATGCCACGTGAAAGAAATGTCACTGGTAGTGCAGAACCCGCGCAGGAGGCTTGAGTGGCAAGTGTTGCAGTCGCCGCGGGGCAAGGTAGGTTGTGTGAAGATAGTTAATTGGACCATGCGCAGTTGTGAGGAAGTTGCTAACTCGCTGGGTGCCATGCATGCCTCCCTCAATTCGTCCTAATCGATGTCTCCCGCCCAGGTGCTCCATCTTTGTCTAGTGCGCTCTATGCCATCCGTAGCATGAATAACCAAAGAGCAGTAGATTAAAAAGAATGGCACCTTTCCCCAGTCATCCAAGAAAAATTTTGACTTCGAGGAGATTGTATTCAGGAAGTGAGCCATCTGGTAGAGCCTGCCCCTGCATGACACAAGTGAAGGAAGCAGAAGAACTGTGTATTGGACAGGGCATATCGATCCTTCAGGTTTTGAAAGGACATCAAGGACCTCTCTTTTTAACATCCCCCAGGTAGGAGATCCCGATCTGGTCTCGGGGAGCAAACCCCTCCAAATTAGAGACCTGGGAGAGGAGTTCTTCGCCATAAATGTGTCATCTCAGTGGGGTGCTGGCTCCAGTGAGTAAAACAAAGAGCAGCTCTCCAGCAGGTGATGGACACCCGATTGCAGGCAACGTAGAGGAAAGGTGCGCTCCGTAGAGAAGGTCCAACGGACCATCAAGACCCACAGCAGATAAGCAGGGTCATCCCAACCCCCGGTGAACCAGCCAATAATAGGAACTAGGTGGGCTGGTAGATAATAAAGATAAATATCCAGGCCACCATCTAAAGGGAATCTGTGCAGCAGCGAAAAGATTACCTTTTGCCTACCGCCTTCCCATATAAAAGCATTAAGTTTAGCAGCTCGGGAACTCAACCATTTGCGGGGAATTAGACGGGGGTAATTCCCTAAGACATATGAATAGCACTGTAGGCACACCATTTCGAACAGGGCAATACCTCCCAGGGGATTCAGTGGGAGGGTGGACCAACGACCTAGGTCACGGTCAAGGATCTGCAGAAGTCCCTGAAAATTAAGGCCCCAGGTCAGAAAGGGGACAGATATGAATACCATTTTTTATTTATTTATTTGGATTTATAGAGTTTTGTATAGGGCGGACTTTACCCTTGGGTATCGGAGCGCTTCACAGTTGCATATGGAACATTTGTGATACATTTCTATTGGCTATATAAAAAATGTCCTGTACAATATTTTCTTATCAGTTTCAACAAAAACGGCAGCATTACTATATAAAATAATCCAAGACCTTCTTATCCGTTTCAGCAAAGTAACAGTATTTTGTATATGGTACTTGAAAGTGTTACAGCGAACTGGAATATTGGGACACCAGAGCCTCCCTTGCGTGTCTCCCCGAACCTCCATCAGGCAGGACTTAGCCGCATTAACCTGCATACCTGTTGCGTCACCATACAAGCGAAGAAGGTCAAATAACTAGGCCCTAAATTTGGTGGGTTTCTCAAGAACCAAAGAATATCATCCACGCATAAGGGGATTAAACCCCCATCACTAGCCTCAAATCTGAGCATCACATTGCCAGGTGCTCTATCGCTAAAGTGAATAATAGTGGGGAGAGCGGGCATCCCTAGCGCATGCATCGTCCGATGGGAAAGGCAAGGGAGGATCCCATATACCCAGAACTTAGCGGTGAAGGAGACTGACCATATGGGGGAAGGTATCCCAACCCAGCCCTCTGGAGGACCCGGTCGAGGAAGTCCCAGGATACAGGATCAAAACCCTTGGTGAAGATGACAAGCTGGAGAGCCAGCGTGCAGTCGAGGTCTTGCGTTCGGGATAAAGCAAAGTGGACCCTCCGGATTCAGTGGCATGTACTGCGACCCCGCATAAATCCACGTTGATCATGGTGTATAGAGTATGGCAGTGCTTGGGTCAGCCAGGTTTGCCAATACATTCGCATAAATCTTGATATCAGTGTAGATAAGAGAAATGAGGCGATACGATGAGCACCAGTCTCTAGGAAGGTCAGCCGTAGGCTGGACCACAATGATGGCACAGTCCAATTCCGATGAGAAGGACCCCTGCCTTCACGCAGCTTTATAGAATATTAGAAGATGAGGGCATAGTATGTCCCGGAAATGTTTATAATATTCAATAGTGTACCTGTCTGAGTCCGAGTTCTCCTGGTCTGCAATGCTGTCATAGCAGAATGTATTTTCTAGACAGGGAGGGCTTGGTCAAGCTCTCTAGTCAATGAATCTGGGATGGACGTGAAGGGTATGCTATCTAGAATAGAATTGGCATTCTCCGGTGAAGGCGGTGGATGCCCTTAAGACCGTTTCTTGTAGAAATCTGCAGAAACTGGGGCTATATCCCTCAACCCATCCTAAAGAAGCCTGGAGGAATCCTGGACTGCAGGTACCCCCCTGTCTGAATGCCACGATTTGCCAGCCAATGTAACAGTATGCCTGACTTTTCGCCTGACTTGTATACTTTGTGTGGAGGCCATCCAACACTGCTTCGCCTCATCCAGAGAGATCCGCTGCAGTTAGCTCTGAGCGACCGCCAGGGGCAGCGGGCGTCATCAGTCATGCTGGTGCAATTCAGCCTCTAAACGCATTATTTGACCTTCCAGATCGGTTACATGTTAGTCGAAGAGCCTCGGAGCGACACACGTTGCCCATGAGACGACCCCATAAGGAAGGTTTACAAGAGGCCCACAGCATCGCTGCAGAGGAGACCGACCTCACTTTAAGTTCAAAGAAGAATTACAGCTCCTCCACAAAGCAGCACAATCTGGGTGCTCCAAGTGCCAAGCACTAAATCTCCACATAGGGCAGAGGACACTGGGTTGAGTTCCCTAAGACAAGAAAAGGGGGGCGTGATCTGAAATTTCGCACGGGAGAATGCATACAGATTGCATGCAGAAGAGATCCTAAGCCTGAAACCACAACGAGTTGATGCACGACATTGTACAGGCATTGATGTCCTTCCTATAATGAACTTTGGTTATAAAGATGTGTCTTATAGGATGCCCCAAAAAGATGATAAACAAACTGGGATCGGTTCATCCTTTAAAGACTTAAAGGTCTGGGTAGCAAAAGGGAAACGTTTAGTCTCCCAGATAAAACCACTCCCACTGACCAAGAATTCCTCTTTGTTAGAGGATTCTAATCGATGGAACTGGTTGCATAGTGCTCTAGCAGCTAAATCCACAGACAATCCTAAATTATTTCAGCATCTTTAATAACCAATTGAAAATTATTTCATGGAACGCAGCCGGGATACACAATAGCCCAGAGAAACTGGAGTTTTTATTTACGTTGGGTGCAAACGTAATTTGTATCCAAGAAACCTGGTGCACTAGTAAACTTGATGTCAGAAATGACTATTTTGTGTTGGAAGTCCCGGCTGTTGCTTCCAAGAAAGGCCATGCTAAAGGAGGAATCGCTTGCCTGTTATCCAACAAAGTGAATTGGAAATTTGCTCAGTACATCGACCCTAGTAACCTCTTCCAGGCTATATCTATAGCAAACCTTCCCACACTTCCCATGAAGACGTCTGTTGTTATTATAAATGCTTATATTCCTCCTGGAGAGTGTTTTAACCGTGTGCTGAAGCAGGTATTTCAATATATTGGCCTCATTAAAAATAGAACTCCCGCCCCACAAGTCATATTAGTAGGCGACCTAAATTGCAAAATATCTAACTCTAGTATGAATCTTTTCAGAAATAGAGCAAAAGAAGAGGCGTTTTTTATACCACAATCTGTTTTCCCAGATAAAATCACAACTAGCAAAAGAGGGAAACTTCTCCTTGAGGAATTATCGATAGTCGAGGGGCTTATTCTAAATGGGAGATTCCCCTCCGATGTACCTGCAAAATTTACGCATAATTCCCATGGTAAGCCCTCTATAATTGATTATGCGATATCTGATTATGATATATTCCCGCGCATCTTGGATCTTATATTAGTTCCTACGATGCTGAGTGATCATAATATACTTATCCTGGCTATTTCTTTAAAACCACCTAGTACGGCATCATGGTCTCTTAATGGTGAAGTTACGGACTTTCATACTTCCTCTGGTAGATGCTACTGGAATCCATCTGCAATTGCTAGGGTGCATATTAGTTTGTGTAAAACCATGGCAGACCTGAATGCTTGGCATGGTTTAGAAATATCCAGTTTTGAAAAATTTATGCGGGACATTATTCTAGATATTAAAAAAGCTAGGTGTCCTTTAAAGCGGGTATATATGCCCAGTGCTCTGAGAACATTAAATAAAGAGATAAATAAACTAGTACGCGCCCAGTTTCTAAACAGAAACGGGGAACGGGAAAAAGAAGTATCTAGGTTAAAAAGAAAGAGAGTTAGATTGAAGGCGACAATAAAAAAGGAGAAGGAAGACCTAGTATGGATTAACCTAAGGGAAGCTGTAGTGCATGGCAAGATCCGCGAATTCTGGTCAATAATTGGGAAGGAATGTGGCAATAGAGTAATCCCTTGCTCTATCCCTATTGCTGAAGATGTCTGGTCTTCCTACATCTGGGAGCTCTATGGGGGGAATGGTATTATAGAGGACACTAACTTCCCTGATGTAACCTCTGATGGTGAAATTATCTATCCCACAGAAGAAACAATAGTATCGGCCATAAAAAATATGCGTTCGTCCGGTGCAATGGGACCGGATGAACTCCCCATGACTGTTCTCAAGCAGGAGCCTTTACTTTGGAGTAAAATTCTCTACCCTCTATTCAAATCCTGTTTTGAGACCAAAAGGGTTCCAGCATCTTGGAGGGGTAGTATTCTGATACCCATCTTCAAGAAGGGTGCAAGGGAAGTCCCCAGTAACTACCGCCTGATTGCGCTCCTCGACTCAGTCGGTAAGATTTTTGCAAAATGTCTCTTAAGGCTACTCTCCGACTGGGTCGACGAGAACAATATCTTACCACGCGAACAAACGGGATTCCGTAAGGAACATGGCACGTTAGATAATTTAACCGCCCTGCACGTAATAGCTGACAAGTATACGAAAGTAAGACGGGGATTTGTTTATGCAGCCTTCATTGATTTCTCCACAGCGTTCGACAGAGTAGATCGTGGAACGCTGTGGAGAAAATTATCCTCTCTTGGAGTACCCCCGTACTTGCTGGCGCTTGTCCGCTCATTACATACGGAAACATGGTGTAGGGTGCTGCAGGGGGGGGAAAGAGGTCTTTCGGACCGTATCTCTTCCCTTAATGGTCTAAAGCAAGGCTGTCTTCTAGCGCCCCTTTTGTTCTCCCTATACACGCAGGATTTGCCTACCGTGGTGGCGGCCTGTGAGGGCATTGCTCCAGTGATAGGGGGGGCTTCTGTTTCTTGCTTGATGTACGCTGATGACATTCTCCTCCTTGACTTGACACCGAAAGGTTTGGCAAATAGGTTGCAAGCCCTTAATGCTTTCGCAGTCTCCCACTCTATGAAAATTAACATCACCAAAAGCAAAATTATGTGTATAGGGGGGAGAAGGAAGTGCCGCTCGGAAAACTTCGGCTGGCAAATCGGTGGTCAAAAATTGGAGGTCGTTAAAACCTACACCTTTTTGGGGAAAATCATCGCGGCTAACATGAGCGAGAGGCCGCACATCGAATACTGTGCACGAAAGGCTATAGCACATGGCAATGGCCTCAAAACACTCTACTCAGCAACTGGCAAAAGACACTTTGCCTCTCTGCTTGAAGTATATAAGGCTAAGATTCCCGCTACCCTCATTTACGGCATTGAACTCATAGATATAAAACTATGGGATTTCTGCAATAAAATCGAAGGGAAACTTCTGAGATCCCTCGCATCCCTAAATACTAACTGCTCTTTAGCAGCATGCAGACTTGAGTTTGGGCTAAGGGGTAGCTGGGTACAGGGGCTCTGTGCCCTGGTACGATGGGTGGCCTCTCTAGCCAGAGCGGAACCGGGGACAATGAGGGCACTGCTGAAGAGTGAATTATTAGGCAACTTTAAAGAGTTCTCATTACTTGTAAAGAACTTCAGAAAAGCGGTGACTATTCTGAGGTTGGAGGAAGGTACTTTGTTCCAGTACTCTCTAGTACAACTAAAAATCCTGCTAAAACAGGCATCATGGGAACTATGCTTTCTAACCGATAAAAACATATTACAAGGAAAAGGGGGTTGTGATCTTCTCCTTAACTCATATGTTGCCAAAAAAGCAGTAAATTATGTTTTATGGAACTTACCCCATGGCATCAGAAGATTCTGGTTCCTTCTTCAGTACGATCTATTGCCACTAAATGTACTTCTCTCTAAATGGCACGGTTCATCTAATATGTGCAATTTTTGTAATACTAGTATACAGGACCGTATGCACGTTCTGTTGATCTGCCCAGCACTTCGTACTTTGCGCCTTAAATGGCTAAAACCTATCTGTCTCCGCTTAGGTATATCTACTCTAAATATTTTTATGCAATCTTTATACTGCCCTCCAAATGAAGTGTTCTGCTTCTTCATTTTTAAATTCTTCAAAAGTTTTTTAGATATTTATTGATGTTATTTATTTATTGTGCCAGCTTCTCTTTGTGCTTACTTTAATGAATGATTTTTTCTTTGGACTTGATCGACATATGTACTAGAAATATTGTATATAGATGAAATATAGTGTTTGATGTATTATTACTTGTATTGGTGGTATGTCTTTTATGTGGCCCTCAATGAGAGCCAAAACATAATAATAAAAACTTGAAAACTTGAGTTGATGCACGATTCGGTGTCCTGTGCAGCTGCGCGATGGGTATAGGCTTGTACGGTAGGGTGCCAGGAGGGCGCCAAGCATCGCAGAGGCTCAGTCGACCCATGGGACAAATGGGAAGAGCGAGCCCACCTACCGGGATATGGGGCCATGGAAGCGTCAAGCTCAGGATTGGGAGCTGCATTAAATTCACCATCCATGATAGTGAACCCTTGAGGAAGGGACAAAACAAAGGAGCGCAGTGATTGAAGGGTGGTCTGCAGCAGATGCAGGGGGAATATAGCAGGATACAAAATTATAATGTTTGGCTTCTAGACTGCCTACAACTCCCACAGAGCACCCCTGGGAATCAGCATGACACCTGGTAACTACAAGGGGGCAGGAATTTTGTAGCAGTATGGTCGCCCCTCTGGAGACACAGGCAAACTCAGAATGCAAAATTCTATTGTTCCCAAAGCAGCCTAAGAAGGCACAGCGCGTGCCCAGTAGGTGAGTTTCCTGTAATAGTATGACCCCTGATCTGTATCTCTTATGTATGTCAGCACTGCAGTGCGTCTAATCAGTGCTTTAAATGGGCCGGTACTCACAGGTACTGAGTACCGGCACTTCTCATTTTTAGCGAGCTGAGTACCGGTACTTCTTCACTGCCAAGGAGAGTACCGGTACGCAAGAAATGTTCGACCATTGCTGCTTCTAGTGCTGCTGAGCTCGAGGCAGTTAGAGCTGAGCAGATGTATAGGGCACTCTGACATCCAAAGCGCCTCTCTAGCCCGCCCCTTAGCAGAGCCACCCTGAACCATTCATCAGCGGCTAATTTGCATTATGCACAGGATGTGGGATGTCGGGATGTTGGAGAATATTCCGCATCCAGGCCCTGCTCTGTCAATCTCATTTGCACAGTCGCTGGCACTGCGAAGTAACTAAGGAATAATCGAAGGGAGTCTTGTGTGTATTTGTCTGCTTATGTGTTCGTGTTTGCCTGATATTGTGTATGTTTGTCAGAGAATTTAGATCATAGAGGAAGAGAATCGGGACACAAAGTTTATTTGAAAAGAAGTGTGTGGAATGCTCGTTTCTGTGGGTATGTGTGTGTGCACTCTACAAGATCTAAGGACTTCACTTAAGTTAAGCAAGTAGGAAGAGTATGACATTAGGAGGCTGCAAATTTTACAACAACAAGGAACCATTAACATTTCGTGTTTACCATTCATTTCATGTAATGAGTTAACACGTTTTGTTTAGATTAATATATTTCTCACGTGTTGTGGTATGTCCTGCAAGTGGTGTCAGAGACTCAACTAGCGCCATATTTTTAGGGGAAGGGGTGGGGGTTAATAAAATATTGGGGGGGGGGGGGGGGAGTCGTCTTCCAGCAATAGGCAGAGTAGAGCTCCAGGGGTTCTAAGAAGGGGTGAAAAACAACAAAGCCTCGTTGGCAAGTAAATGGTCTTTTAAAGACCAGTGAAGTACTCGGTGCGGCTGTGATAAGACAGACGCCAGAGAAGCCAGTCTACAGCAGCTCCAAAACTGTCTGTGTGTAGCTGTCTCATCCCGGGCTGACACGCAGGGGGGGTGAGGAGGAGGTGTGTGTGGGGGGGGGGGGTCTGAAGCCCTTTGAGCCCAGTGGTCATAGCGAGTCTGAGTGGTGTAGAACTCATTAATAATGATTTATGCCAGCATCTTGTTAGGTCTGGGACCACTGATAATTAGCCTGAAAGTGATAATAGTACTGTAGATGGCTTGGCTCTACTCATAGTTTACGAGCTCCTTCCATTATGATTTAGGGCTTGTTCCAAACCAGTCTTCACACCACCCTTTATTAGCATATGTACCTGTTAATCTGTACATATCCTTAGTTTGAGATTACTATCAAGGGCAGTTCAAGGGTAAAATGAATACTCAAGAGAAGTGTCTTTGTATCAGCATGTCTTGCTCCGCCTCTAACCCCGCCCACTAACCACACCCCTAACTCAATTTAATGAGTACCTGCACTTATATTTTCCCATTTAAAGCACTGGTCTAATCCGATCTAGCAGGCCTTTAACGTTCCAGGAAATAACTGTTGGCTTGAGGGGGGGGGGGGTCCTTGGGGGTGGCGGTGAAGGGGCGGTGGGGGGTTTTGGAGGGAGTAGTCCTAGCCAGTCATGTGAGACGTAGATGTATCCTGCCAGATACCACAAGATGCGACTAACCTCCGAGGAAGTATGTTGTAAAACCATACACGTACTGACGCAGTAGTGTCTGCTGCTCAGAACCTGAAAAGTTAAAACATTGAACCAGGCACAGAGGGCCAACTGAGTTCAAACCTTGTCCGCTGAAACATATTACGTTATTCATTGCTGACATTAACTGTACTCATTTCTGTATGATTCATTGGAGTAAAACATTCTCAGTTATTGGTGAATCATTGCTAAGAATAATTATGATGATTGAATATATGCAGTTCTTTAGAAACTCGTGTTATAAGATTATAATAGTGATATCACAATCAAAGATTTAGTCCATATAGACCAAGTTGCTTTAAAAAGAATCCGCATAATTTTTGAAACTTTGAAACGTAAAATGGCTTCACTTTGTAGTCTTTTTCAATGTGCCTTTATTTAGCAAATGTCCAAACATCCTGTAGATAAACTTGCATTAACCCCATGGCTGCTAGGCGTTTTCCCGTCCTGCGCTGGGTTTTATTGTTTTATATTGTTTTATGACGAGCTGGCCTTGTCATCCGCGCACGGCAGGTAAGCGCCATGACGAGCCCAGCTCGTCATTAGCCTCGAAGGGGTTAAATCACATTCACTCTAAAAATATATGTTGGCTTGTACAGCATTTGCATGCCCACTGCATAAATATTTAACAAATTGGAAGCCTCAGCACAACTAATTTAACGCCAATTCATTTTTCTCCATTGTGCTGCACAGTGAACCAAATGCAGCTCCTATTCATTGGAAAAACAAAAATTATACTTTTGTTTAGTTTTTCCTTGTTAAAACATGGAACTTTGGTTTTTGGTATAAGAACTGCGTTTATGTGAAACTACTTCAGCCCACCAACTCCGTTTACCCCAATTAAACTACAGATAAACATATTTGTCTCTTCTAGTTGCCCCTTCAGTTTTCCACCATATTAAAAGCGCTTCTTAGAAAGTCTTGAGAAGAACTGTACGTCATTGAAGACAATCTTCATGGCAGTTCTAAGAGAAACATGCCTGGTATCTTAGGAATGTGTGTACACCTTTTTTTTTTTTTTTTTTTTTGTTTTGTTTAAATAGTTTTGACACAGGTCACTATCTGAAAATAAGTTTCTAGCTAACGAATTGCGAATAGGTGTGTGTGGTTTTTTTGTGTGGTTTTTTTTTTAGTACATGTCGCCGCTCATGATTTGGATGCCCTGAATCTTATTAAAATGATGTATTGAACAATTATTTGTTTTATATTTTTTTCAGGTCCTTTGGTCTGGGAAATCCTATGGTTCATCCCGAAGTATTGTGAGAAAGATTGGTTCTAATCTGTCACTCATACAGTCTCCTAGAGTTCATTTTCAAGTAGGACTTTCGCCTTCTTTTTAGATAAAGATATACAGATGATTTGGTGTTTAAAATTACAAAGCATGTCTGGTTTCGTGATATCTCCGCTCTTTTTCTCTATAGTTTTTCCCTCTTCTTTCTTACTCCCTCTATTCAAATTGTTCTCAGTTTTATCGCTTTTTAGTAATTCTGCATATATTCCTTATTGAAATTGCTATGCAGAGTTAAGATGGTGAGTGAGTTTTGTGTTATGGCATTCCGCTATGGAAAGTGGGAGAGGACCTGTGTATAGTGCCCATAAAGCAACTAATTTTAGCTATTACTAGATTAGATCGGGGTTCGAACAAGAATGTCAGGATGAAAAGATTTACAAACGGAGTTTGTTACTCAGTGTAAATGTTTCTTAACCACTGTAAAATTTCAGACAATGAGAAAAAATTGAGCATTGTAAAAAGTGTATTCTTTGGTGTTCCTTTGAGCAGCAGGGATAGCTATACGAGGAATCTAATTCCTCGTGACAGTGAGCTAGACTACAAGTTTGTCTTTAAATTATATATACCATTACTCTAAGTTTTTATCCCAGCCCTTTTCATGTGTGTCACATTCTGATTACTACATACCAATTTTTTACTTATTTCATATTGTATTTGGTCTTTGAAAGTTGACATTTTTTTTACATTTTTCATTATACTGCAGTGCTTTAGTACGAATTTTTCTCTGTGTTTTGCCCAAGTTAATTTGGAAAGACGCCTGCAGGCTAACAAGTTGTGTCCCGATTTAAACATCTTTTTGTTAATGCAAAGGCATTGTACGTCATGAACAGTGTCAAGTGCACACATAAAATCAGTCATTATTCACAAAGATCACTGTCTAAATTTTGGATATGCAGATGTAAAGACTGCCGAAAACCCACAAGATGTGTAGAGTTTTAATACTATTATTCCCGTAATGCTTTGTTGAAAAAGATTGCACAGAGCCAAGTCCACTGGGGGCGTTTTTCCAAATAAAAGCACATTTGTTTGAAGTGAATTTTGAATGCCTGATTTACGGAAGCCTATGAAGAAGAGGCGTTCTTGCCTCGAAACGCATCAGCATAAAGACACACTATGGCATATGTGAGGCAAGCTGCAACGAGGCTAAAAGACCCCTGTTGGTGAAGAGTGCTGTTGAGTGACCTTTCAAATGCTGGGGCAAATTGATTAAAAGATGTGTAGAGTTGTAGCCTGAAACCAAACGGTTAATATGAGAATATCCGATAAAACACCACTGGCCACAAAGTATTTTGAAGTAATACTTCCAGTGCTTAATTTGAGCCAGTGGTTGCCGGTGGCTGATTCAGACACGTATTTTTCCCATATAAGACATTTAAGAGAGGGAAAAGCCACACTGATCAGAAAGACTGAGGAAGAGAAAGACGTCAAAACAGTCACTAACGGGATATTTCAAGTTTGGAAAGAAAGAGATTGGGAGCGTCTCGTCGTGAATTAAAGACTACCGTCCTCGGTATTTAGCGCGCCAACATTTAGTTACACCAGCTGCCAGCTTCTGAGCAGATCTTCGGGCACCGGAACTCTTCTGTTCACAAATTAAGCACTGGATGCTGTCCATAGAAGCAGTAACTAGGCAGACACAGCAAGCTCAAGGGGTCACCGGGTCTGTTGAATGGAGATCACATTTTGGTAAGAACCCCTGAAGTCATCTGTACAGTCTTCATAACCAGAGTTGTTCTTGAAACCCTCCCGGAATTATTTCTTTCCTGTTTTCTCTTTTATTGCTGATGATGCACCGTATTACTTTGTTCTATCATTTTACACAACAATTAATAACACTCGTGCTAAGGTATTGGGCAAACAAATGATCTGTTGTTTATTATAAAATAAGCATTTAGGGCCTTATAATGTATGCACACTGCATATTTTATAAAGAAGCGTTATCCAACAGAGAAAATGTATCTGCAATTTGTGTTCTTCCCTTTAACTAAGTGAACTGTTCCCTAATGGTTTTTATGTTGGTTACCCGTTTCGGTTGCCATTTCTCCTTGCCCTGTAACCGGTTACTAGTCAGTCAATTACTTTATTCGATACTTATAGTATAAGATCATAAAAGTGCAGATTAATACAAATTTAAAAACATCAATCAATCAATCAGTGCAAAATCAGAATTATATACATGTCAATATGAAGATAATAAAAACAGAGTTAAAACAATCGCAGATAAAAAACAATTGGTAAAGGCTGTTTAAAATTCAATCACTAGTGTTGTACTGCCGCCTGACATTCCCTGATTGAGTTAAGAAAGATGCCACTGAAAAGCAAACCATAGGCAGGGATTGTAAAAAGAACATTGCTACACGGCATTGTTTAAAATGAAATTTACACATCAGTGGGAGAATAAATCTTTTGCAGAGTTCCTTATAGAATTTGCAGAAGAAAACAATGTGTAAATTTGATTGTGCTGAGGAAACATCGCAGAGACAAGAAGGTAAATCATTCATGGAATAGATTCCTGCAGGGTGCGCCAGCATACACGGAATAAGATTCAATCGGAATCTAATTAGAAGGAATCTGACGGAAGTTTGTCACAGTAAATAGGTATGACATTGTCCCTTCCTGAGTCTTCGGACCTTCAAGGTATCATTTTACCTATACCTTTGTGCAGTTTATTTGCAGTCTGGCATCTGCTCTTTGTTTAAGAAAATGGGCTTTTAACTCCCGTCTTGAGATGCTCATACAATTCCTGGAGATAACGAATAGGCGCTCCAGACCTAAGGCGGAGAGAGTGGATTTGATGTTCGAAATCCCTGGGATCCTTTGGGCATTTTCCATGGATAAACAATCTTCAATTAGGTTTTGAGTAGTCTGAATAGGTTTCCTTCTCCAGATGGAGTGCCACAGGATAATTGGTGCCACAGAGATTGTATCAGACAGATAGGGGACCTCCAATTCTGTGTGGGCGATCAGGTTAGAGCAGCTTACAGGGTGACCCATTAACGTTTTCCAAAAAGTGTCCTCTATCACTTGGAGGGAAGACTGATTAATATGGCTTCATATGCCTGCCCCATAAGTTGCAACCGACACTGATTTAACTGCATAAACCTTTCTTACCATATCGATAAGCTTCGCCCCCAGTTTTTTTATAAAAGAATGGAGAGCAATGATACTTCTTTCTTGTGATAACCCCCTAGTGGCAAGCATATGGGACCATGATAGCTGCCTATCAAATGTTACGCCTAGGTAAGAAAAGGTATCGGTGTGGGCTATTTTTTTCCTGGAAACATAAAAAGTCGGGACCTTCCTATCCTTCTGACCAGTCTTTGCCTCATTAGTTTTCGGCCCTAATTTTTCCATGTAGGTTACATAGATATTTAATAACTTTTGTAGGGCCAGGCCCGTGCAGGCAATTAGCACTGCGTTGTCCGCATTGAGGAGGATTTAGATGCGGACATTGTTTAATTTTAGGGACGTCTTGTGTTGAGTCCTTCAGAGGCGCTTCTGCCCCATTGATGTAAATGGGGCGAGTACGCAGCCCTGGCGGACTCCTCTATTGATTGGTAACACCCTGGTGCACTTCCCTTCTCTCCTGTATCTGATGAAAGCTGTGGCTGATGAGTAAAGCTGCCTGATAAATAATATAATAGCCCCATCTAGGCCCATTTCCTCCATTCTCCTCCATAGGTATTGGCGCGCCACACAGTCTAATGCTGCTGACAAATCCATAGACGCCAAGTATAATCTGCTGGACTTTGCTTGGGGGTACTTGGCGATTAGTAGGCTAAGATTGAGGCACTGATCTTGGGTACCCATACCCTTTTTAAATCCATATTGGACTGGCATTAAAACCTTACTGTTGGCTGTCCAATCATCTAAACGATTCAATAAAACTATGTCCATGAGTTTAGTTGTGCTATCCAACAATGTTATTGGCCTATAATTTTTAGGTTCAGATTTGTCTCTCTTCTTGTGAATTGGCATTAAAATTGATTTCTTCCATGAATAAGGTGGGCCCACTTTTGCGACTGCGTTGAAAAGATTTGTCAGCACAGGGCCCAACAAATCTGGCTGATAAATGAAAAAATCTATGGGAGTACAATCCAGTCCTGGCGCTTTGTTAATGGAGCACTGGGGAAAGGCTTCTCGGACCTCTTAATGTTCGAAGACCAATGGTGAATCAATGAAAGGGATCACGGGTACGTTCTCTGATGCCACCCCCTCCATATTATGGTCAAATATGCGGGAAAAGACCCAACCCAAGATTCCTCATCAACCTGACAGTCCAATGTAGGAGCTGATGTTGATTTGAGGAAGGGGCGTTAATAATGCTCCAAAAATCCTTAGTTTTTTGCAATTTCCACTTGGAGTTGTTCCAGGTTTCTTCCTTCAAGGTTTTAATTCTTTTTTCCTGGCCTAAGTATATTGGAAGCGGAGTTGCTTCACTAAAGTTTTATCTCTAGGAATTACACCCAGGGCCTGGTGCAAAGCTGTTAGCGATTTAGTGCACGCATGATCGTACCATCTAGGCCCCGCTGTTATGATAGTTGGCTTTTTCCTGGATAGATAATGCCTGACCTCCGTTACTATGGCCTCAAATGCCATGGTTATTTGGGTTGAATTGGAAACATATTCTAGGCATGTTAGGATGTTCCTCTGTCTCTTTTTGATTATCTATGGGACAAGGGATAATTTATCTGCTAAGGCTCATTTTAGTGTTATACCATTAGCTTTTGCAATCATGAGCTTAATGAGCCTTATCTGTTCTGAATGTATTCCTGGCCATTTCATTTTGCCAGTTATAGCAGTGTGATTGCTAAAATTGAAGTAATTGATCTCGCAACTGGAGATACGTTTTTTAAGGGGGCTCGCTGCGATTATGTAATTGATTGTACTGCCCTGAGAGGGTATGCCAAACGTGTTATACAACATGCCAGAAACTATATCAATTGGATTACAAATCTCTAGGTTATTAATCACTAGAAGTCTATTCAGAGCTTCCCCATACTGGTTATGATTGAAATGGTATAGATCCCCTTCATCTTCATTAAAACCCCATGCTGCTGAGTTTGAGAGCTGACAACAATGTGCATTAAAATCGCCCAGCCTGAGTATTTTTGGGGTGACTTTTAAAGAGCAATTGTTAATATCCATCTCAAACTCGTATGCAACCTTTTTCATATCACCTAGAAAGTTATTGTTATAAAAGTTAACTAAAACAATAATGTCTTCATCTGGACCTTTTAAAAATAATAAGTGATAAAAGGGGGAAAGCATTATAAAATGAAACGACTTCCACCCATAGAGTATTTCGTAATAGTTAAGATCCCTCCCCTAGCTCTGCCCGATCTTGATGGGAGGGGGGCTGTATAAAACAAGCAATAACCATCCAGGTCTATCTGATCGACCTCTCGTTTCCTGGAAAAATTCGATCATATGTAGTTACAATGTTTATCCAATCTGGGTCTTGAATTTTGCTACTCAGGCCTTTAATATTCCATGAAACAAATGCGATTGGTTTAGACTGATCAAATGTTTCAATTACAGGCAATTGTGTTTCAGGAACCCGTAAAGGTGGATTTTGACCAGGAGTAAATACACTCCTGTTCAGGTTGTGTCAATCACAACCATCTAGGTCTGTAAGTGCATTGAATCTATTATTTGTGGGGAGGGGGACAAGAAACTGACCCAGAGAGTAGTGGGGGGGATTAAATGAAGGGGGGGCCAAGTCCAATACAGGAGATTGTCGACCTCGCAACCAGAGTTTGTTAGGTTTATAAAAAAAATATCCCAACGGTAAGGCAAATATTTGGGTGGGCGATGTTGGGCCAGTAGGTAGTGTTTGTAGTAAGTGGTGAACCAGTTGGGAAGTGTTAAAATTAACCACCAAACAATCACCTTCAATACATTTCTCCGAGTCTCCCACCCAACCCACTCTTCTCGCCATTAAGATAAATGGCAGCATCGCCTTTTAACCCCCTACAAATTGGTTAAACCAGTGACTTGCTTTAGACATCAATTGTTAGATTGTCTCTGCTTGGGCATATGTAGTTTTGGAACATTTGTTAATATTACAACATAAGGGCAAGCTTCCGGGGGGGGATTGCCGGGGTTGTGTGATTACCATTTGGGCCACTATTGGCCAGGCCAGCCTTTGGTTTGATCTTATCTCAAGGCTTACGTGGGCCGGGTAGTATCCTTGAATGTTTCTTGCGTAGATTACCAGTATTATTGGCATTAGTTGTTTTTGGGACCATGGAGTTGATATTTTGAGCGACGAGTTGCAGCTGATTGCTAGGGGGGTCTGTTGGAATTCCCCCCCAGGATCGTATTTCTGCCAAGTCCTGATTAGCCAGATAATACGGCAGCCGGTATTGTCGTTGTTTTGGTCTCTCCTACTGATCGACCAGATTCTATTTGTTTTCTCAATTCTGGACAGTCTATCAACGGTTGAAGTAAAACAGTTATTGATTGCTCTATCTTTAAAATCAATGAATCCATAAAAGATGAGTGGAAAACATTTAATTCTTGGGGTGTAACAGTTTATTCTTTTGTTGGTCTCCCCCCCCACCTTTCTTCTTCGGTGGGGGGGGGGGGGGGGGGGGGGGGGGTTCTGATGGGCCCAGAGGGGAGAGTAAGGCGGTGGGTATGCGGGAAATCGTACGTTTGGACCGAGTAGTGGTAGTCTCTGAGGTTATAAGTTGTTACTGTCGTGGTATGATCCTCCCTATTTGTGGACTAGATCCCAGCAGCCGACGCACCGTTCTCCCCCCTGCCCCCATAGATAGCCTTTTTTTGACAAATAAAATCTCCTTATCAAGTGCATCAGTAGCTCTTATAAGGAAAGATTCTAAAGTGTTTGTGAGCTTACCTCCATTAGTTGTAGTTATTTTCCATTTCCTCATCTTGTTAGTCCGACGCAGTCCTCTTATGCCACTAAGCAGTACACGTTAGGGGGGCAGCCCAGCCTCTTCCTATCTCAGATGGGCCCACCTTGGCCCTCATGCGTCTCGCGCCGCGGGAACCCAGGAGTGCCTTTTATGCGCCTCTGGCGCGTAGTTGACAGCGTTGTCACCTCCTGGCGCTATGGATAATGGGGGATGTAGTCCCCTGCTGCCCCGGTAAAGTGCTGGTGCCTATAGCGAGCTCCCGCATTCAAGTTTTATTTTTTAGCCGCGATCCTGTCCTTCAAATGAATATTAGCTGCACCCACCCCATTGACCCCATGGCATTTGACAACCCATTTCCGCCCCTGGGCATAATGCATTCCCTCTTTCTGGGGTTAGAATCATCGCACCCGCTCTGCCAATGCTGGGGGCTGTAGATGCTCGCTGTACCCAGCAGA
This sequence comes from Lissotriton vulgaris, assembly GCF_964263255.1. NCBI lineage: Eukaryota > Metazoa > Chordata > Amphibia > Caudata > Salamandridae > Lissotriton > Lissotriton vulgaris. The sequence continues at coordinate 1,578,895,008 of NC_141691.1, forward strand.
GTGGGAGTCGGCACTCTGGCTACAGTCGAGGTGGGTGTGTCTGCCGCACGCCTGTTGAGGACATGCCATCCTGTAGCGCATTGGCAAGCATCTTCACCCAGCATCATGTTTTCTTGCTACCGTCATCAGGCAACTGCCTATCCAGGCACAGAGACGATATAACTGGAGTCTCCAATCTTTTTTTGTAATAGGAGCTACTCCTGTTCAGTGAGAACCAGCATCAGCTACTAATATTATTAGTGCTGTAATGGTGACCATATCAGATATGATTACGCTGGTGGCCACTATATGCAAGAGTACCAGCCATGGTTACCTCGGTGCATCAGGTAAGTTTGCCAGTAGTAATAGAAAATATGCCTCATCAATGGAGAATGCCCCACATGAATTAAATAGTCTGCCGGGGGACCCAGTGTATACCCAGCAAGGGAATAATGAGCTGTTTTTAGATTATTATGCTGAACTCTATCGGAGTAGGCTAGAGCTTGATGAGGGCACCATAGGGGGGGGGGGTTTAACAGAGGCTGTATTACCGCACCTTGAAAAAAATGCAGGCTGATAATCTAGGGCAGGATATATCATTGGGAGAAATACGGAGCACGATGAAACATATGGCGCACAACAAAACACCTGGGACAGATGGGTTGCCAATAGTTCTACTCAACTTATGTTGATTCCTTAGCTCCTAAGTTAATGACTGTCTATAATCAGGTGAAAAGAGCCGGTATACTACCGATCTCTACCCGCGAGGCCGTCATCATCCCTTTATTGAAACCTGGGAAATTCCCCTCTGATAAAACGGCATACTGCCCCCTGTCAATGCTTAAGACAGATTATGAAATCTTGAGTAGGATTCTTGCGACACATTGCTTCCGCATATGCAGCACCTGGTTCACTGAGACTAAGCAGGATTTTTTCCGACTCGGAACACTGCCACAAATGTGAGGTGCTTTCTCCACATAATGGGGCGGACTCTTACTCATCAGACTCCGCTATCATCCTATCTGTTGACATTGAGAAGGCATTTGATAGCCTGGAGTGGCCGTATTTTTTCAAGTTATGCCCAGATTCTGCCTCGGAGACTCCTTTGTAGCCTGGACGGCAATATTATACAAATCATCTACAGCTCGGGTCCGGACGGGGGCTTTGGTGTCTTCCTCTTGTGCGGTGAGTCAGGGAATGAGACAAGGGTGCCCGCTCTTCCCTTTGCTGTTTGCATTGGCCATAGAGCCTTTGGCTGCCCAGGCCTGCCTAGGGCAGCGATATGCGGGCCTTGACTTGTGTAGCATGGTACAGTATATATCACTTTACGCCGATGATCTCCTTATGTTCATCGATGGTGCGAAGGGCCTACAGGATTTTAGGATGGTATCGGGTCTCAAGGTAAACTGGGCTAAGAACTGTCTGTTCCCAGCCGCCCAAAGCACGAAGGACCCTCCTAACCTAACGGAATAAAGTGGGAGTACTGATGTTGATAGTATCTTGGGACCCACCTATATCATAAGCCTTCTGATCAGTTAGATGGAAATGTGGGTAGAGATATCCGAAGCCTCTGAGGTAGTATGGATTTCTGTTGCACTCTGCCTCTTTCGGTGGCTGGACGTGTGGCGCTTTTAAAAATGGTAGCATTTCCTCAGTTATTGTACTACTTTTGAACATTGCCAATCTGGATACCGGCATCACTGTTTAAACCGATCCAAACTCTCGGTCCCTGACTTTGAGACTTATTATTTAGCAGCTCAGCTGCTATGGCTTACCTAAGCAGTGGTGTTTGAATTTCGGGGTCTGGACGATCGTTGTGACAATGATATTCCGAGGCACATGATGTCATCCATCATTCTCCAACAACCTCTGCGACTCGGAACGCTGACTAGTGAGGCCAGGACCTGAGACTATGCTGGAATCAAAGCCAGCGAAGGGCCATGATTAGTCGGCCTTACGCCCCCGAAATATCCTTGACTATGTGCATCACACTCTTTCATGGAGGGGATTGGGGTGCACTTTTCGAATGGGAGAGCAGAGGGCTGCAGCTGCTGGGAGACTTATACGAAAATGGCAGTGTCCTCCCGTTTCAAGCTTTACAAGATAGATATGATCTACCCCGCGTAGATTTTTTGCTTGATTCGGCACTTGTATAAGCCATACAAAAACGGGAGGGATTATTGGAACCGCAAACTTCCATGGCCTACCAATACGTGGTCATGGCGGCAGGGACCTTTTAAGGAAGTTACGTGCTTATAGAGACGTATGGCTGGGGAGGGGTTGGAGCCCTTGCAGGAACTGCAGAGAAAGTGAAAATCGGACCTGGGTAAGGAAATCCCCGAGAAAACATTAGCTCAGATAATCAGGAGAGCGTGGAAAACCACTAGGAATGCCCGCTTCCAACTGGTCCACTTCTTTATGTTATATAGGGTGTATCTTACCCCTGCCAAGATAAATAAATATTTTAATACTGACACAGCAAGATGCCCACACTGCAATTTAGAGGGGGTGGAGTTCAGCAACATGATGTGGAGCTGCCTGCAGTTAGGAATGTACTAGGAGGAGGTAATTGCGTTATGTGAGATTACGGACAGACAGATAACACCTAACATGGGCACTTGCTTGTTACACTGGTTCCCCTATACATCCAAAACAAAACTCATGAGCAAATTCATAGATTTAGGATTACTGCTCGCCAAGAGACCTTACGGCGCACTGGAAGGCTGTGCGTGGCCCCAGTATTCAGAGTTGGAAAGCGAAATTGCTTAGATGGGCAGCGAGCAAGAGTACAATTCGATTCCAGCTTGCTAGACGGGCAAAGGGAGATAATGCCCTAGAGGCCGCGAAGGCCTGGGAAGCATTAGTGGTTCAAACACCAGAAGCGGAATCAGATGACAACTCTGCCATGAGCATATAGACTGTATCACCTTAAATTATGTATGTATTTTTGGGTTGCCTGCGGCTGAAGTAGCATTAACTATAATGCTGAATGGGGGAATATTATATCTTATTGTATCTAACATGATAACAATGTATAATGTTGAATCCTATGTCACTACACTCGAACTGTGTTATGCTAGAATTCACACCGGGGATAGGGGTGGGTTTAAGGGGCGGTGAGGAGTGGTTTTCATTTTTCTCTTGATATGTCTTGCTTAAGAGTCACAGAAGGGTTCCAGCTACTAGTTGTAGACGCCTGTAATGTAACCATGTCTCTCCTAATGAGATGGTAGAAGGACAAGCTAGATGTCTGAGAGACGTACCCATCACAAGAACACATTTTTTGTCCTTTCCTAGCATCTGTTCATCGATCTAAAGATGTTAAAATAGCTTAGGACATGTTCGAGGCATGTGGGCTGCTGAATTCATATCTGTGCATAGATCGCTGCCTAGTGTTGGGTCCGGATGATTGCACATTGTTGTCCTGGAAGAGTCTTCGAAGTATCACGAGATAGGTGGCTCCTCCCTCGGACTACAGTGCACATGGGCATCCTCTCCATCCCCAGATTGTTTCTTTCCGCCATTGGGTTTGGATGCATTTTCCTGTACTCCAAGTTCGGAATCGATTTAAACTTCTCTAATAGGCCAAAAGGCCTTCGGTTTCGTCGGTATTGTTTTCGTTCGGTACCGAAAAGCGTTCTTCACAACTTACGTGCACTCCGGTCGTCGAATCGGGCCTTTGGCCTTCTCGACGCCACGTGGACCGACAGTCGATGGAACGAAGTCCATTCAAATATTGCCCGCAATGCAACTCCAAGTTCTCGCATACAGATAAGCATCCTGTATGCAACAAATGTTTATCTACAGATCATGATGAAGACGATTGCCTAGCTTGTGCCCAGTTCCGGTCCAAAAAGATGATCCGGAATCGGCGGGCGGCGAGGTAAGAGATGCAGAGGTCGGCACCGGAGCCAGAGAATATCTTCGACGAGGAAGAACTAGTTGACGTCAGACTCGGATCAAGAAGAGGATCAAGACTCTGAGCACGACTCTGAATATTACATCGACGAAGAAGAACAAATCGTCGAGGTCGATAAATATGACCAAGACATCGTAGCTGTCGAAGACGGCTCCGATGACAATGGGGAGCGAACCGTGAGTACAACGCCCCACACGGACATTGCACCGACATCAGAGACTCAGGTTGAGCAATCGCCAACAGGCCTTAGCCAAGATCTAAACACCGATTCTATAGCCCCGCAATACGGCTCGGCTAAGAATATACAAAAGAGCCCTCTGAAACACGCTATCCAAGACCGGTTCCATCGAAACCAAAAGTGATCGACACAACAGTCTTCGTACCGAACGCCGTCGAACCGAAGGGTATAAACACAAAGGGTGCCGAACCGAAGGCCAGCGTTCCATCTAAACCTTCGAAACCAAAGGCCGTCGAACCGAACCAATCCAGCTGAAAAAGGGCAAAAGTTGGTCTACGAAAGCAAAGGGGCTACGCCCAAGCCGGTCGTCGACCCGAAAACAAAACCGAAAGTAGACCAAGCAAGAACGGTCGAGCCAAAGCGCATCGATCCGAAGAAGCGCATCGATCCGAAGAAGGGCGTCGAGCCGAAGCCCATCGAACCAAAACCGGGCATCGAGCCGTAGCAACAGGCTCAATAAACACCTGTACAGCCGAAAAAGCCAGGACTCCCGATAAAGGTTGTCAAATTAATAAAACCAATCGATCCAAAAAAGGTGGTGCAACCTGTGAAAGACGTCGCACCGACAAAACCGAGCGGACAGACACTGCCCATAAAACCTCAAAAGCAGATCCCGGTACCGAAAACGGTCAAACCGGAAAAAGGCAAAACCTAAATCATCTGCATCAGACTGTGGAAGAGGAGATCATCCATCCAGACCCCTCTACAGAAGATCAGTCTAAACTATACATTGACCCAAATACTGGAAAAGTGACTGTTTACAAAATGGAAGAAAAGACCAGTGCCTGCTGAAGACTTTTCTACTATTCCACTCATAAAGAAAAAAAAATTGTGCAACCTCTGCTATTCTTTTTGAGCCTATCTCTTCAGCTATGCCTACTACTCCATATGCACCATACTCACCTACACGCTCTGACTACAACCCAGATGTAGATCAGGATACAGATGTTGGTTTTGGCTATCCACAAAACCCAAATATAGACCCCAATTCACAACCATGGGGGGGTGAACGAGACCCTGATGAGGCTCAACCCATTATAGACGCACCTGCATACCCAGCTAAACCATCACCTACAGAAGACACGGTGGCATTCAACTCATTAATAGAAAGAGCAGCGCTCTACCATAATGTAGACATGCATGCAGATCCTATAGAGGAAGATTTCTTGTTTGATACTCTTGCATCATCAGAAAGGACCGTCAAAACACTTCCCATGTTAAAAGGGGTCTTAAAGCACGCAAATGACATATTCAAAGACACTGCTAGGGCACGTGTCATCAACCCTAGGATTGAAAAAAGTATAGGGCTGCACCATTAAACCCTACTTACATCAGGGGACAACTGCCTCTAGACTCACTGGTGGTCTCAAACGCACGAAAGCGTGCAAACTCACAAACTACTGGAGAAGCTCCTCCTCCTGACAAGGCGTCAAAGATTTTAGAAGCATGGGGCAAAAGAGTAGCTGCTCAGGCAGCAAACTCATGGAGAATCGCCAATACTCAAGCCTTGTTGGCTAGATATGATAGGGCGCACTATGACAGTTTAGAACCACTTCTCCAACACTTACCTGAGCCTTTTAAAGAGCAGGCCAATGAATTTATACAGGAGGGAAAGTTCATTACTAATGCCTCTAAGTGTTCTCTAGACGCGGCAGACACAGCTGCCAGATCTATCAACACAAGCGTACTGCTTAGGAGACACGCATGGCTTCGCATATCTGGATTTAAGACTGAGGTCCAGAACACAATTCTTAACCAGCCAATCAACCCAGATTTTTTATTTGGTCCAGGAGTTGACTCAACTCTGGACAAAATGAAAAAAGACACAGAGACTGCAAAGTCAATGGGGGCTCTTCAGTCCCAACAACACAGAGGCTCCTTTTGTCGCTCCTACTACAGAGGAGGAGCGCGAGGTAACACATCGCAGCAATCCTCCACATACATACTGATACACAATCCACATACAATAAAAACACAAATCATGGTGGATACCGAGGAAATAATAACAAGGGCAGAGGTCGTGGAGGCAATGCCAATAGATCCTCCGCTAATACCAAACAGTGACTTCTTAGCACTACCCCCAGACCATACAACACCAGTCGGGGGAAGGCTACAACAGTTCCTACCAGTCTGGCTAAACATCACTACAGACAAGTGGGTCAGGCAAATTATCCAACATGGCTATTGCCTAGAACTCACATCCACACCACCCAACATACCACCCGTACACCGTCCAATGTCAAAGGAACATATAACATTGTTGCAGCAAGAGGTCATCAATATGCTGCAAAAGGGGGCCATAGAACCAGTCCCAGTAGAACATCAAGGAACAGGAGTATACTCACTATACTTCCTCATTCCCAAAAAGGACGGGTCTCTCAGACCAATATTGGACCTCAGGCCCCTCAACCAGTACATTTTATCAGAGCATTTTCACATGCTCACTCTGCAACAAGTCTTACCACTGCTGCAGCACGGAGACTTCCTGGCAACTCTAGACCTCAAAGACGCATACTTTCATATACCAGTGCACCCTGCTCACAGAAAGTATCTCAGATTTTCAATTCAAGGACAACACTACCAGTTCAAAGTCCTACCATTTGGTGTAACAACAGCTCCACGGGTGTTCACAAAATGCCTAGCAACAGTGGCGGCGCATCTCAGGAGACAACACATTCATGTGTACCCATATCTGGACGATTGGCTAATACAAGCGCCATCGGCCCAGCAATGTGCCAGCAACATGTCAAGGACCATTCATCTCCTGCACAGTCTAGGTCTCTCGCTGAACTACCCAAAGTCACACCTACAACCCACCAACGTACAACAGTACCTGGGAGCTACAATAGATACACTAGCAGCAAAGGCATATCCAAACACAGCACGGATCAACGGAATGCAAACGTTAATCCAACGGTTCAAACCACAACACTCGTTGCCAGCTCGAGTGTTTATGCAGCTAATAGGCATGATGGCCTCGTGCATATTCATAGTCCCTCATGCCAGACTACATATGCGTCCGCTACAGGAGTGTCTAGCAAGGCAGTGGAACCAGGCTCCGGGACAATTAAAAGCCCTAGTGTTGGTGGACCAGTCTGGCATACAACTCTCTGCATTGGTGGAATCCACAAAACCTTTGCAAAGGACGACTGTTCCAGGAGCCTGTCCCACAAATAGTGATAACGGCAGACGCATCCCTGCTAGGCTGGGGAGCCCATGCCATGCATTACACAGTCCAGGGTCTATGGACTATACAACAGAAAAAGATGCACATCAACCTACTCGAGTTGACGGCAGTCTTTCTAGCACTAAAAGCGTTCAAGAACACTTATGCAACAAGACTGTGTTCATCCGGACGGACAACATGACAGCTATGTATTATATTCAAAAGCAGGGAGGAACACATTCCCCACACCTATCGCATCTACCTCAAAGTGTGTAGAAATGGGCCATTCAAAGGAACATATTTCTCATGGCAGAACACCTTCCAGGCAAGGACAATAAAATAGCCGACCTGCTCAGCAGGCACAGTCAACAAATGCACGAATGGGAGATTCACCCCAGTGTGCTCCAACCATTCTCCTGGAAGTGGGGACAACCGGAGATAGATCTGCTTGCCACAAGCGAAAACGCAAAATGCCAGTACTTTGCCGCCAGGTTCCCACATCCGCAGTAGCAGGGCAATGCGATATGGATGAACTGGTCAGGCAAATTTGAGTACGTTTTTCCCCCAGCTCCACTAATACTGCTAGTGGCACGCAAAATGTGCCAACATTCACTGACGCTAATCCTAGTTGCTCCCACATGGGCGAGGCAACCATGGTACACAACGTTCCTAGAACTGTCAGTGGTGCCTCATCAAAGACTGCGACTCACTCCCGCTCTTCTAACTCAGAGCCATGGAGAAATCCAACACCCAGCTGAACCTGGCGATCTGGATCCTGAAATCCTAGAATTTGTGTACCTCAACTTGCCTCCAGACTGTATGAATATTATCAAAGTGCAACAAAGTGGAAACGTTTCGTCATTTACTGCAGTAACCATGGCATAAGCCCATTAGATGCTTCTACACAGAACATCATTTGCACCTACAACGTTGCAATTTAGCCTACTCATCCATCAGGATACATTTAGCAGCATTAGCCGCATATCTCCAAAACAGGCAACACCTTTCACTGTTGAAAGTGCCAGCAATTAAAGCATTTATGGAGGGGCTTAAACAAGTAATTCCCCCAAGGCACCCACCTTCACCAGTCTGGAATCTAAACATCGTTTTAACCAGACTTATGGGACCACCTTTTGAACCACTACACTCATGCGAACTACAATTTCTTACTTGGAAGGTGGCTTTCCTTATTGCCATTACTTCACTTAGAAGAGTTAGTGAGCTGCAAGCCCTAACTATTCAAGAGCCATTCATTCAAGTACGTGCAAATAGAGTAGTTCTCAGAACAAACCCTAAATTCATGCCAAAAGTGGTATCCCATTTCATATAAATCAAACAATAGACCTGCCAGTGTTCTTTCAAAATCCACAGACAGTTGCCGAAAGAGCCTTGCATACTCTAGATGTCAAAAGAGCTCTGCTATACTATATAGATAGAACTAAGGCATTTTGAAAGACAAAACAGTTGTTTGTTGCTTTCTCACCACAACCCAAAGGCAACCCTATTTCTAAATCCGGTATAGCCAGATGGATCGTTAAGTGCATTCAGATATGTTACTTAAAGGCAAAACGCACCTTAACAGTTCCCCCTAGGGCACATTCTACTCGCAAACTAGGGGCATCCATGGCTTTCCTAGGAAATATTCCTTTACACAAAATTTGTAGAGGAGCCACATGGTCAACCACACATACATTTACCAAACACTATTGTGTAATGTACATTCCAAACAGCAAGCTGCTGTAGGACAGGCTGTTCTCAAAACTCTTTTTCAGACTGCTGCAGCTGGCACGGGCAACCACCGCTAAGGGAGATACTGCTATACATTCTATGCACAGATATGAATTCAGCAGCCCACATGCCTCGAACGGAATATGCTACTTACCAGTATGCATCTGTACTTGGCATGTAGGGCTGCTGACATTCATATCGCCCACCCGCCTCCCTGGTGCCTTGTCGCAGCTGTACCATTCACTCTTGGCATGGCCATCTCTTACTATACTATACTCCATCTCTGCCACAATGGCGAAAAACAATCTGGGGATGGAGAGGATGCCCATGCGCACTGTAGTCCGAGGGAGGAGCCACCTATCTCGTGATACTTCGAAAACTCTTCCAGGACAACAATGTGCAATCATCCGGACCCAACACTAGGCGGCGATCTATGCACAGATATGAATGTCAGCAGCCCTACATGCCAAGAACAGATGCATACTGGTAAGTAGCATATTCCTTTTCATATTCCTTTTCACTGGAAAGCCTGTAATCAACTAATCTGTCAAGACCATTAAGGAAAAATGTTCACAACTATCCTTCTTCCAGTTCTTAGTTTCTAGATTTATACAAATAATTAATCATTACAGAAAGTAAAACATTATTTAGAATGAGAAGCCAATTCATTATTAAATGCAATAATACAATGTGCCTTTACAAAATTAGGTAGCCTCAGCGCATATGGCATTAATCAAATTAATGACAAGCCCTGTTATAAAAGAACACTTCAACATCTAAAGATCTTTATGGGTGAAATCTTTTATTGAATTTTCATTAATATATAACGACCATCCGCTCTACGAAAGCGGCATAACGTGAGTAGCGGTACACAGCAGTAGCAGCGATATAAGAGCGCAATGTGAGCAGAGCAGGTCAAAGTAAACATAGCAATAAAGGAAACTAATACTACCCTCCCCCTTCCTCGTCCACCAGGAAAATAAACTGTGGAGGGGTAACTGGATCCTCTGGGATGTTAGGCGACGTCATGATTCTGATCGCGGGGAATCAGAAAGGCGCAAGAGCCTTAGGTACCTGGGGCATGAAAGTTCGCGAAATTCTGATGCAAGAAGGGATAGGCAGGGTTGCCATAGCTGTCGGAAGTCAGTTCCTTTACCTGCAAGAGTAAGTGTTCATTTCTCCATACCCAAAACGTGCCACAGGTGGTGTGGCCACCCTGTGAAAGTGGGGGTTTGGGAAGAACGCCAGTGTATCAGTATGTTCTGGAGAGCTGAGCCTATAGCAATGGCAATCAAACGACCCCTCCTGGCTTTGAGTGGGTAGGTAAGGGGTTTAGACCGCCCCAGTAAGATATATGCAGGCAATCTGGGAAGTTGAGTCTCTAGGTGAGTGTCTATCTCATCAAGAATCTGTTTCCAGTATGGTTGAACATGTTCGCAGTCCCATAAAGATGAGTCTGAGTCCCCTTCTTCCTGCAACCCCTTCAACAATTAGTGCTTTGTCTCAGTTCATATTCATGTATCAATTCAGGAGTTTAATACCAATATGTAGCTAGTTTTGTCAGTGTCTCGGTGATAAGCCGAATGGCGTGCCCTGTAATATATACCCTCCCACTCCTTACGGGTCAGGGACCTAACTAGTTCTCACTTCCAACGCTCCCTGCCAGTATTATAGGTGTGTTTATCCTTCGATCGCATCATCTTATATAGGTCTGAATTAAGTGTTTTGTCTGATGTGCGAGTTATAAGCCATTTTTCATAGGTGGTCAAAAAGCGTTGTGCCTTCGCTCTAACCTGTGGATGTCGGGCCCAGTGACGGAGCTGCAGATATTGCAGACGCTCCTCTTCCACAATGTCATACTGTGCTTTGAGCTGTGGGAAGGACCTCATACCATCTAGTCAAAGAGATGACCCAGTGAACGGCAAGCTGTGACTCACCATGCAGAGAGCACTGTTGCTCCCATGCCCGGTTGAAAATCCGGGTTATCGAAAAAGGGGGTGAGCGGGGAAAGAAAGGTGGTTAGATTGTACTTGACGTTAGTACGATCCCAGGCTTCCAGTATCGGGGCGGGTGATATAAGATGCGTAAAGATTGGGTGGTCTGTTGTGTTTCGGGAGAAAAGGTATTCTCTACAGAGGTGTGGCAGCTACTGCTTGGTCTTGGAATAACCAGCATTTCTCGCATTCTAGGCGATGCCATTCTACTAAGTATGGCAGTTGGATGGTGTAAAAATACAGTTGAATGTCGGGGACCCCCACACCGCCTTCTTCTGATGGGAGGATCGCTATGGCGTGCTCAAGCCTTGGTTTTCTGCCTTGCCATATGAATTGTTCTAGCTCAGCTTGAGTCTGTTTAATCCAACCAGTGGGTGGAAAAAGAGGCAAGGTCTGGAATAAATATAGGCTCTGGGGAAGGATAGTCATTTTAATAGCAGCAATCCTTCCGAGCCGAGAAAGTAGATGGCGTTTCCATTGGGTCAGTTCCTGACGTATAAGTGTACGTAAGTTGGCATAGTTGATGGCAACTATGGATGGGATATTAGGGCCTAAGTGTCTCCCTAAGTATGAGACGGACTATGAGGACCATTGAAGGGAGTGTTTTTCTTGAAGGCGAGTTAAGGTGGACGAAGATCAGGAAAGATTAAGCGCCTCTGATTTTTCCAAGTTAATTTTGAACTCTGAGGCTGATGAAAAACAATTCAACTCGTGAAATAGGGATCTCCGGGCAGGAATCGGGTCTTAGTACTTCCTGCTGAAGGTTAGAAAGCTCAGTCACAGGGTTGTCACCTCGGTCCTCCAGCGTCACCACCCGCTCTCTAATACTGTCCACATCCTGTCGGATATCCTTGATCTCGGCTGTGAGGTCCTTCTTCACATTCCGAAGATCTTTTCGGAAGGCTGAGAACAGAGATTCTAAGAATGTCTTGGTGATGGGTTCTCCTCCTGTGGGGGTCGCTGGGACCGGCGAAGAATCTCGTGAGTTGCCTCTGGCCATGTTAGGAATGGACTGCGAGCAACCAAAAATATCCGTCAGGGGTTTGACTTTCTTCGTCTTGCTGGAGGCCATCATTAGATGGTGCCCTTTGATGCCCCTCTGTTGAGAGTGCGCTGTCCCAGCTGTGGATGCGGGCGGAGGACGCTTAGGGGCGTCGTGAGACCGTAGCAGAAACCAGCAAGCAGTGTGATTCACCAACATCCGAGCTCACTGGCAGGCTGCAGTGCTAGAGCTGGTAGGAAGCGGAGAGGAACTTGGTGGGCCCCTACGTGGTCTGCAGTCACCCCCAGGACCCATCCAAAGTGCTGGCATCGAACTCACTGCCCTCACCACAATGCCAGTCAGAGACATGAGGGTGGGGGGAGGAGTGTCCACGTATGTCAACAGACCCCCTCTCCACTGAACACCGCCCAGGGCAGCAGCTCGTCGTGCAAAATCTGCGCTGCGGGCTGAGCGGCGCGATTAGCGGGCAGCCAGCAAGGCCCAACGATGAAATTGCAAGCTCCCCAGTTGTGCAGCTAAGTGGGTCCATACGATGTGTCTCTGCTAGGCCCGCAAGGAGCCGTCACAACAGTGCCCAGCGAGGAAAATCTCCCAACTGCTGCAAATGGGCCGGGCAGGGGAGCTAACGGCAGGCCTCAAGACCACGTTGAGGGACGCTCAGTAAGACCACAGAAGGCCGCACCCACTCCGGTGCAGCCCGCTACAATGGCGCCAGTCCAAGAGCGTTTGCCATGCGCTTATTGGGCAGTCAAGTCAGAAATGTGTATAGCGCGCTACTCGCCCAGAGGGTCTCAAGGCGCTTAAGGGAGAGGGTTAGCTACTGATCGAACAACCAGGTCTTGAGTTGCTTCCTGAAGGAGAGGTGGTTCTGGGTAAGACGGAGGTGAGTGCGGAGGGAGTTCCAGGTCTTGGCCGCCACGCAGAAGAAGTCCTCCACCCCGGCGGACCCCGGCCAGGAAATCGGGCATCGGCGATGCCTTTCCCTCGGCAAACAATCAGATTTTCGTATGAGCAAATCTACACATGCATATTTGCTCATGCTAAAATGCAGTTCACAAATATTTTCAAGGAGTACTACTTCTTGTCCTACTTCTGTAAATTCTTGGGAATTCACGAAAGCTGTATAGCTGCACTTAATGCAAGGACATATACCATGGGTGCACTTTTGAGACTTTCTTTAATAATTGGGCCCCTAAATTGGTCTGGCATAGACCATGACCTTTGGTGTTTATTAAAATTCTGCCTCTCTCTCTCTGTATTGGCTTACTTCACTGTGAGTGACCGCATTCTGCTCTTTCACAAGGAGCGTATCAGCACACAAAGTAGTTTTTGTTCAGTGCCAGTAACTACTGTGGCAGTGTGTGTTTTCTGAGGCCAAAAAGCACATTTTCCTTTTGCCAATGTTGGTTATGAAAGTGAGACCCGGCAGCTCCCACACCAATAAGGTTTTACAAAAACCATGTCAAAACAAGTCACACATTGACGTATTAAAAAGCTGACCACCAATTTCAGACCCAATGGCTTTGCCAAGACTTGTTTATTTTTGCTTCTCATAATCTTATTGAAACTGGTCACACTGATTTTCCATTATGAATATTTTTGGGAAATACTAGAATGCATCAACACATGTTACTAAATGATGCTGCAAAGATATGGTACCTGAAATGTTACAGTAGTTAAGCAAAATGTTATTTTTTCTACTTTCATTTTTTTATGAACATTTTATTTCGAAAGCAAAGAATCCTCAATCTTGCTTTCAAGCTTCTGTGAATATTTGCATCAAATCAGTGAGCATTCTGGTAGCAGTATACATAGCCTCATATTGTTAAACTTTTAAAACATTTGTACACATTTCTATAATGAAACCACTGTCAGTTGTGCAGTCCGAGCTTACAACTTTTACTTGGAGCGCTCAGCCTAATAATAAAGGCTTTCATTTAATGAACCATAAATAAAATTTTGAGCAGCATCAGCATATGGGCACAAATATTACCTTAATTGCAGACAGTGCCCTTCCCTTATCCATAATGTGGTACTGCAAACTGGCAGCCAAAGGGTTTGTGCTGCAGGAGGTTGGGCCTACTTGTCCCAAGGACAAAATTCGCATGAAAACGTGTTGCCCTTGACCCCAAACAATATGTCCTGGGCGTCTGGCTATAGGAATTCCACATCCCTGTGTAGTAACCCCTTAGCTTGGGGTAGTTTGTGCTTGGGACTCCATAACCTTTTTTCACATAAGGTATCCATGCCAAATCTGTGTCCTTTTTTCCCAGCATATGGTACTCGGGGGTTTGTGGATTTCCCTGGAGTGGACAGATAAAATAGGCATAATATAGCAACATTTTGATGTTTTTTTAGAAAAATCGGGAAAAGAATACTGATGTTAGGAGCAGTGGTTATTTGTACATCTCTTAATTTGTAGGTACCTGTACTAGCGTTTGATTTAGAGGGTATTTTTCAAAATCTCATCTCTCTTCTACACTGGCTTGCATTTGAAAAGGCACAAATGCAGTGAAGTCCAATTGGTATTCACAAATGTTCTACTATTCTATGCTTCCACAAGTCTTCTGATATAAATGGTACCTCACTTGTGTGGGTAGGCTTGGTGCAAAAAGCAACATGGATGCACCGAAAACTGACCCTTTTTTCCCCAAAATGGCTAGCTGAAGGTTTTGGACCGTAACTCAGCCTGCACCTAGGGAAACCTAGCTAACCTGTACATTTGTAAAAAAGTAGCCACCAAGGGGTATCTAGGGTGGGCTGACTTGCATGGCTCTCATCCACTTGTTTTACACAAATCCCTAGCAAACTCCAAACTTTGACAAAAAAAATATTTTCCTCACATTTCTGTGATCGAAAGTTCTGGAATATACAAGGAGACACAGACTTCCATCTACCTGGCATTCCCCCAAGTCTTTAAAAAAAATGGTACTTCACAAACTTCCTACCACCAAACATTCCCCCCACTTTTTCTTGTTACAAATGCTACCCAGCTTGTGTGCTTTAGTCCTAGTGCTTGTGACAGGAAAGGATCACACAAGGGTCAACTGTTGTCTTTGCATGAGGACTATTGTTTACCCTGATGTGATGCAAGGGGGTTAGTATTTTTATTGGGACTATTGGGGGAACACTGGTTGGTAGGAATTTTGTGGATCCCCGCACATTCATGTAGTGCACTAAACAGAAATGCACAGAAAAATTGTGTTTTTATTCAACGTTACATCTTTGCAGGGTGTTCTAGTTAAGAATACCTTGGGGGATTCACGCAAGCCACACCTCCCTGGCGTCTAGTTTTTAGAAATTTCTGGGAGTGGAAGGTTTCCCTTAGATGGCAGTCAAGCCTGGGACCAAAAAATGCAGGTGCTCCCCTTGCAAAACCATGTCGTTTTGTGATAGATAATTTTGATGTCTCCACAATATGTTTTGGCCCCTTCCCTGATGCGGGCACTTGGGGAACACGATGGTAGGAAATCTGTGGCTCCATGCCGATTCCATGTCTTTCTGTCAAAAAAATGTGATGAAAATGTGTTTATTTTTACCAAGGTTTGACGTTGGTTTGACGTTTGCAAGGGCTTCTAGCTAATATTACCTGGTGTGAGCAACACACGTCATGCACTCCTGGACTCCCCTGGTTTTCGTGTTTTAAAAAATGTGCAGGTTTGCCTGAGTGCCAGCTAAGCTAGGGCCCAAAATCCACAGCTACCTGCGATGACCCAAAAAAAAGGGAGTTCTTAGTAAGGGCCTTCTTATCGCCACAGTTCTAAATCTGATACTAATTTGTAAAGTTGTCCAGCACTTACACTGGTTGGATTTAGCACCTCCAGAAATTCTGGCTTCAAAGCACAAATGCTTATCAAAGTCTTTAAAGTATATTGAAACCGAAACTTCTGATGGTGAGCCTTAGAACCACTTTAAGGCACCACACGTTTTATGGTCTATTCATATGCCATTCACGCACCACAAACAAAACCTTCATATCGCCGACCATGGACCTACTCCAAAAGATCCGTGCACTCACATTCACCGTGATGCAAGGGCCCAGCACATTCATACGCCACAGGGCGGTATACATTTACTACATTTTACCACCTGTCCAGTGACTACCTCCTTCTTTCTGAAGAACATTACCTCACATATGCTTAGTGAACCTTTACTATGGCTCCCATGACGGCCACATGAGGCTCAAGAAGACATGTCTTACATGCATCTTTAGTGTACTCTCTATGGTAAATTTAAATCCATCCAGTTTTTGGATGCAAGTTGGGGTTTTCAGAGTATGCCTCTAAGGTGTCATTATTCAAACTGAGTGAACATATCTATCTTTGAAACTATGGCAAACATACTGGAGAATACTGCTGAAGTTCCTTCAAAGAGAACATCATAAACTTGGCCAGCGGCAATCGCCCCAGGGGGCAGCTTGACCTGCAAGCGTGTTGTGTGCTGGAATACATGCCAGCGAAGTTGATTTCACGGCAAAACTGACTGGCAAAACAGAGTTGCAGTGAAAGGTAGATAAAAAATTGATATTCTTCTACTAATGAGAGCTCTCTAGTACTTTTATAAACGACTGAGCCGTTCTGCCTGACCCTGATGCGGATGTCTAAAATGGCGGCTACCGCGGAGATGTAACTTACGAAGCGGATGAATGCGAGTGTACAATGCATGGCAGTCTATACCAGTGTCATCTAAAGTTTCAATAAAGTCTGCAATACTGTGTACAAAAAACGAGCAGCGCTGCCTCTTGCATCGGAATAACGGAAGAACACACTGCTTGGGCTAAATCTGGGAAATGTTCTACTCCAGTGGAGAAAACCACCTCTGAAAGTGAGACATGGAGCCCTTGCCCGGCGAACCTAAGATGGCGGTGGAGAGCGTTCTATGTCGTTTAGGCAGGTAAACCCCACCGCTCCAGCTCCAAACATTGCGAAAGGAAATCCCGATAAATCATCCCAAATTTAAAATCTAAAATAACAACTTGCAATTTGTCGAAAGGTTTGCTTTTCAGTGTATGTTCGATCGAGGATCTCTGGGGGAGAGAACTCCTGGTCAGAAATACCACTTGCCTGCACCATCAGCAGCACCCTGAGAGAACTGTGTGGCACGCTTGACTTCACCCAGCATCTTCGGCGTGGAACTGGCCAGCTCGCAGATTGCCAAATAGAAGGTGAGTGCTTGAAAATATCAATAATACCTGCAACCGTGCCCGCAGCACACAACGTTCAGTGGGGAGCGCAGAGAGAATCGCGAGCGTGCCAATAACCAGCCCGGCACTGCTGTAGAGACCGCCACAATAGGAGCGGGTAACGAGAAGGTTGGAAACACAGTATGCCTACATGCTGTACGCTTGACTGATGTTAAGCTATCTGTAAATCGTGGCTCCAAATTGAGCGAGCAACTGTACTTATTACCGAGACACGGTCACGTAACCTTGGATGCCTGACCCTAAAATGGCGACTCCTCTTGACATATTACCTCAAATTCAACACTCATTCTCCTGACAACTGCCTGTTGTTTTAAAATCAGGCCACAACTGAAATGGGTGCCGGGAAACCTCATCAGACCCCCTTCCACCCCCGTGGAGGGCAATGGTGAGATCTAGTGGCCTTTTTAAGAGCTATTGGGAGTCTGGCCCTTCCTTCCCTGTTAACCTCTGTCATTCTAGGCACACTCACTGTGTGGAAAAGGAGCCCGGATACCCGACCCCAACATGGCCGACAGTGTTGACTTTTTTTTTTTTCTTTCTTCCCCCTTGCTGATCTTTTACTCTTACTTACAAAACCCAGCCGGAACTGTGCCTCACCTCAAGAGGACTTCTGGAATTTTCTCGGACCATGCCGCCCCCCCCTCCCACCCGTACTATTCTGACATTTCCCTGAGTACACTTGACCCCTACCCAGACAGCTGAGTTTGAGCATTTTGTCTGATGCCCGGTGGAGCTGCTCTGTTCAGCTAATTGAGGAGATCGGCCTGACCGTCACCTGCCCAGCCGGACACTGGACACAGTTTCTCCCTATCTCGCCCATTCCCCCTGCGCATATCTGCCGGTCTGCCTTTGCCTTGTCTCCTTTCTTTCCATCTTTCTGACCGATGCCTGTGGGAGCTTACCAGATAGCTATAGGGGACACTGGCTTTGGATTTTCTCCCTGGCCGTCACCTACCCTTCCGGTCTTTGGGCCGACTTTCCCTTTATCTCATATTCCATCTTCCCCCTCGTCCACTCCCTTCTTACTCCCCCTCTCCTCTTTTCCCTCTCTACTTGTCTCGCCCGGAGTACACATGATCTCTACCCAGGCAGCGGAGTCTGATCATTTTGTCTGATGCCCGGTGGAGCTGCTTTGTTCAGCTAATGAGGAGATCGGCCTTGGCTCATCCCCTGACCTTCACCTGCCCAGCCGGACCTTGGGCACAGTTTCTCTCCTTCTCCCTGTCTCGCCCACGCCCCCTCACCGTATTTCTGGCGCTCTGCTTTCTCCTCGTCGCTTTTCTTTCCAGCTTTTGGTCCGATGCCCATTGAAGCTTCCTAGAGAGCTATAGAGGAGACTGGCTTTGGATTATCTCCTTGGCCGTCACCTACCCACTCAGTCCTTGGGTTGACTTTCCCTTTATCTCTTTTCCGTCCTCTCCCTCGTACTCTCCCTTCTCACTTCACCTCTCCCCTTTCCCTCTCTATTTGTCTCTCCGGACTTTGGACACAGTTCCTTCTCATCGTTCTGCAATGGCTCCTTCCTCCCCTCCTTTCCTTTAAATTCTCGTTGTTTGTTTACTGTACCTTACTACGCTTTTGTAACTGATCTAATTTGTAACGCAATGTTCCTCTTTTAAGGCGCTCTGATACCTATGGGTCTAGCCAGTGCTCTATAATCATTTTGATGTATCTTCTAATACAACGTCCCCCTGGTTATGCGCTCTGATACCTCCGGGTCGAGATAGCGCTATATAACCTTCGCAAATCGAATAAACTAAAAACTGTTTTTTCCTGATCGCTGACACCTGGGCAACATGGCCAATGACAGGTGGAGCTACTTGACAGCTAATGAGGAGATTGGCCCTGGTTTTCCCCCTTGACCGTCACCTACCCAGCCGGACATTGGGCATTGTACATCCTCGTCTCCCCGCTACTTCTCCTTCCTCCTCTCCCTCCTACAAATTATTGAATCATTGTTTAGGTGTACTGTACCTCACTATGCTCTTGTATCTGATGTAACTTGTAACTCTACGATCCTAAATGTAAAGCGCTCCGATACCCACTTGGGTGAAGCTCGCGCTATATAAAACTTTATAAATAAATAATCATGCAGCAAACCGAACATCTACTAAGTTCTGGTAGAGGATGAACATGGCAACCAGGTCATGTATTTTACCCATGCATGTAGCGTTGGCTGCAAAGTTCTCTGTAATGGTACAATTTATTTGGAAAACTTCCCATCACAGAAATCTTTATACTGCACCAACCACGCGTGTCCAAATGGGGGGGGGTGAGGGGGGGGGGGGGGGGTAGGATAGTAATATTCCTATTCCACTCCAGGACTGTTGCAAAGTCCCTGCCCTGGGCATTCCACAACTTCTTTTTTTTTTTTTGCTGACAGGTACTGGTGGTAACAGACTCTGACCGACCATGGGCTCTGCCTTACCAGACCCAGGGTCAGTGCTATGCTGAAAGAGACACTTGGAATATAGTGAAAACACCTACTTACATATGGGTACACTACGGCTTAGGGTTCCCCTATGATTAGCATTACTGCCCCTATAAGGACCTAGTACATAATGAACAGAGGGATTGAAACTACCTTTAAGTCCCAAGTATGTAATGGGGCATGGCAGTTTAGAGGCCAGCAGCCCTTTCTGCACTTGCATGTAGGCACTATTGAAGCCTGAGGTCCGTTTAAAAGTAGCCCTGTGATGCAGGACTGCTTTTAAAATGCAAATTGGGCCCAGATTCGACTTTGGTGTTTGGGGCACTTACAAGTTAATAAACTACAATGTTTGGGCATATTAGGTACCACCTGGGTCTCCTCTAGGTGTTGATGGGGTGAGGGGGTCAGGTATTTAAAGGGAGACCCTTATAAAATGAGTTTTATATGCCCTGGATTTGGTGAAATTGTACATTTCACTCCCCAAATTGTTGTAAAGTGCTTCCCAAAATCAGCTTTTGTACTAGTAGCACTATTTTTACATATTCAAAACCCCTAAAGTCTCCCCTAGGTATTCTAGGGGTGTGGGGCCCTGTAGATATAGACAGGGCGATTATAAGAGATGTTTTATAGGCCCTAGTGTTAGAAAAATGGCCAGTGTCATTTTTCCCTCTGCAATTCCCCTGCCACATAGGTCAACATGGCAAGAAGTTATTAACTATTAATTACTGCTAGGAGAATCTTACAAATGCCATTCAAAGACTTCTAAAATTATATTGATAAATCCCAACAATATGGTATTGTTGAATTTCTCAAAGTGTACAGACAAGAAGTTATAAGACTTTGTTGTCTGTAAGCCGAGATTCACTTTCCAGTGGTCTGTCCTGATTGGTCAGAGTTAAGCGGATTAGCCAGCCTCCTTTGATGAGGTGATATAGCCCCTGGGGTTAGCCAGCTTTTCTGGGAGGGGAGGGTTCTGCTTTGTAGGTGTGCCAGAGGAGGGGGAGGGATCGTAAACAATATCCTTTAGACGGGCAGTAGACACCAGTTTCATTTACACCTCTCCACTTTGAACCCAGCCAGATGGAATGCGCAGGTTCAAGGGGGAGATTCTATGGAGATTAACCATTGTAGGGGTGTTTTTAGCCAGCTCCTCTCTTCTTGCTGGAAAATCATCCATCATCCATGATGAATTTTTTAGAAATGGTTCTCTCTGGTAGAAAATCGGGCCACACTTCGGAGGATGTGTTCATACCGTGGGGTGTTGCCCTGCACGTCAGTGGACAGGAGTGTCTTCCTGCTGGACTCGGAGAACTTGGAATAAGTATCTGAGAGGTGCAGAGCCTCTCAGATCTGCTATTTGAAACTTAAGCTACAAGAAGGGTACATGCTGAGCAGTTGGCACCAACCAGGCCCTACTCTCGGAAGATTGCGCCTTCTGCACAATCTGAACTACAGCCCTGTGGACCTACCATGCTTCAAAATTGCTAAAGCGTGGACTCCCTGCAAGCTACAGGTTAACAGAGCTCACCTGGAATTACCCACCAAGAATCCTCAGCCTGGAGTACTACCAGTGGATTTGGGACCCTTTAGGGAACATCAGTAAGAAGTTCCTCAAGAAGCTTGTTTCCGGTCCAGGGAAGGCATGGCTTGTTTAAACGGGAGTTTAATGGTTGAATTAAATAATTAATTCTGGAATTTAAATGAAAATGTTTTTATTTATTTCTGATGTATTCTTTTTATGGTCCGGCTTTACAATGCAGCTTTCGCCTGGCAAGTATGTAAGCCTCACTAGAAAGGGGCTTTGGCTCCGCCCACATATTGCAAGCCAAGAGTACGCTTTGATTATGCAGAAGTTGTGTGATTCTACAAAAAAAAGTTATTGTCATGTACAAAGCTGTGACATTTTGTTTTTTATTTACTGTCTAAACTTTTACTTTTAGGGGCACACACTTCCCACTGAAAAGCTATTAAAGTGTCTTACATAACTAGATAATTTATGGTGTTTTTCTGTGGCAGTGTAACAGATGGGAGGGGGTTAGTGATTAACATAAATGGATGTTTAGGTCTTGCTTGACTGCATTTATAAGCCACACCTATTGGCATTGCCAGTGCTTGTTTAATGTACGCACTAACTGTATGGATTGTATTTGTTTATGCATATATTTTATGAATATTCCCCAAAACAAACATGGAGTTGTAATTTTAATCACAAGGCCCCAAATGAAGTACATCACGTTTCAACTTGTACTGTCAGGTCTGTTGATAAGGGCATTGCTAGGAAATCAGTGTACACTCTTGTACTTCGGAGTCCCACTCTCTTTTTTCTCCTTAGCAGTAGGATTTAATGTATTTCTATACTTGGCACCTACTTAATGAATACTCTTTAATCACGTCACATTTATTGCATGCACAAAGACCTTTATATTGTTGCAGGGATTCTGCACATATACAGAACTATGCACAGGAAAACAGGACCTCCACCAACCTACCACATCCGTACCCAAAATCCCAAATTGACTAGCTATAGTGTCTCATTCTTTCTCAGTCTACAGCGAAGTTACCAATGAGTAGGCAATTGATAACACGTCACTCTATCTTGGGAATCGCGGGAGCCGGACACTCTTTTGCTCACTCATACCTGTCCACAATGTGTGTAATCAGAGACGCAGTATAGTTTAAAATGTTTATTTCAACTAAGGTGCTCTATGGTGCAGTACACGAGCCAATAGTAGCAGCAAAATGCATAAACACAATATCGTCAGCATTGTTACAATACCATAGAATAAAAACGGGGCTATCATGTTATAAAAAACAGTGGAAAAGGACTGAATGACGTAACAACCCTTCCTGTGACAAGAGATAGTTTATTATAAAAAGGAAGTACATGATTTCCAGGAGTGCAGCTGTGTGTAGCATGTTATGTCTAGGTGCGAGGGACTGATCAGAACAGAATACCAAGGGGCATTGTTGTTTAACCTTGAACATCGTGTGCAGACTAAACCTCAGAGCACAGTAAAGAACTTGCAAGTTTGACAGTTTTCATGTGAAAGGGGCACAGAGTCTTGTGAAATATATGCATGCAGTGTCGTGCGCAAAAGCAGCCTCAAGGCAGCGAAGCTCATGCTAACTTAACAAATGTCGACAATGGACCTATAAGCCTTACCACAATATCAACTTCAAGGTGGATTTAGAACATTTTAGGCCGTTTCCCTTACAGGGCCAACCACTTTCAATTCCTGAAAATACTTGTAAGAGTTCATTATTACAAATTATTTTGTATGTCTTAACTGA
Organism: Lissotriton vulgaris; assembly: GCF_964263255.1. Taxonomy (NCBI): domain Eukaryota; kingdom Metazoa; phylum Chordata; class Amphibia; order Caudata; family Salamandridae; genus Lissotriton; species Lissotriton vulgaris. The sequence continues at coordinate 1,578,917,960 of NC_141691.1, forward strand.
TATCCAGCATTGGAACTAGGTAGTTTTCAATGGTATAACTCAAATTATATCCATCTTGGAAAGTTATAGATATTTAATTAATACTCCTAATTCTAGTGTTTAACAGTTGCAAAGAGTAGTGCAGTTAAAGGGAGAGGTGTCACTAATAATACATTCCCAACTTTAAGCATACCACCCAGTGTGTTAATTAGAGTTAGGTTTTTCCTGTCCCATGAAAGAGATGTTGGAACATCTCTGTTGCCAGTTGCTATGTTGCCTCCATTCAGTTATCACGTCCTGGATTAATATGATGACCTCTATCATGCCTGATGCTGTTGTAAGCTCTCGAAAAAAATCTTAGTTATTTTATAAGGATTAAAGCAGAAGCATTTGCGTTGTTTATTAGTTGAGGTTTTTGTTTGGTGTATTCAATTAAACGAAAGTCCTGTTCTGTCCAGTTGTTGTACATTCTAATCTCAAACTTTCTTCTGATGTTATTACTTCCCCTCTCTCCTGCCTTCGCTAGCTTTGCTATAAAAGGATATTTTGAAGACTATTGTAGGTCAGTTAAACTTTTCGATATATATGTGCATGAACTAAAGGTGTGTGCATGTGATTGTTCTCTGTGGATGGTATAAACAAGTGATGTGTGTCAATGTAGTTTCCATGTTCAGGGAGCATGACCGCATGTTAAATAAATCGATTCACAATGTTCTAGTTAGAAACTCTTGCTCTTGTTTCATGATAAATGGGTTGTCATAAGTATGTCTACAGGATGCAGTTGGTGTGGGAGTGGTTTGCAGGGATTATTTTAAAATATTGGTATTTTATCATGCATCTATAGAACAATATTAATGCACTTTCAGTAATAGTGTCAAGTATGCAATTAAACAATGTGTGTCCTAGCCCACATCAATGGTGGCTTCCAGATTGGGCTGCTCTACAGTCCTCACAAATCCGTCCTAAATCGGAGTCTTTACTGGATTGTAATGGATTGGTTACTCGACACACACATTCACAATGTTTTAGTTGCAAATTTGTACCTCCTGGGCCGAGGGACCGCAACCTGTAGTCCAGTGCTCAGGGCCGCATGAGAACCTTGGAACTCTGGTGCAGAAGCACAGCTGCAGAGGAGCTATAGAAAACAATTGGTGACATGAGCAAAACCCCAGGACATCGGCCAAGAAAAAATTGGCTGCGTCCCCAATGAACTCTGCACTACTAAGTAAGAGGTATGCAGTCTGAATTCATTCGGCAACCGGCTTGTTGATTTGAATGCGATAGAGGAAGCCCCACTGGGACTGACCGGTGGGCGAAAGGTCCAAAGTATTGTTGTAGGGGTTGTGGAGGGGTCCCCAACAATATTGGACTCTAAGGCGACCAGTTTGAGAGGTATGCCCTCGAGTGGACCTGGTCATTGAAACTGGTATAAGAAAATCCATACACTTGGCTTGGGGAAGACTGGAACTGAATCTGCATTAAAAAGTTATGACTCGGCGATTGGGCAGTACAATGGCACCTGGCCTATAGACTGCTGTTGCACTTGGTTCTGTAAATCTGACTGGCGGGTACATCGATAGTTTTTACTGTGTGCCCTGGGCTGCTACAAGCCCTCGGAGGATTTGAAGACCCTAAATACAGGACGGCTTCAACTCCCAAATGCGCCCCTGCCACCCCCAAACACACACACATAGCAAGATGCTGCATATGACGCCAAAACACACAAGATGATGGATGGAATGTTGCACATTGGCAAAACATCGACCCCCAGTCACAGATCTGGGTTTAATCCATCGTTAATTTGCTCACCACGCCACCCCAGTTCAGACATGGCCATATGCAAATCAGTCTTGACCCTGTGCATCATGGGAACAGTCCAGCCCGAACTGCCAAGCCATATCTTCCCTAGACCGGAATCAAGCATCCTAGGACCAGTTTCTGCGTCATCAGCCAGGATAGAAACCCAGATCTCTGACTGGGGTGAACGTTTTGCCAATGTGCAACATTCCGTCCATCATCTTGTTTGTTTTGCTGTTCGCCCTATATGGGAAGGGTATGCCCAGACATGGGTCCCGTGCTCACTACGCCACTGGAGTCAAGCTATCATGGCTGATGACGTATGATAGCCATGTCTGAACTGGGGTGGCGTGGTGAGCAAAATAACAATGGATTAAACCCAGATCTGTGACTGGGGGTGAATGTTTTGCCAATGTGCAACATTCCGTCCATCATCTTGTGTGTTTGCATATGACTCCAGGCAACAGTTAATAATCAACAGGCCCACAATTATAATTGATATAGTTGAATCAGGAATTTGGGGGAAAGCTACCCAGAAGCAGGTTAGATTGTCCTTTGAAAGCAAGAAACCTCCAGAAGGCGCTGAAAACGTTATCACTTAAAGAGATTGCTAATAAACTGGGTGGCGCACAAGCAGCAGTAAATACAGCCTTTAGATTGCTCCTTTTAGAAATGGAAAGCCTGCACACAATAGAAAATTTGACTCCCTCACCATAAGATTTGTTCAAATGAAGGCGACGCTGGACATTCATGCAAATAGACTGGATAATGTGGAGCAAAGAATTTCAAATCTAGAGGATGGATCCAACTGCATGAGGGAAAGGCTTGTTCTCATGAGAATAATGCTCTCCACTATTAAAGCCAAAAAAGAAGACCTGGAAGCCTGGTAATGAGAAGCGACTCCTGTTTTACAGGAACTGATTAGTCAACATACAGGGACAGAGTGAAGACATTTGTGTAGTGAATGCTGATCGATCCATTTGGTAGAGACCAACTTTCCTACTTGCTGGAGGTGGAAAGGGCACAAACATCCAATGCACCAAGATCTCCATGGGGGGGCCCATCAGGCTCATTGTGCTAGAATGGTATGTAATTATAGAGTCAGAGATGCAGCGCTGAGACTAGTTGAAAAAAAGATTACCTCTGTTTCCAAAGACAAAAAGTGTATATGTACTTCCATTTCACTGGCTCGATGCAGGAAGGCAGTGGGGCTTATTCCGAAGCAAAGTGAGCCTTCAAGATGCAGAGGTTAACTAGACAACACTATATCCAAGTAGATTAAGATTCACAAGGAATTTACATTTTTACTGATCCATCACTATTTAGAGAAAAATGCAGTTGTGGAAAAACAGGCACCACACCTGATCAGCTCAAGAGAGTTGTAGCCAAATAGAGAGTGTGGAGGTACTGTGATACGCTGGGGAACTATGGCTTAATCAGGAATTTGCTGTTTCTTGAATAATACAATGCTTTTTGTGTTACAGGAATGTTGACTTGAGAGGGATTTTAATAGGCTTCATGAGCACATTTATTTAAATATTAAATAAAATCATAACTGGTGATACTATAATAGATCATAGAGTGAATTGTGGTTGATAAGCTGCCATGAAGGGGGATTGAGGAGACAGTTGAGTTTAATAATTTTGGAAAGTTGGGGATTAAGGTTAACAAGTTGGGTGGTCAGTGTGGGTGCCTGGGAGAATAGGGGGACTTGTTTAAATGTACGGACAGCCATGGTCTTTATTAACCGATTGATTTCACTGCAAGCTTCTAATGCAGATTCTAATTGTACTCCGGTGCTGCTTTCTTGTATAGTCCCTAGTTATAAACAGTTTTAATATGTTGCATCATAACATTACATTACATGGATGTTGAGAGCGTAAGCACCCCCAAGTAGGCTGGATTAGTTGTGGCTTAAATTACTTAATTACCTTGTTGGGGTCATTCAGGAGAATCAACTAACCAGTCCTCATTCTGGTTCAGAGTGAGCCAATCCCAGTACTCTTCCTTATATAGCAATTCTGCCATAGGGGTGGCAGTGTCAATTGGTATATCCCTCGATTTCAAAGTACAGCGAGCACACTAGCAAAGAGGTGCACTTAATATTAATTGGTATATATGACTCACAACATATGTATTCTGTCATAAATACGATGTCAGTTTGATATTGGGGGAGGGGGTGACTTAAGTATTTTCCTCGACTCTGGTAGAGGCAGGTCTGGAGCCACTATTTCACAATCCTCAAATACCACTTGTAGATTTATGGATATTTGAGAATTGGTGGAAAGCTATTGGATACATGTGGTAGAGGACGGGTGTATTCTGAAGTTCGTAATACGTACTCCCGAATTGACTACTGGTCAGTATGAATTAACTACTGGTCAGTATACTAAAAGTCTGTCTGAATTATTGTAAGCTCTAATATATCTCCCTAATACACTTGCAGATCAATCACGTTCTAGATCTCCAGTCTACCGACATTGGCCCTTCCTATCAGAAGAGCTTGAGGATGAAGTATTTAGAGATGAAACACACTCGTTAATAACCATTTTTAGGTCTCGGCTGTAGACGGCGCATGCTTTTGTCTCGGAGATACAACTGTATCTACTTTGTGGGCTTCACCCCGCACATAGGCTTCCGATAAGCTTAATCCAGCATTGCTCCATTATACGTTGTCCACATTTGTCAATGGCATGCGTAATTCATGGCTCTTCCAGGGTTTATACCACCCAGAGAGCAAGGACCAGCTACTCCTCAACATATGCAGTGGCCATTTTAGGGCATTGTTTAGGGGCTCCTTTTTTATTTTTATTTCTTTAAGCCGATTAGGTCGGAGAGGATGTGGCGTTACAGCTGGAGCTGTCCACTTTAGAACTGGAGGAGTGGGTGATTCATGGCAGATCTCTTTATCGCCCTGTGTCTAAAAACATGAAAGTGACATTATGCAATGTAACTGTTGCTCATGTAAAGCGCTCCCATACATCCGAGCTGCGTTAGCACCATATAGCTTTACAAAAAACAAACCAACTCGGTGTGTAGCCTAAATTCTGTAGAAATAATTAACGAGGATTTAATATTAGTCGTTCTTGTTGCCATTAAAAATAAGTTCAGATGGGCGTGGCCAAGATGGCGGCGGAGGAGGACGCATTTTCAGTCCCTCCGATGCCTTGCATTGTAAAGCATTGATTTTCGCCCTGTTTGGTGCCCATCTGCACGCTTACCTGCGGTGCTGAGCTGCGGGGAGCAGTCTGGCATTAGCTGGTGCCCTTTTTGCTAAGTCTGGTCTGGATTGCAGTGGTGCCGCGACATGCGGCCTATGGGGGTGGCCCGCTAAGAGTGCCCTGTGGCGGGCAGAGCAAGGTGGCTGCAAGGCCCCGGTGGTGAGCGATCGGCGCAAGAGAACAGTGGAGGCGAGACCGCCGCCTTCCCATACATCGGGGAGTGCGCGGCAGTGCCCCGGAGCTTTTGTGGCTGTGCTGAGGCAGGCCCAGCCGGATCCCAGCAGAGACGGAGGCCGAGTGAGCTGGGTCTTGGGCCGCCGGGATCTGTCGGCTGCTTCGGCCGGAGGGCGGCGGACATCAAGAGGGGCCGGCGCCGGCCCGGAGGAGAGCACACGAGGCCCAGCGGGAGAAGAGTGGCAGAGCGGGCCCCGCTGCTGAGCGGATAAGGAGCGCACCCTACCCCGCACCTGAAGTGAGCAGTGAGTGGGAAAGGCCTGGGGGCTGCTGTTGGACCCCAGCCCCGGGGTGGTGACGGCGCCGAGCGGAGGCGTGTAAGGCATTGCGAGAATTACTGCGGCCCCATGAATCACCGCACCAAGCAGCGATTGTGAAGCAGAGAGGGGAGCGCACCCCCGACGGCGTGCGAGTGAGGCGGACCACGCTGGCGAGGTGGGCCCGATCGGGGCCTAGCAGTGGGAGTGACGGTGGGAGTGGCCTGGAGGGCAGCGTGCTTCCTCGGTGGTGATCCCGGGAACCCTGGCAGAACTGCGGCCCAGTGAGAACAGAGAGGCCCCCTAGAGACTGCGGTGCCAGGAGGAGGGCTAAGGGGCCCTGACTGTGTTTGAGCGCGCCGAGAAGGCTAAAGTGGGCCCGGCTTTACGCTACCAGAGGCTGACATGCAAGGTGGTTCAGGCCTTCCCTGAAGTGGTGCCTCCAGAAGATCGTGCTGTGCGGCGTTGGGTCTATATACCCGGCCTTGCCTGGTGTCACGCGGCCTGCGTGTGCCTGAGGGAGCCCGGGACGTTGGAGTGCCTGCGCACACGGTCTCCTTCGTGGAGAGTGAAGGGGAGGAGCAAGAGGGGGGCCCCCCCCAGAGATTTGAGGAAGACGGTGGTGGGCCCACGCAGCGTTCGGGGCTAAGGCTGGCAGAGAGGGGCCGAGAACTGGAAGTGGCGACCTGATAGCAACGCACTGCGCCGAAGCCAACAGCGGATGCCCCTGCATCGTGGCAGAGCGTAAGGCCTGGAAACTCCAGCCGGGACCTAGAAATTAACCCAGTTGTGTGGGGGCCTGGGAGCAGAGTTCACTCGGAGCTCGAGAACAGTGGTCCCCGCCGCCCCCCCCGGCGTGACTGTGGGCCCTTCAGGGCATGGCGATGGCGACGTCCAGAAACAGGAAGGATAGAACGGTGAAGAAGGGGTCCCCGAAGGTGGCGGCGCAGACCACCGCGCACACATCAGACATATCCCCGTGAAAGGACGATGCGGAGGCCACGGCAACGAAGGCTTTCATGATTGAGCTGTTTTCCGCGATCAAGGAGGACATAGCGGAACTGCGCACCCAGCTTGCGTCCGACCTTCCCGAGGTGCGACGCGATGTCGACGGTGTGGGTTAGCGGGTAGCGACCCTAGAAGAACACAATCTGAGCACTGCGGAGGACATCCACCACCTCCAGCAGGACGTGATCCGCCTCCCTGAACAAAACTTAGACCTGCAAGCCCACGCTGAGGACTTAGAGAATAGGTCCCGCCGCAACAACACTCTGATTAGGGCGGTGCCCTGGAAGGGTGAGGGGTCGGATTTGCGGGAATATTCAGGGTCCCTCTTCCTGCACCTTCTTAACGAGGAGGACGTGATTGAGGTTCAGATGGACCGAGTGCACCATGTGGGGCTCCCGCGGGGACCTAAGGCCCCTCCTCCGGACATATTGGTATGTGTCCACGACCTCCAGCTCAAAGAACGGATCCTACGAAAAGCTAGGGACTTCCCCCCTTCAGTTCCGAGACCATCATCCCTTGCTCTTTCAAGATCTTGCGGCCTCTACGCTGACAAAACAAAGAGAATTCAAGCCAATCACCAACTATCTCAGAGAGCAAAACGTTCCTTATTCCTGGGGTCACCCATTCCGGCTCATCTTCAAGTAGAAGGCCAAGCTCATCCAGGTACGGTCTCTGGATGCGGCTCGCGTCATCTTGGGGCTGGAACGACCTGCCTCCCCTTCCGAGACAGACAGTTCTCTCAGTGGACAACGGAGGCGGTCCGCCGAATGGCAGAGAGTGGGTAAACCTGCTCCCAAGGTGAAGCCCGACTTGACAGCAAGTATGATGGAACGTGGAGTGGCGGTGGCCTCGGTGGCCCAGGTAAGACGCTTCATAGGGCACCTGGGAAAGAGTCGATGCCTCAGGTGCCCTATGAAGCGGCTAGTAGCTGGCGTCAGAGGGGATGATCCCCAGAAGGTAATGACTTGTTCTTCTATGTCCTGGATCCGAACGAGTCCTGTATCAGGAACTGGATATGTGACTGGTTGGTGCCATGTTCTCCTCCCTTTAGGGCACATACTACAAACTTTCGTATATTCCTTTCTTTTGTACTGTTCTGCTATGACTGGGGAGAGTTCGCTTTCGGGGGCTCCGCATCAGTCCGGGGGTGCAGGGGTAGGTTGGGGTGGTTGGGGGTCTCCAAGCTGTCCACGGCAGGTATGGTCCCAAGAGCCACATACAACAATGCTTTTATCCCTGTGTAGTGATTGTGGGGAAAGATTAGAAAATTGTTAGCTTGAATGTGCGAGTTCACAACAGCCCGATCAAGCGTGCAGCCATTTTATCCCTTTTGGAGGGTGCAGAAGGGGATGTTTGTTTATTGCAGGAGACTCACCTCCTCTCCAAAGATACTAAGAGGATGAGAGATATGCGCTCCCCAGTTCAAGTGTGGTCCTCATGCTCTACGGGGTGGCTATCCTGATCAGCACCAAAGCTCACTGTAAGGTCCTGTCCCACGTCGTTGACATTAAGGGGCGCTTCTTGGCATTCAGGATTCAAAAGGGGGTCTACACATCTTACGGTGGGCTCCCTGAATGCTCCAAATGTCCAACAGGAACCCTTTCTGAAGACTGCGCTTGTGGAGGTGTTAGCTTCCCCAGATGTATGTGTGCTGGTGGGGGGAGATCTGAATGTTGTGATGGACTCGGCGCTGGATAGATCTGCTGCGCGTACGCATCAAGCGGGGGCCATCTCCCAGGGAGGGAAGGAATGGCTACAGGAAGGGGGGCTCCATGATGTATGGTGTACTCACCACCTCCTGGAACGTGATAACACCTACTACTCAGCTGCTCACAAAACCTATGCGCGCTTAGATCATTTCCTCGCCACAACGGCTCTCATGCCCCATCTATCCGCAGCAGAGATCTCCCTGCGCTCCCTGTCCGACCATGCCATTATTTCCGTACGGGTCGCCTGTACCGAGAAACGGCCGCAGTCGTCGGGGTGGCGTCTCCGGGATTCCCTCCTCAACTCCGAATCAGTAATTGACCGCATACGAACCACGATCACGCAATACTTCATGGATAATGACAAGGATGGTATGTTGTTGCGGTCGGTGTGGGAGGCCCTCAAACTGGTGGCTCGGGGGGACTTTATCGTGATTTCCTCGTCGCTGGCTCGACTACGCAGGGAGAAACTAGAGGAGTTGGAGAGGGAGGTGGGAGGCCTAGAGGCGATCCATAAGCGGACTAGGGCTCCACGCATCTGGAGGGAGTCGGAAACGAAGAGGCGCATGCTTAAACATCTCGACCTGGACCGGGCGGAATACACCCTCTTGCGCCACAAGTTTTAGCTCAGTGGGGACAAAGGGGGCCGGATGTTGGCACACAGGCTGAGGGCCCACGCACAACAGGCCGCTGTCCAGGCCATTAGGGACACTGATACGGTAGAGCAGACTGCCGACACCCGTATCGCAGACTCCTTCCGGCTGTTCTACCACACGCTCTATAACCAGGAACCGTCAGACCCAGAACATGTGAAGGCGTATCTGGCGTCATGTGGAGTGGCTCCCCTCACACAGGCCTCCGCAGCAGCGCTCGATGCTGAAATACGTATAGAGTAAGTCATCTCCGCGATTTCGCGGTTGAAACTGGCCAAATCCCCAGGACCGGACGGCTTCTCTGCCATTTTCTATAAAATGTTTTGTAGGGAGCTGGCGCCCTTTTTAACCCGTCTTTATAATTCCTTCCTGGACACGGGGGAAGTGACCCCTTCTATGTCTGAGGTGGTGATTAGTTATCCCCAAGGCAGGGAAGGACCCTATGGAATGTGGCTCGTATCGCCCCATCTCTCTCCTCAATATCGACATGAAGCTTTTCGCTGGCATTCTGGCTGCCCGTCTCAGTCCATTCATGGATGGCATTATAGAGCTGGATCAGGTTGTGTTTATACCAACGCGACAAGGGGGAAAACACAAAGAGGCTTCTGCACCTCATGGACTCGGTACACCACTCTCGCAAACAAGGCCCTGTTTTTATCAATAGATGCTGAGAAGGCCTTCAACCGTGTCGACTGGACATACTTGTTCGCTGTCTTGATCTTTCGGGCTGGGGGGACAACTTGGTGAAATGGGTGCGCTGTCTCTACGCCGCCCCGCCAGCAGCGGTCCGGGTCAACGGTTGTAGATCTGCCCCTTTTCCCATCACCCGTGGGACGCGAGGGGGGTGCCCCCTGTCGCTGTTGCTCTTCACGCTCTATATGGAGCCCTTCACTCAGAGGGTGCGGTCTAACGGGGCTATTCAGGGGATTCGGTTTGGCGCTGATGAGCACAAGATAAGCCTAAACGCCGATGACGTGATCCTCTCGCTTACGTGCCCCCACACATCCTTGCGGCACCTGTCGAGGGAATTACGTGACTTTGGTGGCGTAGCCAGTTTTACGGTCAATTTTTCCAAGTCCCAGGTCCTTAACGTCTCGGGCCCAGCCGCTGACGTGCAGGACCTCCAAAAGGACTTTGCCTTCCAGTGGGTCCAATCTGACATCCAGTATCTGGGGATTCGCCTGGCTCCCACTATAGCGCAGACAGTCTCTCTCAACTACAAGATCTTAGTCGAGCAAACAACCAAATCGCTGTCTGACTGGTCCCGCTTGCTGCTCGCCTGGTTTGGTCGGCTGGCGGCAGTCAAAATGATGATCCTGCCGCGCATTCTATACCTCTTCTAGATGTTGCCCTTGAGCCCTCCGCCGGGTACCATATAGAAGCTACAGGGACTGCCTACTAAATTTCTATGGAACCACAAACGTCTGCGGCTTGCATCCTCGCTGGTGACAGTCCCTCGGGCCAACGGTGGACTGGGCTTTCCCTCACTTATGGCATACTACCAGGCGGCTTGTCTGCGCTTTATTCTTGAATGGAACAGACCGCTCTCCAGCAAAAACTGGTTATTTATGGACCAGGCGGTGGCGGGCCGCAACATTTGGCGCGAATTGTGGCTCCCTCAAAAACACAGAGCGTAGGGCCTATATTCGTCACCAGTGACATCGCCGACCATGAAGGCGTGGGATCAATTGGCAAGGCGTAAGGGTTGGACCACTTTTCCGTCTCCTATGACGCCCATTGTCTACAACCCGGACTTCCCGCTGGGCGGCTCGTCCCCGGTCTTCCGGCGCTGGAGGGAGAAGGGCTGCAAGAGGGCAGGCCACCTCTTTGACCTCGATGGCTTGATCTCGTTTTCTTCACTGCGGCGGGACCACTTTGCCCTTCCCGAATCTGATGCCTTTTCCTACTCGCAGGTAGCACATTGGGTTACTCAACGTCCTAATATGCCAATATGTCCCGTCCCCTGATGGCCCTAGAGCGTTGGGTGATATGCAAAAAAGATGACCGCAAACTTATATCTGACCTATATGCCCTGATTGTTGCACGCCCTAAGGCACCGCATACTAAATCGCAGATTCGGTGGGAGACGGAGCTGGGCCGCCCGCTGTCACGTAAAGAATGGGAAAAGGTGTTTTATCCCGCGCAGTATACCGCGTCCAATGTTTCAGGCGCTGAGTCGGCCTACAAGATAGTGTCATACTGGTACCATACACCAGTGCGTATTAAAACTTGGGATCCGAAATGCTCGGGTCTTTGCTGGCGGGGCTGTGGTGCTCCAGGTACATTGACGTGCTTGCTCTGGCACTGCCTGAAACTAGAGCGTTACTGGAAGGCGGTCCTTGATGATATTGATGGGGCCTTTCACATCACATTTCCCAGGGCTCCAGAGCATGTGCTGCTAGGCCTCCGTTCCCTTTGCGCTCTATAAGGGGCAGGCAGATAGCGCTAGCCTTGTTAGCGGCGCGCTTGGTTATCCTTACACAATTGCGATCCTCTGCTTCACCTGACCCGAGGGACTGGATTCGGTGACTGTGGCATTTGTTGGCCATGGAGAGACTGTCTCTGTGTGTTGATGGCAAAGGTGAGGTGTATGCTGAGCTGGAGGAACCATTTATACACCTTCTACATGGAAATCTTACACCTTATCCCGGTGGTCTCCCAGGGTGCAGCCACATAGGAGCGGATGGTCTGGAGCGTACTGTGAGACGGGAGGGACTTAGTGTGAACTGGGGGAATAGTAGGAACTGATGCGGAGGAGGGAGGCGGGAGGGGGGCTGGGGTGTAGTGGTGGAGGTGGGAGTAGGGTGGTGGGGGGTTGTTATTATTGTTAAATGGTTTTGTGTTTTTTCGTAAAATGCAGTGAAAGCTAATAATCATGGCTGTTCCTCCTGGCATTGCATTGCATATGTCCTCGCCGGGTCGCCCCCAGGGGTGTAGGCCCTAAGGCTGTGTTTAAGACTGCTGGATTGCGCTCTGCCGGCCGGTGGATGTAGGCAGCCGAGCTGTATTTGTATTGTGTGTTGGTATACTGCTCAATAAAAACGATTGATTCTAAAACTAAGTTCAAAAGGAGTGTGAATGAAGAGCGCACTCCTTGTAAAAATGACAAAGCACGGAGGTGGACGGTAAAGCCCAATATTTTCGGTCACGTGTTCAGAACTAAACAGCAGCGTTCAGCTCGCTGCGCTGCGCACCGCTTGTAAACAGAGTTACAGAGAGTGAGTAACAAAACAACCAAAGAAGTGCTGTTCAATTTAATACAAGACCAATTGCCAAGCAAGACGTAGACGGGAAGACATGGATTTTCTTAAGAATTTTTTTCCAAAGAAACATGGACTTTGCTTGTTTTGGTTGGTATTGCATCAGCATAGTTGTTATATGCCAATGGCAGTCTCTGTGATTAATAATTCTTTGTTAAAAAGGGCGCTGTATGCCACCTTATTCAGCATTTGTAAGCACTGTAAAAATAGGTGCTCATATTTTGTTAATGCCATTTATTTTACTGACCTTGGAAGAGTGAAAGCATGAACTGATCATGTCGGGTTAAAGTAAGGAGGAATGACTTAACTACAAAAAAAATAACTGTGTGCATGTCTGCTCTCCATTGTTTAATCAGTAGCTGCCATACATTCACTGACATTCCCGAAGGTTAAAGGCATAGTGCTAAAATAAAGAGTACAGTAAGACCAATACTTATATGACTATACTGATCCCTGTTTCACTTTACCACTATTATTATTGCATACTTAGGCTGCAATACCAGACGGCAATCTTCAATAAAATGGAAATAAAACAAAACTTCCACAAATAATTAATGACCACTAAAAGTAAAGGATCCAATCACAGATTGGAATAATATATATCCTGTACTCCTTGCCCTGCTCACTGCAGAGAGGATGTGGCATAGCAGCCAAAGCTACCAACTGTGCAGCAGGGGAACCAGGTTAGAATCTTGGCGTCAGATCTGAACTGAGGTTCACTCAGTCTCACGCGGTCAAGCTCCCACTTTACGCTCCGACGCTGCTGCTGGCTCAGCATGCAGCGCTCCCGGTAACGCAGGAGGAGGGCCCAATGCAGGTGTTGAGAGAAGCTGATATTAATACAATGCACAATATATATCCAGGGGGGAGTCTCATAACGCCAGAGGAGCTTCAATATATTACTCGCCCAACTCTGCTATTTCAGGTCACATTACACAGGTTGAAGCTCGCTGTAAAGGCACATTATACTACATGTCCTCCTGAACCACCCACCTTGCAATCATTGCAGCTGCTACTGATCGCACCCACACGGCGCAAGCTAGTAACTAAATTGTATAGGGCGGTACGGGATGAGAAGCTAACAGGTGCACATAGGAGTCTGGTTCGCTGAAATGACAGGCTTACACCTCCGCTGACCCCACCGAAATTGGAGCATGTCTGCAAACTCACCAGCACCCTCACTCCAAACGGTAATCTGAGGATTATTAATTTTACGTAAATCTACCAAGTGTACCACACACCCTATAAATACATAGGTTGGGTCTTCCTGACAACAGTAAATGTAAACGCTGTGGCCAGCTTGATGCAGACTTCTGGCATGGGAGTCTGCTTTGGTGCTCCCTTTCTGGATGGACGTGGTGCAGCGCATACAGTCCATATCTGGGACCTTGTTGCAATGTGTGCTGCAGATATGTCTATTAGGATATGTACCTCAGTTGAAAGGGACCATTGGACGGTGTGTAAGTATTGCACTGCTAATGGCAAAACGTCGAGTGGCGTTGACCTGGGAAAGCACTCTAGCCCCTCATGTAGACCATTAAGTCAAAGATCTTACAAATCTGCCCCCGCTTTAAGCTGTCCTCCGTAGGCGGTAGAGCCTTTTCCACATTGATTCCCCCGGTGTGGAACAGCCTCCCGGTTAACTTACACAAGGAAGTGAACCTTCTCCTCTTTAGGAAAAAGCTGAAGACCGTGCTTTTCTCAGAAGCTTTGAGCCCAATTTAAGCTGCCCTACCCAATCCATCGAGTCCAGGTGTACCGTCTACAGCGCTTAGAGACCTCTGGGTGATAATGCGCTTTATAAATTTAAATTACAATTACAATCTTGTGTATTGTAAAGAAAATCTAGAGTTATATGCTGAGGAGCGTCCATCCTCTTCATAGCCCAAGGGCATTTGGGAACTTCTGCAACAGCACCTTCACTCGCAAGCTCAAGAAAGAGTACTGTCTGGCGTAGAGTGATATTAAGATCAGTTTATGTTCTTTTATGACACTCCGATGTAATTGAATACTATATGAAACCCAATCTCACAAAATGATGCGAGCTCAGTCAATCACATGTTTGTTGTTTGCTTGATGTTTGTACTGCCCTGTGTGGCCGCAATGATTTTTATGTTTTATGGAAATTTAATAAAGTGATTTTAAATTAAGTCTCACGGAGTCTAGGGTTATAACCCAGGCAGAAGAGTATTGCCTAACTTGTTTTAATTTCCTACTCTGTCCAGGACCCTCACCACCATATCCCAGAGCACGCTGCGCTCCTTGTTGGCCGCTGGGGGGGGATGGGGTGTTTGAGTAATCTTGAGGAGAAGATTAACTGGTTGCACTGGTCTGACACTCTTTGCGCTCATGCGAGCCCCCCCCCCCCATACCACCATCCGACTTGCTTTGAGCGAGCTCTCTGGCTTCAATGCCTTGCAGCCATTACTCATAGCTAAAAGGCCTGTTAGCCACACTATGGCCACAAGACGTCCCTCTCTTATGGTGTGTCAGGGGTGGATGGCTAATCCTCTCCAGTAAACGGACTGTTTGGAGATCCCTTGGCGAGGGGCAGCGTGTGTCAAGGCTACAGTGCTGAAGCAGGCATTCTGCTTCAGAGGCACACAGGTACTCTGAAGTCATTCCACTGAATTTCTGAGCACTGGTCGGCCTCTCGTCCTTCCTGGTTTTTGTTCTGGACAGAAGGAAATTATAGGGAGGTACACAGCCTCACAAAACACCATTACAGCAAGCGTGTGCCGCACCGGGTCATTGCCGCCCAATTTTCTGCAGCAGCGCTCAGGCTTTGTAAAGCACGTGGGGGACAACATCTTTACCTTTAATCAGTGACTCATGGCGGCTATGTAGTACGATATGCCTAGGGATCACACCCCACTTGGCCCACTGCAGTTAGTACACATTCCACATACCTATTTATGAATAAACTTACACCAGCCATGTGTTCGCATACTTATGTGCGAATGCTTGACCGCAGTTTTATTACATGCATGGACTCTACGTTACATCATTGACCTCATAAATCACAGTGGTCAGGCATAATTCAAGATGTCAAGGCCATGAACATCAATAAAGTGTCATGCATCATCTCTGCCTTTCAGAAATCATTTCGAGAGGTTCCAAATACGGCGCTTTGTGACAAGTCATAAATCATCACCGGTTGATATGTCATAAATCATCTCTGCCATATATCAATCAAGCTCTTGTCATTTTCTTGCCATAATTCTGACACCTTTTGTTGTTGAGGCCGTCCTGCATTCCACATTTTGGGGTCATAAAGTATAGTTGGTGTTTTGTTGGTTCTTTCTCTGATCGTGAGGGGGTAGCTTCTTACTGCTGTTAGGCTCAACACGCTACCTTGTCTGTCCATTGTGTGCCCTGCCAAAGGGTGCAGTGGTGTCCCCCCATAGCGGGGTTCAAACACTAATTGACATTAACGGGGCCCGGTGCCTTCGCGCCAGCCTTGGCGTGCTGTTTTCCCCTGAGAGAGGGAAGACTCCCCTTCCTTTGTTGGTTTGCTGCAGAGGTATCTGAAACAGGTGATTTTTGGTTCCCCTGCAGCTGATATTGCACCAGCCCCTGATGTTCACTCCGCTTCAATTGTGGTGTTTTGCACTTCAAACTTAATTGGGCCCACATTTTAATTAACACCGTGCCGCTGCAATGCTAAAAGAAAGCGCTTAAACCGTTTCAGTTACAATTGTGACTGATATATGCAGTAAATAGCAGGGCTCAAGTCAAGGATTGACATGGGTAGACACCCTCTACACACTATTTTCAGAGTCTAGACGCAGTCTACCCTCCAAGCCATTGGGTCCCACAGAAATATGCTAAACTTGTCACTGTGTTATTTTTTTGACATCGGGACACTTTCAGCAGCGCCTGCACGTTGTCTGCTTTTGTTCCGAGCAGCAGCGTTCAGGTGCGTAGAGAGCTTATCAGATTACAGCAACTTTTTGTTCTAGTATCTTGGCTGGGAGCCATGGGGAGCCTCACTCCTAAATACAATGGAAGGGAAACAAAGACTTGCATCTTATCACTTCACAGGTACTTAACAGAGAAATGTTTTTGACGTTATTCAGTCCCTGTATGGAAGAGATATGCAAACACTTTAAGAATATCAGACGTGTTGGTCTCTCCACTATTTACACAAATAGCAATTGAAATACCACTATTTTATTAATTCATTTTATAGCACTATAGTGCTACACATCCCATGGCAGGGTGTTAGAGCACTTTACATCACATGTACACATTGACAATAAATCATGTGTGTGAATCATTGTACAAGATGTGTTACTTAAGGCAGTGAGGTTTACAAGGTGTAGGAGCCCCATGTCCTTCATTCTCGCCGTGCTGTATTAGAAGGATTACAATTTATGATCTGCAAGTAAAAAAAAAAAGGATCTAGTTATTATAATCAGTAACCCACTTGCCCATTTACATTAAATAAAATTCTGGCACCTGCGTGGTGCATAATTTGCTTTGCAGGAGACATATTGACTCTCTATGCTACTTTGAATAAAAACTAAGACTAGGCAAAACACAGATCTCTCCAGCTTGTACGTTATCCTCCAGAGTTATTTTACAATTATTATTATTCCCTGAGATTTAGCTGGCACACAAAAATCTCTGCAGCAGGTGCCTTAACTCCATAAGATATTTTAAAATACAGACATTGCAACCAAACAAATAGGACCGATTTACTGCCATATTTCTCCTTGCCAATTTTTTTTGTGGCCAAGTTAAAAAAAAAAAAAAATTATGAGTGGAGGCCCAGATTTTGGTCTTGGTGTGGGAGTCAATATTTTGACACAACCCCAATGCGACATCTAATTTTGTTAAATATTGTAATGCCCTCAAATGTACTCATGATAGACCTGCTAAACATATTTGAGGTCTTAAGATGTGATGTTACTTTCTATGAGGTCATGGGTTGTGATGCCACTTCCTGTGATACCACATGTGATGTCACGCGCTGTGAGGTCACTTCCTCGGATACGTGAGTTGATGTGACACCCATACTGCCTGACTGTGCAAGCCCCCTCCGCCCCTCCACTTTTTAGGTCTCGCAGACGTAAAAAGCAGGCGTAAGCCTGCTGTCTGCGAGACATCTTTTGTTGGCGTGTTAGAAGGAATCTGAGACAGAGCTCAAGCACGAGCGTCGCTGTCTCAGATTCCTCCTCGGGGGCGCGCACGGCACCACACACGCATGCGCATACACAGAGACACACTCCACACTCACGCATGCGCACATACACAGGCCCACACACACACTGCATACACACACGCAGACCCACGCGCACACACACAGACACATTCGAAACCACACAGACACACGCGCGTACACCCCACTCCCCTCCCCCTCACCGGGCTCTTTCGGGCTGGTCGGGCACTCACCGGGCTGTTGCTGGGCATCAGGCTCCTCTCTGCGGCAGTCTCCTCGCGGCACCAGGGGACAGGACTTCACTTCCGGGGCTCCCTCCAGCACCTGGGAGCCCTGCAACACTCTGGCTGTTGGCAGCCCCGGGACTCTCCTCAACTCATGGGAGCCCCGGGCTGCGGAGAGGCCATCGGTCGGCCGGCTTCACTTCTTCCTCAGTGTCGGCGGGCGGGACTTCCTGCCGGATTGCAGGCCCCGCCCCCGTCTCGGCCAAAAGTGCCTGACTTCCGGTTTTCACGGAGCAGGGCTGCGGCGGTGATTTCTTTCGGGGGCAAGAGGGGTAAGCACTCTCGAATTAAAATATAATTATATATGCGAGGTGGGCACTCGCAAAGGACCTAAAAATGGGTCCCGTAAATAATTAGATAAAGTGCTCTCGGGCAAAATGCCGGGTGGGCACCGGCCTGGTAACAAAGCGCTCTCAGGCGTAGGGAGAGAGTGAGCGCGAGGGTACAATGGGTTAATAAAAAAAACTTGCATTCAGACGCCCATACCCGTAAGTGGACACCCATCAAAAAAATGTGTTTTCTATAGTCTCCAGCTGTAGAACTCACTTCCGCAATTCTACTGTTGTTTTACTTTGCTCCTGACCCCCTTCCGGCCGTGTTCACTATGCTCCCGCCCCCTCCCGTTGTCTGCCGTTCCTTTGCTCCCGCAGCTCTCCAAAATGCTGGGTGGGCACCGGCCTGGTAACAAAGCGCTCTCAAGCGTAGGGGGAGAGTGAGCGCGGGGGTACAATGGGTTAATAAAAAAAACCTGCATTCAGACGCCCATACCCGTAAGTGGACACCCATCAAAAAAATATCTGTTTTCTGTAGTCTCCAGCTGTAGAACTCACTTCCGCAATTAAATGCTGCTTGGAGTAGCCCTGACTCTTTTTGTACCTAAAGCTTCACTTTCCTTTCTCATTATGTGCAGAATAACACTAGCATTTCACGCTATTTCAGCAGAGCTGCAGGTTTCAGAACTGAGCTGTGTGAACTGCTGTTAGATATCCGTCCTGGTTTGCTTCTAAGTGCTGTGCAGTGTACAACAGGTGTACCTAAGTGCACTCTTTGTTTCCTAATTCTACTGTTGTTTTACTTTGCTCCTGCCCCCCCTTCCGGCCGTGTTCACTATGCTCCTGCCCCCTCCCGTTGTCTGCCGTTCCTTTGCTCCCGCAGCTCTCCCGCTGTATTTTCTTTTGCAGTTTTCTACTTTGATCCTGCCCCCCTTTCGGTTGTGTTCACTATGCTCCTGCCCCCCTTCCCGCCGTGTTCACCATGCTCCAGACCCCACCTGTTGTCTGCATTTCCTTTGCTCTATCAGTATCCAACACTGTGACTCTGAGCGCTATTATTTTTGTTAGGCGCCACACTCGTGAGTGCATTCCAAAGGCGTTCTGCGGAGCTCGTCATACTGTGGGCGCTGTTCACCAGAGCTGCCTCTTAGCGCTATGGAGGGGCGCCCACGTGGATGTTTCGGTACTCCGAGAGAATGAGCCGGTGTCAGTCTGTGCCTGAGGATCTGCCCCACGCAGACACCCATCCTCATCTTCACCGGAGTTTCGCTCGGTGCAAGCGGAACCCCACCGCCCTCACCTTTTAACTTTCGTTGAAACTGTTTTTTGTTTTACTGTACTCTTCTTATTGCTATAAATGAGATAATTACAATATGAGCACCTACTGCATGTTTAAATAATCACAGTGATTAAATACTACAATGTTAGTATGACCGTTATACCAGTCACTGGAGGAGTATTTTAGAAGACCTTTTGGCAGGAGTTCCCTTGCATGTCGCTACACTTTCATTTAATTCTGAGTATGACCTAAACAGGCGAACGGTAATTCTTCTTGGGATTTAGAAACTCGTGCACTGTACCCCCTGCACCATGTTTTCGTTAGTTTTCCCTCGTGTCACGTTTTTTGTGTGCGCCTCACGCTGTCTTCTCCCTCCTCTGTCCCTCACTGTCCTTAGTCTCCTCTGTTCTTCACTGTCCTTCTCTCTCCCCTGTCCCTCACTGTCTCTCTTCTCCTTCATCTGTTCCTCACTGTCTCTCTTCTCCCTCCTCTGTCGCTCACTGTCCTCGGTCACTCACTGTCCTTGATCTCCATCCGCTGTCACTCACTGTCCTTCTTTTACCTCTTCTGTCGCTCACTGTTCCTCTCCTTAGTCCCTCACTGTCCTTCACCCTCCTCTGTCTCTCACTGACGTACTTCTCTCTCCTCTGACCCTCACTGTCTGACCCTCACTGTCTGTTTTCCCTCCTCTGTTACTCACTGTCCTTGTTCTCTGCCCCTCACTGTCCTCCTCCCTCCTCTGTCCCTCACTGCCAGTGTTCTCTGTCCCTCACTGCCCTTCTCCTCTGTCATTCTTCTCCCTCATCTGTCTCCCTCTGTTCTCTCCCTCTCCCTCCCTCCCTCTCTCTCTCTCCCTCCCCCTCTCTCTCTCTCTCTCTCTCTCTCTCTCTCTCTCCCTCCCTCTCCCTCCCTCTCTCTCCCTCTCTCCCTCTCTCTCCCTCTCTCTCCCTCTCTCCCGCTCTCCCTCTCCCTCTCTCTCTCCCTCCCTCTCTCGCTCTCTCGCTCTCTCGCTCCCTCTCTCTCTCGCTCTCGCTCTCTCTCGCTCTCTCTCGCTCTCTCTCGCTCTCTCCCTCTCTCCCTCTCTCGCTCTCTCTCGCTCTCCCTCCCTCTCGCTCTCCCTCCCTCTCGCTCTCCCTCCCTCTCGCTCTCTCTCGCTCTCCCTCTCGCTCTCTCCCTCTTGTTGCCACCACAACATCACTTAGCACCACCACAGCATCAATCTCTCCAACCATTCATCAACAACTGGTTCATATCTGTTCTCTCAATGTTTCAAGCTTTATTACAAATGTCACAAAAAGATGTTAATATTTCACTTCTGTTCTTGGATTTTCGTCACAATAAAATGCACTGAACATAATCTTCACAAAAGTTTAAGCTATTGCCATTATAAATTACAATAACTTTTAAGTATTAATTATTAAAAAATAAATAAATGCCGTTGTTTGTAATATCAATACATCTAAGTCACGTAAATACAACACATATTGTATTACAAATGCTATAGGTGTCACATTTGCAAAAGTTAAAACTATTGGCATTGTAAATGACAAAGCTATTAAGTTTGCGATTGTCAAAACCAACACATGAATACAAAATTTGTCATTTACAATACCAATAGCTCAAACTTTCCTAATGCGAGACCTATTGCATTGCAAATGCTTGTTATTTTAGGACTTGAGCCCTGGTTAAAAGTGTCCATTCTGTGACCAGATTTGCCTCTGATATTATTTGTTTCTGTTTTTGCATTTTGATATAATGCAAATTTGAATCGAAATAGTGCTTAACATTAGCATTAGTTACATAATACTGGGTCGCAGTCAGTTTTTAGGCACGGAAGAATGAGTGAACTGGCCAGAATAACGGAATGTTTTCTGGGTCCATCCTCATGCCCGTGAACGCATTATTTTGCAGACTGGTTCATGCAAAGGCCTTACGATTTGGAAAGCATATCCGATTATGGTGCGCTACTTTGGGCAGTTTTGTAGGAGTGCAGTGCAGCTAGAGGTAAACTAAAAGGGGATATATGTAAATAAGATTGTTTTGGATGAGCATAAAAGCAGGCAGGACTGAAGTGTTCTTACCAGTGTGCTTGTTGTCGTGTTACAACGTCTAAAGTCGGTCATTTGCATTCTCTGTGAAGCTTCAATCGGCCGAAGTTTACATTACACATAACTTGGGACGCATTTCAGATGAGTAATATATGCAAACATGACAACAGACGAAACTCGCTATTTTTGGAGCCAAAAATGGCTTTATTGTAGCCGTCTTCCGCCTAAAATGCCTCTGCTTCAGTATATTTCAATTGGTAAACTACATTCCGACGACTTTTCTTTTCAAATCTCCCACTTTTCACATTTTTTTTTTTTGTCCTCATCTCACCACTAACGAGTGCAAATTATCTCCTATGGATCGATCTTGTCCTGGGCGCCCCGGGCCGGAGTTCTTGCTTTCGCCTGGGGCCAGCCCGGCCTGCCTTTTTTTATACCGAGGCATGGTGTAATCATTGGACCTTGCGTATTTTATTACAGCCTCATTGCTATTCCCCATTCAATAAAGGATTTCCAGACAGTGCTGTTTACATTGTGAGTTAAAAGTGATTCTAAACGTGCAATTCTAAGTGTAGCTCAAAGCCAATTTTCATATAGTGGAGGGCAGGCATCCTTCCAGATCTTACATATTTCTCTTCGAGCAATCAAAATGAAACAAAAAAATAATGCAACTTGTGTCTCCCTCAATTCAGCAATGAGTTCTGCATCCAGGCCAAACATGACTCTAGCTAATTTCAAACATAGCTTTATTTTAAAAATACTCTCAATAGCCCTCTCCACTCTACCCCAGAAGGGGCCAACTGCCGAACAGTCATAGAAAATATGAATATCATCCGCTTCTATGAGCCCAAATCTTGGGCAAAGAGGGGATGGGTTTACAAACTTCGCTAGTTTTTTTGGTGTGTAATATATACTCTTTATAGTGTAAAAATGATTATTTTTAAGAGAGACAGTCCTAACATATTTATAGAGTACTTTGAGAGAATGATCGTACAAGGTAGCTGAATCTGCCTCCAGCCTCGTAGAGTTGTAAACCCGATTTAGTGGAGAAGACTGCACTTCCTCTGCTTCCAACATTTTCCTATACCAGAGCCCAACTTCCTTCTTCCTAGGCCCTGGAAATATGAGTTATTGTTATGGACAGAGGGGTCCCAGACTAGAGAGAGCAGTCAATATGAAGTATAACTATTTTTTAAAAAAAATAAATAAAGAGGAAGAACGAATCACAAATGCAATGTTATTTATTCACACTGCACTTATATCAACCTTTTTATGGTTAAATCTCCAAGATCCAGCAAACAACTTCCTATCCCCAAATATACCGGCTATTGACTTCACGCTCAATGACAAAATCAATAAACTAGAACGCCTGGAGAAAAAACTGATTAGAACAAAGCTGCACGGACACTTTCTAGCGCAGTACTTACAATCCAATATCATTCCGGTTGGCCTACAAGTAAAAGTCGAACCAGCGATTTTTGTAGATAAACCGAAGTTCAGAGA
Organism: Lissotriton vulgaris; assembly: GCF_964263255.1. NCBI lineage: Eukaryota > Metazoa > Chordata > Amphibia > Caudata > Salamandridae > Lissotriton > Lissotriton vulgaris. The sequence continues at coordinate 1,578,940,625 of NC_141691.1, forward strand.
AGGATTCAGTTTTGTTGCTAACAATTGTTCGAGACATTGGATGGTACTGGGAATCTAGACGGCAACGGAACAAATCTCAGTTCTGACGAAACAGATAGCAGATCTTAAAGCTGAATTAGCTGGAGATTCCACACACACTAATTCCAAAGAAGCTCTGACCAAACTAGTCGAGACACTCCAAGATTTCGAAACCACTACCATCAAGAAAAAATTGGAGAAACTTGCTCGTGATTTGAGACTCTACGACGAGAAAAAAACATACCCCTATTTACAAGACGTAAAGTATTGCGATCAAGAAAGCCATAAACAAACATTGGAACTTGATTTCTGAGGATCTCGACATGAACAATCTACCTCTACATTCTTTTAAGAAGGCCAAGAACATTCAAGATCACGTAGTTGGTCCAGAGATGTTGTCCAAAAAAGAACATACTATCACCTCAATGTGGAACCTTCCACCGATTGTGGGCCATTTTAAGTGTGGCAGTTGCAAGGCGTGTCCTTCAACTAACCAGACCAAGGAGTTTGTTCACAAGCAACAACGCATAACACTTAAATCACACACAAATTACAACACCTCGGACGTGGTGTACTGTATAATCTGTCCCTGTGATTTGATCTATGTTGGACAAACACAGCAACGTGTAAAAATGCGGTTTCTGCAACACTGTAGCCGTGTTAGGTGCAAGGTACAAGGGGCCCCTCTTGTCGAACATTGTACGAAGGAAAACCATTCACCTGAAAGCCTCAAGTGGGTTGTACTCGAACAGGTAAAACTTGGCCCCAGAGGTGGCAACATAGTTCCCATTCTCAAAGTTGGGGAACTTAAATGGATAGATTTTTTGGCTCTGTACACAATGGCCTAAATGAATCTGAAAACAGTTTTGCTCAACTGGCTATCCTCTGAATCTTTTCTACTCTGTTTCCAGTCCTTCTCCTTCCCAATACTGTTTGTTACTGGGCGGTAACTTCTTAGTTATGTTTTCTCAACTGAAGTACCATGTTCAAACTATCACCAAAATGGTAATTAATGACATGTTATGTGATGTGTCTTTAACCACCATGTGGGCAGGTTCACGCACGGAGTACCGTATTTTCCGGCGTATAAGACGACCCGGCATATAAGACGACCCCCTACTTTTCTTGACAAAATGTAGGTTTCGTGCTATACTCGCCGTATAAGACTACCCCCACTTCCTAACATCCTACAGTCCCCTTTCTATCTCCATGGACTGAGGAGATCATGTGGTACTGACGCTCCTCTCCTTCCGATGAGCGTAAGAATTATGGAAGGAGAGAGGGATCAGCACATGTGGAGGAGCGCCTCGTCTGCCTGGGGATGTGCAGCTGCAGTCTAGGTAGGGCTCACGGCGCCATTTGTTTGCTTTTGATACTTGCGCAGTGTTTGAGTTGCCTCTGGCTGGCGAGGGGCTGATATCGTGTTGCACAGTGCCACCATCGCCTATGTTACGTTCGTTCTTGTGCTACCGTAGTTGACTGCCATCAGTTCTGATGAAATTACCGTACCATACTTCTGCTCTGCTCATTAGCAGCCTGCGGTACCGTAACTGTAATTTATTTTCAAGACCGCTTTCAGGTTTACTTTTGATACGTACTTCCACAGTGCCTGGCGACGGGCTGATATCGTGTTGCACAGTGCCACCATCGCCTACGTTCTTCGTTCTTGTGCTGGAGTTCCCTAAGCGGCACCATTTTCAATTTAGAAGCGGTCTGACACCTTCGGGTGAAGTCCGCGCTATGTAAAACATACCGTCAATTTTGGTACCTGGCGTATAAGACGACCCCCGACTTTCCAGAACATTTTAAGGGGTTAAAAAGTCATCTTATACGCCGGAAAATACGGTACTTATCTACGCCATCCTGTATACTGTGATCTATGTCAATGCAATGCGTCTAAACCACCATGTGGGCAGGTTCACGCACCGAGAACTTATCTATGTCATCACGCAAATTGGGATCTAATGTCATGCGTTTAAACCACCACGTGGGCAGGTTCATGCACCCAGATTTTTTCTGTTCAGCTCCCTTGTGGCACAAATCTTTCAATGGTATATTCCATTTAATTGGGAGATAGGAAATATGCTAAAACCCTTTTCTTTAAAATCGTACGGTCAACCACCATGGGTAGGAGTCCACGTACAAATGAACAAATAGAATCAAGTTGTTGCTCTATACGCGGTCTGACCACCCTACAACTGTTCCACACTTGGGTGTTTAGTGTGTGTTCAATTCGAATGCTTCAGATAGGACGCTTCTGGTTACCTGGCAACGCCTTATGGCAGTCTTTTTTCACTTTCTAAACAACCAGATAGGAGCGAGACCACGCCCCCCGTCTCTGACTTCCTGGTTACGGGAGACGCGTAAATCCATTGCCTCGAGACCTCGTACAATCCGCGAAATTTGGTCGGAAAGGTAAGCGTTTTAGGCGAGACAGTTGTGTCATTTAATAATCCTTTTGACTCCTAAGGCCCCTTAAATATTCACTAGTCCTCCTATTTCTTTCCAGATACGGGCAGTTGAATGATCCGCCCCAGCCCTTCTCTCTTCTGGAACATAAGGTAAAATACTGCCTTTTCAAATGAGATAGACACCTTTCCACAAAATAAATCCGTTCTTAACGAGTCACCTCGCTTCCACAGAATAACTACGGAACGAGTTTGGCCCTACTCGATGGCATCTGATCTGTAAACACGGCAGACAACTATAATTTATTAATGCATCTCCCTGGTTACGAGAGACGCGATGATTGATATCTTCGGGGCCTCGTACAAACCTCGAATTTTCGTTTAATAGGTAAGCGTGTGACACATGATTTCTATGTCACGTTTAAATCCCAATGGTTTTAAAGGCTTTGGAATATTCACTAGCCCTCGCTTTCACTTTTTTCAGACACGGGTAGCTGAACGGTATTTCTCAGCCCTCCCTTTCCCTCCTGACAATAAGGTAAATCACTGCCATTTTGCGTGTCCGACATTATTCTAATATTTATAAACTCATTCTTACCCAGTCCTTGCTTCCACATAGATATTCTACGGAGCTACTTTGGCCACATTTGACGCCTTCTGATTTCCTATTCTGGCAGGTAATCGTACTCGGTTGATCTATTGCACTCTTGGATATATGACTCATAATTAGCTGGTCAGCCCTCAGTGCATGTGTAATTTGTGTTTTTAACGTAAATGCCGAGTGGCCTATCCGCTACGGCTAGCATAGGGACTCTCCAACAGGCCTTTGAGACTAATGAGTTTCCTATTTTCTTTCTATCCCTAGGAGGTTTGCCCAACCTTTTAATCCCCCGACCTCCCTTCACCCGTTTGTCCTGATGAAGACCTGCGTTGTAAGGGCAATCCACCCTACATACCTTTAGGGTCGAAACATAGACTGCTGCCTACTGTTATCAACTTCTATCACCAGCGGGATATATACATCCTTTTAAGAGTTTGATTATGTAAAAAAACGGATTGATTTTTGCATATGTTGTGTGGCCCTGAACTTTGGGGACCATTCTCAGGAATATATACATGAACTAGAATGTATGGTGTCTATTTTACATACTAGTGAATACTAAGTCACAATTTTCTCTTAACCCTCACCCAGCACTCCCCTCCCTCCCTCTTTCCTATATGGGCACAAAAAATCATTGAAAAATTAAAATAATGTCTTTTTTTGATATGTTTAACCATAAAAAGGTTGATATAAGTGCAGTGTGAATAAATAACATTGCATTTGTGATTCGTTCTTCCTCTTTATTTATTTAAAAATGTTTTTGTTATACTTCATATTGACTGCTCTCTCTAGTCTGGGACCCCTCTGTCCATAACGTCTACTCACCCAGGTCTTTCTGACTGCATGGGTACAACCCTGTTGTTTGTAACACCTGGAAATAGGAGAGCACACTCGATTTCCCAGTTACCTCCGATGTTCTCTTTCTCGGCCTTGAACCAGGAGCAGAGTTGGACGTATTTAAATCTAGAGAGGGAATCCCCTATCCTAGATCTCAGTACCTCCCACCGAAGGACCCCTTCTGATGTTATCAACTCAGAACAGATGTTTATTCCTGCTCTCCTAATAGGAAGGGACAGGCTATCCCTTAGACATGGGGGCAGACCTGGAGATTCACAAATTGGGGCACACTCAGAATATTTGATCCCCCATCTTCCTTTAACTTTGTTCCAAACTATGAGAGCCGATTTAAAAACCTTTAAACGTACTTTTTTGTAAAATTGTACTGCTCCAAATTTATATAAAAACCCGGACTCTCCTCCCTCTTGACCTACCATTATGTTCAAGATTCTGTCCCAGTTAGAATCATTGGGGCATGACCTAAGACACCTGATATTTTTTAGCTGGAAAGATAGAGCATACCAATTTATATCTGGGAGTGCTAGCCCCCCTTTTAATAGTCTTCTTTTTAGCTTTTTCCAAGATAACCTGGAGTTTTTTTTAGCCCAAACAAAACTGCTAATCTTTCCCTGAATATTCGCCAACATTTTATCTGGAAAAAAAGGGGTATTGAGTTAAACAGATAAGTCAACTTAGGCAGAATGACCATTTTAACCAAGTTGACTCGGCCATATATTGTAAGGGGAAGATTCTGCCATCTGGAAAAGAGCTGATCAATATCCTTACATAATTTCTTTGTGTTGATTTGAACTATGTTATTAATATCTGGAGTGATAATAATTCCCAGATATCTAAACTGGCTGCTGCAAGGACCTTTCCAATTATCAGTCCCCCAACACATGATTTCTGTTTTCGAATTATTAATTTGATATCCCGAGTGGAGGCCGAAATCCGCCATTTTCGTCTCTACCCTAGGGAGTACTTCCGCGATGTTGCTAGTACAAATCAAAAGATCATCAGCATATAAAGCTAGCTTACAGCTGTAATCCTTATATTTAAAGGGTGTAATTGTCTCGTCGGTCCTAAGTGCTTGTGCCAACCCATTACCCTTAGTACATTCCACAGGAATCCCCAGTTGACGCGGTGGAAGGCCTTCGCCGCATCGTATGCGGCTACCGCCAAGGGCTCCGACTGTGTCACCGCTAGATCTATACTTCCTATCAACTGCAGATTCAACTCATGAATGTATCTACCGGGTACAAAGCCTTTCTGGTCCATACTAATGAGTTGTGGAACCAATTTAGCCAATCTCCCTGCCAAAACACTGGTGAAGATTTTATAGTCGGCGTTTAGCAGGGAGATGGGTCTGTATGAGTCTGCATTAAGGGGGTCCTTCCTTGGCTTTAAGATGAGTACAATGATAGACTTCCTCCAGGATGCTGGTATCCTACCCTTTGTAATATATACATAGTTCAATAGTTCACATAGTCTTGGAACCATACTCTCCTGGAAGATTTTATATATTTCACCCGGGAGAGCATCAGGCCCTGCTGCGTTGTTCTTTTTAAATTTTTTAATATGATTCCTGACCTCTTCCTCGGTGAAGGGACTATTAAGAATGGTTCTGCCTACATCTGTCAAGCTAGGGAGGGCCTTACTCTCCAACCATCGTAAAGAGTTCTCCTGTGTGGAGGATGGTTCTTCCTCGTAAAGTTTAGAAAACATAGAAAGCAAATGATCTTCCATATCTTTCTGTTTGCAGGATATATTCCCCTGGTCATCAAGCGTTAACCTGTCTGTTGTTCCGCACCCGGTCCGCTCTAATCTTACTTGCCAGAACTGCAGCGGCTCTCACCGTACTCCTAATTATCCATAGCATGAACGTCCCATTGAGCCTTAATTTTTTTTATCTAATAGCCCTCTATATTCTGATCTGAGGAGTTCCAACTCGTCTAGTAACCGTGTTAGATTTAATTGTTGAGTACCCAGTCGAGCGTTCTCTAGCGAGGTTATTTTATTCTCTAGAGTTTTAAATTTCCTCGCCTCCTCCCTATTTTCCGAACAAATTAGACTATGAAGATGACCTCTTATGTGTGCTTTCCAGGCGTCCCATACATACTCAGGGAGAGTAGAGCCAACATTGTCAGTAAAGTAATTGTCTATAGATATTCTAACAGATTTAACTATATCTTGACTATGTAGTGCAGACCTTTTTAAAGTCCATCTTGGTGATGCCGTGGTTAAAAGACTATTAATAAAAACCGAGAACATAATGGGTGCATGATCCGATATAATAGTGGGTAGAATTCTTATATCCTCTCTAAACATTGCCTATCTAATAAGATATAATCCAATCTCAATGCGTGACCATGCTTTTTACTGAAAAAGGTATATCCTGGGGTTGACCCTCCTTTGACCTACCAAGCGTCAATAAGCCCAATCTCGTTCATTATATTAACCATGGTGCGCCTAGAACGCGGTGCGGCCACATGCTGGCAATAGTTAGAGTGATCCTGCCTGGGATCAAGGAGGACATTAAAGTCCCGTCCCCCCCCCCCCTGATAATGGGTGATCTAACCTCAACCAAATTGGATTGTACTTTAAGTAGGTGGGTAGGATCGTCTATGTTAGGCCCATAATATGAAATAATAGTCTGCAGTTTTCCGCTAAAATCTAACTGAGCCATAACCCATCTTCCTGTGTGATCCGTTGATGTTGATCTAATGATACCACCTATCCCAGTTTTTATCAAGATTGCTACCCCCTTGCTTACAGCAGACTGCCCAGAACAACAAAAGGCCTCTACCCATCTTAGTTTACCAAAGAGCTCATTGCCCTCACTAAAACTTAAATGGGTCTCTCGAAGAAGAACTATTTTGGCCTGGGATTGTTCTATATACTTCAAAACTAGCCTTCTTCTTCTCGGACAGCGGAGCCTGTTAACATTCCAAGAAATATAAGAGACTTTGTTGCTAGATTAAATACTCCCCTTACCCTACGCCCAAAGCCCCGTATGGTTAATGGGGAACTCCGCCAGGGTAGAACGTGGTGAATATGATGAGGACTTTTCGTTTTTTTGCCTTTCGCCCTTCCCCCCGAAACCCCACCCAACAGCACCCCAAAACCACCTTCCTTTCCTGGAGGACCCTCCCTTTCGTCCTGGGCATATGTCCTTTGACGGCGTACCTCCTCCCCCCCCCCCCCGCCCCCCCTGTGTATAGTTGAAAAAGAGAAGAAAAAAACATACATGCTAGTTAGACTTAGATTTTTTTTTCTATTATTTTTTTTTACCTTGGTGATTGTGCTCTAAAATGTGTGCGTTTGATGTAGAGTACATACTAAGAGGAAAATAGAATATAACAGATATGGGGCCTATAGTATAGTTCTTACAGAGTATTTCGATGAAGCTCTTAACCTGCTCCCCGTATCTTACAACTATCCAGCTGCTACCAGTGCTCTACTTCCCCCCCCCCTTCACTACCAGCCCTTATTTTCTCTATCAGAGTATCTGCTTCCTCCACCTGACGTACAATGTGCATATGATTGCTCCACATCACACAGAGTGAAGCGGGAAATTTCAGCTGAGCGCGCGCCCCCAGTGAATTGAGTATTGCCGCCCTCTTGCCCAGCTCCCATTGTTTAGTAGCTGTTCTAGATGAAACATCCGAGCGAATCATATATGTAAACGGACTGGTGAAGGAAGATGATTTTATGTGACCTGTTTTGAGAGCCAGTGATAGAATCTTTTCTTTAATGGCATAAGTTAAAAAGTTCACCAATATCTTCCTTGGGTGTTCTTTGCCTGGTTTCCTCCTATATGGATCACGATGAACCGCTGAATATCTGCTAATAAATCCAAGTCCACTACCGGGGATTCCTTTAGCACTGTTGTTTTAAGGAGGGCTACTATAAATGCCATAATGTCGCTTCCTTCAATGTCCTCCGGGACATTCAGAAATTTTAAGTTGTTCTTTCTCGTGTGGTTTTCCAATCTCTCAATGTCATCCCGCATCTCCCGGTTCTGCTGGGCAAGTTTATCAAACTCCACTGTAGTAGCGCCTAGAGCCTCCTTAATTTTTGGCAACTCCACTTCTAATGCATCCGTCCTTGATGGAACCTCCTCCACCTTCCGGGCAAGTGTCTCACAAGAAGCCTGGATCGCATTCTGATTTGCTTCCGAAATAGTGAAATGTTTTCCAATGTCCTCTTTTAGCCCTAGCAATAAGTCCACCAATGTACCAGGAACAGACATTGCAACTGGAATTATGGGGATATTATCTTTGTGAGTCACTGCAAGTGTGTCCTCCTTAGTTGTTACTATGACTACAGATGAGTCTTCACCTAAATTATCCTCCCCAGTTGTCCGACTGTCCTGCTGAACCTGTTCAGCCTCCTCATTTTGAGCCACGTCTTAAATGGTCAGAGCTGAAAAACTATTCGACAGTTCTATTGTTGGATGTACTGTGTCCTGTATAGGGGATGAAGTAGAGTGAGGCAGTGGGTCTATGGGGTCTATTGAATTAGATGGACTGAGTATGGGGGGGTGTAGGAAGCAAACAGGCACTAGTGGAGCTCTCCCTCACTGCTTTGCCTATCATTGTTGTGGCACTCAGTGTTTTTAGCACTTATAGTACTTGTAGACATATTGCTTGTGGTATTTCTTACGGTGCTGCTTGCAGTGCTCACAGTACTAGTAGTGGTCACAGCACTTGTGGTATTTGCGGTGCCGGTTGCTGCCATCTTTTTCCCTTGATCTACACCACTAGAGGATAAGACCTTATAGTATGATTTTAATGATGGTGTAACCTTAGGGAGGCTAGATACCCCGCCCGATATACCAGCTCTCACTTTCTTAATTTTCCCCTTACCTGGGGGGGTGTCCACCCCGCCAAGGCTTATCTTGCCTCTCCTAACTCTAGCCTTCAGTTGTATCACTGGTGGGGAAATTGTTGATTTTGAGGGTATTGTTACAGCGGTCGTATTCGTAACCCGGTTTTGCAATGTATAGCGAGTTATCCCAGCCTGGGAAGGAAAAGTGTCAGATTTGCAGCCACGATTAACCCAAGCAGTTTTTTGGCTGTACACTGATAATAGCAGTATCAGCACCGTGGTCTCCCTCCTCCATACAGTAAGCCTGGGCCCGGTCTGCCTTTAACCGCTTCGCTGCGGCGGCTTTTCCCGCTGTGCGCGGCAGATTTGAAATTACCGCGTTACGTGACGAGCTGGCCTTGTCATCCGCGCAGGACAGGTAAGCGCGATGACGAGCCCAGCTCGTCAATAGCCTCGAAGGGGTTAAAGGATGTTTTTATGGTATGTACCGGCTCGTTTGCTGCGCTCCTCCCTGGCCAAGGGGGTGGCTGTACCTAGGCTTAAAAGATCTAGAGCTGGAGGCAGATCATTTAGTGTGGCTGCGGCCAAGCTTTGGAATTCTCTGCCCATGGAACTTAGGCAGATTGATTGCCGGCCTGCTTTTAGAAAGCAGCCAAAAACTTGGCTTTTTCCACGCTTGCTGTAACCTTCCGTTGCCTCCAACCGCCCTTCCTTTCCGCTTTTGTCACTGCCAGCGCCAGGATGCCTCTTGAGGTGATAGTGCGCTTTACAAGTGCAATAAATAAATTTTAAAAAACTTAGTGCTGGGTATAGGAGACCTGTTTTATGCTGATTTGTGTGGGATTATAAAGATTTAAACTCAGGCCCCCTCCTTGATTACTTGCCTTGTTCTCCTGAAGACCAACATACCCAGGGGAGAGGATGTATAACTTATCTTTCAACCGGGTGCTTTTGCTTGGATAACTTATTATATTAGATGGATTACCGGGGGTGGAGACAAACCTGACCGTGCCGACAGCCTGGTATACTTCCCGTCCGGCAGACCCAGATCCTCCAGTCCTGAAAGTCAATCTCCCGGGAATCTGCCGCCAGAACGTAGCGGCTCCTAGTTCCTTGCACCACGCCGGCGCAGCCGACTCACCGCCGTTTTCACCTGGGACCATCCGCTCTGCTCTGCTGCACGAAAACGCCTGCGCCCGACTCAGCTGGTGAACCCGGGACACAAACTCCATCTCAGACTCGAGCTCGCAGGTGAGCCTCCCTCCAAGCTCGCTCAACTGCACAAAAACCGCCTCAGTCAAACGCTGTCTAGTGCCGCTATTACCAAGATCCAGCTCGTGAACCAAAATCGTGCAACTTCACCAAGAAACAAGTGTGTTGAATGTCAGCTCTCCGCAGACGCTAGACGCCATACACAGAAGGAGGGGCTCCGTCGCGGCCGTTAGCTTCCGGCCGTCATGTCCTCAGTGGTCCTCCCACTTTTCACTTTTAAAATGTTGGCATGAATGAATGATAAAGGTGAATCAGATGGTTTTGATGTACAGAAACAAGTTGGTCTTGTCATGGCGCTTTTTTCAGGACTTTCAGCCGTGTTGCCATACAACATGGCTAAAATACATTGACAAAGCCAATAGCTCTGGCACTGCCAAGACCTATTGGATTGCCAATGATTGTTTTTTATATTACTGTAGCAGCTATTGGTAAAGTTTTGTGCAACCCTCTGGGGAACCCTTTAAGGTGTATATTAGAGAAATGTAATTATCGAAATATTTTAAAATAGGTTAGGTGGCAGCTGCTCCATTAAGAGGAGCAATTTAAGATTTTAAATGGCATCATTCTGATATAGGGATATAGGGAATAAGCAGCACCTGGCTATATTAAACAAAATTAAATACAATTAAAACTCTGGAATACAGAGAAATAGCAGATAAGTGACAACAAGCACTTGGGTGTGGCATGAGAGTCCTTTAGTTCTCCATTCTTGCACAAGTAGAAGGGCATGTTTATGTGACATCGAAATTGACTGGACTGTACTACTTGGACATAATGGCGTCCATATGACCATAATGGGCCAGAAGTGACTTTTTACAAACTGACGATCTGTAGATTGGAAATGAAGCAAATTTTGTGAACTGCTGAATTTACAAATTGCTTGCACAAATCGCACTGAATGTGTGCTGTTTGGTGCGCAGAAACAGCCTATGTTCCCAATTTGTGAAGGGGAGTGGCCATTGCCTTGCAGGTGTGCGTGTACGTGTGAATATGTGTGTGTAAGCATACAAACACACAAGATTTGTGACTTTATAGATAGGTGTTGAAATTAAATCAGAACTAACATTTAAAATCCACCAGTTACATTTTAGTCAACTGTTACCCCGCCCCCCCCCCTCCCGCCATCCACTGCTTATGACTGCATGTATTACATCACTTAAACATGTTAAAACATATCATTGTTAACATCATCCATATCACTGCCAATCACATTACTCAATAAACCTTTACTTCATTAAAAATAAAAAGAATAATAATCTAGGTTGGTATTAACTGGTTTATAGTCATGCACAGCATAAAATTACTGTGCGTCTGCATGTAGGTGCAAAGAATGGAAATATCTTGGGCCTTGGAGCGAAGTCTTGTTCTAATTAACGAAAGTTATATGGTGCACAGTCTACAAGCACTCCATGTTAAACAAATTAAAGCTTGAGCATAGCTGTGTAAGTTATGGAGACACGTTTCAAGGTAGGTCGTGGATTAAAGAAAAAGGCTGTTGCCAAAATCTTGTGAAAAAGCCGAAGCTTCTGTTTACAATTAGAAATTGACCTGTAAATGTCTCGACACATGCGTGTGTAAAACATGACATCTGTCATAAACATATGTCATACACTGCTGTAAGTAGATTCTATGTAAACTAGACGTTTATAAGATGTGGACATTTATTTGCAGAACTTCCATGATTACTTTGAGACATAGCACTTTATGACATGTACAGTATACGGATGTCCTATTCGAGATGGTATAATTAGCCACGGTGTAGTGTACCTTACCAAACTTCTACAGGCTGTTCACGCTGTGTTGCCGAGGGTGCCTTTTCAGTGGCTAATGCATACTTGTCAATCTTGTGACTCAAAATTGCAGGTCATGCGTGGTATTTGAGGTGGATTCCATTAAGGTGAAAGGAGAATTAACTCTTTTTGTAGGGTGTTCAAGGTTCAAAAAGTTGTCAACCGCTTTATAGTATATGGAGGAATTTTGTTAGGTGGGTAAATATATCTAAATGAGGGTGGCATTCACAAATGTGGGTAGGTTTAAGGCTATGCTGTGTGTCTACATGTTGCTATAGGTTATGTCTATTATTACTTGATTGTTAATACAAAATTGGGCACAGGTGTAGTAGCTTGTTGAATTACTGCCAGTCCACAATGCCTTGAGCACACTGTCACAATCATTGGAGGATTTCAGTAGTGATGTAATTTGAGATTTCATCAGTGAGGTCCTTTATCATTCCATGAGTGATGAAATATGGACGGTCATGAGCAAGGCATGACCAGGTATAAGTTGACTAAACTTTGCCGGGGTAATTTCATTGGGTTTTTATCGTTTTGTTTTTTTCACTTCAGTCCATACTTCCTTTCAACACATCACTTACCTTTGTGTTTTTTCAGTGAATGTCTGTATTTTGTTTAGCATATTCTGTGTTGTTAATGCCACCAACATTTCTAGATTGAGTTATGGCAAGGCTTCTTACATTAGCATTCCTGGGTGAACTAATTACAAGCTTCAAGGTATTCAGAATATGGCGAAAAGAGGAAACAATTTTTTGTTTTTTATGAACCAATATTATGTACGACCGCTCGGACTCTTTATTGCAGTAAAGCACAGAAGTACAATTGGAAGAAGGGTCAGAAAACCCATGCACAGTTATGTAATATCTGAACGGATGTGTACTATATATAAAATGTTAAAAGCAGTAAACACATTTAACCCCCAAAAATGCATTCAGAATATGGCATAGTGACTTATAAGCATTTCAGGGAATTTGATAGGTTCTTTGTGGGTGGCTGCGAGCTGTACTGGTTACCAGTTTTGACAAAGATCTATTATACAGCTCTATGCTTTGCCCACAGAGCCTATTATGAAACAAGACCAGTACTGCTTATGTGTTTGCTTCCCATTCTGAGCGCTCGCTCTTCCTGCTATTGGTCTCTTGATTTACCAAAGGCTCGGTGGGAGGCGTAGAGGGGAAATGTTCTTTCTCTTTATTGCTTCCTCTATTTAAAATGCACTCCGTCTTGGCCTCCGCAAAATAGAGGATCAATCTGTTCTGAATGGCTCTTTAAATGTAGCTATTTTATTGATTTCTTCCTATCTTTTCTATGGTTATTAGTCAGTACAGTGTGATGCCTTTGGGTATTTGTTGCACTTTATAAGTCTCAAGTAATCTCTCCCAGGTATAGGTTTTGAATACATTTAGTGGTTGCTCTCTCGCACTAAATGCAGGCCATGTGGCAATTTTAGAAGAAATTAAGCAGACATTGAGTTGTGGTTCTTCGGTAATGGAGCATTGTTACTTGATGGATAACTCAGATGTGTAACACCTGACCTATGGGTGTGCTGAGAGATAGCTCAATCGGTCTGAGCATATATGTCAAACCGAGGTATACCTCTACCGCCTAAAGCAAACACTTATGTAATCAATTTCTCTGAGTGCATTGTAAGACAGGTATGGAATATAGTATTTGTTTCGACTTATGCCTTGTGTATTTTTTCTCCGGAATAGTATCAGTCCAGTTTAAGTGCACCAGCACTTCCCTTGTGTAGGGATTGCATCACAGTGTCTTATCTAATCAGACTAGTAAAGTTTGGCATTCACTGCTGCTGAAACCTTCTTCTGCTGTGAAACTAAGCCTTGGTCTATCAAACGCAGTATAACTCTGATAATGGGTATAACAGGTTACCAGTGCCAAAGTGTTGCGCAATTAAAACACTACTTTGTGTGCTACTTATTCCAATGTTACCTCTACAAAGTGGTAACCATATTTTCTACCTGGTGACTTCTATCCTTCATTCAAGGTTGTCCCTTTCTCTAGCCAGGCCAGACTAACTACTATAGTTAGTACAGAAATTTAAGAACAACTATTAGAGAATATGGTCATTCTTCTGAAAGGGAATTTGGAGAAATTTGTAACAAATGTTACATTTTATGCTGCAGAATTTAAAAACATTCGTGTTTTTGTGGACTTGACAATTAATGTTCTGGGGGTCTTCAAAAGAAAATTGAATGCATCCTTGTTGTTAACATATCATACTATTTAGAGGCACAATTGCTTTGCAGGACAATGCCCATCAGCCACACATTTTGTATGTCCTGGAGCTTGAAGGAATACTTTCCTGTTTGGAAATAGCCCCGTCATCTCATAAGAGAACTGCTCAACATGGGGGTGCAATCAACTATTTTATTTGAATTAGAATAGTGCGACCTCCTGACCGTTATTAACAGGCAGTAGTATTGACAACTGATTGACTCTCGCTTATTCAATCTCAGGAAGAATAGTAGATTCATTAGGAATCCAACTCAAGACTTCCCAGTCATCCATTCCATAACTAGGTGTGTTAAGCCAGTAGGGTCAATACTCTGAGACCTGTACAAGAGTGCAGCTTCAAATGAGCATGGATTGCCATGTCCCGATGAGCTGGCTAAAAACATACCATTGGTCAGTAGTCCGACTGAAGCGTCTTTCTGAAGATTGAATTGAAATATTACGAGCTCATTCTCATTTCACAGAAGGAATGTTCAGAGAACTGTTGTCTTGATAGAACGTTACAAAAACTGGTTCTAAAGTGCCTTGTATTGAGATTTGTAGAAGTTGCTTTTTAGCTGTCAAATCACTCATTCCGTGAAGGAAAGTTGAGGCGCTCTCCTGAATCCCTAATTTAGGAGTTCTTGAAAATTCCACCTGGTGAGAAGGCCCCTGCCAAGAAACTCGAATGTAAGATATGTTGCATGAAGCTCAGCAGCAGGACAGAGAAAAAGTATTCCTTTGTTACTTCGAAGATGAATAAGAATTGTAATTCATGGAATTCTCTCAGTACAACGCTTCAAAAAGCCAGTTGGAGCAGGGAGCATTTACATCTGACATGGCCCTCCAGTACGTACTGGCTCCTGGAGATACTTTACCTCGGTGTCACAGATTGTAAGAACCAAGTGGCAGCTCACCAAGCGATCTGTAATTTTTAAACATTTTTAATTTATATTTTTCCCCAGTTCTGACACTTTCTTTCAGTTATTTTTATTTTAATCCCAAGAAAAGTTACAAAGACATTTTTAGAAAGTTTTTTTTAAATAATCCACCAAAGGATTATTTTTCTTTAGAACCATCTTCATTGCTTTAAAAATAGGAACTTCTGTAGTAGGGGATCTCTGTGTATAGTCATATTCTAGTGAATAATCCCGCCCATGTGCGTGGACCCTGGCAATCAAAAATAATCTCTTAAGTTGTCAAATCATGCAGAAACTGCAAAGACACTTAAGAGAGAATTATTTAAAGACAAATAATGCAGCCTATATCCACAGGCTACACTGTCCAGTACTTCAACTAGAAATTCCACCAAACACCACACACAACACAGCCTGCCCAGTTTCTACCATAGAGAAACTTGCCTCTACCAGTAACAGACTCTGGAATGATAGAGAGGAAGGCATGGACAGACAAGCCCCCTAGGCTGCCATTATGTGGCTTTAAATAGGATACTGTGCCTTTAAGAGAACTTTCCAGAACTTTCTCCCAGTATCCCAGAATGCACAGCAGGTCCCTTTTACTTTCAGTTCTTTTTTCCGGCTCCTGCTAACAGGACCCTGGCATTGAGCTCTCCCCTTTTTCAAGGGTTTATTGGATTTTTTGTGCACTTTGTGATTTTAAAGTGTTTGTTTTTGTCTTGGTGCTTTCCCTTCTCTCCTGTGTGTTTGTTCAGGTGTTTTAGGGCTCTAAAATGCCTGCCCTTTTCGACAAATGCCCTATCTGTGGGAGGAAGAAGGCCAAGACTGATCCACACGAGGTCTGCATCACCTGCCTTCCTTAAGCACATGTCCCTGAAGAGTGTGACATCTGCAAGAACCTTTCTGCAAGAACTCTGAGGGAAAGGCTGAAGATTAGGCTGCAAGGCATGGAGGACAGACGACTGCAGGCTGCAGGTGGGTCTGGGCAGACCGGGAAAGCTCCCTCTGCCTCTGCTGAGGCCTCTGGGGGGCTCCTCAGAGGCAGGAAGACCAGCAAACGGTCCCGGTCTCCGTCAGCGTCGATTGCATCGTCGACGACGACGTCGAGAGGGATGACGACGGTGTGCTCCCCATCTCCCAGGGGCTCCGGGTCGAGACGGCGTGGGGATTCAACGTCGAAGGGCCTAGACAGGCCGCCGTCGAGACCACCGTCGACTGCATCTTCATCGTCGTCAGACTATCGACGTAGAAGAAGGAGCGACAGGCGTCGGCGCTCGCCGTCGAGGCGACGCCACCGGTCGCCGTCGAGGCGACACCGCCGGTCGCCGTCGATACGAATATCGGCGTCGAGGGGATTGTCGACGCTCATCGTCGAGAATGGATCGGTCGACGTCGCGGAGGCGGCGTTCGGCGTCTAGGAAGGAGAGGTCGACGTCGCGGAGGCGGCGTTCGGCGTCTAGAAAGAAGTGGTCGACGTCGCGGAGGCGGCGTTCGATGCCGGAAAAGCGACGCTCAGCGTCGAGAAGGAAGAGATCGGCGTCTAGGAGTCGCTCCAACTCTCGTAAACGGCGCAGGAGGAGTTCTGGCGCCAAAAGTCAGACTGGATCTAGTGGAGGGCGCAGGAGAAAGCGATCGCCTGCTGAAGGGGCTGGGTCACCGTCCCCTTACCTGAAGAAGTCACCGGGCTCGGTGTACTCGGTGGTATATACACCACCTCGGCCTAAGTCGCCCCCTCCTCCTGTACCTAAGGAAGACCCTCCCACCAACCCTCCGCTTCCACCGGGACGACCGCTTCCACTGCATGGGCCCGCCCCTCGGTCGGAGATACCCCCTGTCCCTCCGCCAAGGTCGGCGTCACTACCTCCACTTCCTACACCACCTAAAGGGACCCCTAGACCAAGGCCCCAGGAGAAACCGCGGAAGACGCCCCCACGGAAACCTGCGGAGCGTCCATGTGCCGGGAGATCACACTCTCGCTCCAGGAGGAAGGAGCGATCGCGCCACAGGTCATCCATGCGGTCGAGACACCGCCATAGGAGGCACAGCTCTCGCACGAGGTCCTCAGGGACCAGAGACTACTCTCCGACTTTGTCGGGATCGCCGGACACGAGGGTGTCACCGGTTGATGACCTGGTGGCGTTCCATGATATCCTTTTGAGAGGCGCTGCCAAATTGGGCATATCCTTGACGGTGTCCACGCCTAAGACATCAGTCATTTTCGAGACACTGCACCAGGAACACCTGTCTCGTCCACTACTACCTCTGGTGCCGGGCCTGGAGGAACCGGCCATGGACCTTTTCCTCACCCCTGCGGTGACTAAGGCGGCCCCTTCGAAATTGCAGAAAAAATACTGGGCTCCCGATTCGGACCCGGCTTTTCTAAGGGTGGAACCTCCTCCGGATTCTGTGATTGTGACCGCGGCCCGCAAACAACATGCCACCACCCCGTCATCCACGGTTCCCCCTGACAAAGAGTCTAGATGGATGGATTCAGCTGGAAGGAAAGTATGTGGAACATCGGCGACCTCTATTAAGGCTGCGAGTGCCACGGCTTTGTTGGGGTGCTACGACCGCGCCCTCTGGGACTCCCTCCAGCAGTTTGCGGAACACTTGCCTCGCGATAAGCGGGAAGACTTCCAGGAAGTGCTAAACGAAGGGATGTTGGTAGCGAATCAAATTATCAGCGCTGCGGCAGATTCATCCCTCTTAGCGGCACATGGCTTTTGCCATGGGATTAACCAGCGACGTCACGCCTGGCTCCGCCTTCATCACCGTTCATCACCACCCCCTTTTCTGGATCGTTTTTGGCCACCATAGGTGTGGCAGGGTATACTCAGACATGAGTCCCTTGCTCACTGCACCATCAGAATTCAAGCAAGCCGGGCCGACGACGGCTGAAATGCCAGAAACCGGTCCCCGGAAGCCTGTCTCCTTTCCAGTGAAGAATTGGCTTGGTAGTCTAGTCTGCCCTGTTCCCATGATGCACTGGGCCAGGGACAGACTAATTTGCATGTAGCCAGGTTCTGAGCTGGGATGGTGCAGTGAGCTAAATAACTGTGATGGATCAAGCCCTGATCTTTGGACTGGGTAAGAGTGGTCTGCTTAATTCAGACACTCTGTTCATCACCACCCCCTTTTCTGAATCGTTTTTGGCTCCGCCTTACGTCACTGAAACCAGACGCACAGCAAAGGGTAGCCAACCTTCCATTCTCTGGCGAAACCCTATTTGGGAAACATGCGGATGACGAAATGGCCCGCATGAAGGCAGAGGCCGAAACACTCACGGCTGTGGGTCTAGAGAAGCCCAAAGAAACGAAGAAGTCGTGCCGCCCATTCCAACGGCGGTTCGGTGGGCAGGACAGAGGACGTGGCCAAGCTTCGGGACAGTCGCTGCAACATCAACAGTTCCGTAAGCCGTTCCAGAAACGCCCGAAGGGCAGAGGCGGCCAACAGTCAGCACCAGCTACCAAAGGCCCGGCCGGGTCTAGGCCCTGAGCACTTACTTCCCCCGGATCTGTTACCCACTCAGGTAGGGGGAAGCATTCAATTTTTTCTGGCAGAGTGGAGAAAAATTACTCAGGACAAGTGGGTGCTGAATATTGTTTGCAATGGATACAGTCTTCGGTTCACCAGCCCGCCTCCAGCAATTCCACCGGTCAGCTCGCAGTTTCAACTGCGCGAGCTTCAGGCGGAGGCAGATATCCTGTTAAGGAAAAGGGCGATAGAAGACTTACCTCTGTCTCGGAGAGGAAGAGGTCTGTACTCCCGGTTCTTCCTGGTTCGCAAGAAGGACAAGAACGAGTTCAGGCCCATTCTGGACTTGCGACAGGCAAACAGATGGATTCGCAGGGAAAAGTTTTGCATGCTGTCGTTACATCAGATTTATCCTCAGTTGCAACAGGGAGACTGACTATGTGCTAGACCTACAAGATGCGTACTTCCATGTGCCCATTGCACACAAACACAGGAAGTTCCTGCGGTTCCAAATCGGCACCAATCATTATCAATACACAGTACTCCCATTCGGACTAAAGTCTGCGCCGATAACGTTCTCGAAGTGCATGGTGGTGGTGGCGGCACACCTGAGGAAGAACAAGGCGTTTGTCTACCCGTACCTGGACGATTGGTTGATCAAGGCCTCCTCCTTCTCGAAGCTCGAGCACACTTCCAGAAGACGTGCGTTCTCTTGAACAAGCTGGGGTTGCACATCAACATGTCCAAGTCTGTCCCGACTCCGGTCCAATGCATACAGTACTTGGGAGCCTCCATCAATACGCTGTCAGCAAGCGTGTCTCCTTCGGAAGAGCGACGATTATCACTCCTTCGGAAGGCTCAGGCTCTTATGACCACTCCATCTACAACAGTGAGGACGGTGTCTTCTCTACTGGGATCGATGGCCTCTTGTATCTTCCGGACGCCACACGCACAGCTGCACATGAGACCACTGCAGGAGTGCTTGGAAGACCAGTCTGATCAGAGGAAAGGATCTTGGGACGACAAGATACGACTGTCTCTGCATGCTCTTCAGTCTCTGAAGTGGTGGTGTTCAGCGGAAAATCTCCTCAGAGGGGTTCCCTTCCACAAGGACATTCCCACGCAGACTATCGTGACGGCTGCGTCTCTCCACGGCTGGGGAGCGCACTCCGGAAGCCTACAGATTCAAGGAACGTGGTCCCCGATGGAGGCCACGTATCACATCAGTTTCCTGGAACTCAGAACTGTTCACTTGGCGCTGAAGGCCTTTCATCCGTCCTTCCAGACCAACTCTCTGCTTGTACAGACGGACAATACGACCACGATGTATTACCTCAACAAGCAGGGGGGTTCGAGATCACGCACTCTGTCACAGGAGGCGCAGGCGATCTGGCACTGGCTTTTGGCCAGTGGACTGACGATAACGGCTACCCATCTGCCAGGTGTGCAGAATGTTCAGGCGGACGCACTGAGCAGACTGATTCAGGAAAACCACGAATGGGTCATAAACGACGAAGTACTAGGAGAAGTCTTCGCAAGGTGGGGAACTCCAGACGTAGATCTGTTCTCCACCGCAGAAAACCGCAAATGCCGAGACTTCGCCTCCAGGTACTACCAGCAGGGGACGCTGGGGAATGCGTTATGGATCAACTGGTCGAACAGCTTTCTGTACGCTTTTCCACCCATTCCCCTGATTTCGGCGGTGCTCATTGAGCTGGCCAGGTCCAGGGCTCGGATGATACTCATTTCCCCGGAATGGCCCAGACAGTGGTGGTTCACGGACCTGCTTCACCGGTCTCTCCTTCCTCCCATTCGGCTGCCGTGCAGGCCGGACCTTTTCACGAAATTCGAGGGGCAGATGTTGCACCCCAACCTCTCGTCTTTTAGTTTGGCGGCATGACTCCAGACGTAGATCTGTTCTCCACCGCAGAAAACCGCAAATGCCGAGACTTCGCCTCCAGGTACTACCAGCAGGGGACGCTGGGGAATGCGTTATGGATCAACTGGTCGAACAGCTTTCTGTACGCTTTTCCACCCATTCCCCTGATTTCGGCGGTGCTCATTGAGCTGGCCCGGTCCAGGGCTCGGATGATACTCATTGCCCCGGAATGGCCCAGACAGTGGTGGTTCACGGACCTGCTTCACCGGTCTCTCCTTCCTCCCATTCGGCTGCCGTGCAGGCCGGACCTTTTCACGAAATTCGGGGGGCAGATGTTGCACCCCAACCTCTCGTCTTTTAGTTTGGCGGCATGGCTCCTGAGATAGTGCAATATGCCCATCTAAATCTGCCCGAGGATTGCATGGTAATACTGAAGGAGTCTAAGAGACCTTCCACTCGGACTTCCTATGCTTACAAGTGGAAGAGGTTCTGTATCTGGTGCCAGTCTAAGAACTATGACCCAACGACGTGCAAGGAAGATGTCATCCTTCCTTACCTTCTACATTTGGCGCAGTCTGGCCTTAATGTTCATTCTATTAAGGTTCATCTTGCTGCATTGACTGCCTACAGGAAATGCCCTTCACAGACTTCCTTCTTCCAGATCCCTGGGATCAAAGATTTTTTGGAAGGCTTGAAGAAAGTGTTCTCTCCTGTCAGGCTTCCTTTGCCTTCATGGGAATTGAATGTGGTGCTGTCCAGATTGATGAAGGAGCCTTTTGAACCTATTCATAAGGCTTCGTTGCAGCACCTGTCCTGGAAGGCGGCGTTCCTTGTGGCCATTACATCGGTCCGCAGGGTGAGTGAAATTCAGGCGTTGTGTTGCCAAGAACCGTATACTGTATTTCATGCTGCTAAGGTTGTTATGCGTACTCACCCTAAATTTCTTCCCAAGGTTATTTCTGATTTCCATGTCAACCAGACCATAACGTTGCCTATGTTTTTTCAGAATCCTTCATCTCCAGCGGAAAGGTCTCTTCATTCCCTGGATGTTAGGAGGGTGTTGAAATTTTATCTGGATAAAACCAAAGATATTCGTACGTCAGACCAATTATTTGTCAATTATGGATCAGTCAGGACAGGTCTTGCTACCTCTGAGCAGCTCGTCTCTAGGTGGATTGTGTCCTGCATACAGTTGTGTTACCAAAAAGCTAATAAGACCTTAGGGGGTAAACCTAAGACTCATTCCACCAGGGGAAAAGCTGCCACGACAGCTTTGCTCCGTAATGTTCCGATTGCAGAGATCTGCAAGGCGGCCACTTGGAAGTCATTTCATACCTTTGCTAAGCATTACTGTCTGGACACTGATGCCAGGGCAAATGCTCAGGTTGGACAGGCTTCGCTGCGGAATTTGTTCGCACAATAGTGGTGTTAATTTCTTTTCTCCACCGCCGCTTTGGTGTGGGGATGGGCTTGCCATTCTATTCAGTAGATTATGACTATACACAGAGATCCCCTACTACAGAAGGAGTAGTTTCTGTCCTGTAACTCGTGTTCTGTAGTAGGGGTATCTCTGTTATAGTCATAAGCGCCCGCCCTCCTCCCCGGTGGAGATAATTATTCATGTAAGGAATGCTACAGGTCTGGCGTGCGACGCCTTCAAAAAGAACTGAAAGTAAAAGGGACCTGCTGTGCATTCTGGGATACTGGGAGAAAGTTCTGGAAAGTTCTCTTAAAGGCACAGTATCCTATTTAAGCCACATAATGGCAGCCTATGGGGCTTGTCTTCCATGCCTTCCTCTCTATCATTCCAGAGTCTTTTACTGGTAGAGGCAAGTTTCTCTATGGTAGAAACTGGGCAGACTGTGTTGTGTGTGGTGTTTGGTGGAATTTCTAGTTGAAGTACTGGACAGTGTAGCCTGTGGATATAGGCTGCATTATTTGTCTTTAAATTCTCACTTAAGTGTCTTTGCAGTGTCTGCATGATTTGACAACTTAAGAGATTATTTTTGATTGCCGGGGTCCATGCACATGGGCGGGACTATTCACTAGATTATGACTATAACAGAGATACCCCTACTACAGAACTGGAGTTACAGGACAGAAACTACTCCATGTTTGGCATGTCCTCCCTTAACCTTCAAAGTCTGGTAAATTTGCTTTGGGTCCAGAAGCAATAATGTTAGATTTGCAAAATGGGGTGGCAGTATGGGCACAATGGGGGTTGGCCTGCGGCCAGGCCCTTTGCTCAACCTACCACCCTCCTGCTCTTTTCCTTTAATTATTTTTTGGTTCTGCTACCACAGGGCCTCACTGGCTCCCACAGAAGTAAGAAGGTACTGGCAACAGAATCGAATTTTGGTCACCTTACATCGTCTCATCGCATGTGCTCACCCAGCCCTCTTATATTACCTTTTTCAATTTTTCAGAACTCTACTCTGGGACTAAGTCATGTAATGGCTGCAAAAAAAAATTCCTGATAACCATGGTCATCCAGTTAGAACCCTCAGATACTGTGGTAACAAATTGGGAGATGGGAGAAAATGCTCCTGCTGCCAAATCAAAACAACTATTTAATAATTTTTCTGGGTGCAGAAAATTCCCGCTTTACCAACCGTCCTGATATAACCAACTTTTTCTGAGGGTTAAACCATTCATGCCAAACCTTAGCCCCTATTTAAACGCTAATTTCCGGAAAACGGCCGATTTACGTCAATTCACAAAAGCACACTTTCTGAGTGAAGTTATAACTTTTTGCCAAATTTGGAGTAATTCCGTCCAGACTTTCTGTATCGGAGTGCCAACACTTGTCCCGCACCCACCCCCCAACTTTCTCGGGCCTCATGGGAAGGATAGGTGCAAAACCTCAAAAGTTTCAATGATGGAGCAAAGGTGTATTAAGTTTGGAGTTTTTTGGGTAAGGTTTATGCAGATTCGTCAAACTACCCGAACATTATTAAAGATACAAAAAGACTCTTCCTATGGAAACTGAAATCTAACTCGAACTACACAGTGGCAACTGCTGCTGCGTTGTTGTGTTTTCCTGCACCAGCTAAGAACTCGTGCATTATAGACCGAGAGGAAGGCACATTGCAGGAGAATGATTAATTCATTGGAGTTCATCATTTTGTTATAAAAGTTTGGGACAGAAATTAAATTGGATAAGGCCTTTAAACAGAAATGAACTTTCTTAACAAAACAACTTCAGCAAGCTCCCATAACTTCAGCAAGCTCCCATTAGTATCTTGGACACAAGACTGTTCTTTTGTAGAGAACGTGCATCTGCTCCTTTTAATGTGTACTGCAGACTGGTTGTACTGAACCTGATCTGGTAGCCTGGCTCCCTCACTTACTGATCTGTTTGTGAATCTGAACCTGAATTTTCTTCTAGCATTGATGAGGCGCTTCATGCCCCTTTGTGGGGAAAAATGCACATTCATATAGCTAGCACTCTGCACTGTACTGTGCATGATTGGCAATGTTGTATTTTTTTTATACTATGTGGGAAGCGTTTTGATGTTGTGCATGAGTGACCAGAGAGGTGCTCTTACTTTGTTTTGGGACGCATTGTCTAGCAGTGTGATGGAGGAGGCTGTGTAGGTACACATTCTTATTGTAATTAGCTGCCAGGTATGATTTTCTTTGCAGGTCCTTTTTTGTAGGATATGTTTGTATAGCGCTCGAATGCCACGGCGTCTCGGCGCTGGTGTATGGGAAAAATGGTACGACCTGTGCTACCAGGGAGCTAGATCGAGGTGAACAGCCACGTTTTCGGTTCCTTTCTAAAGGACTGTCGATTTGATTGAAATCTCATGGCTATTGGCATTTTATTCCATAACTTTGCCGCACAGTTTGATAAAGGTCTGCTGCCCCATTTTACCCGCCTGATCCTTACAGTCTGAAGAAGGCCTAAATTGCCAGACCTAAGGGCCCGAGCTTGGGTATAGGGTAAAAAATTTTTTAATGGCTTAGCACCTTCCCCGTATAGTGCTTTGTGAACCAGGCATATGGCCTTAAATTCCACGCGCTGCTGAACGGGGAGCCAGTGCAGTGATTTAATTCCTGCAGAGGTTGACTGGCCTCTAGGTATATTTAGAAGCAGACTTGCTGCGGCATTCTGTAGGGACTACAATTTTCTCATCTGGGTTTTATCAATACCCAAAAATAGGGCATTGCATTAATCTAGTTTAGATTGTAAAAGAGCCACCACCACCGTCTTTTGCAGTTCCTGTGAGATGAAAGGAAAAATCTTCCTCCAGGTTTTTATTAGAAAGAAACAAGAAGAGGTGAGGCTGTTTTCCTGAGCAGAGAAATTGAACTGGTCATCGAAGATGACTCCGAGGTTTCTAACCTTGGGTACCGGGCAAGGGCATTCCCCCCGCTCCATCCGGCCATCAGGAATCGTTCCACAGGGGTCGGCCCTGGCCAAACTCTATAACCTTAGTTTTATATGTGTTAATTTTCAAGTAGCTGTGGTTCATTCAGGTCGTAATCTCAGTGAGACATGCATGAAAAAGCTGTGTCTTCAGGTTGCTTAGATATCGAGATCACAAGCTGAGAGTCGTCAGCATAAGATTCCAGGGCAAATCCGTGCTTCCTAATGAGTCTGGCCAGGGGAGTGACCTAGATGTTAAACATTGTCGGGAATAAGGCCGATCCCTGTGGGACCTCACAAGGAGGATAGAGACTGTCTGATTGCAGACCCTCCCAATAAAGACACTGCTCCCTCCCCTCCAAAAAGGATGAGAGGAGGGTCAGGGCAGTACCCTCGACCCCCACCTCCTTCAGTCGCTGCACTAATACTGTGTGAATCACCGTGTCAAAAGTTTCTGACCGGTCTAAAAGTACATGGACTGCTCTACCCCCTCCATCCACTATTCTTCAGAGCTCCTCCGGTGCAATGATCAGGGCTGATTCGGTAGAGTGATACGGCCAAAAACCATGCTGTGTGGAGTCCAGCAGAGTGTTGGCATCTAGGTAGTCAGTCAGCACCTTGTTCACAGACTTCTCCAAAATTTTAGCTGCTATCGGTAGGCCAGCACTTAGACGATAGTTCTTAGGTTCCGAAGGGTCTATGGTCTGCTTTTTCAGAATTGGCCTGATCTTTGCTTTTTTCCAGCATACTGGATAGCTACCTGATTCCAAAACTTGATTGACAAGGGGGGTGAGTTTTTTCACAGATTTTCCTAGCAGCCATGTGCAAAATAGTGGGAGGACAGGGGTCTTTGGGTGAACCGGATTTTATGGAGACAAGAAGTTTGTGTACCTCATTGTTTGTAATTGTCTGGAAGCAGGATAATCTGCAATGTGTTGATTCCACCTCATCAGACAATTGACATTGCGTATCCGGAAACATTTGAGTGTTCAAGAGGTCGTTATAGATCACTTGCACCTTATTCTGAAGATATGGAGCCAGTTTATTGCACATAGCTTGGTCTGGTTGAAATGCATTAGCCTGTTGTGACTTAGACAGCAGTGTTAAAAAGTTCCTTAGTGGAATTTCCGGCTTCCTCTAGCTTAGTTGTATAAAATAGTCTTTTCACAGCAATGATTGCTTCCTTATACTGTTGGAGGGCAAGATTATAGATTTTTTTCTTATCTTTACTATAGTCTTGTCTCCAAAGACGTTCTGCTCTCCTGCAGTTTACTTTTAGACATTTCAGCTCCGGGCTATTCAGGGTGTCGGTTCTGCTTTTAGTTCATATCCCATGCTGACTGCGATAGTAAGTTCAGTCTCCTTGTTAGGTTTTGGATGACTGAGAGAGGACAGAAGGACGTAAGGGGAAAGGGAAGGGAGGCAGGTGTGTGCTACCATTGGTTCAGCAGGTGCAGTGGCACCAGGGCACAGAGTCCTTATGTGCCATTGAATCAGGATAATTGTTGTGTTTACTACCCCAGGAGCAGTCAAAGGCGTCATTTTCCTTGCTTGCATCAAAGCCCATGGCATCCTTGCTTCACTACTGGAGAGAGTCATGGGAAAGAGGCAGAGATAGAGATGTAACTGTTTTCTCTGCATTGTAGGTAGCCCATTGGTTGGGGGTGCGATGTGAGGGTGGGGGACTAAAATCTATTGGCAACCAAAAAGCACCATTGTAGCCCATGTGGCAGTGAAATATATTTAGAAAAGACCCCGTCATCCGTTTGGCAAAATCTGCAAGCCAGAAGGGCTGTCAATAAGTAGCATAGGCAAGAATAGACCTTGGTGACTGGGGTTTAGCCACGCAGGTTTTCATTGCCAAATTCCCAGCCTGCTGCTGTAGAAATGCATATTTTATGCAAAAAAGTTCCCACAAGGTATAATTTGCATATATTCACATTTTAGGTGATCTAATAAATAGAACCACGAAGAATCCTAAAAATTACCAACAGAACAGTAGATTATTTTAGCCAACTGTCAATTTCATACAAATAAACTTTAAGTAAATTGAGAATAGTACGTCTTGCCAGTAAAAAGATCAAGTACTCGATGCATAACGTGAACACCTAGTGCAATATTGGTAAATAGCCTAGAAGTTTTGAATCCCTTTGTTGTCAGGCCCTGAACCCCCTCCCCCCCCCCTCTCCTCCCTCCCCCTCCGTGCCAAGCCTTTTTTTTATGTTAGCTATTGGGGTAGTTTTAGCTTACGCCCGATACCTTTTTGTCCACATAAGGTATCCATGCCAAATTTCTCACTTTTTCTTCCAACATCCTGAGGATTCTAAAGGTGCCAAAGGTTTGTGGATTTCCCTAGAAGGGACTGGGAAATTAGTCAAAATAGAGCTGTTTTTTTTTTTTTTTTTTTTTGCAAAAATAAGCAACAGAGTGCTGCGAAAGACAGCATCTGTTTTTTTCCCTGCATAGAGCATCAATGAAGGATTTGTGGTGCTAAACTTACTCTCTACCGTGCTTTCAGCAACACGCAGACTTTCGTCAGAAAACCAACCTTTTCCACATAGTTTTGGCATTTTACTGGGACATAGCCTATTTTTCCAATTTTTTGTGCTTTCAACCTCCTTCCAGTAAGTGGTAGAAATTGCTGTGAACCCAATAATGGATCTCAAAAAGCTATACATTTCTAAAAAGAAGACAAAACTCTGAAATCAGCAAGGGTTTTCTGGTGTAGATCCTTCAAGCTTTTCCTTTAAAAAGTAACACTTGAAATAATATTGAAATTGATTTAAAAAGCCATTTGTGCTTACATTTTCACCTGTAACTTCTTCTAACTATGCTAGATATTTAATAGCAATATACCATTACGACTGCAGGACTCTCCTGGTTGCGTGGACATTTCGGGCTTGTAGGTTTATCAAGAACCCGAGGTAACAAGAGCCAATAACTGAGCTGCACCCTGCGATGGTTTTTCATTGTGTATCAGGTATACAGCAATTCATTTGGTATAATATAAAAAGTGAAAAATAGGTTTCAAGGAAACCTATGTATTTCCAAAACTGGAACAAGATATGGAGCTTAGAAGCAGTGGTTATTTGCACATCTCTGAATTTGAGGGTATCCATACTAGCATGTGAATTAGGGGGCATTTTTCAACATGTCATGTGCCTAGCTGTGGATTTTGATCCCTAGCTGTACCGGCACGTAGGGAAACCTAGCAAACCTGCATATTTGTTAAAACTAGGCACCCAGGGGAATCCAGGATGCACGGACTTGTGTGGCTCTCACCAGGTTCTGTTGCCCAGAATCCCTTGTAAACCTCAAGCTTTGTTAAGAAAAAAAATAACAATTTTCCTCATATTTGTGTGATGGAAAGTTCTGGAATCTGCAGGGAGTCACAATCCTCCTCCTCCCAGCAGTCTGCCAAGTTTCCTGATAAAAATGGTACCTCACTTGTGTAAGTAGACCTTGTGCCCGCAACAGGAAATGGCCCAAAATGGACTCTGGAGACTTATCGATCACAAAAAGACATGGTTTTGCGAGGGAGTCACCTGCGCTTTTGGTCCCGAACTTGGCGGCCATCTATAGAAACCTACCAAACCCAAATTTCCTACCACCCAGTTTTCAACCCAGGTCTCCCGAATGAAATTGATACCTCACTTCTATGGGTTGGCCAAGTGCCCACGACAGGCAGGGTCCCAAAACGTATTGTGGAGATATCAAAGTTATCTAGTGCAAAACGACCTGGTTTTGAAAAGAGGGCACCAGCATATTTGTTCCAGGACTCTACTGCCATCAAGGAAAACCTGCCAAACCCAGACATTTCTGAAAACTAACTAGACACTTTGAGAGTCCAGGAAGGTGTGACTTGCGTGGATTCTCCAACATTTTCTTACCCAGAATCCCCTGCAAACCTCAAATTTTGATTAAAAAAAAAATCCCATTTTCCTCACATTTCTGTTTGAGATCACCATGCCATGCCGGTGCATAATTCCTGCCTCCCAATGTTCCCAGCAAGTAACTTTGTGCCAGCGCAGTGAGCCCACAACTTTTCCACACAGAAATGTGAGAAAAGTGTGACTTTTGCTAAATTTAAGGTTTGCAGGTGATTTTAGGTAATAAAATGCTGGAAGATCCACGCTAGCCACACCACCAGCCAAGCGCCATCCATGTACACCACCAGCTATGCAACTGTCCACGCACACCGCCAGCCAAGTGACAGTCCTCACACACCGCCAGACGTGCATCCACATAGACCACTAACCAAGCGCTAAACCATGCACGCTGCAGGTCATGCGCTAATTCACACACACTGCCAGCTTAGAGCAAGTCTACACACACCACCAGCAAGGTACATGTTCATATGAAGCCATCCAAATGCCAGTACACACAGACCATCAGCCGAACTACAGTACACACACACACACGCTAGTGTTTACAGGTTTTTGGCCCCCTTGGGGGCAGAAGAGCCAAAAAATATCGCTGTTCTTCCCCCTAGGGATGGCAGATACAGCAATAATGAGTTAAAAAAAAAAGGGGGCAACCGTTGCTTAAGGGACAGCTCCCTGACATGCCCATAAACATATCTCTGGTGCCTAGTGGACTTTCTGACACCCCCCTTCCCCCCCATCCAGGCAGATCTGGGTCTATTCTGTGGAGGAGTGGGGCTTTTGGCATCCCCATTATGGGCAGCCCACAGCTCTATTATAAAAAAAAATAATCCTGGTGTCTAGTGGGCTTTTTGCCCACCCCTTTGGGGCAGGTCGGAGGTAATAACAGCATCTGTCCCCTCAAGGCGGGCAGAAAGACTTCCTTTTTTGTTTGGGGGCATTGGAGTGCCCATTTCCGGCAGCCCCATCCCTTTTTTATAATTAAAAAAAATCCCTGATGTCTAGTGGGCTTTCTGCCACTCCTGCAGGGCAGATCGGGGGGTAATAACCCCCATCTGCCTCCTGGGGGCAGAAAGACTACCCCTTTTGTGTTGGGGATGGAGGCATTGGCATGCCCATTGTGGGCAACCCCCACCCCTTTATTATTATATTTTTTTAAACAATAATCCCTGGTGCCTAGTGGGCTTTTTAACTCCCAGGGAGGGGCAGAAAGACTGGAAATGGCCACATTTTGATGGGGGGAGCGTAAATGCCCTTGCGCAGGGGCCCGCTCCCCCCTCCCTGGTGTCTAGTGGGTGGATCCCTGCTTGAGGATCGCCCTCCTGCAGCTCTATTCAAACAGGAATCCACTAGGGAAGGGTACCATTGGAAAGGGAAGATTCTTCCATTTCCAATGATGCCTCTTCCGTCTGCCTAGGTGCTCGAGGGCTGAGATAGTCCCAGGAGCACACAGGTAGTGAAAGTGAAATGAGCTGCTCGGCTCATTTCACTTTCAGTTTCAGTGTAATGACGTTGGCACGCCATGCACGCGATCATCATTACAGTGGAAAAAAATGCCTTGGGCAGCTGGGGAAGCTCTTGTCCAGCACCGAAAGCAGGGGGGGGGGGGAAATCCCTCTGCTGTTTACAGCAGAGAGATTTCTGACTGCTGACAATATAATGGTTATATCCTTGGCACCACAGCCGAGGACGTAACTATTACGTCGTCTGCATGCAAGGGGTTAAAACAGAGAAAACAGCGCTAGACCATCAAACAATTGTACAGTTTCTGCAAAACAAAATATCTGTTGATGAAAAGGACACATGGCTGAATGCGTGGAAGTCATTTCGACTAATGATTATTGAAAGGTAGTCATCGAGATGAGAGAATTGTCAAGACTGAACAAAATAGTATGTGAGCTTTTCAATGAATTCTAACAGAAAGGTTTGGCCCCCAGAATATCAGTAAAGGAATCCTAAAAGCATATGCCACCATATGTTCATATCGGCAGAGAAATAACTTCCATTTAAATAATTTGGACGGAATCATCAGGGATGCTCTATGATAGGCCCGGCGGGAGTATAGAAATTCATATGTTCAGGTAGATGGAAAAAGTTAATCCCCACTACATCGTCTTTCAAAACTTGGAAATTAATCAGCAGTCCTAAAGGCAAGCTGCGTGCGAGTCCAGGACTCGTACATAGCAGTCAAAAGTACAAATGCATATCCTGAGCAAGCAAAGAAGGGTAAAAACATTCAAGGTTGGCTACCTGAGCAAACTGCATACTATGTAGATGCCCAGATTTCACTTCCTACTGGTAGGCCAAAAGAGATCAAAGTTTAGACAAGGCTGCACACCCCAATGCTCTCTTTTGTTCCACAGGGCAGATAAGAACCAGTAGTTGGCGTCATTGTTGGGTGATGGACAAACTGCACATGTGAGGGCAAGAGTCAATGTTCTTAGTAAGTTGCTACTCTAAAAATAAGTTTGCCTCTTTCCTCAGAGAAAAATATTGGCCTAGGTTAGTGTTTTCCATATAGATTTTGAAAGGGCCAGATCTAGTACTTAAATAAGAATTCATGTAAAATGTACTGTATTCATTTTTAGGTCTCGCCTGGCGTTAGCAGCATGCAGAGCGGGCACAATGGGGCATTTCTGACGCGGGTCCCTACTGCCTCATCGCGTGGCGTTCGCAGGGAGCTATTGTCCTCACTATGGGCCCTTAATAGAAGACTCCAGCCTTTTGATGCAGAGCGGAGAGCAATCCATTTCGAGCGGCAAAGATAGCATAAGAGATGGGTCTGGCTGTGTTATAAAGGGCTTGCAGGGTTCATTTGAATACAATGAGTTCCCAGGCCTCTTTAAGTGTGAATGAATGCATCACTCTGGACTCTGGCAAGGCCTGGGAGGCGTTCAGCCTGTGAGAATGCCCAGGCTATGTCAGCTAAGGGGTGGGAAATACTAACACTGGCAGTAAAAAAAAATCCTGCAGTACTGTGGGTTGCCGTACTCGTCCTTACCTTGCCACCTGGGCGCTGGGTGGGCCGTCACTGTGCAGAGGCTCACGCTTCTGTGAAGCAGTCTGCACATATCGCTAATGTTTCTTACTGGGTTTTTTTGGTTTTTTTAAAGTTAAACATTGTCCGGATTTGCAAATGTGAGCCACTTTTTTGTGCTCCCCGATTCGTTGATGGAGGCCACTTTTATTATGTTAAGCAGGAATGTTTTCTGTCCCAATCAAACCCTGCCACTGACCGAGGAACTTGAAGAGGGGCCCTTTTAAAGCCAGATCTGGCACATTACTTGGTAACTGCCTGAAGCCATATTGCCAGCAATCTGTTGGATGATGGTTTTCCACCTGGAGGGAAAACCTGAAAATCCACTGAATAAAAACATGCAATGACTAAAAAGTTTCATGACTCAGATTTAATCGCCCCATTTTTTGGTACGTTGGGTATGGGCGGAAGTGGGGAACTTTGTAGATGCTGTTATCTTACACCCATTACCCGCTCCGTTGTCGATTTTTGAGGGCTAGGACACACAGACACCTTTTCCCACTTAAGAGCTCAAAAAAGCTGGGGAATACATGAAAAGACCTTATACTAAGAAAGGAGGCGGCCAACTGCCAACTCTCCGAGAACAAACAGTGTTGCCTTTAACATCTCATTGTGTCGAAGTTGTTAATTGCTCCGTGCATAATTTCCTGTGTATCCCTTCTTCCCCAAGCACTCTCCCACCTGGCTCCTTTCAAGTGCAAACACATGAGAGAGAAGCAACACTTTGAACTGAAGCACACACACTGCTTTCCAGTACACACACAAACTGTATACAAACAGAATGGAACCCACAAACAGAATACTGCCATACAGCGGGAAACACCAGAGTATTAAACGCACACAACACACACCACATCTACAGTCCAAAAATGCACTGACACAGAAACAGGAGAAAAACAAATGAAGAGAAAAAATACACACAGTATGTACACAGAGAAACGTGTATGCAAATATATACAGAATCATAAACACTAACAGAAGGGAACATACATAGAAAAGACAAACAAAATAGACGCAAAGAGAAGCACGCACTGTGCACACAAAGTGAACATACATGCTTATGCACACAAACAGGTTAGAAACGCACATATAGACACACACACAATCCCGCACACATATCAACAGTATACATAGACACCAACAACACCCACGCAGTCTGTTCTTAGGTCTCGCCTTTCATTAAGTTAAAGCCATTTGCTTTGCTAAATCAAATGCGAGACCTATTGCATTTTCAATCGTTGTTTTACATAGTATCTCTGACAGTTTACTTATCAGTCAGACAGTTTAGTTGTTTAGATCATTTAGACCTGTCCTGACCCCTCTCAATATATCTTGTATAAAACATCCACATGGGCGTTGAACGTAGGTTTGCAATTTGAAATGCATTCAGCACAGCAGTAAATGATTGTACAGTCAAAAACGTAACTTTACTAAAAAAGAGAGCATTTATCTACGAACACAAAGTAAAATACAGCATTCACAGTGTTCCAGGGGCTGGTGATCTTGGAATCCTTTGGTGATGTCACTTTACCCAGCTGGGAGACTGTCAGGTCTTGGCCCCCGTCCTGGTCATGGGCTTACAGAGTTCCTCCTCTGCCACAGCCATACAGACTCCTTGACAGTTTTGAGCGCCATGAGCTCCCATTCTTATAGTTCATTTCTAGACATCAAATTTGATTTAGAATCTTTGAAGATCATGTTTTAGGGTCTCCTTTCCTCTGAACTGCCCTCTCCTCTTCCACAAGAAAGCAGTCCATCAAAGTAGGAGGAACTTCCAATCTGATAACCCCGTAACACAGGCCATGGGAGAGACAAGTGGTTCACACCTGGATGTCGGCCACAGTGATGTGTATCAAAAGGTTACCCCAAGGCTGCAGCCCTGCTCATGATTCTCTTATCTCACCCATCTCCTTCCTGTGATGTGCCTACAACCCTTCCCAATAAAGATCACTCTTTGAAGTGTACTGAAAGCTTTGCTCTCCCTTTCTCCATTGTAAACTCACCCAGCTCACAAGAGGCAGCAGTCTACAAATCTGCTTCGGGTGATTCCTCTACCTCCTCTTGTTCCTCCAAGAAGCCCTGGGTTCCCTAAAATGGAAACCAGAATCTGCCATGTATTTTAACTTTAGCAGGCACACCTACATTCATCCCATGCATATAAAAAACTACTACACAACACTGCATAATATCTTTATTGAACGATTCACAGGCACACATAAACCCAGAACATGTATAATGGACATGCACTGCACAGCTCTGCACACCATACCAATACAGGGCAAGAGTGAGTTAAGCAAACAGCAGCGAAACTGTCAATAAATGAGCCAATAGGCCTAACTACAGTGACACAGGTAAAAAGACCTGACTACTCCTACTGATCACTACACGGAATGCTATTGCCACAGCACTTGTACTCCTTAACTCTTGGCGAAGGCATTAGCCTTTTGCTAGTATGAGGGTAGCGCTTTGAGCACCCCTCTTACTCCAAAGAGACCACATTCTTTTTCATAATACAGTGTTTTACTGTGCCAAAGGAGGCATAGCATCGACGTGGAATGATACATGCACTGGGCTAAGATGAATAGTCCCATTTTTATTGGCTGATACATAGCAGTAGAGTTGGTTATACATAGGTGCCAGCTGCCTGGGTAATTTCAACAAGGTATAGGGGGCATGGTGCGAGACATAGCAGGTTTGATGATATTTGAATTACAATGAATAGGACGGCAGCAGATGTTGCTAACCAGCGGCCAGAATTAACAAGATGGACAGATTCAAATAAGGGCATCCCAGAGCGTACGGTATCTATGATGATGGTTAATGTTGGTAGACTTGTTATACTGATGCTAAAAGTCATGATTTTGAATGCCTAATCGCACCCCTGCATGAATATTATTAATATGCCGTGGCTTGTGCCTGTCCGGTGTTGGGGTTTTTATCCCTGTGTACTCACTCCTTTGTGCGAGCCCAATATTTTTCTAGACTACATCGGGAAATATTTTCCCGGGCTCCTACATTTAACTCCCAAAATATCTTCTGCTTTCATTTTTAGTACGGAGTAGCATCGGGCACAGTACATTGGCACATCGGGGATGAGCAAATTGCGCATTGTAAAAACCTTCTCCAGCTTGTGTTCATTTAGTGTGTTTGATTGTTCCTGTGGGTTTTGACTTTTTGTCTTGGACTGTCATACTTTTATTCTATATGTTGTCATGTTCGGATATTTTAGTTGTTTGGAGTTTTCTGTTATACTTTTGTATTTCTGGACCGTTACAGCCACAAGTCAATGCTCTTACTTCAGTGATTATACACCGTATATTAGTCCTGCCTCGAAGTCAATTGATTAGGCTGCGTATATTAACTTGATATATATTTGAAAAGTGTATTTTTTTAAAGATTCCTAACGGACAGCGATGATGAACTCTTATATTGTAATTACTTTTATTTTAGGTTATTCCGTACCCTGCAGAAACGTTCCTTCACCGAGAAGATGGCACGGTAGCTTCTTTAGCTGATGTAGGGTGGGTGGCTGAAGACGAGGGCGAAGCCTTTACCCGGCTCAGGTAAGGACGGCGAGGACAGCTTCCATCTCACAGGATAGACCTTTGTTGTTCTATGTCGTTATCCATAACACACTGCAAGCGA
The DNA here is from genome assembly GCF_964263255.1 of Lissotriton vulgaris. NCBI lineage: Eukaryota > Metazoa > Chordata > Amphibia > Caudata > Salamandridae > Lissotriton > Lissotriton vulgaris. The sequence continues at coordinate 1,578,975,824 of NC_141691.1, forward strand.
AAGTAATCCCACCATTCCCAACAGTCCATGTTTTTCCCTTATTAAGAACATTTCAATTGGTACAATTTTAATGACGATAAGGGTACATTCTGTTTATTAGGCTGCGGCAAGTGTGGGCACAGTAGGTAGAGAACCTCAAAATTGAGACATGGCCCATTGAATAAAGTTGCATTAAAATACTTAGACAAGTAAAGTTTATCTTTAAAAGCGTTGTTGCTCTATACGTTAGGAAAACTTAAGTCTTACTGGCAAATTCTGATAACCTGGATTACTCTTTCCTGGGATTATGTTTGCTTGTTGGGTGACCTTTGTGATGTTGAAACATATGACAAAAAAGTGCAAATTACCCTTCTTGTGAAAAAGTGAGCAAGGGACCCACGTCTGGGCATACCCTGCCAACTTAGGGTGAACAAAGCAAACACAAGGAGACGATGGACGCAGCGCTGAAACTTTTCAGACACTCGCCCCCAGTCACAGATCTGGGTTGAATCCATCATTCTTTAGCTCACTTCGCCACCTCAGTTCAGACCCAGCTATATGCAAATCAGTCCTTACCCTGTGCCTCATGCGAACAGTCCAACCCGAACTGCCAAGTCAGGTCTTCCTTGAACCAGAAACAAGTATCCTGGGACCGGTTTCTGGGTAACACCCTTCATCAGCCAGGCTAGCTTGAATCCAGTGGCAAAGTGAGCAAGGGACCCACGTCTGGGCATACCCTGCCAACTTAGGGTGAATGTATGACATTGTTCTGCATTCTGTCCATCAGTTGTTCTTTTTGCAATAGTCACCCCGATTGGAATGCGTATGCCCAGACGCAAGTCCTGTGCTCTCCATGCCACTGGAGTCAAGCTCTCCTGGCTGATAAGGGCTGAAAGCTCAAAACCGGTCCTAGGATGCTTGTTTTCAGTCCAGGGAGCACCTGGCCCGGCAGTTTGAGCTGGACTGTTTCCATTGGGCGCAGGGTCAAGACTAATTTGCATATGGCCAAACTGGAACGGCATGGTGAGCAAAAAAAAAATAGATTTAGGCCCAGATCTCTGTACTGGGGTGAATGTATGACATTGTTCTGCATTCTGTCCATCAATTGTTCTTTTTGCAGCGTGCAGAGTCTGACATTCACTTCACAAGTGCCATTTGATTCAATCCGTTGTCAGTGAAAAGAAATTAACATGTTATGTCTCCCATATCAGTTCTATGGATAATGACACTTGAATGTAGCAAGTCAATAGACATATAGGTCAAGTATGAGGCCTTTTATTTTATTTATTTTTTTACAATTTTCTTTATTTTATACATTACCGATTCAGGCTTTGAATACAGATCTGGTTTCCCGAAGGAAGTCCATAGCACTGATTAAAGGACAGTGTTAGAGACTTAAACATGTTGACCATTGCCCTAGGGTAGAATTAATCCTACTTATTCCACCCCCAATCTGTTTTACACGTATGTAATGATTAATATTTTGGTCCACCGAGAGGTTATTTTTATTTTTTTTACTGTATGCCTTGGTATGTTTGCCTGAAGAGAGAAGCTGTTTCCTTTTCTTTCTCCTAACCCTTTCGCCCCAACACCCCTACACTCTCACACAAACCATCATTGGTCTCCTTGATTTTCCAACCAAAGAACTCCCCTTGTTCTCTCGGTTGAAGCCCACCTGGATAGTTTTGGTATCAAAATTGAGAAGAATGAAGCAAGCTACTTTTGAGTGGTTGAGGGCTTTTGTTCTTTAAAATAAATATTTAAAGCGGAGACATACCTTTTTTCTCCTTTCAATTACTTTATTACTTGGGTACCCTAGTTTAGGTGTATGATTTAGGAGGATGTGTCCTTGCAGTCGAATTTCCTTCTCTCCCCTTGAATTTGAGTGTATTAGAGCATTCGTTCAGCTGCAGGTTATTACTGAACGTTTGGGTAATTAAATATATTGTGCCTATCTCTCAAAGACCCACCACTGTGAGGTTCTTTTCTCTAATGCTTTGAGATTTTTGTTTTAGACACAACCCTCTACCGTACAGTATTTCCTTCACACTGTGTACATCACAACAGGACAGACAGGACTGACCTTTGATAGCAAGGATCTCCACGACATTCTAAGCACCTGAATCTAGTAGAACGAACATTAATGACTAGGGTAAACTTAATCATTTAAAACTGTGTCAGGCAAGAGTGGCCATTCATGGGTGATTTATTTATTTATTTGTATACTTGTAGAGCGCAACCTATCACCCAGAGGGCATCCTGGCGCTTTGAACTTCGGCGGAAACACACCTCACTGCTCAGATAATTTTCGGGAACAGATGCGTTTTCAGCGCTTTCCTAAATGGTAGGTAATCCTTGTGGCTTCTCAGAGAGAGAGGCAGGGAGTTCCAAAGTCTGGCCGCCGCAACACTAAATGAGCGGCCGCCCATCCTGACTCTCTGGAACCTCGGGACCACCAACAAGTTGGCCGAAGATGAGCGAAGAGGCCGCGAGGCAGAGTACCAAACAAACATGTCACGAAGTGGTACTGGGCCCTGTTGGTGTACTGCCTTAAACACCAGACACGCGGCCTTATACACCACTCGCAAATGCACCGGGAGCCAGTGCAGGTCTCTTAAAGCAAGAGTGGAAGAGCTAGACCTGGCACGCGAGAGAGCCAACTTGGCAGCCATGTTCTGCACCCGTTGTAGCTTCCCCACCAGGTTTTTTGGGGCCTCCAGAAGCAGCGCATTGCAGTAATCTAAACGACTTAGAATAGTGCTGCGAACTACCTCTGGCCTGGCCCGGGCGGGGAGAAGGGGCAGAACTTTGCGCAACATGCGTAACAGCATCATGCACGTAAAGATGGTTTTGTTTACGTGCAAGTCAAGCTGTAGGTTGGGGCCAAAAATTACCCCCAAGTAAGGTGATCATGATGGAATATTCATGCCGCAATGCACCCTAAAGACCCTTCATTTCAAAGGAGCCTCTTATCTTTACAGAGGACAAAGCCTTTGGTAAACACATAGTCCTTAGTGTTTTGGCAATGCACAAGGGATTGGTTGATCCTTATTATTAATATAGCAAAACATATCTCTGACAAGCAGTTAATAGAGATCCAGACAGTGACCTCATAACACAACACCATCGGTTTCTAAGGGGCTCTAGTCACGCCACTATTTCAATATGACTGGTTCTGGAGCACTAAAGAAAAATAATGGTGATGAATTTGAACAGTCATACCCCAGGAGACAGATGAATCAAGGATGCATGCAACGTCAACAGCCACCCAGGTTTGGACCCCTGTAACTTTCTGGCCACAGATGCTGTTGCAGTATCAATTGTGTCAGGGTCTACATTACACTTTTCCTAGGAACCAGACTCTTTTTTAATTTTTGTTTTAGGAAGAGGCTGAACAAGGAAAAAGGGCCCACAACACCTGCACTGAAATCCTCCCCATATTCCCTTATGCAGATATGGACAGATCCAGGGAACCAACACCACAATCTTGGCTACGAGTTGTTCAGATAATCATCAGCGTGAGTGACAAACTATTAACAAAAGAACACCTGCCTGTTAGCAAACAATTAGGCTTTGTTCCCACCAGTGATGCAAACAAATTAGATATTCACCCCAAATTGCCATCCTTTTTTTCTTGAAAAAGGCTCAAAGTTTTCATAAACTCAATGTCTGACAGCAGAGCTCCAGATATAAAAATAGGTCTAATGAAAAGATCAAACTTTGTTCCACCATCACATACCATTCCTCCTGAGGTACATCCCTTTTAGCAAGCATTGATTAAGGATTTCTCCAAATCCATGCAAGACAATAGGCATCCATTTCATACTCTCTCCTTTCAAGGAAAGAACATTCTGAAATCGTTGGGTATTGATTCAGGTATAGTAATAAAGCCAGTGTGTAAAGGTGGAGCAAGAGTTATATAGAGAACTGAAATTACAGAGTTGAATGCCCAAAACTTCTTAAGAGCAATTGGAACAACAAACCAATATCAGATTTCTGCCCAAATTGACTGCTCGAATAAAACTGCTTGCGGAGGAAGGACTCCGCCAAAATTAGATAACCAGACACCAGGTGAACTTTCTTTAAACAGAGAGCTCAGTCAGGCACTATTTTTATACACTCCTCAAAATCAACAAGCATAGAACACCACCTCCTAGTAGAACTATTGTCTCAGGACTGGGTCTGTTTTGGAACCATGGTCATCCTTTGTGGATCTCTTTTTGAGATCTTTTGAGAAACCAATGCCTTCCTTCCTACAGGACACAAAAGATGTATTTCTTGAAAGATCAGACCTTCGATCCAGAAAAATATATCCTAATGGGATTAGTCATCAAAGCGTCTTAAGTGTCACTTCTGGGTTAAACTACCCCTGTTGAGTTAATCATGCATTGTGCCTCACTTTGGATGACCTGAAATGTGTTCCAATTTGAATACCAACTCTTCTTACAGGTTACAGGAACTTCAATGGGGAGTATCTTCGCTCCCAGCATGGCTGACCTCTACATGCACCATTTTGAAAAAACATTCATATAGCCAGAATTCAACGCATACCATTCTTCTATCATAATCTGGAAATGGTATATAGTTGAAATCATCATATGCTAAAGTAATGAAAAAAGTGCCATACACTTCATTACTCTGATCAGAACATGTTACCCTCACTTGAGATTAACCATACAATCGATAGACATCTAGCATTCCTGGATTTGTTGATCAGTGCTGACCATGGGGAGTGAATATCTGAAGTATACAGAATGCCAACGGGCAAAAATTCTTTTTTACACTTCAGTAGCTGTCATCCTCACTTATATTGCAAGTACCTCACAGTAGGACAAATCTTATTCTTAGAAAAAAACTGTTCTGGTTTACGTACGTTCGATTCCCACATAGCCATCCTCACAGAAAAATTGGTATCGCGAGTATCCTTCCAGAATCAGCTGCTATCCAGAAAACGGGCAAAACAGAACACCAATAAGGCCTTGTTAGAAAACAAACTTTCACAAAATACTGAATGTTTGGTCTGTGCCAGCACATATAATGGCATGTTAAAAAAGATCAACCGACTGATCAATCAAAATTGGCATATCTTGAATACAGGCATCATGTTCTTGAGAAACTACTATGCTCGAGGCATATGGGCTGCAGATGGTACATTATGAATAGATCACCATCTGGTGTTGGGCTCGGATGATTGCACTTGTTTTTCTCTTGGAGAGTCTTTTGTAGATTGGTGACTCCTCCTTTGGTTGCTAGTGCGCATGGGCATCGGCTCCATCCTTAGATTGGTTTTTTCCGCCATCGGGTTCGGATGAAGATCGAAGCGCTCCAGATCGACTTCGGAAAGAAGTGATATTTCGGCGCGTATTCCCTTTCCAATTCGACGGTATTGTTATCGAACGCGAATTCATTTCCATTCCGACTCGTTTCGACTCCAACATCAAAGAAAAACTTTGGTCTACGTCGACGAACGAGAGGCCTTTCTCGACGTGGTCAAGCCTGGAGTCCATGGAAAGGACTCCATTTAAGAAATGTCCAACGTGTGGTGCTAAGTTCCCACACAAGGACCTACACGAAGTGTGCAACCTCTGTCTATCACCTGAACACGAATCCAGGGACTGCGAAGCCTGCGCAGCATTCTCCTCCAAGTCTACAATTAGAAACCGTCGAGCTCGAAGACCCAAGGTTTCGAGAATGCAGTCGGAGGCAATCCCGGAGCTGTTCGAAGACCAGCATCTCGAAGAGGAAGAGGATCATGAAGAACAGTCGGGGTCGGAAGTGGACGAGTCGGATGTCGAGGAATTCGATGTTCAACAAACCGTGAGTGACGACGTCCCCTTACCAAAAAACCGACCCCGTGCCGTAACGAACCCCGCCTTCGAGCGCGGTCAAACCGCTGAAAAAAGTTTCCGACGCCCCGCCTTCGGGCCCAGCAACGAAACAGAAACCAAAACTCTCGGTCTCCCACCATGTCGGATCCGAGAAACGGTCGACATCGACTTTGACACCGAAGCTTCATGCAAGGGAAAGCTCGGCATCGAAACATTCCATGTCGAAACCGAAACATGCTTCGACGTCGAAGACTCACTCGACACTAAAAAAATCGGAATCGAGCAGATCCTCTGTGCCGAAAACACCGAACATTGACGATCGGAAGCAAAGGCACCTTTCGGAACCAAAAACGTCGGTCCCGACACAGGAGCAGCAAACAGATCCAAAACAAAAGACTTTGTTTATCGATCCACAAACTGGCAAAGTAGTGACAAAATCACCGAAAAAGAGGATGAATGAACAGCTAGATGACAAAGCTCTTCATACTAAGAAGAGAACAATGGGGACAAATACAACTCCTCCTCCTCCTCCTCCTCGGCCTAGAGTCACACCCTCTTCTCCTATTCCTCACACTATGCCAACTATTCCTCCACCGTCTACACCTCAAAGAGATGTAGACAGTGATACGGGGAGGAAGAACCTCATGGGGAGGATGACACTATCCCAGATGAGGAAGACCCATGGGAGCATTATGATGCAGGGTCAGATGATAACGACCCAGAGTTATATCCCTCAAAACCTTCACCACCTGATAACACAGGCTTTGTACAGCTGATTAATAGGGCAGCAAAATATCATAAGGTAGATCTACATACAGAACCTCAAGTAGAGGATTTCCTATTAGAAACACTACCTACTGCACAAAGAACATCAGGCACTCTACCTATGCTGAAGGGTCTTCTCAGTCACACAGCAGACATATTCAAAGACCCAGTGAGGGCTAGGGTGTTAAACCCAAAAATTGATAGAAAATATAGGGCAGCTCCAAAGGACCCAATATTTATCAAGGGACAGGTACCGCTGGACTCGCTGGTAGTTACAAACGCTCGCAAAAGAGCGAACTCATTATCTACAGGAGAAGCCCCTCCACCTGATAAGGAGTCAAAATTAATAGATGCATCAGGCAAAAGAGTAGCATCACAAGCGACAAACAGTTGGCGCATAGCCAATACACAAGCGCTACTTGCACGCTATGATAGGGCGCATTATGATGAGTTAGAAAAGCTCATCACACATCTTCCTAAGGAACATCAGAAAAGAGCAGATCAGCTTATACAGGAAGGAAAGATAATAACTAACACTTCCATTAAGTGCGCCTTGGACGCGGCAGACACTGCAGCAAGATCCATCAACACCAGTATCATGATAAGAAGACATGCATGGCTTAGGGTCTCAGGGTTCAAACAAGAAGTACAAACATCTTTATTGAACCAACCTTTTGATCAAAAGACACTTTTCGGCTCAGGTACAGATGAGACTTTAGAAAAGATGAAAAAGGACACAGAAACGGCTAAGTCAATGGGAGCATTACAACAGCGAACACAAAGGGGTTCCTTTCGTAGATCCACCTATAGAGGGGGCTCAAAAGGTACAGGAACAAGTCAGCAATCCACCTCTTTTACGCCAACGTCACCCAGAGGTAATTCAAGAGGCAGTTACAGAGGTAACAACAAGGGTAGAGGTCGCGGAAATAATAACAACCGCAACTCCCCAACCCCAAAACAGTGACTTAATACAACTTCCCCCAGACCACATAACACCGGTCGGGGGACGTCTTTCACAGTTCCTACCTGTCTGGGAAAACATCACATCAGACAACTGGGTGAGACAAATTATCCAACATGGTTATTGCCTAGAACTCACAGCTACCCCACCAAACATCCCAGACAGCGTCCAATGAGTCAAGACCATCTGACATTGTTAAAACAAGAAGTACTATCACTGTTACAAAAGCATGCCATAGAGAAGGTTCCAAAACATCAACAAGGGACAGGAGTATACTCTCTATACTTCCTAATCCCCAAAAAAGATGGGTCTCTAAGGCCAATCCTAGACCTCAGACCTCTCAATGCATACATAAACTCGAACATTTCCACATGGTCACGCTCCAACAAGTACTTCCTTTACTGAAGAAAGGGGACTTTCTTTCTACACTGGATCTAAAAGACGCTTACTTTCACATCCTAATTCACAAAGCCCACAGGAAATACCTAAGGTTTGTAGTGGAAGGACAACATTATCAGTTCAAAGTCCTTCCGTTTGGGGTCACAACGGCACCAAGGGTGTTCAAAAAATGCCTAGCAGTGGTTGCAGCACACCTAAGAAGACAACAAATACATGTCTTCCCTTACTTGGACGATTGGTTAATAAAGGCCAAGTCACAAGAAGAATGCCTTCACAACACACAGAAGACCATTCAGTTGCTGCACCACCTAGGGTTTACGGTGAACTACAAAAAATCCCACCTACAACCAAACAAGATTCAACAATACCTAGGGGCTACTATAGACACAGAAAGAGCCAAAGCATAACCCAATCCAATCAGGATACAAACAATGGTCACGCTGATACAAAGATTTCAACCACAACACTCACTACCAGCACGAGTGTTTATGCAGCTGTTAGGCATGATGTCCTCCTGCATACTGCTAATACCATATGCCAGACTACAAATGCGTCCACTACAGGAGTGTCTAGCGACACAGTGGAATCAGGCTCAAGGTCAGATTACAGATCTGGTGTTGGTAGACGACCGTACGCATCGCTCTCTGAAGTGGTGGAACACAACAAACATTTCCAAGGGACGGTCGTTCCTAGAACCGATTCCACAAGTGATACTGAAAGCGGACGCATCGCTCACCGGATGGGGAGCACATATGGACAAATACACAGTGCAGGGGAAATGGAGTGTGCAGCAAAAGAGACTGCACATCAATTACTTGGAACTACTAGCAGTATTTCTAGCATTAAAAGCTTTCCAAATGCAAATAACCAACAAGGCAGTCCTGATCAGAACAGACAACATGACTGTAATGTATTGTATTCAAAAACAGGGGGGACACACTCTCTCCAACTATCCAAACTAGCACAGGACATTTGGAGATGGGCCGTTCCTCAAAAGATCTATCTGTTAGCAGAACACCTACCAGGAGTTCAAAATCAGATAGCAGACATCCTAAGCAGAGAGTCAGAACAAGTACACGAATGGGAGCTGCACGACCAGATACTGCAGCCATTCTTCCAAAGATGGGGGCAACCAGAGATAGATCGGTTTGCCACTCATCAGAACGCAAAATGCCAAAACTTTGCATCCAGGTACCCACACCACCGGTCCCAGGGCAATGCACTATGGATAAATTGGTCCAACAAATTTGCTTACGCTTTTCCCCCTCTCCCACTAATTCCATTAGTGGTTCGGAAACTGCAATACCATTCAATGACAATGATACTAGTAGCACCCACGTTGGCAAGACAGCCGTGGTTCACCACGCTACTACAACTCTCACAGGTGCCACGTCAAAAGCTAAGATTATTACCCATGCACCTTACACAGAACCATGGAGAAATAATGCACCCAGATCCCAAACAATTGAACCTAGCGATCTGGCTCCTGAGGTCATAGAGTTTGGATATTTAGATTTTCCACCAGAATGTATGGAAATCATTAAACAAGCAAGACGTCCTACCACCAGAGCATGCTATGCAGCAAAATGGAAAAGGTTTGCTGTATACTGTAACAGTAATCACATCAACCCTCTGGACGCATCCACTAAACAGATTATTTGCTATTTACTACACTTGCAGCAATGTAACTTAGCATATACCTCTATCAGAGTTCATCTCGCAGCTATAGCGGCGTACCTACAAAACAGACAACATCTTTCCCTGTTTAAAGTACCAGCAATTAAAGCTTTCATGGAAGGACTCAGAAGAGTCATTCCACCAAGACTGCCACCTTCCCCAGTCTGGAATCGCAACATAGTACTTACCAAACTAATGGGACCACCCTTTGAACCTATGCATAGGTGTGAAATACAATTCCTCACATGGAAGGGGGCCTTCCTCATAGCTATCACTTCACTCAGAAGAGTAAGTGAATTGCAAGCGTTTACAATTCAAGACCATTCATGCAGTTACACCAAAACAAAGTGGTTCTTAGAACAAACCCAAAATTCTTGCCTAAAGTAATTTCAGCATTCCGCATCAATCAGTCAGTGGAACTACCGGTCTTCTTTCCAAAACCACAGACGGTAGCGGAAAGAGCCCTACATACATTGGATGTCAGAAGGGCAATATTGTACTATATAGAAAGAACACAAACTTTCAGAAAGACAAAACAGCTATTTGTGGCGTTTTGTCCTACACATAAGGGCAATCCCATCTCTAAAGCAGGCATTGCCAGATGGATTGTAAAATGTATACAAATATGCTACTTAAAAGCAAAGAGGACATTAACTGTTCCTCCTAGAGCTCACTCTACACGTAAACTAGGAGCATCTATGGCATTCTTGGGAAACATTCCACTAGATGACATATGCAAAGCAGCTACCTGGGTTACACCGCATACCTTCACAAAGCACTAGTGTGTAGATATGCACACAACACAACAAGCTAGAGTGGGACAAGCTGTATTAAAGACTTTATTTCAGACAGTTGCAACAGACACTGGTGACCACCGCTAGGGAGAGAACTGCTGTATAGTCTATTCATAATGTACCATCTGCAGCTCATATGTCTCGAACGGAATATGCTACTCACCAGTATGCATCTGTTCTTGGCATAGAGGGCTGCAGAGTGGTACATGCCCTCCCAGCCTCCCCGGAAACCTGTGTCTGTTCCAACACTATCTTATTTAGATACACTTACATGGGCATTTCTATCTGTATTCTATCATACTACCCCATCTAACACTACTATGGCAAAACAATCTAAGGATGGAGCCGATGCCCATGCGCACTAGCAACCAAAGGAGGAGTCGCCATTCTCCAGTATTGGGGTGTCTTTCATAGATTCACATGCTTGAATATTCCCCGTCGTCGGAGTGGGAGTCCCACGGTAAATAAAATAGCAATAAATACTAAATATATAAAAATATATAATAAATATATATATACATAATAGCGAAAAACCCAAAAAATGCATACAAGAAGCATCTGGTACCTAACCAGAAAGTTCCACATAGGAATGCATGGGAATATAAAAGTTCCAATGCAGCCTATCCTTGTCATTATGTTAGTCCAAACTGCAGCCAATCAGGCGCCAGCAGCCCTCTAGAACCTTCTCCTCAGAGCTCAAGCCCTCAGATTTTCTACCGCACGTCGTGTGTAAGGGAGTCTCCCTGAGCTCTGCTCAGTTTTCTTCTCTTCAAGTGTTCCAGTTTCTCCACAATGTCTTCAAGTAAGAAGTCTCTCTTCAGAGCTTGTTCCTCCTGTGGAAAGCTGAGATTATTTCATGACGACCCACACAGTAAGTGTATTTACTGCCTTTACCCGGACCATGAAGTGGGAACCTGTAAGCTCTGTAGAAAATTCTCAGAGAAAACTCTTAAGGACAGAGAAGGCCGCTTACTAGTTTGGCTTCAAAGGCTGAAGGACAAGGACAATGTACTTTCTGATGCTGAAAGTCTTGTGTCAGGCCGTTCTAAAGCAGCTTCTAAGCGTGGTAGTGTGCAGGAGGTGCCTTCCCCATTTCTTAAAAAGAGGAAACTATCCCTCGCTTTGACCCCTGCGGTGTCTTCACCATTACCTACCACGTCTGGGCCCACGAGACATAGCTCTCAGGCTCCTTCTGCTTCAAATTCCAGTTTTTCTGTGAAGAAAACGGATTTTCCGTCAACGACGGTAGTTTCAGCTCCGTCGACGAGAATGGCTGTCTCTGGATCAAAATCGACGACGACAGTCACGACGACGCTGGCCTCTGGGTCGTCGTCGGCTTCGGCGTCGACGTCTTCGTCGTCGATGAGAGTGGTTCTCAGTTCTAAGACCGTTTCTTCTTTGATTCCAATTTCATCTTCGTCGACTAAGAAAGTTCACTCGTCGACGACCCGGTCGTCGTCGACTAGAGGTTCGAGGACTCTGAGTTTGTCTACGCCCTCGACGACGAGCACACCGTCGACGTCTGTCCCGTCGACGAGAGGACCTGTTCCATCAGTCCCGTCGACGACCGCTCCGTCGACGACCGCTCCGTCGACGACGGCTCCGTTGACGAAGACATTGAAGGTGAATGCTCCGTCGACGATGCCTATGAAGATTACTCCGTCGACGGTCTCCTCGTCGGCGACGGCATCCAGGTCAGTTCCCTCGCAGAAGACGACTGATGTCATGCCTTCGACGCGTATGCAAGACGCAGTTTCCACGCCAGCCTCTTCATTTGCTTCAATGCCTTTATTGCCTCTACAGTCCAGCAAATCTGTCCAGTTCGAGACTTTTTCAGAAGGAGACATGATTAATCCTCCATCTCCTTTGTTTGCTACTGATTCAGATCAAGAGTCTGATGACCAAGCTCATAGTCCTTCGGATTTGAACATTAAGTGCCAAGATTTCAGTAACGACGAAGAAGATCAGTATGGCCAACATCAAGCTACTCACCCTCAGGTACCAGCTGCGATGTTGCCTATATCAATGATATCAAACCTCCAAAGTATGTTGGAAGATTACAATCGGCGTTTCCCACCATCTCCACAGGTTACAGCTGTCCCATCGGTGTTGAATCCAGTTACGGAGCCGGCACTGGCTCCTCCACAACCGGCGCCGCCTGTTACTGTTCACAGGAGTACATCAGTTCGTGTTCACACAACCATTTATCCAGATGATGATGATGACGAGAATCCTCCTGAGCGTGAGGATGGAGAAGTTGCGGATGTGGATGAGGATGGTGAAGAACATTTAGCGGAGTGGGATGATTATCGAGCCCAAACACCATCCTCTTCTCAGGTGCCACAAGGGGATTCTCCTCCAGTGGATATTGCAGGTTTCCACCAATTAATGGACAGGGCGGCGCAACGGTTCAAATTACCACGAGCCCACAGAGAGGAAGATTGCTTCCTATATGATTTCAAGAACCAGCCTTTGAAACAGATACACACAGTCCCGATTATAGACTTCATCTGGACTGAAGGGGTCAAATTAATGAAAACGCCTAACTCTTTACCAGCACAACTGCCGAGGTTGGAAAAGAAATACAAGGCTCCTGTAGGATCTCCAGCATGCCTTACAGGTCAACCTAAGCCCGATTCTGTCGTCACGCAGGCAGCTCAAAGAGGTTCAAAGAATCCAGCATCTACAATCACCGCTCCTCCAGACAGAGAAGGCCGTCGCCTAGATGCTATTGGGCGTAAATTTTTCTCCATGTCCTCTACAACTGTTCGAGTAGCTAACGCTATGGCTATTTTAGGTCGATTTGACCGTCAGGCTTGGGCTGACATGTCCGCCTATGTGGCATTACTCCCGGATGCTTCCAAGGCAGAAGCACAGAAAATTCTGCAAGAAGGAGAAAGAACTGCAGAGGAACTTATTGATTGTGCAGTGGATGTGGCCTGCACTGGTTTTCGCCAACTCGCTGGAGCGGCCGTCCTGCGTCGACAAGGTTGGCTACGCTCAACTTCGTTTCGACAGGAAGTTCAGACAAGAATCCTGGATATGCCATATGACGGCGAGTCATTATTTGGAGCGCATATTGATGAAGCGCTACAATCTATAAAAAAGGACACGGACACTGCACGTGCTTTGGGTACCCTTCAGTTTAAGAAGCAGCCCTTTCGGGGTGCTCGAGGACGTGGCACTACATCCACTTTTCGTGGAGGAAGCAGTCAATATCGGTCCTTTAACCAAGGTAACCAACGTTTCACCGGTAACCGCCAACAGTCTTCCCGTCAGCAACCTGCCAGAAATTACAGAGGAAAGTCCACTTTCAGAGGACAATCCAACAAACGTCAATGACTTGTCTGTCGAACGGAGAATTGGAGGTCAAATCTCTCTGTTTGGTTCTCAATGGTCCTCCATTACTACGGACCGTTGGGCACTCGACATTGTGAAAAAAGGCCATGCATTAGAATTTGTCGAGGTACCTCCTCCAACGCCACCTTCCGGACCGCCACCTCCGCACCTCAAGGAACTATTTCATCAAGTTCGCCTTCTCATTCAAAAGGGTGCGGTGGAAGTAGTACCAAAGTCTCAGAGAGGGAAGGGGTTTTATTCCCGTTTTTTCCTTGTCGTCAAGAAGAACGGAGAATGGAGACCCATACTGGACTTGAGAGCACTCAATCACTATCTCAAGGATCAGACCTTCCGTATGCTAACGCTTACAGAAATCTTGCGTTTACTCTCAGTCGGAGATTTCATGACAACCATCGATCTCCGAGACGCTTACTTCCATGTCCCAATTCTCGCAGGTCATCGAAAGTTCCTGCGCTTCAAGGTGGGGCACCTTCATTTCCAATTCAAGGTCCTTCCATTTGGCCTCCGGTCGGCCCCCCGAGTCTTTACAAAGATGTTAGCTCCGGTCATGGCCTTTCTTCGTCTCCAAGGCATCCAGATATTCCCATATCTCGACGACTGCCTCCTGAAATCACAATCCCGTTCACAACTTCAACACCGTACTTCCGTTTGCCAGACAGTATTCCGTTCCTTGGGTCTGTCCATCAATCTGGAGAAATCTCAATTGGAGCCAACAACTTGCAAGGATTTCCTAGGAGCAACGCTGGACACCAAACTAGCAAAGGCGTTTGTCTCCCGGGAGCGTCAGCAAAGGATTCTCCGACGAGTTTCGCTACTTCTGGCAAAGAAGTGCGCTTCAGTCCGTTTGTTGAAGTCCTTTCTTGGGATGGCTTCGTCGTGCATCGCTCTTGTCCCTCATTGCCGACTACGAGCACGACCTATCCAGCAGGCTCTGGACAAGCAGTGGCGTCAAGTCACCGGTTCCTTCAACGATCAGGTCTCCATCACCGTTCCCATGAAGAAAGCGCTCAAATGGTGGGCACAACCACACCAACTAGCGGCAGGCACGTCCTTTCTGTTCAACACCCCAGATCTAACTTTAACGACGGATGCATCCCTGGAGGGCTGGGGAGCTCACCTCCAAGACCTTTCCGTCAAGGGGAAATGGACTTTGCATCAAAAGACCTGGCACATCAACAAATTGGAGCTCATGGCTATCTTTTTGGCCCTGAAATCATTTCAACCAGTGCTGCAAGGGGAGTCGGTTCTCATACAGACGGACAACACAACCTGTATGCATTATATAAACAAGCAGGGCGGAACAAAGTCTCCGGTGTTGTCCCGCCTGGCAGAAGCGATTTGAGACTGGTCCATCAATCATCAAATCACAATCACCGCAGTTCATCTTCCGGGGTTGTCCAACCTTCTGGCGGATTCCCTAAGCAGATCCAGATCATCAAACCACAAGTGGGAACTCCACCAGCCAACACTCGATATGGTCTTTCGTCGTTGGGGATTTCTGGAAATCGACCTCTTTGCAGCTCCAGAGAACCGCAAATGCCCCGCTTACGCAAGCTGGCATCCCCACAAAGGATCCCAAGGCAATGCCCTTTTGATGGATTGGTCGAATCTCTTCGCCTACGCTTTTCCTCCGATCCCTCTAGTGCCACGAGTACTTTGGAAGATTCGGAGGGAACCCTGCCACATCCTTCTGATTGCTCCCAGGTGGCCACGACAGGCGTGGTTCTCTGAGCTGCTACTCCTGTCTCAATGCAAACCCATTCTTCTTCATCCTCGAATGGATCTTCTCTCCATGAACAGGGGTCAAATCTACCATCCGGACCCCTCTTCCCTGAGCTTGTCAGCCTGGAACCTGAACACTGTGAATTTGCACATCTAACCATTCCTCAGGAGTGTCGTAACATCCTTGCTCAGGCCAGGGCTCCATCAACTATAAAGACCTATAAGTTGAAATGGAAACGCTTTTGCCACTGGTGTGCGGACGCCGGAGTACATCCTTTGCGTGCCACGCCCGCTGAGCTCCTCCCTTTCTTTCTCCAACTGGCTCAGTCGGGTTTGTCACATGCTACTTTAAGAGTTTTTCTGGCGGCAATATCACGCTTCCGCCATGATGGCTCCGCCTCCCTATGTTCATCCAGGTTGGTGCGTCAATTTTTCAAGGGACTTCTTCGGACTTTCCCTCCAGTTCGGCGTCCCCCTCCCGAGTGGCGCCTCAACATTGTCCTATCACAATTAATGACTGCACCTTTTGAACCAATCCATAAAGCAGACCTCAAGTATGTCACCTGGAAGGTCGCGCTTTTACTTGCTCTGACGTCTGCACGTCGAGTGAGTGATATGCATGCATTCACGATCAAGCCACCATTTCTACAGTTTAAACCGGATTCTGTGCTTTTACGCACTAACCCTACTTTTCTTCCAAAAGTGCCTTCAGACTTCCACATTAATGAGCCTGTTATACTGAAGTCTTTCTTTGCCAACCCGCAATCTCCTGCGGAACAACGCTTGCACTCTTTGGACATTAGAAGATGTTTAAAGTTTTACATCAACAGAACAGCCCAGTTCCGAAAATCGGATCAGCTCTTTGTGGCCTATGGCCGCTTTCAAAAAGGGCGATCAGTCACCAAACCTACAGTAGCCCGCTGGGTGGCTTCGGCAATTGCTTTCTGCCATCAGAAGGCGGGAAAGCCTTTACAGACTGCAGTACGGGCCCACTCTACCAGATCTATGGCCTCTTCGACTGCGCTCTTTGCCGGAGTTCCATTGCATCAGATTTGCAGAGCAGCCCCGTGGTCCAGCAGGCACACGTTCACTAAGCACTACAATCTGGGTGCCATGGCTGAAGGAGATACCGCAGTGGGACAAGCTGTGCTCCGTAATCTTTTTCAAAAAGGTGAGCCTCTGTTCTACCCTCCTCCTACTAGTTTCCAGTCTTATGCATGTCTTCTCTATGTATACATATATTATTGTGTATCTTCTATGACATGGGTTATTTCACCTGTCGATTCCAACCTTTTGTTTCTACATGGCATTCTGGAAACTTTGTGATGGGATACGGACTGCTAACTATTCTATATTCAAGCATGTGAATCTATGAAAGACACCCCAATACTGGAGAAGAACAATTGTTACTTACCTGTAAACAGGTGGTTCTCCAGTATTGGTGTCTTTCATAGATTCACATGCGACCCTCCCATCCTCCCCTCAGAGGCTCTCTTCTCCTCATAGACTCTGTGGTCACTCTTGTGCTACGAAAATCTGAGGGCTTGAGCTCTGAGGAGAAGGTTCTAGAGGGCTGCTGGCGCCTGATTGGCTGCAGTTTGGACTAACATAATGACAAGGATAGGCTGCATTGGAACTTTTATATTCCCATGCATTCCTATGTGGAACTTTCTGGTTAGGTACCAGATGCTTCTTGTATGCATTTTTTGGGTTTTTCCTTATTATGTATATATATATTTATTATATATTTTTATATATTTAGTATTTATTGCTATTTTATTTACCGTGGGACTCCCACTCCGACGACGGGGAATATTCAAGCATGTGAATCTATGAAAGACACCAATACTGGAGAACCACCTGTTTACAGGTAAGTAACAATTGTTCATCTACAAAAGACTCTCCAAGAGAAAAACAAGTGCAATCATCCGAGCCCAACACCAGATGGCGATCTATTCATAATGTACCACTCTGCAGCCCTCTATGCCAAGAACAGATGCAACTGGTAAGTAGCATATTCCTTGCCTTTAAATGCAAATGTTTCAAGTTGATCTATTCAAGACTAATCAACAAACTGAAAAAAGACACACAAGCTCAGACTTCACTACTAGTGCTCTCTAAAATCACAGGACATCATCCTGCCGGAAATTGTGGTGATTATCAGCCCACCCAGAAACAAAGCACATTAAATCTAGGTCTAATGACCCTTTAGACACTAATTGATACAGCTCTAGTCTGATATACCTTATTGTATGTCCATGTTGCCCACGAATCGTAGGAATGCCCACCCGCACAGTAAACACAAAGATTAAAGAACACCAGAGTAATATTCGGTGCAAAAGACCCACAAAAGAACTTACCACACACCTCCTCACGTGGTCACCATGACAATGACATCCGATGGACACTGATCAAAAAACCTTACATCAACAGAGAGCCTTTATCGAACAAACGTTTACTAATAGAACAGTGGATTTTCAAACTCTGCACCCACCTAAATGACCTCAACAATAGGATACCATAGGTCTCACTAAACTGAGCTCATTTATTGTCCAGCCGTAATACCGGACGCTTGATGGGTTTAGGTGGGCTACCTTTTTTCCCAACGTTTATGTCAACATCATCTTCTGCATTTTTGAATAGGCTATCTAATTATTAGACTTTGACTTATCCTATCCTTTGTTAGACCTTCATTGTGCCACCTGCTTTCCAAGGATATTGTGCAAAAGTACAGGGTAGGGATATTCAAAATGAATCCTACAGGCCTCCATATCTTTGTATATCTCGCACATACAATATACGCACCATGCAGGTTACAAACATTCACAGTAGTCACTTGGGATGTTGGCGCTCTGAATTTGGTAACCACACAGAAGTGGAACTTGACATGAATGGGTCCTTAGGCCTCCACTTCACTGATATGGATAAAAGGACTGGCCACAATTAGTAGTGCACAAAAGAAGGCAAGCTGCCTTTAGCTCTCTGTTTGCAAAACCCATAACCGGGACAGTAGTAAACTGTTTGTGAACGAGTGAGGCTTGGTGCACCCTTCCAGGTGACAAGACAATTCCAGGACTTTACTCCTACCGCACATGCTAGATTAGCATGACACCAGGGTCTAAAATAAAACAAGCAGAATACCAGATACTTGCAGTCAGGCCCATGGATCACGAGAACACACGTGCACCATGTATGGAAAATTGTCATACCAACAACAGTACTGCAGCTAATAACCAAAGAGGGATGTCATGTGTTTGAGATATTTTATAGTCTTTTTAATTGTAGCGTACACTTGAGTATATACATGTTTCTAGTTAACATTTCTGTGGGGAAAAGAAATAATCTATTTAAATTACCATTGACAAGTAACTGGGCTTTAAATTGTGACACCATATTTAAATGTGTAAGGAAAGGTGTTGGGCCACTTACTTATTTACTGTGCTTGTAGTGTTTTAGTGTGGCCCAAAACTGTACGTTTGTAAGTGATGGGCTTGTTTGGTACCTTTACACAATGGTATTTTTAAACATAATGATTTCCTTTTCATGCGTTTGATATTTGCTGTAACGTATCACATATAAGAAAAAAAATGAGTTATTCCTTCAATTTCTGTTCTTTGCCTGTGATTGACTAATGTGGGGCATAATACCTTGATGTGTTGAGGTTTTAAAGCTGTGAAACCTTGGTGCAACACCTTAGCTAAATGAAATAAAAAGAAGTAGATTAAAATATTCTTGTTTAATTACAGATCAGAGGTTCGATGTAACGAGGCACCTCTTCCACAAGAGAATATACATGATTATGCTAGACTTCCAACTAGACAGGTGTCCTTGCCTAACCTGAAAAGAGAGGTGTCGGTAGAAGACCCGCCTGTGGCAAACAATAATGAAGCTCTCCTGAAGATCAACGCTCTGGAAAATGAACTTGCCACGCTACGGGCCCAGATAGCGAAAATCGTTACCTTTCAAGAGCGACAGAATTCAACTTCAGGTGTGTATGTTCAGGGGCGTAGCTTCAGGTGGGGTGTATGGGGTGGAACACCTCCCGCCCCCCAAAATAACGACTCTGTCTGTTACGAGATAGCTTAGTCTGTTCTGCTGCCGTTAATCATGTGTTTATTTTTATTAAGATAACTGGGACCAGGAGGAGGAATTGCTGAGAGTCAGACGGGGCCCTGAGGTCAAAGCACACATCTGAATAAAATTGTCACAATCGCGCCAGAGCAATGGGTCTCTCTCTGCCTGTCACTCATCACGCACTTCACTGTGCTGCTGGGCTGACCCCTCAGTAAACTAACTAACGCTCATTACTTCGCCCCTTTGTCAGGGTGTGGCATTTATTAGCAAAGGAGCAGGCTTAATGACTCCTTGACTGAAGTTCATGAAAAGGAACAATGTTGTGATTGTGTATGAGTTGATGTACTGATTTTTACCATGAATTCCCCAAAAATATTCTATTGTTGATCTTAATAAATTTGTTATGCCACATAGGCAATTGTAAGCATCTTTCCGGGCTTTTGGGGTCTTGAACCCCTCAAAATCCATACGACTAGAAACTGAGGAAGGTCCTTCTCTTTTTGTGCACCAGCTCTATGGAACAAACTACCTTTTTATTTATGCACTATCACTGACCACAACTGTTTTCGTATAAATGTTAATACTTGGCTATTCGACAATTAACTGCTTCCCTTTACTTGAATTGACCCAGGAGTTTTGTCCACAAGCGCCATGAGACCTTTGGGTGATTTGTGCCCTTAACAAATACCCCTGATTTGATTTGAATAATTAAAGGTTGTAACATTTTATAAGTATGTTTAAGGACTGATGTAGAGGCAATACCGGCAGTTGTATAAGTAGTAAAATTTCTCAACAAGTGAAAAGATCGCTTATATATTTCTCAGCATGAATCTATATAGGATGAAATTTATTTTTGAGATCAGAAATCGAAAATGGAGATAGTTTTAGAATGAAGACTTTTTTGGTAAATCTGTAAATCTGGAAAGATTACACCACCATCAGACTTGTAATCTTGAAATTGATATGCATGGCTGTTTGATTCCATAAAAATGTCATTAATAAAGTCTATCTTTAAAAAAAAGTTAATCTGGATATGCACAAGTATTAATAAATAGGTGTACAAAATTAGGGGAAAAAACATTATTTTGATAAAGTCCAGCCGAACCCACCAGGACTGAACTAAAAGATTCGACCTGCTAATAAGTATTTCAGGTTTCTTCAGCAATTCCTCAATTTTTTTATTTGATACCATGTTTTTTAAAGGAAGAAAACCACAGACCTGGGTATTTAATTTTGATAGGATTCAAAGCAAAAGCCGTTTAAATAAGTGTAAAAGCAGTTCAAATAAATGTTTAAGATAGAAATTATTCACTGGAAAAATCTCCGTTTTATCAATATTTAAGCTGCAGCCGTGCAATGCAGAAACGTCAGTGACTCGCGAAGAAAGGTCTGAATAGTGTTCCGGGTTAGTAATGTAGAAAAGAATGTCATCTGCATATGCAGAGTGATTAAACAAAGAGGACTAGCTTAAGTTGACCAAAGTGTTACAGTACTCAAATTAGTTCTGTCACGGGCACCTTGTTGGTGTATTCATGAAGCCCTCACCCACCAACCTAGTTGGTGGCATGCTTCATCATCGGGCCCACCCAGTGACACCTAGTATGTCCCGGGTGTGCTACGACGCCTGATTACAGCGGAGCTGGTATATTGCTGAGAGTGCAGTGAGGTTGGGGGAGTTGTGATTTAAAACGGCTTGGTGGTGGTCCCAGTACCCGAGGGTAAATTAAATTTTAATAACTGGGCCGTCACCAGCGGTTAAAATTAAGGCTACAGGACGCGTGAGGGTGGCGAGTTACTGCCCCCTGCGTCCTTCAGATGGTCGACATGTTTCAGCCAGTGCCTTAGAGTATTCTGGCTTTCCTCAGGACCGTTTTTTAAAAAGGTGTGGTGAAAATAAAACAGACTTAGTGTTGTGGTACAGACTATGTGATACACTCACTAAGGCGTTTTTCTATATGTGAGAGAGAGATTCCCTTCTCATACATACGCTTTGAGTTATTAGCCAAGGCTTCCTGGAGGGAAGCGGTAAGGGGATGACCAATCTTTCTGGTCAGTGCCTGCCTTGTACCTGTTGTCCCGCTGTCGTCTTCCGGTAGATGCATATGCAGACCATTTTAGATGTAGATCTTTAAACAGAAAGCCAGTAACGTCAGTGTTCTTACAAAGTCAAGAGAGAATGGGTTCTAGAGCCAGAATGAACAACAGAGGGAACAAGGGAAAGCTTTGTCTGACCCCTCTTAACAAGTAAAAAGGAGAAGGAAAAAACATTAATAAATTGAGGCTTTTTTTTGTAGAATAGTGTATAGCGATAAGGTTAATAATTTTAGGGCCCAAACCAAGGCATAGACTTGAACACAAAATCCCAATTAACCCTGTCAAAATCCTTTTCGGTGTCCAAAGTAATAACTGCAAAGGTAGTCAATTTCTGGTACTAACTGAGCATATTAAAGAGTTTGCATGTTATCCAATATAAACCAACCTTTTACAAATCCAGTTTGTTCTCATCCCAGTAATTTTAGAAAAAAGGATTTCAGACGAATAGCAAATATCTTTCTTTTTATAGCCAAAATTTACCAAAGAAATTGGTCTATAACCTGTACAAAGACAAGGATCTTTATTACCTTTAGGTATGATACAAATTTGAGCATCCTCATGTGAGCCTTGAGAAGAGGTTGTTAGAGTTCCAATCATTTAGGAATTAATATTTGAGAGAAGTGTTAAGAAAAATTCTAATGAAAACCGATCTGAAACTGGTGCTTTTATTCTCAAGGGAGTTAAATACACACCTAATTTCATCAGCCTCCAAAGGTGATGAATCAATTTCAACAGAAACAGATTTCTTTATTGATCAGAAATAGTCTGTAAGTTCATGTTAAGTTAGGAAATGTTCACGAGTATAAAGCGAATCGTAAACCTCAAAATCTTATTGACCAATATCAGCATCTTTGTTCTTGCTTCTTATAAAATGATTCCGTTTTTGTCCTTTCCTTTTTAATTTTTATATATAGCTAAGAATTTTCCAGATCTGTTTTGTCCCCCATAGTACTTGATACGCGAATTTAACTGTGGAACATTTATTAAAATGTTATTTTGCTCGAATCAAATTATTCAGAACTTCTTTAGAATTAGATTTATAATATGATTGCTCAAGAGTTTTAATGTTTTGGGTAATTTATTTTAATCGTCTGGCACATGATCGCTTTTTGTTAGAAACACAAATTAATAGCATAGCCTCTAGACAACACCTTGAGAGTTTTCCATATCTTTGTAACCCATTAATCCTTTGTATTATTTTAGGTGAAACATTCTTAAACGAATATCTGCAACAAAAAAAGTCCACAAATTTAATATCATTCTGAAGAGCATTATTAAACCTCCATCGGTTTCTGTGCATGGAAATTGAAAAGACCTCTAGAGTAGTAAGGAGTGGTGCATGGTTGGAAATTAAATATCTCCAATACCTGTGCTAATATTTTACCTCTTTTTTTTTTCTTCCAAAAATACTTAATTGATTTTCATAAGAAAGATACAAAGAGTAATACTGTATCCGGGTTACCTTATCATATATGTAAAGCAAAAATATAATGTGTATAAAAGCATTCAATAAGGTTAATACTCCTATGGGAGTATCAAGAGGCTAACCCAAGTTATCAGTAGTGAAGGAAGAAAGAGTAGCTAAAAGAAAGAAAAAAGAAAAGAGAAAGAGCAGAAGGAAAACACAGATTAGACGAGTGGTATCCTATACATCCTGAATTCCATGCAGTTGTTAGCACAAGAGCAGTTCGATATTGATAGGCCTAACACATAACAGCCTAGTACAGGTAATAACGATTAAATAAGAAGATACAAGGGATGCGTCAGTAAGGCACGAGCTGTGATTCAACGACATACAGTAGTATTCATGGAGGTTTGTATGAGTTGAGATAAGTGTCCATAGATTTTCACATGAACCTGGATGAGGGTTTCCACGGACAGTTCTGTAATGAGATTTTATCTGCCCCTCTGAGTGATCCAGTTTATTCAGCCCTTATAGGATGCCTTGCTTGTGTCCTTCCAGTTGGCAAGAACTATTTTCACCGCAGATGTTAATAAAAGGTGAACATCAGATCCTAAATCCACATTCAACAAGGCCATTGGTAGGGTGGAGAATTCTTGGATCAAGGTACCGTTAAACATACCAGTTAAGAAGGCAAATTTTTTTTCCCCAAAAAGGCTTTTCTGATGCACACTGAAAGATAAGATGGGCTAAATCCCCAGTTTCTTGATTAGTTCCAGCATGTTGCGTCCCTATGGAGACCTAAGGAAAATAATCGGGCAGGAGTCCAAAATACTTTGTGTAGTGGCCAGTATTTGGTTTTGGAGAGGATCGGGGGGATCCTATTGCGCGAGACCGAGTTTCACAGTGTGTGCCATATCTGATCATTTGGTGGAACCGGGATTGCTGATCACAGAAGGCAATAATCTTATTATTAAGTTTGGAGGTCTTTGGACGGAGAAGTTTATAAATCTTGGAGATCTGGTGGCCCATTTTGTTAAGGTTTA
Source organism: Lissotriton vulgaris (assembly GCF_964263255.1). Taxonomy (NCBI): domain Eukaryota; kingdom Metazoa; phylum Chordata; class Amphibia; order Caudata; family Salamandridae; genus Lissotriton; species Lissotriton vulgaris. The sequence continues at coordinate 1,578,999,925 of NC_141691.1, forward strand.
AACAAACCATGAGATTGATAGTTGGACGGTGGTTAGTTTGGCTTTGGAGAGGGTGGTTCTGATTTTCAAGAAGTTGTAAAATTCAATATCAGCTAAGTTATATCTCGATTGGAGGTCTGAGAATGTGACTGGGTATGAGGCATTTTCAAGTTGGTATGGGAAAAGGATACCTTTTTTAATTCATGTGTCTAGGGATAAACTTCTGCCTTTATATAAAGCGTTGCTATTGAACCAGAGTAATTCCATTTTGGAGCCGTTAATACTATTCTCCAGTTTCTTATCTACTCTAAGTGCTATTTTTAATAATGGACTTCGAGCTATGTTGGTAAAGCCAATTCGTTGTGAGAAGTGCAAGGGGTGTAGCCGGCAGGTGGAGAGATCAAATATGAGCCTTGCTTTGCAATGAAGGCTAGTCTGGTATATTCTGTAATAACCTAGATTTACACCACCCAAGGATTTATCCAGTCTCAATATTTTTTTATGCTAATCCGTGCTTTTTACTGCGCCAAGGGAATTTAGCGATGAGAATATCTAGGAGGATATCTAGTTTGTGGTGGAATTAGTCTGACAGTAGAAGGGGAAACATACTGATTAGGTAATTAATCATAAGGGTGATCATCATTTTAATAGTTTCGGTTCTGCCACACCACATGATGAATTTCGGCACCCATGAGTCTAGGAGCTTCTTTATTTTTCCTAATATTATTTTCTCATTGTGAATGAGAATATCCATTAGGTTACTTACAAATTCGATGCCCAAATATTTGATATAGCCTGTTAGCCATGTAAGCCCAGATTCTCCCAAAATATCTCTCGTACAATAGACATTTAATGGACTGAGTTCAGATTTCTCTCTGTTAAGTCTATAACTTGAGTAGCCGGAGTATTCCATGATTGTGTCCATCAAAGGGTTCAAATCTCGAAGAGGAAAAAACACGATTTTCATCAGACATGCTTGCCATCTCAAAGTGGATGACTGAAAACTGCCTCCAGCTAAACCCCGGAAAAACCGAGCACATGCTCTTGGGTAAAGCATCTACCATCTGGACGGCTGACCGGTGGCCTGACCGTTTAGGAGTGTCCCACATCCCAACTCCTTTAATAAAAAACCTGGGATTAAAACTGGACCAAACCCTTACGATAAAGGACAATATTACAACTACTATTAGCTCCTGCTATTATAGCCTCTGCCTTCTGTGCAAGATATTACCTTCTCAAGTATTCAATCTTTCATAGATTCACATGCTTGTATCTTCCCCGTCGCCATGGTGGGAGTCTCCCGGTAAATAATAACCATAGCAGTAGAAGAAAAAACTGCCTGAAACCATAGAGTAGTGAAACCAGAGGGTAACCTCTCCTCATTGTGGCACAAACTACAGCCAATCAGCAGCCAGCCCCAGCCTACACCATTCCCAGTAGAGCCACCATACCTCAGATTTCCAACCGCCTTCGTGTGAGAAGGAGTCTCCCTTAGCTCTGCTCAGTTTTTTCTCTCTTCACTGAACTTTTGACCTTCACAGTTGGGAGCCAGGTATTGTTTGTTCTTGTCAGCATTAATAATTTCAGAATGGCTGAAAGCTCCAAGAAGAGCCTTTTCAGAGCTTGCAGGTCCTGTGGCAAGGCCAGACTATTTTCTGAGGACCCTCACAAGGAGTGCGTTTACTGTCTGTACCCTAAGCATATTCCTAAGGACTGCAAGTATTGTCGGACCTTCTCTGCCAAAACTCTACAGGATAGAGAAGCGCGCCTTTTACTATGGCTTCAGAAAAGAAAAGCTCCAGACTCGGAGTCTGAGGGGGAAGCCAAAGGACACACCTCTAAAAAACAGAAGAGAGGGTCCTCTGAGAAAAAGGGAGATGGGAAGAAACCTAAAGCAGGAAAATCTAAGAAGGTGAATCCTCTACTTCTCTCCCTCCAACTCCTTTCAAGCCTTCCTCAGGAAAGAAGGCTCCGTCGACGAAAACTATCGAAATTCCAGTCAGATCGCCGATGAGACCGTCGACTGTCTCGACGACCACCAAGCTGTCGTCGTCATGATTGTCGTCCATGACAGCTTCGGTGAGTTCCAGACCTTCGTCGACGGCAAGATCCTCGTCGACGAGCGTACCGTCGACTATGCCGATGATTGTTCCGTCAACGGCCCCGTCTACGACGATGAAAAAAACGTCGACAATGGCATCGCCTACAAGGATTACTTCAACTTATATCTCTATTAAAAGGATGACTCCGTCGATGGGACCGCTGACGAGCAAAAGAGGGGAGTTTTCTCCGCCAAAGATTTCACCCCTGCTGCCCTTTACTATTCTAGATTGCCAGGAATCTGAGGAGGAAGGATCCTACGGTGTTGAGTACAGTCCGTCGCAGCTCCATATTAGGCATCAGGATACCGATGAGGAAGGCCAAGAAGAGGAACAGGAGCATTTCTCTTTTAGAGATAGGCCGGTCAAGGGCCAGATGAGATAAGAGTCATTTCGTCAGGCTTATCATTATGACGACGAAGAGGAAGTAGATACGCCCGCGAGGGAAGAGGCTATGTCAGTGCCTGTCTCTCTTATATCCGATCTGAGAAGCATGATTGACAGTTATTACCGTCGATTTCCGGAGGATAATGCGCCCGTCTCTTCCACGGCCGCTGGGAATGTTTCACAACCAGCAAAAGAAACACCCCTGATTCAGCCTCCTACTCCTCCTCCACCTCCTCGGAAGGAAGTACAAAAGGTTATCACGATTTGTGATGATTTACATGATTCTGATCAGGATGATCAAGAGGAGGAAGGAGAAATCACCCAAGATGACGTGGTTGGGGATGAATGGGACCAATATATAGTTCCAACGTCTCCGGTGTCTCCATTGCCCCAATCAAGCTCTCCGCCAGAAGACATAGCCAGTTTTCAGGATTTAATGGAAAAGGCGGCAAAGAGATTTCAGCTTGAAATGCCAGCCAAGGCAAGTGAATGTTTCCTCTACGACTTCAAGGAGTCCTCCAGGAAATCCGTGAGAGCTATACCGATTATTGATCATGTCTGGGCTGAAGGTCTCAAGCTGATGAAGAATCCAGCCTCAGTTCCAGCATCTATACCCAAGCTGGATAAAAAGTATCGCGCTATAGAGACGGCTCCCGCAAGCGCTCCAAGAACCCAATGGCAACATGCGTGGCACCTCCTGACAAAGAGGGCAAGAAGATGGATGGCATAGGTAAACATTTCGCAGTCATGGCAGCAGCTTCAATCAAAGCAACTAATGCTATGGCGCTTCTGAGCTGGTTTAATAGGCAGATGTGGTCGGACATCGCACCAATTCTGTCGCACCTTCCGGAGGACAAAAAAGAGGAGGCAACTACCATTTTACAGGATGAAGCCAGGGCAGCATCAGAATCCATAGATGTGGCAATGGATATAGCTTCCGTAGCTTTCCGTCAGATGGCTGGGTCGGTAGCCCTACGGAGGCAAGGATGGCTCAAAGCCACATCCTTCCGTCCAGAGGTTCAATCTGAAAATCTTGGACATGCCTTTTGATGGCGAAAGCCTCGTTGGAAAACACATTGACGAGGCGTTGCAGGGGATAAAAGCAGATACGGACACTGCTAAATCCTTGGATTCACTACAGCAGAACCGTTTTCAGTCCTTTCGTGGCCGAGGTTCCAGGGGACATTTTCAACAGCAACGATCCTCTTTCCAATTAAATCGGTATCAACCTTACAACCAGCAGGGATACCGTCAGTACTCCTCCAACCAGCAATATCGTGCTCCAAACACTTCTTTCCATCAACAGGAAAGAAGGTCCGCCACCAGAGGGAAGCAAGACTCTGGTTGCAGACAGTGATGTTCCTCAGGCGCCTCCAATACCTCTTCAGACCGACCAGTTCCACTACCTCTCTCAGTTTCTCCCGCATTGGCAGTCCATAACATCGGACAGATGGGTATTAGACCTCGTTGCACAGGGTCATACCCTGGAATTCTCACAAAGACCTCCAAACCGTCCACCTCTGTACAGAGTTCATCAACATCTGACAGCTCTCAAAACAGAGATTTTATCTCTTCTACTGAAAGGAGCGATAGAGGAGGTTCCATCAGACCAGAGGGAAAAAGGTTTTTATTCGCACTTCTTCCTTATAAGGAAAAGACAATTATCAAAATGGAGACAGGTGCTAGATCTCAGAGATCTGAACAATTACATAAAGAAAATTTCTTTCCGTATGCTGTCCTTGCAGGAAATTCTTCTGTTGCTTCGCAAGGGAGACTACATGGTCTCTCTAGACCTGTTGGATGCATACTTCCACATTCCGATACACAAAAAACACAAGAAGTATCTGCGATTCATGGTGGCGGGCGCCATTACCAGTTCAAAGTTTTGCCTTTCGGCCTGAAGTCTGCCCCCAGAGTATTTACAAAATGCATGGCTCCAATAGCGGCACAATTAAGGCAGCAAGGTCTCCAAATTTTCCCCTATTTGGACGACTGGTTAATAAAGGACCATCGTTCCAAACAACACAGAGATCTCTGAGGATGTGCATAGATCTCTTCCAAAGTTTAGGTCTTCGGATAAACAGAGAGAAATCGTTTTTTCATCTGACTCGCTCTCTACAATTTCTAGGGGCAATCCTGAAAACGCAGGAACTAAAAGCGTTCCCATCAGAAGATCGAATAACAAAAATCTTGAATCTGATTGCAACTCTGACATCAAAAAAGTTCACTTCCATCAGAATATTCAAGTCATTACTGGGGATGATGTCCTCCTGCATTCTGCTGATCCCAAACTGCCGTTTGCAGATGAGACCGCTGCAAGAAGCCTTGGACAAGCAATGGGTCCAAGCCCTGCGATCATTCGACGACAAGCTGATCATAACCGGTCAGATCAAACTAGCAATGTCATGGTGGAGTATCAGGAGCAACCTTACGAAGGGGCTTTTATTCGAACCTCAGTCACTGAGTTACGTGATGACATCAGATGCTTCATTGAGAGGTTGGGGAGTACACCTGCAAGACCTAGAGATTGAGGCCTTTGGTCTCCTCAAGAGGCAAAACTTCACATCAATCTCTTAGAATTGAAAGCCGTCTTTCTGGGCTTTCAGGCTTTCCTTCTCAGAATCCAGGGTTCATCGGTCTTAGTGAGAACCGACAGCACAACAACGTTTTTTCTGCGCAAGCAGGGTGGCACGAGATCGAAACCTCTATCGATTCAAGCACAGAGAATCTGGAACTGGCTATTGCGTCAGAACATAACGCTGCAAGTGGAACATGTTCCAGGAATAGACAACGCAAGGGCGGATCTGTTAAGCAGGTCATCAGACATTTGCCACGAGTGGGAACTATGCCAAGTCCAGCTAGATTGGATTTTCAGCATGTGGGGCAGGCCGAGCCTGGATCTGTTTGCAACTCAGAGCAACAAAAAGTGCAGACATTACGCCAGCAGGTTCCCTCAGCAAGGTTCGAGAGGGAATGCTCTTCACCTCCGATGGACAGGGATGTTCGCCTATGCCTTCCCTCCTTTTCCCCTAATTCCCAGATTACTGAGGAAAAGGAGAGCAGAACCTTGCCAGATAATTCTAATAGCCCCAGCCTGGCCGAGGCAGTTTTGGTATACGGAGCTTCTACAAATGTCGGTGGAACCAAAGATACAGCTCCCAATAACCAAGGATCTGATTTCCATGAAAGGAGGCCAAGTTCTTCATCCACAATTGACCTCTCTAAAATTGTCGGCTTGGAACCTTTTGAGCACGAATTCCAGTCATTAGTTATTCCTCCGGAATGCCGTGAAATATTGCAGAGTGCCACAGCGATGTCTACCAACAAGACATATACTGCAAAATGGAAGCGATTTTGTAATTGGTGCGTTGCTAATGCAGTGCATCCCTTGTCGTCCTCTGCTGAGCAAATTCTTCCTTATTCACTACATTTAGCCAGAACAGGGCTTGCGCACTCGTCTATTAAGGTCCATCTAGCAGCAATTTCCAGATACAAAAGATCTCCGGGATGTCCATCTTTGTGGTCTAACAGCCTAATCAAGGAGTTCTTAAAAGGGCTGTTCAGAAAGTTTCCTCCTGTTAAGCGTCCTCCACCTTCATGGCAGCTTAACAGTCTTGTCACAACTTATGAAAGCTCCGTTCGAGCCCATCCACAAATCGGAACTGCAATTCTTGTCATGGAAGGTCGCATTACTGCTGGCGCTCACATCAGCCAGAAGAGTGAGCGAGATCCAAGCTTTTTCTATTTTGGACTCCTTTATACAGTTCAGGCCAGATAAAGTGATGCTAAGAACTAACCCAAAATTTGTGCCTAAAATACCTTCTTCTTTTCATCTAAATGAGCCTGTGATCCTGCCTACATATTTTAAAAAATCCTTCCACAGCAGCTGAAAAAGCTCTATATACTTTAGATATTGGCAGATGCCTAAAACTTTACATTGAGAAGACAAAAGATTTTCGCAAATCAAACCAACTGTTTGTCGCTTACTCGGGGCCCAGAAAAGGTCTGGCCCTGTCCCGTTCCTCCATTTCCAGATGGATTGCATCCGCTGTTGTCTTCTGTCATGAGAAAGCAGGAAGTCCTCTCGACATGAAAGTCCGTGCCCATGATACACGGAAAATGGCGACGTCTTCTGCATTGCTAGCAGTAGTAACTCTTCCAGACATATGTAGAGCGGCAACCTGGTCGACTGCTCATACATTCACTAAGTATTACTGTCTGGACACGGAATGGAAAGCAGATGCAGCAGTGGGACAGGCAGTTCTGCGACATCTCTTTAAATAAGGTAATGTTTATGAATTGTATTCTATTAATTTTTTCTATATGATATGTTTTTTCTCTTTACGCTAATAATTATAATGGCAAAGTTTGATTGCTCATTCCTTGGGATTTGTAATAAGTTCTTTTTAATAGAAGCAATTTATGGCTCACCGCCCCGGGAAAGGAAAGGGGTCTAGCCTAGAAACGCTCTAACTACAAGGACTGCTATCTACTCTGATACAGGCATGTGAATCTATGAAAGAATGAATACTGGAGAAAGAACTAGTTACTTACCTGTACACTATGGTTCTCCAGTATTATCTTTCATTGATTCAAATGCGCCCGCCCGCCTCCCCGTTTCCATTAGGTAGACCACCTTTTATCTCTGGTTTCCTGCATAGCTCACCCTTGGGCGGTAGGAAATCTGAGGTATGGTGGCTCTGCTGGGAATGGTGTAGGCTGGGGCTGGCTGCTGATTGGCTGTAGTTTGGGGCACATAATCAGGAGAAGAGGTTACCCTCTGGTTTTACTACTCTATGGTTTCCGGCAGTTTTTTCTTCTACTGCTATGGTTATTATTTACCGGGAGACTCCCACCATGACGACCGGGGAAGATACAAGCATGTGAATCTATGAAAGATAATACTGGAGAACCATAGTGTACAGGTAAGTAACTAGTTCTTTTTCTGCCGGAAAAACATTGAAGAACCATGGTCCAGGCGATGGTTATAAGTCGCCTCAACTACGGAAATGCTCTACTGGCGGAAGTGGGCGAGACACTGTTAGCCAAGTTACAAGTGATTCGAAACACTGCGGCAAGGATGTTAGTAAACCGTTCTCCTGGCTCTCCCTCACTTTCTTTACTGAGGGAGCTTCACAGGCTTCCAGTGAAAAAAACGGTCCTTCTTTAGGATCTGTTGCCTCACATTAAATGCCTAGAATGGAAAGGGTCCCCTCTACTTACAAAAGAAGCTCATTAAACAGATCTCGGGCTGTAATCTGGGGTCCAATTCATTCGCTCTACTAAAGATCCCCCGTATATGTCTCACCCGTACCGGGGGCAGAGCTTTCTCATATGTTGCCCCAAAGTACTGTAATCCGCTCCCATTGGCTATGCGTAAATGCACATCCTACTTGGTCTTCAGGAAACATCTGAAAACTTTTTTGTTCTAATTTACATCTATAACTGTTTCTCATTTTTCCGTCATTGTTTCGCTAAGTAAGCGCGAGCTGCCCCCGGGTGATTCGAGCGCTATAGAAGAGCCCTGTAACATAACATAGCAAAGCTGTAATTGATGTTTCCAGTAGTTCTGTTATTATTAAAATGTCATCTGCATGAGCGGCTAATTTTACTTGGATGCCATTGATATTCACCCCCTTAATGTTCGAATTTAGTTTGATATCTTGGATGAGGGGTTCTAATGTCAGAAACATTAGGATGGAGATAACGGGCATCTCTGCCAAGTACCCTGTTGTAATGGGAAGGGTTCAGAGAGTGAGCCATTAACACCAATCCGGGCTGATGGTTTTCCGTAAAGGGCCATCAAATGCGTATATGATCCTCACCTAAGTTGCAGGAGTGCATACATCATTCCAAAAAAGCCCAGGAAACCCTATCAAAGGCCTTCTCAGCGTCTAGTGTGATAGCTACTGATGGCTCTGATTTAGTAGCAGCATTCTCTAAAACAGCAGGCGTGTGTTATCATTAGACATACGTGTACGGAGGAAACCAACCTGAGAGCTACTTATTATTTTCAGAAGAACAGTGTTGAGTCTACCAGCTAAGACTTAGCATATTTTTATTGCAGTCCACATTGATCAGGGAGATAGCTCTATAATTTTTCGGTGAGAGGTGATCCTTCCCCTCCTTCGGAATGACTATTATTTTAGCTTCCGACATTGTGTTTGACGTGATCCCGTTCGATGAGATGTGGCTAAAAACGTGTTTCATGGTAGGTTTTATTTAACTAGTCTAGGAAGGTCTTGTAGAACAAGGTTGTAAAGCCATCCGGCCCAGTGGCTTTGTTGTCTTTTAATGTTAAGCTTGATTTCCTGTCCTAACCCCATTGTGTCTTCTCTAGTTAGTTGTGGCAAGTTAAGTCTATTGAGATATTTGGTACATTCCTCTATGTTAAGGTTTTGATCATTTTTATAGAGATCTTGATAGAAAGCTTTAAAGATCTTAAGGATATCTTTGTTTGGTATGTGTTTGGTTGTTAGAGTCTAATGGATATGATGACGTTCTGGTTCCGTGTGTGTTTGAGATAAGAGGCCAGTAATTTTCCTGCCTTGTTTGATTCACATGGATTAAGGGCTTTATATTTATTAACCCAAATCCCTGCTCTCTCACTTAAGATTTTATTGTACTCCTATTTTTTTAGTGTTAATAAGGTGAGGATCTTCTTCTCGTGTAAAGAAGTAGTGTGAGATACTTCTACGTTTTTGATCTCCTATGCAAGCTGATTTAGTCTCAGATTCAGACTTTTGTTGATTTTTGTCTTGATTTCAATTATTGTACCCCTAATGGTGGCTTTCAGTGCGTCCATTCTTAGGTATGGAATCGTTGTGGCACCCTGCCAGTTTTAGACTAATACACGAGTGGTCCGACACTAGTCTTGGGGCTATGTCTGAGTGCTCAATTAAACGTGTTGGGGGATCCAGAGATGAGAATATAGTCTATCCTGGTGTAGTTGTGAGGGGTGGAATAGAAGGTGTAGACTCTAGTGTTTGGATGTTGGAGGCGCCAATCGTCCTTAAAGTTAAACTTGGAGGAGATGGTTTGGAGTACTCCATGTGAGTTCGTAGGGTGATAATGGCAGTTGGACTGCCTATCCTTTATAGGGTCTAATGGGATGTTAAAGTCTCCTGCTACTACAATGAGGTCATCCTGGGGGAAACCTTCTAGAGTATTAGATACCTCAGACCAGGATTTCGGATCGTCGGAGTTGGGGCCATATATATTTACTTCATGAATTAGATTCTCTCCCTTTCTCAGATGGGTAACCAAAAGTCTGCCCTCATTATCGTGAGACTGGCCTTCCAGCGAGATATTAGATATTTTTTATATCAGTGTTATTACTCCCCGCTTCTTTTTATCAGCAGGGGAGCAGGCCATTCTAATTAATTTAGCATCGTCCAGAGACAGCTTTGTCTTGTACTAAGAGGACCTCAACTTGAGTTTTGGTAAGATAGTCCAGAATTTTCAGACGTTTAGCTGGGTGGTTATAGGGACACTATATTAAGGTCTGTTGCTAGGATTATTGGGTTGTTATGGGCCATCAGGTAAGAGGTTATGTGGTAGGTGCGTCGAGTATAACCACATAGAAGTGCTAATTGGTACTAGGAGGATAAATGTGACCGTAAAGCTCAGCAAAAGCTTCCCAAAAGGGAACAATTCCATTGTGTTGCCCATGTACATTGTAAAAAGTCTAAGCAACATTTTCGGGTGCTCTTGTGCGCCAGGTCTTACTATTTGTCTATGCATGAAGGAGTGCCCAACATAGATTAGAGCAAGTAAAGGTGTGAAAAAGAAAAAAGAATCCAGAAGACAAACAAAGTAAGGTCTAAGAAACCCCAAGGTACATATCCAGTCATTACAGAGAGCATTCTGCGGGCTTTGTGGTACCTCCATCCCCACCCTCAGTCCCTTCTCCCTGCCCTCCCCAAAAACCTCAAATGTAGGAGGTGCGACAGCAGGATCGTCATTCTGTCTCTTGGAGAATTAACTGATTGGAATAACTAACAACGTAATTCTCCCAAAGTTTACACATTCATTTGATTAAGATTATGTATCTACAGAAACTTGACATTCCATGTAAGAGGTAGAAGTCTAAGCAACTATAATGTGCGACATCTACAAAATTAGTAATGCCAGCATCACCGAATGGATGTTAACACGAGGTAGATAATGACTTAAGACACTTAGCCTGTCGTATGGCGGGTCGGGTTCCTTCTTCATCCCGCGCCCAAGTCTAGGGAAGATTTCCTTTTGTTGGTGGTAGTTTGCGTAGCGTCGTTGTCCTGATTGGTCGAGCCTTCCAAAAATGATGCGAGATCCTTAGGGTCATCGAAAAGAGATTGCTACTGCCAACATTGATTCTGAATTTGGTAGGGCCAACAAATGAGAATTTAATGTTTTTGCTCCTGAGTTTGTTGCGTAAGGCAAGAAATCCCTTCCAGGTGTCAACAGTAGGCTTGGAGTAGTCCTGTGTAAATATCATTTTATGGCCGTTCCAGATGAGTTGGTGATTCTTAGGAGCATGATAAAGGATAGCTTCTGTATGTTGAGCTCTCAGTGGTTTGCAAATTATAGGGCGTGTTTGTCGTGACATGGATTTAACCCCTTCTGCGCTGATGACGAGCTGGGCTCGTCATGGCGTAGTCCGCTCGCACGCTGATGACGAGCCCAGCTCGTCACGTAACATGCGGTTTTAAAAAACTCAGCGTACGAGCGGAATTCCGCCCGCACGCATGAGGTTAAAGGTGGGTATTTTGTGCGCACGATCCAGTTCAAACTAACGGTCGAACTTTAAGTTGGTAAATTTAGGAATCCAATCCTCAAGAAAAGAAAAGCATGAGCCTGCCGAGTCCTCCGAGCCATCCAGGACCCCACGTATTCGGATATTGCCTCGCCAATTGCGATCTTCAAGCTCCGCTGGTTGTTTTTAGGTCTCGCTCGAGACCTATTGCTGCGGAGTTGGCTCTCAAGGGAGACAGACCTGGACACGCGCGTCGATTTCACATCGTGAACGCGCATGCCCAGCCTCCCAGAGCCGTGCACATCTTCTGACCTGTATGCAAACCAGCATTCAGTTAGACAAGAGATGGCATGCTGTTCACACACACACACACACACACACACACACACACACACCCACACACACACACGTGCACACACACACACGTGCACACACGCACACGTGCACACACACACACACGTGCACACACACACACGTGCACACACACACGTGCACACACATTGCCCCCCCACTCACCACAACGGCGGCCGACGCCACTTCTGCAGCCATTGCAGGGCTTACCCTCGGGCATGGGAGCCCCGCGTCAGTACTGCTTCTCTGGGCCGACTGTCGTAACGCACCCGAACTTCCGGCCCACAACTTAGGCCCAATCAGGTGACGCCGCACGGTGCTCCACGCCCCAGGGAGTAGTATATAGGAAGATCAGGCTCCGCCGGGTGGCCGAGGCGCAGGGCAGCAGGGATCAAAGACGGTCAGCAGGCTGAGCATAGGAATGGGGCTCCTTGAGCGGGGACTTCTTAGGGGCCATTCCAACACCCTAGGATGCGTCAGCAGTGTGGTCTGAAAGGCCCGGTCAGGCGCGGGACATCCTCGCCGGATTGAGGATATCTCCGGCCGGACCCAGCGCATGGTAGGCACAGGGGAGTCTAAATATGGCGGCAAGGCAGGATGTCAGCGAGGAGACCCACCGGAGGCTGCCGCAGAGTCTCTCAGCCCCCATACCTCCACCTCCGGTCTTGCTGGGTGCTGCCGTCAGATCCCGGGCAGAGGATGCTAGCTTTTTGCAGTGTCTGTTCCCTCCGGGGTGCCGGAGGCTGGAGACCCCAAAATGGCGGCCGTGTGTATGTGTGTCGTCGCGCTCTCCTGCCAGTGCCACTCCCGCTGCTGCCCGCTAGGTCCGGGGACCCCCAAAGGGCTGCCCAGCACCTCTGGGACCATCAGCAACAAGGTCCGGGGGCCCAGTCAACTGTGGATGTCCCTGCCAGGTTTTTGTTCCCGCTGGCTGGGGCCCCGGCCGGAACCGGCTCTTCTGAGTTCCAAAATGGTGGCCAAATGGGATGTCAGTAGAGCGTTCCCTCCCCAGGGGCCGACCGCAAGGCCTCTCAGCCCCCATACTTCCCTCACAGCTCCCACTGCGAGTCGCTGCTGATTCCCATGTGGAGAGTTTAGGCTTGACCGTGATGCTCGCTCAGTCACGGGCTCCTGCAGCTGCGGGCGCTAAAATGGTGGCTGCAGCCTTGTAGGCCTGAGCGTTCTCCTACCGGTTCTGGTCATCTCACCGATGTCCACTAGACCCGAGGCCCCGCAGGGGGGCAGCCAAACACCTCCGGAGTCATCGGAAATTGGTCCAGAGGGCCCAGTCAGGTGCGCAGTATCACGGCCAGCTTGTAGTTTGCGCCTAGAGGGCCCGCACGGGACCTGCACAGCGAAGTACCCAAATAGCGGACAGGCGTGATATCAGTTGAAAGGTCCCTCCCTCAGGACCGACTGCAAGTCTTCTTGATCCCCCTCCTGCAGGTGGACAGGGGATGTGCATGCGCTTTTCCTCTGCGATTTTACCTCGTCGGCGCGCACCCCCAGCCCGGCGCCGTGCATATCCCCTGTCCCACATTTAGGGCCATAACTCGTATAGCAGGGCTGTTTACAGCGTGTTCTGTGTGTACCCCGCGCTCGGGGAGTCCTGTATCGCAGCGCTCCATGCGGCGCTCACCAGGCACTACTCCAAGGCCTGCCTAGCCCTCCTCGTCCTCCTGACTGCGATGGAGCTGCGGCCCCTGGGGGAGCAGGAGAAGCGAATACAGCTGGAGGCGGTGAAGAGAAGCATCCTGGAGCGGCTGGGGCTGCACAGACCTCCGCCCACCCCCCAGAGGCTGGACAAGGAGGCGCTACAGAGAAAGAGACAAGTCCATCTCCTAACTCCCAAATGTACGTCTGCCGATCTCTTTAACTTTTGTTGAATTCATGAGGATGATACATGTATATAGCGCAATACTGCAAACTGCTTTGCCTCTTGGCGCTCACAGACTGTAAAGAATAACCGACTCCACAACGTGGCTTATTATCGGGTGTCAGTCTGTGTGTTTCTATTCTAACCACTTCCGATTTTGTCCTGTGATGGAGATAAATCGCTTTGCTGACGCTCACATTGAATAACAGAGGAAGCCGTGATTCAAATCCGCTTTCTATTCATACTGGTTTTAGTTCACTCCCAGACTTTTCTTGTTATCACCGAGAAGCTTCAACACAGAATACCTTTAACAATAGGATACTAGTGAGAAATCTCAGCGGGGCGCACACTCCATGAAGAGATCTGTACGAATCTGCAAGTTACAGTTCTGCATACTACCTGAGTGGACTCAGCCTTCCATCATCTGGAGGTTCACACAATTAAGTTGGCAAATAAGGGCGTTGTTGTCTTGTTACAACTGTGATTACTGATAACTTGGCAAGAACAATTTTCTATTCTAACTTTTGAAATACCAGCCCCTTCACCCTCTCAGATATTGTGTGTGTGTGTCTGTCTCTCTCTCTCTCTCTCCTGACTGGCAATACTCCACCTTAGTGTTTTTGTTTAACTAGATAACAGTACAATAAAAGCCAAAATAATTTGTTAATGGTGCATTTCTTAAACATTTGAAAAACGCTATGCATTCTGTCAAAATTAAACTCGTAAGTCAGAGTGACTCAGTGCCCTGTTGATGTATCATGTTAATTGGTCCTTTGTGCCTTTTGTTATTCACGATTCGCCTTTTACACCTCTACATCTAGCACTCTTGTTACCTTTCTTCTATTCGCTGGGAAAAGACACAGGGCACAGAGCAACAATGCGTTGGAATACTCTTAAAAGAACGTTTTCTTCTTACTTGCTTTTGTACTTGGTGTGCTTTTTATAAACATGATTAATTCAAAATCCCTTTGGAAGAAAATAGGTTGAGGCTTTATGTAGTACTTGCCCAATGTGTTGCCTCTCGCTCAATGTGTTGCCTATTGCCCACCCACCCAGTGTTGCCTACCACCCACCCACCCTCTGTGTTACCTACGACCCACCCTCCGTGTTTCCTAGCGAACCCCCAACCACCGTCAGTGTTGCCTGCCGCCCGCGCATTCTCCGTGTTACCTCCCACCCTTCGTGTTGCCAATCGCCCACCCACCCTCCGTAGAGCTCACCGCTGGCCCACCCATCCTACATGTTGCCTAACCCTCCGCGTTGCCTAACCCTCCGCGTTGCCTAACCCTCCGCGTTGCCTAACCCTCCGCGTTGCCTAACCCTCCGCGTATGCCTAACCCTCCGCGTATGCCTAACCCTCCGCGTATGCCTAACCCTCCGCGTATGCCTAACCCTCCGCGTATGCCTAACCCTCCGCGTATGCCTAACCCTCCGCGTATGCCTAACCCTCCGCGTATGCCTAACCCTCCGCGTATGCCTAACCCTCCGCGTATGCCTAACCCTCCGCGTATGCCTAACCCTCCGCGTATGCCTAACCCTCCGCGTTGCCTAACCCCCCGCGTTGCCTAACCCCCCGCGTTGCCTAACCCTCCGCGTTGCCTAACCCTCCGCGTTGCCTAACCCCCCGCGTTGCCTAACCCCCCGCGTTGCCTAACCCCCCGCGTTGCCTAACCCCCCGCGTTGCCTAACCCCCCGCGTTGCCTAACCCCCCCCGCGTTGCCTAACCCCCCCCGCGTTGCCTAACCCCCCGCGTTGCCTAGCCCCCGTGTTGCCTAGCCCCCCGTGTTGCCTAGCCCCCCGTGTTGCCTAGCCCCCCGTGTTGCCTAGCCCCCCGTGTTGCCTAGCCCCCCGTGTTGCCTAGCCCCCCGTGTTGCCTAACCCCCCGTGTTGCCTAACCCCCCGTGTTGCCTAACCCCTCCGTGTTGCCTAACCCCTCCGTGTTGCCTAACCCCCCGTGTTGCCTAACCCCCCGTGTTGCCTAACCCCCCGTGTTGCCTAACCCCCCGTGTTGCCTAACCCCCCGTGTTGTCTAACCCCCCGTGTTGCCTAACCCCCCGTGTTGCCTAACCCCCCGTGTTGTCTAACCCCCCGTGTTGTCTAACCCCCCGTGTTGTCTAACCCCCCGTGTTGTCTAACCCCCGTGTTGTCTAACCCCCGTGTTGTCTAACCCCCCGTGTTGTCTAACCCCCGTGTTGTCTAACCCCCGTGTTGTCTAACCCCCCGTGTTGTCTAACCCCCCGTGTTGTCTAACCCCCCGTGTTGTCTAACCCCCCGTGTTGTCTAACCCCCCGTGTTGTCTAACCCCCCGTGTTGTCTAACCCCCCGTGTTGTCTAACCCCCCGTGTTGTCTAACCCCCCGTGTTGTCTAACCCCCCGTGTTGTCTAACCCCCCGTGTTGTCTAACCCCCCGTGTTGCCTAACCCCCCGTGTTGTCTAACCCTCCGTGTAGCATTACACCCACCCACCCTCTGTGTTGCAGCCCACCCACTCACCCACTGCGTCGCAATCCGTGTTGCATCCCGCCCACCATCCTTCTGTGTTGCCTCCCTGTTGTCTAACCACCCACCCTCCATCACTGATGCCTATCTCTCACTGTTGGCTCCGTCCCACCATCCCTCCCTGTTGCCTCCCATCCACCCTCGCTCCTTCCCTGTTGCCGAAATGTGTTTCGTTCCAAACGCCCTTCCTACATCCGTGTTGCCGTCGACTGCCCTCCCTCTGTATTGCATCCTGTCTACCCTCCCTCTGTGCTGCCTCTGCCCTCCTTCCGAGTTGCCTACTGACCGCCCTCCCTCACTCTGTGTTGCCTACCATCCACCCTCTGTGTTGCCTCCCACATGCAGTCCCTCCTTCTGTGTTGCATTCTCATCTATCGCCCTCACTCTATCTATCGCATCACCACAGCATCAATCTGTGCAACCTTTCAGCAACAACTGGTTCAAATATGTTCTCTCAATGTTTCAAGCTTTATTACAAATGAAACAAAAAGATGTTAATATTTCACTTCTGTTCTTTGATTTTTGTCACAATAAAATACAATGGACATAATCTTCACAAATGTTACTTACAAAAGTTTACGCTATTGCCATTATAAATTACAATAACTTTTATTTAAGTATTAATTATTAAAGCCATTGTATTTGTAATATCAATACATCTAAGTCACGTAAATACAACACATATTGCATTACAAATGGTATAGGTGTCACATTTGCGAAAGTTAAAACTATTGGCATTGTAAATGACAAAGCTATTAATTTGGCTATTTTCAAAACCAACACATAAATAAAAAAGGTGTCATTTACAATACCAATAGCTCAAACTTTCCTAATGCGAGACCTAATGCATTGCAAATGCTTGTTGTAATGTTGATGTTAGTTTTGTCAAGGCCTTCATCTCCTGACTTGAATTATGGGAGATATCGTCTACATCACTAATTCTTTGTTCGGCCAGTGATCTGTTATTAACTGCGTTTATGTCCGCCCTCATGGCCGCTAATTCAAGTTGAATAGCGTCTGTAGTTTGTTTTGTGGACTTAGCTAAGTCATGGACGTCCGCCAGTTTTTGGAGAATCTTATCCAGGGTACTGTTGATGTCCGGTTTAATTTTGAGCGGAGAGTCCGAGGGTGTAAAATTGCCCTTGTTCCTTTTTTGATGGTGTAGTTTAGAATCTATGTCTGCCATTGTATTGTGGGTCTCATGAGTGATTATTGTTCTTCCAGAGGTCCTTCTGATTCTTATTAAGTCAGGACAACGTGGGCACGTTGTTCCCATATTCAGGCTTGCGTTCTGTCACTAGTTATCCTTATCGAAAAAGGCCCTTGATGGGTTTTCCCCAACGGGTCACTGTCCCGAAGTTCTGAGGAGCTTAGCGCGATTGGCGATTGAATATCCTTTGCGTGAGGGTTGAATGTCGGATCGTTTAGGAAACTGGCGCAGAGGTGTTGATTGGATGAACCAATGATCCTGACACACTTCGCCCTAAGGTAGCTTGGCTCGATTTTGATTCAGTTTAGAGGCCCTCTGTAGGCGCCATCTTGAGTGTAGGGTTGAGGGGTTGATGGTGTTGGTAACCTCAGGCTGCTATTGTATAGGTTCCTTGCGCTGAGTCTGGAAAGCGTCTGTTGGCTCTTGCCCTCGCGATTTCAAGCTGCCCACTTGCTATGTATTTGGTGTGTACATAACTAACGTCTTATTGGCTGGCGCTATGGAGCTGCACAGTTTAATTAGTGGTGGGGTCACTCTACAATGATGTCCCACTTTTTGGCATTCAAGGCGCTAACTTGGAACCATCAATCGCTATGCCTCTGTGAGCTTCACGCCATTGCTGTTTTTTAGGCAAGCTCACACTGATTTGGATCACGGTGGTTGAGCTTGTTCGCACTTTTCTGTACTTGTTGACTGTTATTAGTGCGTGTGCTGGCCAGGGACAGTGGGTAGCGTCCAATATTTACAGCCCCAAGAAACACGCTCACTCGCACTTAAGGTCTAGCGCTTTATTGTTGGGCGTAGAAGTGGCTACACGAACATCGCCGCCCTGACGAGGTCAGGTGAGTTTGCGCGCTGGTCCCATTAGCCGCTCCTGAATTGACTTGCGGCAATCCTTAGCAAGAGCTTGCTGCATGTGGGTTATGTAGCGTCTTAAAACTTTCGCCCCTGATGAAGTTGCTTCTGCCTCGTGCAAGGACTCCGACATTGTTGTTTGTGGCTAGACGTTTAGAATGTCCCTCCTGCCGCCATGATGAGATCAGGCAAAATCGTGCTGGCTAAATCGAACCTTGCGCTGCAATCCCTCCTTTATTGAGTCTTACCAAGGTTCCCTCATTAATTTTTGGGGTCTATATGCTGAGAGAGGGCCCTTACGGTGTTGTCGATGCGGTGTGTCAGTAAGCAGTACCTCCTCGTAGTGTTTGTTGCACAGGTGCCGTTTTGTGTCGATGTTGAGTCTCAACGAGTGGCAAACTTGTTTTCCGTTTTACTTCCAATCTAAGATCTCCGTGATCGCTTCATTGGCACTGTCTTTTGCAGTGCAGAGTCCACTGCGGTCCAACAGTTCAATTAACTTTGGGAGACCGTTCTTTTTCTATCCGATCCGATGGAGCGAAGAGATCAGGCAGCCATTACCTCTGCCGTCCAAGCCGCGCCCCATATAATTAATTTGTGACTGAGAATTATGTAGAAGAGTAAAATGTATATTCTCTAGTGCTGGGTTTACATAGTGGCCATGCATTTACAAGAAAGAATTTGAGTAACAGCAGATTTACATTTCTTTTGCATTTTGTTTGGAAGATATTTCACATCAGAGTTCCCGTCAATAAAAGGATCTAAAACTTGGTTATAGTGGCCTCCCACCCCAGTAATCGGGTAATTAATGGCACATTAATCAATTTGTGAGATAAGTCAAACCAAAATGTAATTGCATGGGCCCATAAACTTTACATGTGGTAAGAGGAACTTTATTCATTCCAAGACTTACACAACCCCATATTCATTATCATTTCCTCGTGAAATAAGTTATATCAAATTTCTTACTACATAGAATCGCAACCCTGTTAAAAGCAGGTGAAAAAAAAAACTATGAACACAGGTTTGCTTACGTTTTAACGTTTCGCTTTCACAAGGGTGGGTTTCTTGTAACTAGGCAAAATGCATATTACGCTTGGCTAAATATGAGAGGACATGCTGCCTTTTAATAGGATATTTAAGACCTTTAAAATTCCAGGAATTTACATTTAAATTGATTGGAAAAAATACATGTAGAGATAATTAAACCACTTCATGCAGAAAAAGGAACTTACAATGAGAAAAATTGATAAGAATCACATAGCAATACAGTTAAGGAGGAAAAGGGGAACGATAAGGGAGAACATTTCTCCAGTGTGGAACCTAGAAAAAAAACAGAGACTAAGGAAAGTGAGCAAAAGATATAGAGAGAAAATGCACATAGCATACCTACATTTAACACAAAAAAAGTGGTGCTGGTGGAGCCATATAGAGAAGATGGCACAGCGTCATTCTGAGAGGGCCAGAAGTGCCAAAACACAAGGAGAGAAGGTGAACCACATGAGGGAACAGGATATATGCTTTCCTAAAGGACAAGCTGGAAAATATAAGACATTAATTAGAAAAACAAAATAATAACGGCATATACATCCACAACAACTTTATGCATACCAAAAACATACATAAGAAAGAGCCCCAAGAAGAAGTATATCTTGAGGTTTCCATGGCTACTCCTGAGCATTCATCCAGTGATCTGTGAAGACTATTTGGGTCATCATAGACTTCAGTGATCTTTTAGTTGTATATGTCACTCAGAAGCTTCATAGATAAATTAAACTAAATCTTGCTTTAAGAAAACTGAAGTTAGGATGTAGATCTAAAAAAAAACCTATGACGATCTGCTGTAGCTTTCACAACATCTTGTGGGAAGTAGAATTTGTAGCCAGACCACAAAATCTATTTTTTAGCTTTTGATGCCATTATTACTAGTAATAAATCAGTATATTCCAAAAAAAGAATTATAACACCTCTTGGTTTTGGAGATGATAAAGCAATTGATCAACAAACTATTCTGTGAGCTCTGTGGATGTTTAATCAAGTTGTGTCTGGCAAATCAAGGACCTTGGGTATGGAGGACTGAAAGAAAGAAATAGGGTCACTCCGCTCTAAATTCTCTGATATGCTATAAATCCTCACGCTGTCAATTTTCAAGACCCTCAGTTGTTTTTGACAGTGAAAACATGCTTTTGAAGTGAGGCAATTTTAGCAGATTAGTGTTGGGGATCACTAATCCGCTGTTCAACATCAGTTAACCTTTTATCCAGGAATTCCAATTTGCCATCTAAACTTTGCAGTTGTTTTTTTTTTTTTTCGTATCTTCCACAACTAACCTTAGAACTCTTATTTGCTCCTCGGTAAACCCAAAGACACAGATGCCCAAGGAGATAAAGGGGCTAATTCACAAAGAGCCTCCGCAGTAGTGGCGTTTGCTCTGCAGTTCTGGTGGAATCTCTGCAGTGAGAAACTGCAGTGCAGAGATTCTGCCACAAGTGTGGAGACACTTTTTGAATCTGGTCCAGACTGTTTTTCTTTGGTTAGCATTCGCAGAGAATTTACACTAAGTATTTAATGGCAGTTTAGACAATGTTGCAGGAGAAACTGCCTGACGCTTCCTCTACATTAACAAGCACTGGAGTACAAAAGAGTCTGGATGTTAATTTGTGGGACACAAAGTAAGTTTTCTTCACTTGCAACTTTCGCAATCATTCCATATATTGACAATAATGGTACAAAGCGTAGAATAAATATAGGAAGTCTAAGAACAAAGGGAGCTGTTCTATGATTGCAGATTATAAGTCGCTGGTCACAAAAATGAGCAAACTATTAGGAAGCTGGTACATCATTTAGTTTTATTTTGAAAAATGTGAGGTAAACGAAAACAGAAGACTCCGGAATCACACCATTGACAGAACTGCGGTTGGAACAAGTAAGTAAAACATTTAAAAGCACCAACAGAAATGTACTGTAAAAAGAAGAGCTATGAAGCTCTGTGTGAGGAGAAGTAACTTACAGGAGCTGAAAAGGGTCGACATGCACGTCCAAGCACCAGTAATCCCTTCATGTGCAGCATTGTGGGGAATCCAAAATGGCTGACGTGACTGTAGAATCTCATCAGGCATGCCTCCTTAAGGGAAATACAGAAGTGGAGGTTTCTGCTCAACGAAAAACAGATAATTGTACTTGTCAAAAAAATTACCCCGCAGCCGCATTTGTTTGTAACAGGAAATCTCCCACCCCACCCCCCATCTCCCCGGTTGTTGCAGAGCGCTAAACTGATGCGGCCATCTTGATACAGAGCTGGGCCATGCCGCTACTTGAAAAGGGATTCTCAATATTTACATCCCACTAGATGTTTACTGGAATGCATTCTATGCTTCTTCTATTGTAAAAATATGCTGTTTTTTTAAATGCATCTTTGGTCCAGTTACTTTTTTGCTTGTTTATTGTTGTAAAATTTTGAAAATCCCTGAAAACACATTAAACTAAACATACTTCATTCATAAACAATGGTACTCTATAAAGTAATCCATAAATTCCTTGTGACATCATATATGCAGATCATTGATTCAGCATATGTTTAAGTTTGGTTTGATCATGGATCAACTTCTGTGTTATCTCTTCAGGTGAACAGAACTCTGCTTGCTTTTCAACTTTGCCTGCTGGTGCACCTGCCCCCACTCCACCGCCTCCTCCACCTCCACCCCCTCCTCCACTTCCCTCTGGGCTTCAGCGAAGTATATCAGCCATTGACCTCATTAGAGAGCGGAAAGGGAAGAAGATTGGAGTGGATCAGACCTTGCTAGATGGTGGCCCAAAGAAGCCTGAAGTTCCAAGCATGATGGAAGTGTTAAAAAACATGAGCAGTGTAAAACTGCGGTCTGTGAAACAGTAAGCATTAGTTTTAACTTTTTACATGCTTTCTTTAGATTACACTCAACTTTTCTCTACACATTGTAGTACGGATTTAAATACTTCATTTGCCAAAAGTGATTTTTTTTAAAACTTTAAATCTGTTAATTCTTCATGCTATTATTTTTAATATTTAGAAAAAAGTGGCAAGTGTGGTGCTGGTCTATTACTTGACTGTTGATACTTTAGAGATTTTACACTACATCTTCAGTTCGGTTTTGCAGTGTTGAGTATTTTATTTGTTAGTTTGTTTTTTATACTCCATTTTTTGTAGAGGGGGTTCATGTGAAGTTTGGCTACCTGAACCCTATACAGTAGTTTAATTTACAAGCGCTAAATACATATCTTTATAGTTGTATCATTCATACATACATACATACATATAACATGGAGAAGTGGCCTAATAAATTCCTCTGAATTTCTCCCATTATTTTTCAGGCCTTATGCCCCCAAGAATGCAGTTGATTAGACATTCCATGATAGTCTGAAACTAGAGCCTTCAACATGGCAAAGCAGCTTTGGGGCACTTGAAGCACCTTGAGAGTAGTACATCGGGCCATCTAGTGTTCATTTTTTCAATTTAGATGCTTAAAATAAAGAGTTGCTCACCTTGTATATCACAGTTAAGATCTTACAAAGAGGAATTACTATCTGGCAGTGACGGTGTAAGGTTTGGAAGACTATTACTTTCTTTACATGAAAAGTCTTTCTGCTGCTTTTTGCTAGAATGTATTACGATGTTGTTCACTTTCTGGACCAAATAAGAACATATGGGAGAAATAGATCCTTGTGCTGCTGGTCTGAACCGTATCAAATATGACATGTCTCTTAAACTGTTTACATGCATAGCACATTCTTGTCCATATGTGTGATTTTTCAATTTGATGGTCGTCTTTCTGATGCACTTCTAGTTCCATATTCAACTCCCAATCCTTTTTTCACTTCCAGGAACTGGTAGTCTTCTGGTACATAGAAAAGACACTGCATACATTTATCTGAGATTGGAGGATCCCTTCAAAATAATTTGGGGTCTTTTTGTGGTAAATGGTGACTTTTATGCAGGAGTACAGTAACATTGGCCCGTAAGTGGTACAAAATAAATGCTGGTTAACATTTGGGTCTCAAAAGTAACATAGAAAATGTAGTAAAACTTACCTCTTACCACAATGTCACTGGTTTTAAGTTGGGTGGAGCGGTATCCTTGGGTGAGATACTGCTCCACCCAGTCACAACTGGCCTGGTATTTCTGCATCTGCATATGCCAGGTGCGAGAACACCAGGCTCGAGATTACCTGCCGGAAAACCTGGCTGATGAAATGTAGATTTGGCAAGGTTGCGAACAAAAGCAATGCCTGGCCCCGACTCGACGCCATCAACAACATGTGGGAAGCATGAAAAGATTCCTTCTGCCAGGCCACAACCATCCCTGTCCCTGACACCCTCACAACCTTGTGGCACGCAAAGGCCCCTCGCTCTCATGTACTTGTGCACTGGAAATTCACCTGTGGAAATGAACAGGGTAATTCCCTTATTCCCTATTCTAGACATAAGATCTCAAACGTGTGTGTTAGGCATGCAATCACTTCTTGATATCTTCGATTTCAAAGCCCTCTGCAACAAACCCCTCACATTTGAAGCCACTGGGGCATTCACCAAAAACCGTTTAGGAAATATTATGAAAAGTAGTCCATTTGTTTGACCCGCTCAGTGTGGTGACATTGATTAGAACTAAATATGATTTAAAGACCACATTCCTCAGAACTTGATATTATTTAAAGACATTCCCTTTGGAGGTTTTTTCTCAATAAAGATAATAACTGTAAATGCCAGAATAACACCTCTTAACATAGGCGATCCTCCTACTCCACCCCCTCCCCTTTAGCTCCTGCTATTCATTTTGTGCACAGCAACAAGTAGTAAAATGGGAATGCAGACACAATTGGCATAATTATCAACAGGCCCCATGGCATAAAGATGATTTTCTACTCATTCTTGTTTTTCATTCAACAGCACTAAGAATGTGACAGTTTCTAGCGATACATTACGAAATAGAAACTACAAGTCCCAGAATTCTTAGTGCTGAGGCAGAGCTGGTACGGTTGCTCATATTCCCAGTGGCCCAAGTGCAGAAAATTAGGGGCTCTGTGATATAGGACACAACGCCATGGGGATGAAAATAAGGATGACACTGGTGGCGGGTGTCAGTGTGGCTGGAAAGAGACATACACCTAAGCATTTATCATATGATAACTTCAATGTAAGAAAAAAAAAGTGCCAGAAAACATGCTGTTAACAAAAACTGTCTGCCTGGACATATGACGTGGGGCCTTCTTCAGCTTACAATGCTTTGCAAAGTGTAGAGACCACATTCTTGGAGGCAATCAAAGGTGATGCAGAGTAGGGGGGAGGTGACAGACTGTTTTTCAGGTGCGAATATTCTCATCAAAATACCAACAGTCAGACATGTATACTCACCTGGAACAAAGGTGTGCTTACAAATCACATTGCCCAGCACATTGAGAGCCCCCAGTGGTTTAGACCCTAGCATATGGATACCCTGCTGCCCACACCTTAAGTGAACATGTCTGCAGCAGAAATGTGTGCACTTAAAAAAACACAATCCTCTGTGCTGGTGCCACTCTTCACAGCTGATGACAACAAAGTCAAAAAGTCCTGTTCTCCATAACCTGGGGCCAGTAAACCATATTTAGAACAATGGTTCAGGGAATTAATTTAGGCAAAAACACCGAAAAACAGCATTACTACTCCGACACAATCATTGAATACAGATAATGGAAACTGTTAAGTAAGGAAAAACATGAGGAGGGAGAAAAATGAGATGCCCAGAACAATTATTTGAAAAAGCATTTGTTTTTGCAAAATATTCATAAACAACAAAATTACAGAATAAAACTGGTGCTTAGTTACACAAAACACACAAAATAAAAACAAAAATTACAGTGTAAAATAAAAAAATGGCAGACGAAAAAATATAATAAAGAGATAAGTCTGTCAAGTTACAGAAACATAGTACAATATATGTTTCCTCTTAGTTTGCCAAAGGAAGGCGTCGGAAGCGAAACGCCTTGTTAATTTGTTAGGTCCTCATCAGGACGTAAACCAAGCATTGAGAGCAACCATCGAAATCAATCTGTAATTGAAGACAATTGGATTCATCACATCCCAGCATAATACTATTAGAAGGGATAGGAGGAATCATTACAAATGTTAAACAACTTGTTGCAAAGAGTGCATGCCACTGATGTGGCAGGGGCAATTACCTAATGGTTAGATCAGCTCCTTACATAGTCTCTCCAAACTATTCGGTAGAGGTGCAGGCAGCACAGCATCTAAAGTAGCCCTGCTCTCTGTAAAAAGTGAAAACAGACTGCACGTGTGCTATTGAGGTATTGCTTGTACAATAGTGCCTCCATGTAGTAAACTTCCTCCAAAACACAAACATTTGTCATAAAGACCTATATGGCGCTGCAGTTAAGACTGTGCTATGAATTTACTAGCTAAAAAACTAGAGGATAGCTGTTGCCCATTACGCCTAATTAGAAGATCTTTAAAGAGGGCATGGTATAACCATTGCAAATTCCTATTGACTCCACAACTGCAAAAACCTATAGAGAGGGTAGTGTGCATGACTACTTTTTGCACACAGAGCAATGCTTTGACCATAACTGTCAAAAGACATTAGTCCCTGATTCAGTTGATCGGCCTTTCTGGTGACCTGCTCCTGTTTCCCTTCAAGAAGGTTGTAAAATACAGGAACCTTTGTTACATGCCTGTTTACCTAAAATCAGCTCTCCGGATTAAGCTTCTGTTTGGGATCTTGTAGCAGTGCTACTACACACGCTGCCCCGCCCAAGCCTCTACTAAATCGTTCGGAGAGACGTGCGAGTAAGGAGATGATCTAACCACCGGGTAATTGATCCTGCCACAACGGTGGCATTCACTCTTTGCAGCAAATTGTTTTCAATGTGTACTGATTTCTCCACTCTCTTCTAATAGTTTTATGCTGGGAGGTGAATAATGCTCAGGAGATTCCTATACAATTTTCATTAGGGCCTCCGTGCGTCAAGTAGAACTTAACTCGTGCACTACTTGGTGAGTGTTCTCAATTTACGGATGTTCTTGATCCACTAGCTTATTCGTTTGGTCTTGCACATTTGAATTGTTGTATTGCAGGGACCTTGCTTGGACTGTATTTTTGACCAAGTGGTTTTCCTTTGATTTTACTTCAGTGCCTATAAGTATGCCTATTTACTCTGAACACATTTTTAACACGGAGGTTGCACTATTGAGCATTGCTATCCACTTTTTTGGGTAAGTCTCTGAGCACTGCATGTAGACTTTTAAAACGTGGAAAATCAACATGATTACATTTAGCCTTACTATACAAGTGAGTTGTATAAATACTGGTGATGGTTTTTACTACATCCTATCCTTGCACAGCTACCATGATATGCATGACACTTTAACTCTTGGTCTTGTGCTGTGCTCAATTATATTGGCTGAATTGTTTGTCTTGGTACCCCTACCACTCTGATTGTCTCTAATTACAGATTGATCTCAATGGTTGCTCTCAATGTTTGGTTTATGTCCTGATGATGACCTAATGAATTAACAAGTTTGGGATGCCGTTGACTCCTTCCTTTGGCAAACTAAGGGGAAGCATATATTGTACTTTTTTCCTGTCACTTGACTGACTTACCTCTTTATCATATTTTTTCTTCTTCCATTGTGTGCTTTTTGTTTGCCCTGCAATTTGTTTTTATTTTGTATGTTTTGTATAACCTTGTGAGCACAAGTTGTATTCTGTATTTCTGTATATTTTTTGTTGTTTATGAATATTTTGCAACAACAAATGTTTTTTCAAATAATTGATGTGGGTACCTCATTTTTCTTCCTCCTGAATTTTTTCCTTACTTAACTGTTTGCATTATCTGTAGTCCGTGATTGTGTCACATTACTAATACTGTGTTTTCAGTGTTTTTTCTGAAATTAATTCCCTGAACCATTGTTTTTATATTAACCTTTCCATAGCTTGGCACAGGCTTTGTAGTGGATTTGCAAGCTATACACGCAGCAGCCGCCATCTATCATTCAGGGACGTCTTAACTTTTTTCAAAAGTATAGAAACTGATATGCATGAAATAAAGAAAGGATGAGAAAGCTTACCCCCAGTAGATCTCTCAAACTTTGAAATCTGCTTATATCCATATTTTCTCAGATGTGTGCTTGACTTTCGCTCAGCCGCATTGGCCTCTATGTTGTATAATCGGTCACAGAAGGTTTTGTTTGCCATACAGGCCAGTGTGTGTGTACATCAGAGAGAGCTTAGAGGAGCTGTACTGCTGCCTGAAATGTTGGTGAGTGTGAGTCTCTTCTGAGACAATTGTATGGTGTAGTGTGCTGCAGCACTGTGATTTGGCATAGTGCGCAGTGCTGGAAGAACACAGCCGCACTCCTGTTCTGCACTGTGCGGGCTGAGACACAGAGTGGTCTCAAACCCCTTTATTTATACCCTACAGCCGCGCCCGGCCATCAAGGTTGCATGCACAAGCCTTGGGAGTCATAGGTCACCTTGAACAAGCTGTATGGCTCATTACATCCCCTTCAACTTTAGTTCAATTCGAAATCATCTCCGACTGGGCTGAGTGGTGCATAAAGAGTCTCTGAGTCCACTAGCTAGGGCTTAGGTTTGGCTGGGTGGTTGTTCCGTTGGCGTATGGTGGAGCCTGAGTGATCATTGACTTTGGCTGGACTTGCTTCAGCTCTACGCTCCGTATTCCAGATGCTGTTAGGAGAGCAGCCTTCTTCTGGAGGCCCCATTGGGGTGTGGGGTGTGGAGGCACCTTCCAAGGGTGGATCTAGGGCTGCCTCAGGGGGCATTTCTTCGACCGAGATCCTCACCCTTTTGAAACACGACACATTTCAGGCAGCTGTTCCGGCGGGCAGTAACCATGATGCTATTTACTACAGTAATGATCAATGGGCCTTGTGCATAGGGTGTGCAAAACCTCCATCCTGGTCGGCAGTCATGTAGTAACACTCCGTCCCCTGGGGCTAAGCAGCAGCTGCATGGTCATCTTCTCCGACTCGACCTCTTGTTGGTTTGCTTTCTCTGCTCCTGTGCTCTCGCTGGCTAATACTTCTGGGCTTCCCACACCGGATAGGTAAGAATCCTATCACACATGTTCCCCTTTAGCATTAGGGTAGATGGGGAGCATTTTGTTGTGCAGTGTGGAGTGCCACAGTAGGCCCGGAGGAATCTGTGAAAGGCTGACCTCTGGGTCAGATTCCTCCTGCATGGCTATCCATAGGGTCTTGTTTAAGGTGCGCTCGATGTTGCCATTAGCTTGCTGCCATTGAGGGATGATTATCTACGGGTGGTTCACCTCCAAGTGTTGCAGGAGGTCTTGGAACTCTGACCCTTGGAAGGGTGGCCTGTTGTTGGTTCTGATCTCTACAGGGATGTGGAAGAGGCCAAAGACCTTTGCTAGTGCTGGGCTAGCTTTGTAGAATGCCATTGACTCCGTCAGCTCCACTATAGGATATTTGGAGAGGCTGTGTATCATCACCATTGTGCTGTGCCCCTCTGGGAAGCAGCCGAGAGCTACGCTGTCCTTAGACCAGTGTATTGCAGTTTTCCTCAGTGATGACTGATGCAGAGGCTTTGGCTCTGCACGTTATATGGCACACCAGGTAGTGTCCTATTAGGTTGTCGACCGCCTCTTTGAGTCTGGGTAACCACACTTCCACCCTCAGGTGAGTTTTCGTCTTAGCGGCTCCTTGATGGCCCTATATGAGCCAGTTCTGTTACTCGTTGGGTCAGCGAGGCTGGTAACACTCTGCGGTGTCCCCGTAATATGACTCCATCCTAAGTGACGCTTAGGTTGTTCTTGACTCTCCAGAGCTGTGACAGTTGGCTCTTGTCCGGGCTGATCCATTAATTGGCATCACTTGGGAATATATTCCAAGTTTCTTCTCGCAGAGCAGGGACAACATTTGACGTACTCAATCCCCAGCCATCGCTTGGTTGATCTGTTTGAGGAGGAACGCTCTTGGGCATGCTCCTTGGCTCACCAGTCTCAGTTATTCCTCTATCTGAGAGTCATTGGACCCTGGTGGGCTCTCACTTTGTACAAGGTGCCATGAGAGGAAGTCCACTGCATTTCTCGATTCTGGTAGGTATAGGACTTTGAATCGATACTGTTGTAACTGCATGGCCCAGCGCTCAAGCCAGGGAGGTAGGTGTGATGCTGAAGGGATTTCAAAATGTTGCCATCAGGCCAAGATGCGTTAAAAAAGTGATTATGTATTGGCTGCCCTCAGGGGCGGCTCCTCCATGTGGGCGGAGGAGCATCGCCCCACTGCTTTCTTGCAGTGCGAAAAAGCAGAAGGGTTCGGTTGGGGGCGGGCGGGTGGGCTAGTCCTGTCCTAGGGCAGGGGTGGAGGGACTTGCCCACTCTGAGGGCGCTGACTGTGGCTGACCAAAGCAGTCACAGGCACTCTCCCTTTTCTCCATGTATGCTGTTTAATTTTACAGAGGGCCTTCAAGGTGCAGAATTGTCTGATTATGTCCTCCGCTTGGCTGGCTTGGACATTCCAGGCAAAGAATACCAGGCTAAGATCTTCCACTGTATGGGACTCTACTAGAGCTTCCGATTCTCCTTTAATGATGTGGAATCTCGCAGGTGTTGTCTCCATTTCACACTGTCACGTCCATTGTCCCTACCAGCAGGAGCAGATCTCGGCCTCCGTATGAATGTATATATAGATCTTTGTGGTGATAGGTGACGAGTGGTCTTTGCTTGAGTCCGGTGTATTGTTAGTGGCTCACAACGTTTACTGATGCCCCTATGTCAATGAGGGCGTTGACCTCTGCAATCGATATCTCACACATTGGTTGTAATCTCCGGTTTCTCTTCATTTGTTTTGTGAAGGATATAAGGAAGACATGCTCTTGCTCAGAATGGCCCGCATTCAAGTGCTATGTCGTCCATGTCTGTTGTGATGTTGAGCTCCGGTATTCCGTGTTGTCGAGCGGTGGGTGATCTTGTCCTCATAGGTGTCGCTCTTCTCCTGGCCCCTTGGGTACTTTGACCACTTCTGTAGACCCTTGCAAAATGGATTAAGTCTTCCACAATTCAAGCATGTTTTCCCATGGGTTGCTCCTTTCGTCCACAATTTTAAAAGCCGGTGTGAATTCTGATGGTTTTGCTGCTCCCTCCCCTCCTCCCCCGTGTTCTGAGGCATTGACTGTCTCGGTCTTGATTGGGTGCTGTTTGTTGGTGTGGGAGCCGTCTTGGCTGGGTAAGAGCGCTGAGCCGTCTTGGCTGGGTGAGAGCGCTAAGCCTGTCTCTGCAGCATGTGTTGCTGAGAGGTCATGGGACCAGACCAGAACTAGAATGTTATAGAGGCTGATGCCTCGTTGCCGCAGAATAAGGCCTCTGAGTAACTGACCGGCAACCTTGTATGCTTGGATGATCTGCGCATGCACTTCTTTAGGTTGATCGTTCTCACTGCCAGTGCTGGTGAACTCCCGTATGCGGGAAATTATCGGTAGACTCTTCAAGTTGACACGCTTTGTGTAATTTGAACTGCTCAGTAATGGTTGAGCCGGGGGTCAAAGTGTGCATTGAAGGCTCTAACTGCTGCGTTGTAGTCTGTGCCCATCCATTGGAGGAGTTTTAACAACTTGTATCTTTGCTTCTCTGCTAAGTGCAGTTACAATGACCTCTTAACTGCTCCGTCTGTCTCTCTGGATGCTCTGAAGTAGTTGTTAAGGTGGCCTACTCAAGGGCGATTATAGGTGGCCTACTCAAGGGCGATTATAAGTTAAACGATGGAATAGTACAAATTAGCTCAAATGATGATGAAAAATGTGGAATTATGTAATAAATAATCAAATGCATAAGATCTATACAATTAGAAGAAGTATAATACAAATACTTAACAAATACATCAATTACAAGGTCAGGTGATGCCCTTAAATGTATGTATTCAATAAATGTCAAAATCAATAAAGTTTGCCTACTCAAGTTTTCCATTTTGGCGCATCCGTACCTCGCTGAACAGTTGCAGCGCATGGACTAGATTGTCTGAGTTGTCTGCCAGTGGTGCAGGGGCTCTGCATTAGCCTAGTTTGTCATACTGTGAGGTACATTTGACCTTGTGGCACCCTAGTGGCTGACGTGTGACTGTCGGTTGGCAGGCCTGTCTGTGGCTACAAGTTAGGAGCTTCGGCAGGTAAATGGTGGAGAAGTGTGGCTAAATGGTTAGAGCGGCAGACCCTGATGCAAAGGTCTAGCCCGGGACCAGGGTTCAATTCCCCTCCTCTGCGGGTCTTGGGCTCAAAATTCCACGGACCTGATAATTCTCGCCTCGGTGCCTATTCTAATCATAGAGTTCCACTCTGCAACTCTGGGCAATAGCTTGCTTAATCTCCACAACGGCCCCCACAACGCTAAGGATGCCAGGCCTTCACCCTGGGGGTGCCCAGGAGTGGACGCCTCACAGTGAAAGCCAGGACGGGTTCCACAGCGGTATTCGTACAAGCGCCTTGAGACCCTTGCGGGTGAGTAGTGCGCTATACAAGTATCAATTTATATTTTTTTTACATTTAACGGTCTGCCCTGATGCAGAGGTCTGTATCAGCTATGCTTTATCTGTTGTGAGGGGGATGAACCATGTCACACGGGAGTGTCTAGCAGCCTGTTCTTATGCCCTAGTACTGCAGTAGTTTGTCTTTCATTGTGTGTTTTTTAATCCTTATTCTGGTTTTGGCTTGTACTACAGTATCCTATGTGCCCCACTCCAAACCCAGGGAGAAGCACACACTGCTGATTAGGGCATTGTCTGTCTGGCCATGAGCTGGGCCTCACTGAAGGGAGGCATCATATTGCATGGACCCTTGTGCCTGCCGCACACGCAGGGTTCAGTCTCAGGGAGGGGCGCTATCGTAGGTTGCAGACCGAGAACACTGAGGAGCTGCGGGGAAGTTTTTGTTGCGCTGCGGCCTACCATGCTTTTCATCCCTGTGGTGGGAATGAAACATGCGGGAGTCCGCTGCAGGAGAGGCAGCCAGTGGCGGAGCACCCTCGTTGGCAATCTAGTGTGCTGCAGCACTGTAATTCGGTCTAGTTTGCAATGCTGGAGGAACACAGCCTTACTCCTGTTTCTTTCGTATGTTTCGCAGTTGTAGAGCTAAATGTGTGAGTGTGCAATTTGAATGAGGCTGACGTCAGCAAGGGCGAGTAAATCAGTTAATAATAAATCTAGTCAGCGCGCTCGTCCACATGCACAGGCATAAATACTTTCACAGAGGCCCATACATGCACATAGATCACACTTCAAACTGTGGGGAGCGCCCCCCTGGGGAACGTGGATGGGTTCCCAGGGGGGCGCAACGGCCTCTGCAAGCACATGTAAATGAGGACGCCTGGAAGTGCAGCGATGTTTATTTGCTGCATTCCCATGCTGTCTTCATGTACTCCGAAGCCCTCAGTGCCGTGGGGCCAGAGGTCAGTGGGTGTGCTGCTGGGGGCTCGGCAGGGCAGTGTCTGGAGTCTTATTAAGACTCCATCACAACCAAGTTTTTTACAGGTCTTTAAAGACCATTTGCATACCTTTGGAAACTGGTTCCCATTTTTTTTTCTTTTTCCAGTACCCCCTGGACTCTGCCTATTCCTTACATTTGTATTTTGAATTTACTGCTGTAGTGTGAAAATGCATTTCATGAAAAGGAATACAAAAAAGGGTTGCCAATAGAAAAAATGGCAGCCATGTATGTTTAAAGAGCCTGCAAAGACCTTGCTTTGACACTAAATAGGGTCTTAAATAAAAAAAAGTATGTTTTCATTTGTAATGTCACTTTCTGTCTGTTCCTTTTATTTTCAGTCATGAATCATTCAGGCAGCCCTAGAAGAACACATTTAAAAGTGCTTTATATTTGCTTTTCGAAGTACGCACAGATAAGTGCTGAAAATAGGGTTTTAGGTGACTGTTATTTTTGTACCGTTGTGGTAAATATTTTACCGTATAAGAGTTTGCCATATAATTTCAGACAGGTAAAAAGAAATAGCTCAATCAAATGAGAGGCAGAGTCCGTGGCATCAGAGTCATACGGGCTTTAATCATAGATGACTCGAGTCATGGAAATCAATTCCATCAATACAAGGGGTCGGGTATGCAATGATGGCAGAAAGAGGTCAACGATTTATTAACAGTACATGACATATATAGTAAAATGACACAATAGCAGTGAATACAGTAGGCGTGGCAAGTGAAATGTATATGATAAGAACACATGTGCGTAGCAAAAAGGCGTGAACAGGGGTGTGCACGAAGGCGTGTACTAGAAACGTCACAGAAAAGTGTCATAAGTGGGTGGATGCATAGAGAATTCTTGCAGAGTCAGCTGAAACCTGTGACCTGAATGCGCGCGCAGCTAATATGACGTGTAATTGACATGCATCTGGAGGAAGCCAAGGGTCTGACTTTTAGCACTAGTAGAGGAGACAGAAGTCTGGCATGTCAGATCGACCTGTCCCTATAACATATCTGATATCTAGTGTTTGGAGGATGTTTAATCTGGAGTAAGAGGTCTTTCGGGCAGAGGCTATTCTATACTGAATGCATATGTGTCTAAATGCAATGCACGGAAACAGGGGCCTACCAGAGTAACGGGAGCAATGAAATTCATGAGGGAGACAGGAAGGCTTGGCCCTTTGCTCTGCAGCCGGGGATATGTTTACCTAAATCACTAGACAGGAATGTGTTTTCGAGGAGTCTGGACAGATAACTTGAAGGCAAAATACTGTTTAGGCAGGCCAGGCCGAGCCAGGCACCGCTTCGCTTGGCAGGAAGTAAGGCAGGGGTCAGGGATGCATCTCCATGCTGCAGCTTTCAGAGGCAGAGACAGAAGTGGCTTGAAGACAGAAATCAGGGCCTAGCTCGGCAGAGCCAGGAAAAACGTGAAAGTGCACCATGTAAAGACGGTGGCACGGCATACTTAGGAACTGAATTATCGATCCATTCATGGTGGATCTGATAGAGGACATGTTAACGTTGGACGCAAATGTATTTGCGTCTTCAGATTCGGTTGTGGAGGGAAATTACATGTACTTTAAAATTTGTACATGGAGCCGTTGGGGTACACGTTAGGGGACACAATTGACCATAAAAATTTCAATTACCTCATTCCCTCCTTGTCCCCTACGGACCCTTCAGGATATGTCGATTTTCATGAGACAATCAATCTGTTCATATAGCATCATCTGTTCTTCTTTCTTTATTCGGGAATGGGAACGTGAACTTGGATGGGGAACGCAAGCTGTGGCGCACAAGCCGCAAATCGCTGGCCCACATTGTAGACATAGACAACAACTGAAGACTATGGCCAATATGATTCCTAGGAATGACAGTAGCTTCCATCCCCAGGCTGTGATTACACTCCAGAGCCAACCGGACCAAGTCCAGGAGCCTGGATTCTGGTGTATCAGATGAGCAATCTCGTGAAGTCTGGTAATGGCCTTATAGACTGATGGCGCGTTATTAGGAATAAACACGCAACAACTGGATCCGATGACTCTACAAGCTCCGCCCCTATCGGCCAGGATGACGTCAAGGACAAGGCGGTTCTGAAGAACAACAAGTCTCATAGCAGACTGCTCCTCTGTTAAGTTGCCCAAAGCAGAAGTAGTCTCATTCACTACCGCTTCAAGTATTCTGGTTAATTTGCGTATCAGTTTACTATTGGAGACAGTGCCTAGATAGGGAAAGAATCCTTTATTGAAATCTGTGTATTGTTCCCATGTAGTTTCAGTCTGATCCACTATTGGGAGGTCTCTCTTATGTCTTACAATATTAAGGCGGGAATTCCTGTGATAGTCAGATGGGGCTAGGAAAACTGGTGGCAATAGGAATGCAATGAAACAGGTACCATCCCAGTCTGGAGGTAAACGGACATACGCTGTCTGACCACATATAAAATAGGAATGTCTGGAAGCTTTGAATGTAGACTTGCCTTTATCACTGAATTCGACCACAGTAGTACAGTCGCTGTGACCTAGATGTACTGAACCATTCTTTCTGACACATAAAACACCTTTCGCTGGTAAAACTGATATGGATGGCAGGTCTGGACTGGTCTCTGACTGAACGTTTAGAATCATGAGGTTGAGTGTAAAATTGCCTAATCCATACACTTCATTTTCTAGATCTGTCCCTGTCATTTGTGGAAGACCCTCCTCGTTTGGGAAACATGCTTTGTTCATGACTGTGTTCAGATTTCCCCATATCCAATTACCTTGGGAAACTCGGGATTCGGTGTCTATAGAAGATATTAAACTAAACCATGCACCACAGGAACCATTATGTGTGAACGGGTAAGGAAAGAGGGGCAGAGCTCCCTTGTAGTTCTGATAGGGAGGGAGTCGGCCACATATCCAACAATTCGTAACATTGTTGGTCTGGTGAGAATGGTGTAACATACGAATAAATGTATTGTTGCGCAGCGCAAGTCGATAAGACAATTCGTGTGGAGGAAGAGTACTAAACGTGTGTTCTGCAGTGTCATTAGAAAAAGAATGTGCAAGAGAAAATACATGTATAGCATCCAACTCAAAATAATAACCGTAAGACTCAGAAAAAACATAACAAGTAATGTGCAGACGCATCTGCTCCGGAGACTTTTACAATAATTTTGCTTCTTGGTCTCCTGTCTATCTCTCTCTCTATTTGGGTCTAACTTGTACATGTCAGAAACTGCCTAACCGCTTCACCCAGGAGGGGACTTAAACAATTAAACTGTCTGACTTACTAGACCTCAATTTCTGTCGATACTCCTCTTGGGGAGTTTTCTCTAAAAGGGGGAGTTTGGTATCAGTCTCTGGTATGTGAGAGTTCTGGGAATCAGTTTTTGGCGGAAGTCCATAAAAGCGTTTCACGTGACTCGAGTGAACCCAACCCTTCCTCCCCTCCAATTTGACTGCAGTCCTGGTTGTTAACAAAACGATCTTCGGCTCCTTCCAGCGGGGCTCCAAAGGGCTTGATCTGTCGAAATTCCGGACTACAACAACGTCCCCCGGAACCAGTTCATGTGGCTTCACCTCGGTGTTGTCTGGGAAGGCTGCCGCAACCTGTGAACGACATGATTGTAGTGCAGACATCAAGGAAGCAAGGTAATCTGTCAGCATATTACTGTCAACATCAGTGATTTTTCGCGGTAGAGGCGTCCCCCACATATTAGGAGGTCTACCTAAGACCACCTCATACGGGGATAGCCCTGTCCTAGAATGGGCTACCATTCTCATATAAAAAAGGGCAACTGGCAAAGCTACAATCCAATCTACACCTTTCTCTTTACACACTTTGGCAAGGCGAGTTTTCAGAGTCTGATTGTGCCGCTCCACGAGACCTGCTGCCTCAGGATGTCGGACACAGTGAAACTTCCACTGGTACCCCAATAGAAGTGAGACCTGCTTCATAAGTTCAGATGAGAATGGCTGACCGTTATCTGAATACACGACACGGGGCAAACCGTATCGAGGGAAAAACTCACGAACCAACTGCTTGGCAGTGGTCGGGGCAGTGTAATCTGGGACGGGATATGCTTCTGTCCATCGGGATAGGGCACATACAACTACGAGGACATATTTGAACCCTCGGCATCTTTCCATCTGGATATAATCCATCTGGAGGACTTCAAAAGGATGGTCGGGAGGATGAAATCCACCTTGCTCTACGGGAATCCCTTTTCCTGGATTGAACTGACAACAGATCATGCAGGTACGCACTTTCTGTTTCGCTGCTGCTCGTAAATGCTTGTTGAACCAGAGGTTCTGTAAACTGTCTAACATGGCTTTCTCTCCTAAATGTGCTGGACTATGTGCTGTATTGATGATAACTTGAACCATAGAGTCAGGGAGAAACCATGTGGTCCTTCCCTTCGTCATCCATCCCTGGTCTGTCTGGACCCCTCCTTGTTCAGCCCATTTCTTTATTTCATCTGGAGTAGCATGTGTCTGTATGTCGATGACATCTTGTGTGGGGTCCCTGACTGTCAGGCAATGTGTAAGTGAAGTTACGTCAGTCTTTGTCATGTCCGTCGTTTGAGTATGAGTTAGTGCTGTATGTTTCGCTATTCGATCTGCAAAATCGTTGCCCTGAGAAATAGTGTCTGTGACCTTTGTAGGTGCCTTGCACTTCATAATAGCTATAGCTGTAGGCAAATGTATTGCTTCCAACAGAGCTTGAATGAGGGGACCATGCTGAATCTTGGCTCCGTGAGAGGTCAAGAAACCTCTTTCTTGCCAGAGGACACCAAAGTCGTGTACGACTCCGAATGCATAACGGGAATCTGTGTATATGTTTACTTTCAGGTTCTTGGCTCGTATACAAGCTTGAGTCAGAGCAATGAGCTCTGCTGCTTGAGCTGACAAGGTGTCAATGCGATGTGTTTCTATGACTTCAGTTCCAGTGGTCACGGCATATGCAGCCACCAATTCTCCTGTGCTTGTTCTTAAACATGAACCATCCACATAAAGTGTCAGGTCTGGATTGGGTAATGCAACATCTGTCAAGTCTTGTCTGGGCTTCGTAATTGTGTCAACGACGTCCACGCAATCATGTGGAGTAGGATCTGTTGTGCTTGATGGTAGAAGTGTAGCAGGATTTAGTGTATTGCAACGTCTGATTTCTATGTGTGGTTGGAATAACGTCAATTCATAACCTGTCAGTCGTGCTATAGTCAAGTGTTGGTTCTGTGTTCTGTTTAGGAGAACCTCCACAGAGTGTGGAACCTGTACTGTCAATTGATGTCCTAATACAATGGAGTCACTTTGTCTGATTGCTAGGGCTGTTGCTGCAACGGACTTTAAGCACGCAGGCAAGGCCTGGGCTACTGGATCTAATGTACTTGAAAAATAAGCACACGGTCTGCGTTTGTCTGCTTGAAGCTGAGTGAGAACTGACAACGCTGTGCCATCGCGTTCTGTGACAAAAAGTGTAAAAGGTTTGCTGTAACATGGTGTGGCTAAAACTGGTGCTTGACATAAGGCTTTCTTTAATTCGTCAAAAGCTTGTGTATGTTCCTGTGTCCAAGGGAGAACAGTCGAAGACGCTGCCTCCTGTGTTGTCAACTGTATAAGTGGTTTCGCCAGAAATGCATATTGCGGAATGCATTGTCTGCAATAGGAAGTGAGTCCAATAAAGGCTCTAACTTCTTTCTGTGTCTTGGGTTGCGGTAATTGTGCAATTAACTGAATTCGATCAGGTGTCAGCTGCCTACCCCACTTGGACAGCAAGTGCCCAAGGTACACCACTTGCTGGGCACAGAATTTTAGCTTCGAAGGAGACACCTTGTGTCCCTTGTCCGCCAGGAAATGTAAGACTGTCAGTGATGCTTGTTCACATTCAGGTTCACTACGGGCGGTGATCAACAGATCATCGACGTATTGGAGTAGGGCAGTGTTGGCAGGCATGTGAATACTGTCAAGTTGTCGTTTCAATGCTTGGCTGTAGATTCTGGGGCTTTCTGTGAATCCTTGAGGTGCACGTGCAAATTTGAAGCTACGGCCATTTAAACAGAATCCGAAAAGGTATTGGCTTTCTGGATCAATGGGGACACTAAAGAAGGCGTTCTTGAGATCTATTACAGTAAAGAACGTCGCTTCAGAATCAATAGCTGTCAATAGGGACGAAATGTCTGGAACCACTGGATACTGTGGTACAATGCATTTATTTAACTCTCGCAAATCGATTACTAATCGATAGACTGGAGGTGCATTTGGATCAGTGCGTTTAAGAATCGGAATGATAGGAGAGTTATAAACATTGGAGTCGGTTTCTACGACCACTCCTTGTGCAATGAGCTCGTCAATGATTTTCAGTAAAGCCACTACAGCATCAGGTGGCAACTTGTATTGTCGGATACGTGGTAGTACTACTCCTGGCTTGAGTGTGACACGGTATGGAGTAATGTGCATACAACCTACATCATTGGGGCCTTTTGCCCATAAGTGTGCAGGAACATTCTGTAACCTGGGGTCAAAATCTCTCAATACATAATGTCCCTTAAAATCACGAAGGAACAACCTGACTCCTTCCGGAGAACAACAAATTACAGCTCTTAGAGCTTTCAGTGTCTTTATACCAAGCAAGTTTTCTGGACATGATTTCGTGAGCAATAAATCTGTAGTACGGGATAATGGACCAACTGCAAGGGGAACTGGTTTCGAAACTTCATTGACTATAGGCTTTCCTGGAAATCCAAGGGAAACATTCTGTGAGCCTGAGAGGGGTGCCCCTGGGACCTCGTCATGACTGATGGTAGTTCTGCTTGCCCCTGTGTCAATCAAAAACTTTCTATCCTTTCCTAATACCTGACTATGTACATAAGGACCCTCTTGATCTACAGGAATCTCAATAAGAGGCAAGCCAACCTCCCTCTCTAGGCTGTTTCATGTGTACTGCTGATAATCGGGGTAGTTGGATTGTGCATACTGGTACATCTGCTGTGTGACATGTTGTGTTGCGGCAATGGG
Organism: Lissotriton vulgaris; assembly: GCF_964263255.1. Lineage (NCBI taxonomy): Eukaryota > Metazoa > Chordata > Amphibia > Caudata > Salamandridae > Lissotriton > Lissotriton vulgaris. The sequence continues at coordinate 1,579,039,384 of NC_141691.1, forward strand.
CTGAGGCTGGGGTACCGCTACGGTCTGTTGGGGAATCTGCATAGGCTGTATATTCTGCGGAACGTGTTGTTGAACCTGGTCCTGTCTGGGAGGACACGGTCTCTCTTTAGTTTTCCCTGTAGCTATGTTGTGTTTCAAAACTGCACAATCGTTTACATAGTGACCTGGCTGTTTACAATAGTTGCATGTCACTTTAACAGGAGCTGCTGAATTGTTGGACTGTGTCGTACCCTTTTTATGACCATCTGCGGGAACTGACTGAGCAACTAGCACTTTCATTTTTGTGTCTTTCATACGTCTCTGTTCGTGATCATGTTCCTCTCTGATTCTGTTCTGGTGATACTGTAACATCTGTAACATTTGGGAAGGCGTATTTGCTTGCCATGTGCTCTCGACCTTTAATACACGGTTCTTAACCTGGGGCAATGAATTCTCGACTAATTTGGTTACAAAAAGATGTGGGTATGATTCGCTACTGGTTTTCAGGCCACTGTTAATAATAAAACATTTCTCGAATCTGGAATAAAAATCACTAGTATCTTCATCGTGTTTCTGTTTGCAGGCTGAGATTGCATCCCAGTCCTCCTTTTTAGTTGCCAACAATCTTGGCAAAACCTGTACTAATAATCCCGGTAATGCTTTAGTTTTGTCCCCCAGACCTAAACCTGGGGTTCGACCAGTTTCTTCGTTTTCTAATTCAGTCCAATTGATCTTTTTATCTCCCACCTCCCATTCTTTTTCTTTGAGTTTCTCGTAAATACCGGCAGGCAATAACACTTTCAATATTTTCATAATGTCGGGATAGGTGTAATCTCCCATGAGCAACATGTCTTTTATTTCGCGGTGAAAACCTGCAGGGTCTTTATCATGACTTGGCACTATTTTCTTCATTTCCAATAATTCCATTTTAGTTATAGGCGTGTATACAAACACGCGTTCAAAGGTATTATCTGGTTTCCTGACTGGATGTACTTCTCGTAAAGGGTTCTGTTTGTCTAGGTGATATTGTTGTCTTACTGGAGGGGGAACGGAAACAAGATGTGGAGTAAGGAAAGTCCTATATTTGTGACGTTGTTCTAGAATGATGTCGATTAAATCGGTACCTAGACCTCTCCATCTTCTCAGGAGTAAGTCTTGTAATAGATTATATAACGGACCTGGATCAGATGCTTGGTTTTCATACTGTACAATGAGATGTTGGGTCATGTATATACCAGCCATTCGCTGCTCTTCTGGGGAAAGACTTAAAAATGTTTGCACTACTGAATCGTCTTTATATATGCTGTCATCCCCGGCCCACTGTACCGCGGACCGGGCTAGTTCCTGATCACGTAAAGTATTGAGTTCATGATAACCTACTCTTTCTTTCAGGATTTTATCAGTAGTTTGGAAAATATGCTCAAGGGTACATCGTTCTGGTATCGGACAAAGGTAACGTTTCTTATTTTCTAGACGAATGGGTCTGTCGAAGGGCCTATCAAGAGAATACTGTCTAGATAGTTTCTCTCTACCTACGTACGCTAACAGGTCTCCCTTCGCCGATTGCGAGGTTTCTGCTGGATTCTCTGGTTCATCCTCATCTGAGGTTTCTTTATCGTCTGACTCGGGATGCCTTTCAGACTCTCGTCGGGCATGTATTGCTACTATTACTTTACGGATCTTTCTAGTCATAGCCTCTATGCATTTCTCTCTATCATGTTTACACTCTGCAATATTCTGACTCCATTTTGACAATCCCTCCATCTCTTCTTGCGAAAAGTTGGGCTGGTCTTGTTCCCTTATCAAACAATTAATCAAAAATCGCATTATTAAACCTTGTGTCTCAACTTTCTGATGTGCCATGGCTTCACGAATACTCTCTGGTCTCTCTCCTGTTCTGATAAAATGATATATATTGTCTAGATGTTCTGGCATTTCTGGTAATAACATCAAATAATCTGTAACACGTCTTAAACGTAATGAGGCTAACATCATGGGTCCTGTCTTGCCAGGTACTGGATCATATCTACAATCTGTAAGATATTCCTTAGGCTTTTCGGCTGGGGTTGCTTTGGGTGTACGCTGCATTGCTAATTCTCTCATTGTCATACGTTGTAAATGTGGCGGGGTGCGATAACCTCCTGTAGCACCTCCTGAGGCGGAAGCATGAGCATAACCTGACTGTAGGGTCGGTATCTGTAACGGGGTTGAGCCCTGGGTAGCGGCGGGCCCAAAGGGATTAAGCGGATTAATAACAGGGGGAACAGAAGGGGAAGTGACAACGGGTGCGGGAAGCTGGTGACGTGGAGGGGTCGTGGCTTGGTCAGCAGGGATCTGCTGTTGCAGATTATTAGCAGGTGGAAGCAGATTATCGTTAACAGGTTGTACGGGTACATTGGTATATGCGGGAGCTACATCGTCTAAATATGAAGAAAGGAAAATGTCTGCTGCCGTCTTTTTATGACGTAATTTAGTCGGAACCAATGGAGGGGGCAGATCTTTCGGTATTTCCGGGGTCGCCTTAGGCAGGCCCTCGGCCAGAACTGGATACAGTCCTGTTATAATTGCATTACTTTGCCTGTCGTGTTGTTCCATTCTGACTCGCTGTCCTTCTTCTAGCAGTTCTTTTTCTTTAGCTTTTTCGGAATCCTCTCTACTTTTCTCTGTTTTTCTAAGTGCTTTCTCTGTTCGTCTATGTGATTCTTACGCCATAATTCAATGGCATCTTTCTGTGACTGTCTGGCTTTCTTTTTCCATATCGCTTCCTCTACTCTCATGATGCACTCGGCATCCCATGTCCCTGTAACGGGCCATCTCTGATTCTCTGCCAAGTCTTTGGTATAATCCACCCACAAGTCCAAGTATAGAATGGCGTCTAAGCCGTGCTTGTGGTACATAAAATATCCAGGAGTGTCCCTAGGTGGGATGGGAACTGCTTCTTCAAGTATCCCTTTCCTAGTTCCTATCTGTCGTAACTTCGAGAACAGAGGCATTGCTACCACGATCTAAACGCACACAATAAACACAGTATAGAAATGCAAACAATCACTCATACCACGACATTAAAACACATTGACACATTTCGAACGAATATTGAATCAATAAACACTGAACAACTGGATAACTGAATACTAGATGCACTGCTAAACAGTACAGATACACTGCTAAAACAGTGCAGACCGGGTCTGTGTACCCAAACCCGTCTTGACCGGACACAAATTAATGCACCCGTCTTGATGCGTCCCCAGCAACGGTACTCACCGGGAAGCACGGAACGGAAGGCCTTGGAAACTCGACTGGACTGGACCGCTACGACGTCACTGCTGCTGCTGCGCACTACGCATGCGCCTCGACACTACAGGTGGGCCTCTCGATACCTCGGACGCTGCTCTCTCGGCTGGGCTCTGGTCGGGATCCTCCGCACTCCTCACCGCCTCGTCTGGATGTCGACCGCAGTCTCCGTCACCTCCGTAGGCCTGAGGGAGATACAGGAAAACCTGCAGATGCGCATGGGGTCCGTCACAGCTGTAGTCGGGGGCAAAGCCTGCGACCCATCACCGGCGCGTGGGGTGGGGGAGGGGTCCCTATTCGGGCGCCAAATTATGTGGTAAATATTTTATCGTATGCGAGTTTGCCATATAATTTCAGACAGGTAAAAAGAAATAGCTCAATCAAATGAGGCAGAGTCCGTGGCATCAGAGTCATACGGGCTTTAATCATAGATGACTCGAGTCATGGAAATCAATTCCATCAATACAAGGGGTCGGGTATGCAATGATGGCAGAAAGATGTCAAGGATTTATTAACAGTACATGACATGTATAGTAAAATGACACAATAGCAGTGAATACAGTAGGCGTGGCAAGTGAAATGTATATGATAAGAACACATGTGCGTAGCAAAAAGGCGTGAACAGGGGTGTGCACGAAGGCGTGTACTAGAAACGTCACAGAAAAGTGTCATAAGTGGGTGGATGCATAGAGAATTCTTGCAGAGTCAGCTGAAACCTGTGACCTGAATGCGCGCGCAGCTAATATGACGTGTAATTGACGTGCATCTGGAGGAAGCCAAGGGTCTGACTTTTAGCACTAGTAGAGGAGACAGAAGTCTGGCATGTCAGATCGACCTGTCCCTATAACATATCTGATATCTAGTGTTTGGAGGATGTTTAATCTGGAGTAAGAGGTCTTTCGGGCAGAGGCTATTCTATACTGAATGCATATGTGTCTAAATGCAATGCACGGAAACAGGGGCCTACCAGAGTAACGGGAGCAATGAAATTTATGAGGGAGACAGGAAGGATTGGCCCTTTGCTCTGCAGCCGGGGATATGTTTACCTAAATCACTAGACAGGAATGTGTTTTCGAGGAGGCTGGACAGATAACTTGAAGGCAAAATACTGTTTTGGCAGGCAGGCCAGGCCGAGCCAGGCACCGCTTCGCTTGGCAGGAAGTAAGGCAGGGGTCAGGGATGCATCTCCATGCTGCAGCTTTCAGAGGCAGAGACAGAAGTGGCTTGAAGACAGATATCAGGGCCTAGCTCGGCAGAGCCAGGAAAAACGTGAAAGTGCACCATGTAAAGACGGTGGCACGGTATACTTAGGAACTGAATTATCGATCCATTCATGGTGTATCTGATAGAGGACATGTTAACGTTGGACGCAAATGTATTTGCGTGTTCAGATTCGGTTGTGGAGGGAAATTACATGTACTTTAAAATTTGTACATGGAGCCGTTGGGGTACACGTTAGGGGACACAATTGACCATAAAGATTTCAATTACCTCACCGTCTGCAACATTAAAATAATGAGCTGGCAACCCTAATCATAAGACTGGATGTTTGTTGCAGGATCAGCACATTATTTATTTCCTTCACCCTCGATTCCCTGATTAATTCCATAATAGCAATAGTTTAACTTATATCTGAAATCCTACGCCCTGTCATAGTGTGCTGATTAACTTCAAGTGTCTGGGAATTCACCCTGCATTCAGACAACTCACGCCTCATTCTCACCCTTCCTTTTACGCTCACCCTGCACTCGAAGCGCATAGTTATGGTTTTCCTGCATTTGCATTAGTGGTTAAGAGAAGCACACCTATTTTTAAATGAATTGAAAAGGACGCTTTAGTTGATTAACCTTTTAACTCAAGCGTGCAACTGAGGTGGCACGTTTGTCCTGACCGTGCCTACTCTGAAAAAACCTATCTTAAGTGTGGAACACACTAAACCTCAATGCACTGTTGCTATTGTGGTTCAAAAGAACACCACTTTATTTAACCCTTTAAGTGCTGCGAACGTCCAAAGGTCGTCGCGTGCACTACCTCGCTAGTGCTGCGCACGACCGTTGGACGTCCGAATCCCGTTAGCGCGATCGAACGTCCGCACTGGGGCGGAATGTTCGACGCGCTAAACGGGTTAAACACACTTTACATGAAAATAATAATCAATCTTTTTCATTTAGAACTGTTTGAATTTTTACTTCAAAGAATCACAAAAATAAACATTCATTTACATTTTAACATCAACATGAATTTGTTGAAATCACAATTAGCCAATACATTTATGACTCTATCACAAATTTTTAAACATCAATGGCGATTGATCTTCTCTGTGCCCAATGCATTTCGAGCTCATAGAGCTCTTCGTCTGGGGCCTGAAAACTGAGATTAAAATCAAACATTATTTAAACTCTCTGATTACAGAAATGTCGAGAATACTCAATGTACTTAGCAAACTTAAAATTATGAAATATGGGAAAATGGTGACACTCAAAGCAAAGAAAAGAACCTTATTCCCCACCACTTCGTGTAAAAAAAATGCCTCTCATACTCACTAATAGATGGGACAAAAACGTTCTGTGTCCTGCAACAAAGACAGGGTCTATGAGAATCTATTCTGAAAATGAACACAAATTGCGACAGGGGAAGCCTGACCACCAGCTTACCTTAGTGCCAGGTATGGGTTGTTTTATGCAGCAAAGACCTTCTACCACGTATTGAACACGCTCACGGAAACCGCTTTTCCAGTAACTGGCAACAAAGTGAAAAAACAGACTTAGTATCCCACAACTTCGAAAACACTTGTGTGTCTAGGTGTCAACACATCTCTCAACCCTTACCTTTCAAAAAGTAATCACTTCACTTCTCGATATCGCCCTCGCGCTGCTCAACCACTTCACCAAACGGTAACCGCCTCAAGCACAGGTACCGCGATGTCTCGTGTTTACATCAAAATTCCGAAACTAAAAACGGACTCACCATATCGCATAAGAAACACTACCTCAGAACAGTGCTCTATCTGGAGTAATTTCAACTAACTCAAACCGGGGCATCATGTACTCATAAACTCGCAAATAACAGAATTCTGCAACCCTAATCATAAGACTGGATGTTTGTTGCAGGATCAGCACATTATTTATTTCCTTCACCCTCGATATCCTGATTAATAGCAATAGTTTAACTTATATCTGACACCCTACGCCCTGTCATAGCGTGCTGATTAACTTCAAGAGTCTGGGAATTCACCCTGCATTCAGACAACTCGCGCCTCATTCTCGCCCTTCACTTTTACGCTCACCCTGCACTCACAGCGCATAGTTATGATTTTCCTGCATTTGCCACATAATCCTTTGTCTGCTGCATCATTTGCAGATTAAAAAATGCAGCAACTCGTTACCTCTCAGTGGAAGGCCCTTTCTAAAGGTTGACTGGTCACCTTTCTGTTTCTTATTGCTATATGTGGGTGTTAATGTGGTACTTACAAGGGGCAATAAAGGCCCGGACAATGTTGACAATTGCAAAAATAGCAAAACAGTGCAGTAATGCTATCACAAAATATACAGCATAATTCGCCTTTGCTTGCTGCAGAATTTAGTCAACCATGCTGCATAATTTGGCCTTCTCCTGCTGCATAATTCCAATGGCCCTGTTTAAAAGACTATGAGGTCCCAGCCTGTGGCAGAAAGCACTGTGAATGTAAGTCATTATTTTAAAACAGTATTTACATACTGTAAGCTAGGCTGCTGCATAATGATGCAGTGATGAAGATAAAACTATTCTTACAAAATATACTTTTTAGTAATAAGTAATCAAACTGTATCTAATGCAGACATTTTTGTAAGTGTCTCCACTATTCCAGATCCCAGCTGATAACTTCTTTCCTTTACATCTTAAAAAGAATAGATCTTGCCACCATAAAGCTTTAAGCAGATCCATTGAAATTATTCAGCAGAAGAGGACAAAATTATGCGTCAGGTTTGACTAAATTATGCAGCAAGAAAAGGTAAATTATGCAGCACAATGCGCCACATTTTGTAATTGGCATTATTTCATTATTTTGTCATTTTAACTCGCGGTAACGCTGTCAGGGGAAATATTTCACCTCATTAGTACCTGTTTAACACCCAAATATAGCAGTAAGCAACTACAAGATTACCAGTCAATCTTTGCAAAAGGCCTGCCACTGCTCTGGAACACTTTGTCACGCTTTAACTTTTGTTCCGTTTGAGCTAGAATCAAGTATTTTGTTGTTGAAATCTGTAGATTATGTAGCAAATGCAGTAAACTGATAATTATGTGGGAAACACTGTTACTGCAGAAACTCATAATTCCACTGGCCCCGGCTATAAGTGACTCAATCAATTAATGGCTGGTAAAAAGGCTGGTTTTTTTTGTGTAACTTTCTGCACTACCACCACCCACTTCTATTTCAGGCACAGGCATCTCAAAGTCCGTATTAACCATTCAGGGAAAGTTTTTTTGTGAAAGCTGAGTCCATGGGGTGGCTGGTAGAAGGCCAGCAGGGTTGCATTCAGATTCAGAGCCCTAATCCTCTCGATCCTTGGGGCTTCACAGAAATGGTCTAGAAGACCGAGTAAAGGAGCTAGATTCATCGATATTGTCAAAGAGAAGGCCCAGAATAGGGAGCACTCTACAGATTCAGAGCCCTAATCCTCTCGATCCTTGGGGCTTCACAGAAATGGTCTAGAAGACCGAGTAAAGGAGCTAGATTCATCGATATTGTCAAAGAGAAGGCCCAGAATAGGGAGCACTCTATGCAGACTCGTGTTTATGTTAACAAATGGCCAGAGACCGCTTCTTCAGAGAGATACCCCAAAGAAGGGGACAATGTAAGTGTATTTCTTTTTTTTAGGGACATTCATTAGTGAAGCTGGTACTGCTGCCAAGTGTGTAAGTGGCCACTGCTGGTTATCATAAAGGAGCAGATGCAGCAGGACTGGGGCCCAAGAATTTGGGGGGCCCACTTACAATTCTGACTGTCTACCTTTAAAAAAAGGGGCATCAGAGCGTATTTTCCTTTCAAGCATTAGGACCGAGGTGATGATCCATCATGGTGGGGATGAGGTTAAAGAGGCAGAGGAGACAGCCTGCTACTCAGGACAGCAGTTATCATTAGTGCAGCAGGTATAGTTGCATTGGGGTCAAAGAGTGTGAGGGGCTCACAACACCCCAACTATGGGGAGCAGTTTGTTTGGTATATCCGTTTTTGTTTGATGCATTGGCTGTTTTATAAGTCTCATATTTGGTGCGGTTCATAAGCTATAGAGAAAGTATTCCTGAAATCATCTCATAAGCCCCGCTCCCTGCATGCAGCCATGTCCCTCCTGCTCCCCCAATCCTTGCCATAAAGTTTTGGAGGGGGGCCTGACCTCAAAACATTTTGCTTAGGGGGGGCTCAGAGTAACAAAGTTTAAAGACCTCTGACATAGACATTCATGCACACTAAACAGCATTCGAGAAGAAAAGTAGCTAGGTGTGTAGGGCCATAACACAAGCAGAGAAACTGGCCCTCTAATCCTTTAGTTCAGTAGTAAAAGCGATCATTAGAATGCAATAGCTCTGGCATATTCCTAGGCCTTATTGCCAACTGCATCTGTTGCAGTATTGATAGGTGCTCCTGCCTTTGAGGATTTTTTCTTACCTTAACAGTTACATTTAACGTGTAAAAGCTTGAGAGCAGGCAGTGCTCAAATCATGAAGGCAGCCTGCTTGCAAGATCAACCCAGCAAGGACCTGCTGCTTGGAACAGCAATGGATTAAAACCAGGGCTTGAGTCTGGGGTACACGCAAGTACACAGTTATCCCCCCCCCCCCCCCCCCCCCCCCACACACACTTTTCACAGGGTAGACGCCGTCCACCCTGCCAAGAACCTGGGCCCCACAGATATATGCTGAACGTGTCCCGGTGTAATTTTAAGACACCTGGACACGTTCAGCACGTGACGTCATTTGCAAATTGTCAACCCCCCCCCCCCCCCCACTTCTTGTTGTAGGACTTGTGCCCTTAGAACTACCTGCGGAGAGACAAAGAGTTGACCCGATGAGGCACATAAAGCATGTGTGCTATCCTTGATGCAATGTGTTGAATCACAGGGTCACTGTCACAGGGACCTGCCGGACGCAGCTCAGTTTCACGTCATTCCCACTCTACACCTGGGATCAAGTCAGTACAAAACGTACACACCAGACCCTTCAACATTAGTAACCAGACTTAAAAGAACTGCAGGTAATGAATGCGCATTTGTAAAATGACCCATATGCAAGCAGTAACACTGATCCTGGATGCTGTTTCGGCAAAAAACACAATACATAGTAGTCCCACAATTAGAAATGTTGTAACATACCCTTATCACTCCTGTTTCTCGAATGCTATAAGTCTATCGTATTAAAGCCATGTGTTTGTTTATAGAGCATAGTGAGCAAGATGTTCTTCATCGAAGTCATACATATTTTAGCTTGCACATAAAATGTTTTCCCCAGATATGTTTATGTTGCAAATATTGTGATATTTTATAAAATCCTCCACTTCTTATTTGGAATAGTTCTTCAATGCAGAATTTAATTGCTGCTGGCCCATCTCATTTTGCTGTTTTGAGCTATCATAAATCAGTGTTATGAAAGAAATGTATTCTGCAGCATCATACTTGAAGTATTCTTTCCTTAACTCTTGCACCTCATTGTATATAAGCTGCAATACAAATGTTGCATTAAGTTATTATTTGTAACTGTTTGGAATCATGAAAACTACTTTCTTTGTAATGATTGAATAAACTGCTTAATTTTTCACCCAAATAAATGTATATTGTATAAATTATTTGTGTATGCATTATTGTGGTTTCATATGGACAGTTTTTTTTTCTCTGTTTATATTTAACAGATCACCACAGCAAATGAAATCTAAACTAACTGATGCAATAGATCCAGGGACATTAATCGCAGAAGCGTTAAAAAAGAAATTTGCCCACAGATACAGAAACGATAGCATAAGTGAAACAGAAAACAAGGACGTAGAAAAAAAAACGGTTCCAAAAACGAATTACAAATCAATACCAGAAGCTCCACTGGTGAGTTTCATTTTCATTTTTAGATTAACCTGATATTGTTCTTGTGTAGTTTGTGAACGAATAAAATGTAAAGTGTCAATGATTTCGGCTACTAGTCATCATTAGTATAGTATCTTACCACTTTCTAATGCTAGGCACCCTTTTCATAGGATTCTGAGATTTCCACCCATCTATTTTATTTGGTTGCTTTGTTGTGTTTTGCGAGTAGGAATTTGTCATGTGTCTTGCTTATTAATGGTTCATGTTGCTTAATGTGAAAGTACAAGTCCAGTGAAACTTAAGATATTCGTTATATCTATGCAGCCCACAGTATTGCGCGCCAGCACGGCAAATAGCCTCCAGGGTTTACTTGACCATTTTAAGGCCTTTATGAATGAGCTGGATTTAAAACTGAACTATGCTAAGTCTTATTTAATGATGACCTGTGGGCCTATCAATGCCAAATCAAAGCGCTTCACAAGAGGGTGCATACTATTAGAGAAGACAACTCAATTCACTTAGGGCCATATGTATGACGATTCCGATTTGCGATTCGGCATCTGCGATTTTTACCGAATCGCAGATTCAGAATCGCAAATCGGAATGTATCAACATAATCGCAAATATTTAGCTATTAGGAGAAAATCGCTAAATATTTGCGAGAAAGACCATTGCAATTCCTTAAATGTGAAAAATCGCATTATTGCGATTCCTTAACGGGAAAAATCGCAAAGTTGCGATTTTTCCGAAATCAGCCAATTGCAATCTTGTTGCAGGTTGATGACATCACCATCCAGGAAGTGACTGACTACCCATGCTGCAACAGTATTGTTTGTCAGAGAGTGGGAGAGTGAGGATTGCTACTGAGGAGCCATGGCTGAGAGTGGGAACAAGGAATTGCCTGCAACCCAGCAGGAGCAGCAGGAAGGAGAAACTTCCAGAAAGAGAAAGATGAAGTTCTCAGAAGCTGAACTTGAAACACTCATTACTGAGTTGGTGCCAAACCATGATTTGTTGTTTGGAAAGAGCTCACTCAAGGTTACCTTAGGCAAGGAAAAGACGCATCAGGGCAGGCACACAGGCGAAAGTCAGTGCCCTGGGAGTTACACACAGGAGTGTGGAGGTACTGCGCAAGCGCTGGTACGACCTGCGCCAGCGCTCAAATCAAAAGTTGGCATCCAGGCTGGAGCAGTCACAGCTCACCGAAGGAGGGACCTCCAATGTACCTGAATCTACACCGCTTGAGGAACTTGTAAAGGGAACACTGGCTCCAGAGAGTGTGGCGGGCGTGTCTGTGCTAGACAGCTCCGACCAACCAGCTACCAGACCAGGTAAGATGCATGCCATCACACCCCAACCCACCCCCCCTCCCCCCACCCACTCCCCACCACCACCCCCCTCCTTCAGCAACCTAGGGATTAGGGGAACCACATGTCACGCTAGAGCAAGTACACAGGCAGTCACAGCAATGCATTGTGGGAGATGTAGTCACATGAAAAATAATTGTTGTGAGAAGCAGCCTCGCTAGGCAATTTTCACATGTGCAGGTCAGGAAAGGGGAATAACAAAAATAAAGTAAGGCTAAACTGTGAAATATTTTATTTTCACATTGGAAATTAGTAAATTAAATTAATGTGTGCTGTTCTATCCACAGCACCTGCAACTAATAAGGCCACAGGCAGTGGAAGAGAAACAGAACCTCCAGACTCTGGAGACGCAGGGCAGGAGCAGGAAACAGATGGGGAGGACAGCCCTGTCATTCCACCAAAGAGACCCAGTAGGAAGATTGTGAGGCCATTGGCAGTCATGGAGGACGATGATGAGGACAACAATAACAATGTGCAGTCTGATGCCATAGGTTCGCAGCAGGTGTTAAGGCCACAACACAGCCAAGGTCCACAGGGCACAGGCAGTTGTAGACCCCGCACGGCCAGCAGATCCATTGATCTGCAGGAAGACTCTGTTTTCGCAGGGCTGGAATTGAACATGCTCCAGGTGCAGCGCCTACAAGCCAAACACATGAAGGCGTTACAGCGTGAGATGAGGGCAGGGCTCAGGGGCATACAGGAAGAAATGAGGGGTGCTGTGCAAGTGCTTCATGAGGAGTTGCGTGCCGAACGCGCTGCTAGGCACAGAGAGCTGGGCCGCATGGACCGGTACACGCGCGCAATCAACCGCCTGGCCTCATCAACCAATATTCTGTCCAGGCGCACCATTGCAACACAGCGTGAGTTCTCACACGGCATACAGGACATCGCCACTGTTGTTGTGCTGTCCACATCTGCTGTGGATGAACTGTGTGCCCTATGTACCACAGGCCCTGGTGTACTGTTTCCAAGTGAGGAGGACTCCCAGTCAGTGCGGACCTCTACCACCCCACCACCCACCGTAGAGACAGGAGCAACAGGCCTGCTACATACCATTAGAATGTGCAGCCAAATAATGATTAGCAGGGGCCACATAGGGACAACTACAGTGTTGACTTTGCAGACACTCCACTTACTTAGTTGCACTGTGAATTAAACATGTGCATTACATTGGGAGTGTATGTACTCGCCTGTAATGATGTGTGGCATTGTTGCTGTAACTATTAAAACACAGTTGCAGAGATTGAAGTTGTGATTGTGTCATTATTGCTCACCTAGAAGTAGTTGAGCGTAATCTCATCACCGCTCTGGCGCCCAGCTGCAGCACCAGCTGCGCCAGCTGCTATGTGTCCGGGTCCAGGCCCCTCCACGTCAGATGATTCAAATTCGCTCAACTCCACTGGTGTGCCTTTCCTGGTAGCGATATTGTGCAGCATGGCACATGTTACAACAATTTTGCAGCAAGTTTCGGGGCTGTATTGGAGTGCTCCTCCACTTTTGTGGATGCACCGGAATCTGCTATTCACTATGCCAAAGGTTCTCTCAATGATGCCTCTTGTTGAAATGTGTGCTTGTAGCGCCGCTCTCCAGCATTAGCAGGATTGAGGTAGGGTGTCAGGATGAAATCATGGACTGCATAAGCACTGTGACCTGTGGTTGGAAATGTAAACGGTTAGTCACTGGAATGTACATGCTGGTCAGTTGCAATGTGACCTATGAATGTGAGCATTTACTTAGTAGGTATCCCTCGCCAAAATCACTTCTTGAGAGTCTACGGTATAGCCAACTGTGACGGAACATAAACGCGTCATGTGTGCTTCTCGGATACTTTGCCACTATGTCAGTGATTATGTTTTTGGCATCACACACCGCCTGTATATTTAGTGAGAGGTAGCATTTCCGGTTCCTGTATACGTACTCATTCTTTCAGGTGGGGGGATATTGCAACATGTGTCCCATCTATGCATCCTATGACGTGGGGGAATTGGGCAATGTTGTAAAAGTCCTGCTTGGTCTGTGCTAGTTCCTGTGGGGTGCTGGGGAAGTGTATGTGGTGTTGCATCCTCTGTGTCATGGCATCGAGGAACGCATGGAAAAAGCGTGACCGGGCACTTTGTGACACCCCTCCTGCTGTGGCTATCACCCCCTGAAAACTACCTGAGGCCAGCAGATGTAGTGAACACAGGGCCTGGATGTGTGTGGGTATGGCTTGTGTCCTGCGTGTGGGGTGTTCTAGATAGGGTCTGAGTTCTTCAATTAAATCTAGTATGCTGTCTTCCTCCAGTCTGTAGTGGGTATAGATGTCCTCCTCAGTGCGCTGGTAGATGGTGGTGCGCGCACGGAATATCCTCGCCTGCCGTCTCCTCCTCTGCGTCACAGCTCTCAATCTTCGCCTCCTCGCTATCACTTAGAGCCCAGACATTGTGGCAAAGAGTGTGTTGCATGTGGGCTTCCTTAAATACCTTGCACCTGGTTACCACCTGCTCCCACTTGGTGGTAATTGCGATTTCTAAAAAAGCGAATTTCGTGTATTCGCAGTTAGCGAATTTTTGATACATACCATTGCGAATTCTTATTTGCGATTTCCCGATTTGCGAATATCGCTAAATGGGATAATCGCAGATTTGGGAATCGCTATGGATTTCGCATTTCTGGCTCTCGCAAATTTTGGGAATCGCTATATTTGCGATTCCTTAAATTGCGAGCAATTTTGGCTTCATACATTGGAAACTGCTAATTTTCAGTCGCAAACGCAATTTTTACTGATTCACAGCGTTTGCGACTGAAAATTACCTTCATACATATGGCCCTTATTGAGTATTGACTTACAGCTCATCTCTCCTCTGGAAATCCCTCCACCTTTAGAAATCACAACAATTTGGCAGGAACATTGAAGCAATATTTTTTCGTTAGTCGAGGCGCTAACCCTATATAAAACAAAATGGATCTCAGCAGCCATCTGCTGTGCAGCTGCTTGTGGTTATTATAAAACAGAGGCACTTCAACGTTTTGCAAAATGACTTCACCTACATTTGTTGGCTAATCCTAAAATACTGCATACTTTGTGTCATGAGGAACTGGGTTTATCTGTTGAAAGTTCAATCGCCATCGCTCCCCTCTGTAAAAGGATAGCATGTTGGTTAAACCTGGAGGCGCAGCTAGTAAATTCATGCATTACTGATTGTTCATCTTTAGATAAAGCTTTTATGATACCTTGGTTTGCACATTTAAAAAGTATTTTTAACAAATTAGGCCTAAGTGAAATGTTTTTAAATCCCCAAAACGTGTGCCCTCATAGCAAAGCAGTTACAAAACAGCGTTTTGCTGATTTCCGTTTAAGTGAGAGATTGTGGAGACCACAATCCATGCAAAGTGTTAAGACTTACTTGCAGGTGGTGACTACTTGAAATATTGAATGTTATTTATTATGGATTGGAAACCCTACTGATAGTATGTAGCTTACGTTTTTCAGACTGAACTTAATCCATTTGAAATGTGCATTTTCATGTCAATGCGTTTGGCAGCATGATCGCCCTCCTTGCCGTTGTAATCCTACTGAGAAACAGAGGACATTTTATTCTGTTTTGTCCTCTGTACCCAGCCCCCAGATACTCTTTTTTTAAAACCTGTATTGATCAAGGCAAATATGAGACACTATAGGCATGGCCTGGAGTTTTTACAAAACTGTCCTCTTTACAGATCTGCTTTGCGGTTTTAAACTTTATTAAGAGTACACTAGCCATAAGAAAACGCTATGAATCACTGGTTGTATAAAACCGTATTCTATGCAAATCATGTAGCATATTTAATTGCGCCTCCTGTTTAGTTTGGCTCAAATCATCTGATATTATGCTGCCGTTTTACACGTTTACAATTCATTCATGCTTTTCGTTCACACACTTTATTCCTTGAGATTTTTGATCAGCATTAATCTTAATCCTGTTTATTTTTTTCTATACATCGTATACTCTTTACTTGATATTATGCTGTCTTTTGCATGTTTACAGCTTCTTAATGCTTTTTTCACATTGGCTTTGCTCCTTGAGATTACTGATCAAAATTAATTATGTGGGTGAGTGTGCTGGAGAGGTTTGCTGCTTTTTGTTGATCTGTTTCGCTGGTTGCCCATTGTTGGATATAATCAGATTGTTTTTCCAAATAGCTCCGCAAGCCAGGTAAGTAGTCATGATGCAATGTTGTCGGAGATAAGTCTGTGTTATCTTTAAGTAATCTGAGCGTTTTTAACATGTATCTCGGTGTGGGGTTATGCCTTTGAGTTGGACGCTTTATGCCAACTATATAGCTTTAGTAACTTGTTGTGTGTTTGAGGTCGGCCTATTGGAAAAATACAAATGTAAGTGTGATTGAGATGGTGCTGTTGAAAAAGGTAAATGTAAGTGTGATTTTTGTTGGGTGGATGCAGCAAGTAATAGTGGGTGCTGCGGTAGCTGAGTACATGGTATATCTTGGCTGAGTTGGATGTGTTAGGATTTGTTTCAGATGTGCCCTGTTGAATAATGGCTAGTCATAGTGACCAGTGCTTTTTCAGTGTCGTGATAGTTAACATACCTAGAATACAGGTGTTGTCGCCATCCGTTTTTACAGTGTTCTTTGGCCCTGCCTCTGCAGATGCTTCATTCATCTTATTCGTTCAAGACATTGGAACTTTGGTTTTTGTTTTACATTTTTGAAACCGTATTTTGAAGACTCTAGAATGCCAGAATCCCTTTTCGATTGCTTAGATTTATTATCTCAACATCTCAGGAAAAAATCTGTTTGTTTGTTGACTGAGCAAATGACACGAAGTCAAGAGGCCGATTTACTATTGAAATTTTAGCACTCACTGCGACAGGTGGGTAGGTCTGAGCTCACAGAGACTGGTTATACACAGAAAATGAATTCTTCAAATGTGACCTATCACCACCAGGTTGCATTAGTTTGGCCTTGAAATGAAATGAAATGAAAAGGGGATTTGTATAGCGCGGCTGCTGCCCGAGGGCGTCCAAGCGCTGAGTAGAGGGCGTAGTACTCTGAGGGGGCTTGGCGAGACTAGTTTCTGAAGAGGAAGGTTTTTAGTTCTTTGCGGAAGGACGAGAGGATCTGGTTGGATCTTAGGGAGGGGAGAAGGGAGTTCCAAAGTTTGGCGGCGTTAAGCTCGAAGGACCTGCCTCCTGCCCTGGACCTTTTGATTCGGGGAATTGCGGCAAGGCAAGCATTCGATGATCGAAGTTGTTTACCAGGGCAGTAGGGGGTGAGAAGAGAGTGGTTGATCTCGGGGCCGGCTCTATAAAAGGCTTTACATCCTTAGTGCAAACTCATTCTGGTGTGTGATTTCTTCCCATTCTCGAAAGCCAAGAACAGACTGCAGATTGCCTAGAACTGAGCAGTGGTGTTCTTTGGCTGCTCCAGTTTACAAGAAATATGTTGAAGCACTGTTACATCAAAACAATAACGTTTTGTACAGATCATATGTTTGACCTGTATAACTAGAGACCACTGTAAGTTTGAATCCATATCTCACTTTGTTACCTTTAGCAGCTTTAGGCAAGAATACAAAGATGTTCCCATGGCGTATCTTGGTGTAGATGTTAAAGTATTGCCTGAATGCAGAAGTAGTGGTCAGGTGTGTGCATTACTACATTTCAATAATTTAAATTATAATATACACACTGGTGAACAGGCCTTCAGCTCTGTTGTCTAAACCAACAACAGCACACTCTGTCAAGGGATGGTCCTAGTTCCATATTGTTAAGTCATCGCCTCCAAAGAGGAGTCTTAGTTGAATTTTTATTTTTTTATTTTGAGAGTTCTTTAAAGCGTGGGCAAGACCCATTGGTATCAGTACCGTTCTGAGACAAGACCATAAATAAGTTACGAATCCGGCCAACCCATATGCTTTACATTATAAATCTGGTTTGTATAATCCTGTTGACCTCATTGTTTAATGTGTGTCGATGGATTGGATCTGATCTTCGGTAGGAGAGAATTCTTTATTCTGGAAGCAGAGAAAGTACAAGCTTATGTTTTTTTCTTTTTCTTGAATTTGCATCCCGAAGGCAGTGTCTTCCTAATATTGTTTGAGCTTATTTGATAAGTATCTAAGCTCATTGTGTCATATAATCTATTTTTAACTGGATCCTGCCTTCTACAATGAGCCAGCAGAGGGCATTCAGAGATGGTGTGATGTAGTCAAATCTTCTTGTCCCTATTACGAGTCTCAGGCAGCGTTGATGGTTTCTTTGATGGGTGTCAAGCTTGATTTTGATAGACCTGTTAACATCGAAGTTCCATAGTCTTTGACTGCGGTCTTGAAGTCTGGGTGGTAGGAAAGATTTCACCTTGTTCAGCAGGTTGAGAAGGCGGACTCGAGCATGTTTGAATGAGCTTGTGTGTGCTTACATGTTTAAGTTCTTGTCAAGGCGATACCAAAGGGGATGATGGACGGAGCGTTTGAGCAAATCAAACACTCACTCCCAGTCAACAGACCTGGGTTTAATCCATCAGCATCCTTTAGCTCACGCCATCACCCCAGTTCAGACATGGCCATATACAAATCAGCCTGACCCTGTGCCTCATGGGAACAGTCCAGCCCGAACTGCCAAGCCATGTCTTTCCTGGACCGTAAACATGCATCCTGGGACCGGTTTCTGGCTAATCAGCCAGGCTAGCTTGGTATCGCTTTATTTGCCCGAAGTTGGCAGGGTATGCCCAGACGTGGGTCCCTTGCTCATTCTGCGACTGGATTCAAGATAGCCTGGATGATGAGGGGTATGAACCCGAAACCGGTCCCAGGATGCTCGTTTCCGGTCCAGGGAAGACATGGTGCTTACTTTTTTACCATTATATCTTCCCTGATACTAGCAAGGATGTTTTCAGTGCCCCTTGCTGGCCTGAACCCAGATTGGTAGTCGTTGGGGCTAAACCTAGGTATGATGTTTTCTTAACGCAGCCCAGCAGCCTGCCATTCATCATATTGTTTGGATAGCCTAGATTGGAGATTGGCTGGTAATTGCTCACTCTTACTTGCTGGTGGTTTCTTTAGCAGTAGCCTGATAATGGTATGTTTCAAGTGGACCAGTACTATTGCTTGCAGATTGGTTTAATTAATTGCAGCTGTGAAATCTGCCTTGAGCGAGTTGCTTTATGCTCACAGAAGTGCATGGTTTCAGAGGGCTGTAGGAAGCTTCTGTCTTTCGAGCCATCCTTGACACTTCCTCATTAGTCGTTCGTTGAGTATGATGTGAGACTGAACCAGAACTGAAGTCACAAAAGGGTAATGTGACTGTTCTGGATTATTGGTGATAACATTGTAGATTCTTGAAATAAAAAATAATCAGAACATAAGGAGGGGTTTGCAATGTTGCAGTTTCACGAGTCTTCCTGATTTATTATCTCCTGGTGGATGTTGCATATATCTCTAGGTAGATGTAGCCTTGTTAATTTGTTTAGCAAGATGGACTTTTTGGTTCTCTTAATGACTTTCTGATGGTTTCTCCTCTGCCTGTTGCAAATAATTTTGTTCTACTCAGCCCCTGATTTATGCCGTTGGCACCAGAGATTATGGTTGTTTGAAGCATATCAGGGGTAAGGTCTTTTGGATTAGACTGTAAATAATTAGGAAATTGCAAATGTATGTATGACTTGTTATAGCCAAATATACGTTGCCACTGCATCAATATGGGAGTATGCTGTATGTCTGCTACCTTTTCTTTGCAGCTTAGGTTTGATTATGCATGAATTGTGCAAGCATTGACACTCCATGAATTTGCTCCCTGTTCTTGTGCTTTCACATTTGAATTGTGTGAAAAAATTAGGTGTATTATATTGTGATTGTGCGACCTCACTGTGTGATACATCAGTGCCAGCCCCTTTAGGTCCAGTGGGGACCCTAAGTATTGATGGCACTGGCAGAAAAGCTAACGCAGAGTAACAAGGGTAAAACATTTAATGAGCACCAAAACTATTGTTGAAGAAATCGACGCAACACAAGAAATCCGACACCAGTTTATAAAATCGACTGTATTTCTTGAAGAATTCAGACAGTAGACCAAAAAAGATCCACTGGTGGGTTCCGCAGATATATAGTTTACAAGCAATAATAAAAAACAAGTTACTTACATGTACACTGTGCTTCTCCGGTATTAATATCTTTATAGATTCACATGCTTTAATCTTACCTGTCGTCATGGTGGGATTCCCACAGTAACAATAATAACAGTAGTGCTAAAACCATTTGCATTAACTCCAATAAAAAAAAGACTATTTAGTAACCCATTTACGTTGTTTTAAAACATCCAAACTTCAGCTAATCAGAGCTGTGACCCTGGCGTACTCATCCCCTGACGAGCCGCCATACCTCAGAATTCAAGCATGAGTGAAACCTAACAACTTTATTCCGGCCCCCTTTTTTAACATGCTCAATAAGATGTTACAGGACTTTATCTGGGGGGCCTCTAGGCACAGGCTGGCACTGGTGAAGCTATATCTGCCGACAGATCAGGGAGGCCTGGCTGCTCCTTGTTTTGAGCACTACTACCTGGACGCTCAGCTTCAATGGTTTGCTTGTTGGTTGGCGGATAGAGGTAGGGACAATACAGCCATAACGCTGCTGCCATATTCACTAGCTCAGATAACCAGACTCTTCCACCCCATTGCTGCCATTGTGCGCCCAACATCACTCCCCCTAGCAGTGGCATAAAGTGCTACCGAAGGGCTCTGTATCTCACCCGGCACATTGTCCCTTATGTGCCGGCCGGCTTCCACCAGGGGGGTTTTTAGTGCACCGCTCCCTGATAGCGAAACTGACAGCCAGGGGGCCACGGAGCCTAGCCAACACTTACCTATGCAGTATCTGCAGGTAATGGGGAGAGGCAAACACCTGGTTCGCTGGTTTGCGGAATCCTTGAGGGAGCATGCAGCTGTTAGTTTAAGCCCCCATAGGTGTAAATGGGAACTGGATCTAGGACGGCCACTAGGGGACAAAGAGTGGGAAAGGGTACTTTAAAGTTCCGTGCGCATTTCCAGAAACATGCTATTTCGCCAAATCCAGCTCTTCATTGTTCAGAGCTTACCTCACACCTGAGTTGATTAACAAGTACTTTCATCGTAATGACGCGCTCTGTCCTAGGTTTGGTGAACTGGGGGAGGGTTCCTGCACATGCTGTGGAGCTGTCTGGGGTTGGGCGCTTACTGGTGCGCAATTAGTAGGCTGCTGCGGAGCTGCACAGGTCGAACCATATCTTTTGACTGGCCCAAGTACATCTTGCATCATTTCAGGAGGTCCCCCAAAGACAAGGTGACGTCCAGGTTCTTGGATCGGGGGCTAGTGGTAGTGAAACGTCTCCTTGCAAGGAGATGGAAGGCACATGACCCGCCGTGTACGCAGTCATGGAGTTGACTATTCCAGGCATGGGCTAGGGCAAAGTGGACTGCCATTTGCAGGGAGAAAACGCTGGGGCTGCGTAAGGAACCTTTAGCAGCCCACTGGGAGCGGATGCTTGGTGCGCTACAGCTGTCGGACAGTGAGCGGCACGCGAGCCACGTGGAGGATGCGGGAGGTGATCACACGGGTGGATGCATGCCACAGGTAGTTCTGCTGACGGGATGATCTGGTGACACACTGCCCCTGCCCTACCGGGGCATGGAGGCAATCACAGCAGCGTGGCCATAGACAGGGGGTGCCTGCACGATTGAGGGGAGGGGTGCAGGGTGGAGATATAGGGGAAAGGGAGAGGGTGTTAAAAAGTGCCGATGGTTCCTGCTGCCATTGTTGTTGTTGTTTCTTGTTTAATATATATATATATATATATATATATATATACCAACTGTTTGCATGCCCGAGATCCCGAGATGTGGGGCCAATACCGGATCACACAGACTATTGAGAGACTGACGCATTGGTACTTACTGGTAGTCCCAGAGACTGCATTAGGACTGGCAAACAGTAACATAGTTAGCTCCTCGGCGAGCATTTTCTGTTCCATTTACAGTAAAGTTTGCATGCTTGTAAAACACCATAGCCATGCGCTAACGCCTTGATGAGCAACCTGTGCATGACTATGAGCTACTACATGTGGTCTTTGTGATGTCAAATGTAACCATAAAAACAGATTAGGCAAAAAAATGAGTGAAATCTAACAACAATAGAGGTAGCAAAAGATGAGCATAACCTGGGAGGAAAGAGGGTTGCATGTGCATCTATAAAAGATATCAATAAGGAAGAACCACAGTGTACTGGGAAGTAACTTTTTTTTGCTCCAGTGTTGTATCTTTTATAGATTCACATGCTTGAATCAGATTAGTTAGCAGCAAACAAAGAATAATGGCGACTGGCAAGGCAAACCGTCACCACAATGATACACAACTGAAATACAATTAGCATGTTGAATTCCTGTGAAATTGCACAAAATCAGAATATATTCAGCATAATCAAATTATTATATCATAACGGAAGACAAACAGCTTAGAGCAAAATAGTAGCATACCTTATGCAAAGAGTCACAATAGAGCAGCCTGAACGACAGTTACATCTGCTTTACTCCAGCCATCGAGGCAGTAATGCTTCATAAAGTTGTGGGTGTTCACCCATGTTGCTGCCCTGCATATGTCTGGTAAAGATATTCCTGCAAACATGGCTCAGGAGGCTGCAACCTTCCGAGTGGAATGAGCCTTCACATTTGTAGATAGTGGTTGCGCTATCTTTTGATGGCAGAAGAGTATAACTGAGGAGACCCAAGTTCTCCTCAGCAAGACGTAATAGCCCACATTAAGGCCTGTCCTTTTCTAGGAGCAGAGAAAGAGATGAGCAATTGGGTTGATTTACGTAAAGTCTTAGTTCTTTGCAAGAAGAATTTCAAACCATGCTTAATGTCCAGCCAGTGCAAAGCTCTCTCTGCTGTTGATGAATGATTGGGAAAGAATAAAGGGAGAACCACTGGTTTATTGAGGTGAAATGTTGAAGGCACCTTGGTAATCAATGAATGAAGGATTCGTCCGTAGAGCTACTCTGTCCTCCAGGAATTGGAGGTAAGGCTCCATTATGGCGAAAGCTTGAATTTCGCTAATACGTCTTGCAGATGCGATGGCTAGTAGAAAAGCTGTCGCGTGGCCGATGGGGACATTGTCGACATTACTAAGGTAATAATGTAAGTGGCCTAGCCCCTGCCTGGCTGCTAGGACTCCAACATGCATCAACAAAAAAAAATCAACAGTATTAGTTATCATAAACATTTTAATTCATGTTATTTTCAAAAGGGAAATTGCTCATTAAATCTGAATATTCCATGAGTCAATCACAAATTATACATGTAATCGCTTCACGATACATATATATACAAAAACAAATAACATTCAATGTGTACGTTTCTTTTTAACCCAATACATTTCGGGACATTCTGTCCCTTCGTCAGGGGTTTTCTGTCAAAAGAAAAGGAAACACTTTCAGAAGATGCATAATACTTATTCACAATTTCAATAGCTGATGAAGACATAACAATCAAGACAACAATCAGTTATATATGCTAACAGCACTGGTTAAATATCAACGCAATGCCTAATGAACACATTTGCAAACCTAGAATACCAATAGGGATGCTTGCCCTGTAACATCTAAATTTATCCACATGATAATGATTCGCGCTGAAGGTGACTCCTACACTCATAGGCTCTGATGCTAAACCGAATATCACAATCACTTTACTCTATAAGTATGTCTAAAACGTGCTCACCTTGAAATAAAATGCAAATTCACGCCAAAATCAATGTTTTCGCTTATATCCCAAAAACTGACTCTGTATAGACAAGTGAAAATACAGGCTCAACTTACTTATAACCTGTTTTTCCATGATCAAAGCATGACTGAGTATGAGATTTAGAGCTTACCTCGCCAATTCACAAGTCAAAGAATCCTACGATTAAACAAAAGTATGTATGAGCGTCTCTGTTCAGTACAACTTATGCCCCAATTAGACCCGACGGGTACAACGCAAACAATGCTCACCTGCACTTAAATCGACTCGGGTGAGTTGATGAAAATGTGGACTAATCCAGAGTTCGCCTTGCTGAAAAAAATTAGTGAAACAATGGTCGTCACCATTCGGTATCATCTTCTAAACAATACACTCTAATGGGGAACTATCTCCAGCTTACGGACACACACGCTGATTCGAGCCTTGAACCACCGCTATGAACAGATGCAGGTAACTCGCCGAGAGTCCTACCACTCTTTTGATGCCCAAAACGTTATGACGACTCGCGCACGAAAATACAAATGATGGACCACCCAAGTCTCCAATCGTTATGAACACAAACAATGCACTATAGCTAAATTTCGTTTCCTCACTAACCGCAATCAATTGTAAAACTTTATTAACCAAAATCACAAAAAATCCGACGAAAAGTTGAACATAACCGAATGCTTAGTCAAGCACTCTGTAAGATATGTACGTGACTGATTCTAAGTCTTAATGAGATGTGCTCCAGAATTATTTGGTGTCAGTAAAACAATGAACTGCAAAATATGCCCGTCGAGCTGAACAGCTCTCAAAAATATAATTTTAGCAGCGGGTTATGCGATACAGAAAGGAGAGTATTGCAGGTTTTCATCATACCTAGTGATGCTGTTAAACATTACTACAATTATACAGAACGAATCATTATTATGTTATCAAATTGAAATGTACATCCATTAAACAATTGAACATCGGCATTGTCAAATCCTAGCTACGACTGGGAAAAATTAATAAAATCACTTTGTTTGAAAACAAAGACTAACTGTATATAGACAGTTATAGACGATCATTGACATTACTAAGGTGACATGAGCCCTGCAGTGATGATGCAGCTTTTGCGCACGTTATTACAAAGCTTTGTTTTTGCAAGGCTCTGTTTATGCCTTTCACACGCGTTGTGATCGCCACAATGATGTTACGGGAACTACTCAGACGCCGCCCCTGCGCGCTCAAATCAGTTCTTTCTTTTTCCTCACCAGCCAGCGCATATCCGAAGAGAGCTGTAACCTTCGTCTTTTTTGACTAGCTCCGTGCCGTTTGAGGTCTCAGTCGAGAGGGAGGTCGCGATACCGGTGGCGTTGTCACCACCATCACTGCTCTTCATAGTCTTCGTCTTATGGTAAGTCGAAGGGCAAGAAGAAGGCGAAGAAGCACTGTCGCTCTTCGCCTTCTCCCCCTCTGTCGGCTAATGGGGGATTCGGAAGGTAGTCATCCAGTTCCCCCACGTAGCCTGTTGGGTCGATTCAGAGCTTCCCTCCCTTCCCGGGAGCCGGAGCGACCACTGACCAACTTCGTAACTTATACAAAGCCCTCCTCTCCATCTTTGGGCAGCCCAACTCCGCCAGTGCCCCGTTGGGCCCCACAGACTCTGCTGGGGGTTCCAGGCCTTCGATACCGGTGGCTTCAGCTCTGGCGCCGCAGGGCCCCCAGAGATCCAGGCCTGGATCCGGATCGGCACCGGTCGACCTTACGACACCTCCGGTGCCAAATCCATTGGCGACACTTCCGCACCCTCCGACGCCGGTTGTGTCCCCAGCCGGCATCAACCCCTGCCTCCCCCTCGACATGAATACGGAGCTGAACTGGCGCCGACTGGTACTTTTGTGCCTCTGTCCTATCCTGGCGTTCCTCATCGCCCTGAGTGGCAGCCAGAGGAGGGTGAGGACGACTGGGAGGGGTCTGTTGACCCTCTCGCAGACCAGCTGGAAGAGCCGGACTGGAGAGAGGAACTGGGTGAGGCCAGTGGTCTGGATGCATTCCCAGACCTTGGCATGCTTTCTCCCCTTACCGTGGCGTAGGGCGGCTGAGGCCTTGAGCTACCTACGGTGGCATTCAGGACTAACCTTCTGACTGAGGTGCTTCAAGCAACAGCAGCCTCTTGGGAGTCCCTGCTGCTGTTCATTGAGGCCCTCACAGACATCCTTCTGGGCACCTGGTCCAAGCCCAGCACAAAGGCTCCTGTGGTAAGATGATTGCCCGACGCCACTGCCCGGCCCGGGCGACCTCCACTTTCCTCTCCCAACACTCTACTCCTTGGTGGTCCAAGCCTCAACATCCAAAGGCGTGTTCCCTACTGCTCCCCCAGATAGGGAATCTAAGAAGCTGGATCATTTTGGGCAGAAGATGTTTCCTTCCACTAGCTTAGGACTGTGATCGGTTCAGAACTGGGTTTTTCCATTGATAGCAAACTCTCCCTCACTGCTCAGATCTTGGGAGTCACCTCAGTCTGCTTTGCTGTTCTCAAGTGGCTAAGGAAAATTCTTTGCCTGATTCCACAGCTACTCAGAGGACTGTTCTGCAGGCCTTAGTGATCTCCAGACTAGATTATGGTAATGTACTGTATCTGGGTGCAGACAAGACCTCTATACATTGTCTTCAGCTCATTCAGAATGCAGCAGCCCGCCTACTTTTAGGTTTCCTCTGCACGCCTCTGCTCCATCAACTTCACTGGCTCAGGGCTGACTCGTATGGGAGGCCGTTCATTTTCCTTCCTGTGACCTAAACTATGGAATTCCCTTCGGCTAGAACTCAGAAATTGTCAATCTCTCCTTGCTTTCTGAAAAAAGCAAAATACTTTTCTTTTAGTCGGGCCTAATGCCAACTGAGCCCCTCTCTCAATTTGTTCAGCTTCAGCATCAGGAAACACTGTTGGGTAGCTGCGCACTTTTTAAAACCTTTAAATAATAATGAATAACACTGCATGTCTCTTGAACCGTTACACCCACTCTGTGTGGAAAACGGTTGCGCAGGTGCTGCCCCAGTGCCGGAAGAGGCCCGGGGCATACTATCCGTGCAGTCGCCAAAGGGAGGGATGTAGCAAAGTTTGCTGTGGGCTGGACACCGCCGACTCCCTAGGCAGGACGATTTCAACGTCTGTAGCCCTGAGACGCTATGCCTGGCTGAGGTCCACGGGCTTCACAGGCAATGTCCAATCGACTCTTTTGGACATACCCTGTTATGGCTATCGCTTGTTCGGCGACAAGACTGACAATCCATCCACTTGAGCGCTTCAAGGACTCTAGGGCTACGGCCAGATCCTTGGGCCTCGCTAACATCTCTCGCCTACGTAGTCTGTTTTTTGCCCCTTTTGGGGCTACGGAAGGGGTGCCCCACAATGTTCTGCCAGAGCCACAGGCCCGCGCGGGCTGTCCAGCCTCTGCTGGCCGAGGACGTTAGACCCACAGCCTTGGGTCTGGGGGCCAGCGGGTGGGCCAGTCCACTAGCGCCCCCTCTGCAGCAGCCTCCAAACCTTCCTAATCTAACCTTTCAGGGCCACCAGTTGCCAGTGAGTGGTAGGATCCGCCATTTCCTCCCCCACAGGCACAACATCACGTTGGACAGGTGGGTTTTGCAGATAGTCTGAAGGGGCTACTCCCTCCCCTTCAAGACTACCCATACCTCCATGGCACGTACATTCCATTGCAAGTCAGAGGATCACCTGGCCCTTCTCCGTCGGGAAGTTGCTTCTCTCTTGGCCACTGGAGCCATCAAGTGAGTCCCTGTGCCAGAAGTAGGCTGTAGCTGCTACTCTCACTACTTCCTGGTGCCCAAGAAGGACAAAGGCCTGAGTCCTATCTTAGATCTTGGAGACGTCAACTGCTTCCTCCGGAAGGAGAAGTTCAAAATGTTGACGTTGGCTCAGGTCCTGTCTGCCCTCTGCCCTGGTGACTGGATGGTAGCGTTGGACTTGCAGGACACTTATTTTCACATCTCCGGCCCACAGGCGTTACCTACGGTTCACTGTAGGCCACAAGCATTTTCAGTTTACCATGCTCCCCTCTGGCCTTACAGGCGCCCCTCTGGTGTTCAATAAAGTGATGGCGGTGGTCGTAGCTCACAGTGCACTTTCGGGCCTATTCTCCCGAACAGCGACTCCAGGATATTTGGACTATGATACCAATGTTCCAGCCTCTATCCCGGATTTAAGTGAGAATGACACTGAGGCTGCTCGGCCTCATATCCTGCATCCTGTTGGTGGATCATGCCAGTTGGCATATGCGGGCTCTGCAGTGGGCTCTGAAGTTCCAGTCGGCACAGCATCAGGAGAATCTGTCAGATGTCGTCCAGATCTCGGCGGGGACTGCACATCAGTTGCAGTGGTGGCGCACAAACCAGGATTGGATCAACAGCAGATCCCTCCCCCTTCCCCAACCAGATTTCACAATGGTGACAGAAGCATCACTCATGGGATGGGGTGGCCACATGGGAGAGGCGGAAATCAGAGGCCTCTGGCGGAGTCCGGGCTCCACATCAACCTTCTGGAGCTCCGGGCGATTTGTTTAGCACTGAAGGCATTCCTTACTTTGTCAAAGGAAGAGTAGTGCAGGTGTTCACAGACAATATTTCCGCCATGTGGTATTGCACAAACAGGGCGGAGTGGGGTCGTGGACCCTCTGTCAGGAGGCCCTTCGTCTCTGGAAGTGGCTGGAACATCAGGGCATTTCCCTGGTGGCTCAACACCTGGAAGGTTCCCTGAACGCCACAGTGGACGAAGTCTACCTCGGGTGCTTTGATGGATCACGAAAGGCGTCTTCACTCAGAGGTGGTGCAAGGTATCTTTCAGCAGATGAGAGAGCCTTGGTTAGATCTATTTGTCACCAAAGAGAATGCGCAATGTCAGCAGCTCTATACGTTGGAATTTCCAAGGCAGGACTCACTAGGCAACGCTTTTCGGCACTAGTGGAGTTGCGGCCTTCCATACGCCTTTCTGCCTATACCACTTCTGCCCAGAGTGCCGAAGAAGATCCAGCACAACTGGGCCCAAGTAACTCTTGTGGCTCTAGACTGGGCACGAAGAGTCTAGTATTCCGAGCTCTTGAACTTGGCCATCGATCCTCCGATTAGACTGCCCCTTCAGGATGATCTTCTGTCTCAACAGCAGGGTACGCCTCCTTGCGTGAAGATTGAGCGGCGACAGTTGATAGTTTTTGACTTTTCCTCCTGAAGTCTGTAGTGTTCTCTTGACAGCCGGGCATCTCTCTACTAAAACAGTATACGCCTGCAGATGGAACTAATTTCTGGCATGATGCGCAACAAAGGCTGTGGATCCCCTTTCTGCTCCCACTTCTGAGGTTCTCTTCTTCCGGTTTTCTTTGGCCCAGCTGGGCTCTAGTCTGGGAACCCCCAAGGGCTATATTTGGGCCTTACTTCGCCTTCCTGATCAGCCTTCTCTTTTCAAGTCCCCTATTGTAAATAGTTTCCTTAAGGGCATTACTCACCTGTTACCTCCTATTCCTTTCGTAATGCCCCAGTGGGACTTGAACCTTGTTCTGACTTACCTTATGTGTGCTCCCTTCGAGCCGCTACATAATTATCCTCTCCGAATCTTGACCTTCAAGACTGCTTTTCTGGTTGCCATCACCTCTGCTCGCAGGGTGAGTGAGCTTCAGGCTCTTTCTTCTAAACCTCCATTCCTTGCTGTTCATCCGGACAAGGTTGTCCTTTGAGCTTCACCTTCTTTTCCTCCCAAAGTGGTTACCTCTTTCCACATAGGAAAGACCCTTTGCCCACCTTCTTTCCACCCACATCATACTAAAGAGGAGAGGCTCCACTGTACGAATCCAAAACGTGCGCTTTCATTTTATCTGGATCGCACGAAACAATTCCAGGTGGATGATCTGTTCTTTGTTGGCTATTTTAAAAAAACAAAAACATTGGTATTTTATATAGTGCAAACGAGACCCGAGACATCGGGTATGAGAGCACTTTATATGAGCACCAGTTTGGTTACAGATCAACACATTCATTTTTGTTACACGGGGAGATTAAGTGATTTGTCCGGAATCACAGGATATTGGGCGTCGTTGCCGATACTCGAACCTGGAACCCCAGGTCCGAGGTCGACTGCTCAAGCTGTAAGGCTACATCCTCTCCCCATATGAGCGCCAAGAAAGGTCGGGCTGTGCAACAACAAACCATCTCTCGATGGGTTGTCTCTGCATTAAAATTTGTGAAAAAGGGACCTCCTGTAGGGTTGCTAGCCCATTCCACCAGGGCGACGGCAGCCACTACTGCTTTGGGACGTGGAGTCCCCCTTCATGACATGTGCCAGGCAGCCATGTGGGCTTTATTACACACGCTCACTAAACATTATTGTCTGGACAGCCAAGTCCGGAGAGACTGCTTCTTTGGTCGCTCCATCCTTCAGGTCTTCCTGGTGTGAACTTGGTTCGCAGACGCACCTCCCGGGTTAGTATTGCTGGGTATTTATTCTACGGTAAGGAATCCATAACTAATAGTCTTTTAGATGAACAAGTTCTCATCCAAGGGATACTAATCAATAGTCATAATCTATGAATAATCCCCGCCTATGTGCGGGATCCCGGAGCATATAGAAAATACATATAAATATATATGTATGCAAACACAGAATCCAATTCAATGAATCCAGACAAGCCCGCAGTTCATCCGAAAGTTCTTTATTCGGCTGGCACAAAAGTCAAGAGATAACGCGTTTCGAACAACAAGTTGTTCTTGGTAAATATATATGTGTATATATATGTGAAAACATATATTTGCAGCCCAACACATTTCCCAACTGGCAACATTGCTGCAAAATTACATTAATTAGCATACACACAATAGTACTCTCCCAACCCCTAAGGAAGAGAGAAAGAGCAGTAAACCTTTGCATACAACAATGCTTTATTGCCATAGGAAAAACCTGTAATTGCAGGCATTTGCCAGTACGCTGCAGTACAGTATAAAGAAACAAAGAAAAACTGACACCTTGCCTTTAAGGCATTATAGTAGGTGTACCGTGCCTTTAAGACCTGAAGGCGACCACCTTCTCCCATGGTGCACCACAGGTGGCAGTTGGGTCAGTTCCTTTTTCTGGCTCCTTCTACCAGGATCCTGGAGCTTGAGCTCTTCTGTTTTTGACTGAAATTGTTAATTTGCGTGAATTTTCTCAGAAAATTCGACATCTTCTGGGGTTTTAAGGCTTCTGCTCTGTTTTTCGTGGTGTTACCCCCAAAAAATTCTGTCCGAATGCCTGCTATATTCCGGAAGTGTCCTTCTTGTGACAAGATGGCTCTGGCTGACCCACACGCAGTGTGCATTGTGTGCCTTCCATCTGCACACGACCCTGACCAGTGCCATCATTGTCAGAAGTTCTCTAGGCGGACTCTTCGTGACAGAGAACGCATTAGACTTCATGCCCTCTTGGAAAAAGACAAAAGCCATCAAGTGGGTGGCCATGGATGCCCCAGAACATCTTCTTCAATCAAGCATGCTCAAAAACGGCGACGTTCCGCATCTCCTACCTCCAGTAAAGGGAAGGAAGAAGATTTCCGTGGAAGTCTCTGTCAAAGAGGCCCAGGCGCTCTTCTGGATCACCATCGCGACGTCGAAAGTCTCCGCAGCCAAGTAAGTCGACGTTGAGGCGCCACACTTCGGTTTCAAAGTCTGTGGCTGCTAACGTGTCCAAGTCTCCGTTGACGTCGAGGCTTCCGTCGATGTCGAGACACCCTCCGCCGCCCTCAAGGGGGCCAGCGTCGAGAGTTATGACGGCTTAAAGATTGCCGCCGGCTGGCGTGCCGTCGTCGAGAGGGTTGTCGAGATCCCACCATTCGACGTCTAGGAGGTCGACACTTAGGCGACGTCAAGAGGACTCACTGTCGACACGACGTTGAAGAAGGTCGTCGTCGACACGACGTCGAAGGTCGTTGTCGACAGGACGCTATAGTGGTTCGCCTTCTACTCGACGTCGAGGTCACCGACTCGACGCCAAAGAACGCAGTCGAGATCACCAAGGCGTGGACGATCGACGTCAAGAACATCAAGGCATCGTTCGACGGCATTGGTCACACAAACGTCTTCGACGTCGAAGCTTTCGGCGTCGAGGGAACAGGACACGGTGATTGTGGAGTCCCCTGGCTCCAGTGGACAGATCTTCATCTCCTGAGTTGAACATCGTGGAGATCTCTCCAGAAGCGTCCCCCAGGTCTGCGGACAGATCACGCAGTGTGTCATCTCACCGCCCTCAGGGATCTGTTTCGGGCAGTTGCAGTACTCCGGTTTCGGATTACTCCTGCCTGTCTCTCCGTCTGCTCCGAGGACAAGCACTCTGGTCAGACCAGCTAAGTCTCCTCCACGGAGGCCACGACCCTCACCCAGACCAAGATCTCCTACAAGATCACGCTCTCCGGTACGGCCCAAAACACCTGCCGAGCCAAGACCTTCCCCCAGACCAAGATCTCCGCCTAGACAGCGGTATAGCTCCAGGAGTCGGCACAGCCTTCATTGAGACAGGTCTCATCACAGAGGACGCACTAGATCTCCAACTTGGTCCTCTTCCACGAGGTCTACGGTCCGGAACTATTCTCCAACCTTCTCCACTCCTCCTTCAAGAGTCTCACCTATTGATGACATCACAACTTTCACAGATGTGCTGGGCAGGGGAGCAAAGAAGCTGAACATCTCTCTGCATACTCCTGTGGTCCCTACCTCTATAATTGTTGACACTCTTCATCACCGGACAGCGCCTAGACCTCTGCTGCCTCTGGTGCCCGGTTTCATTGAACCTGCGATGGCTACCTTCCTCACGCCTGCAGTGGTAGGTTCTGTTCCATCAAGGCTTGCCAAGAAGTACAAGGCACCCGCAGAGGACCTCTTGTTCCTAAGATCGGATCCTCCGGCTGACTCGGTTATCATGGCGGCTGTCATGAAGTCTCATTCGCCTCTACCTCATCTTCGGTACCTCCAGAAAAAGATAGAAAACTCATGGATTCGTTTGGCAGGAAGGACTGCAGCACCTCTGCTTCATATATGAAGGTGGCCAGTGCTTCTGCTCTACTTGGGGGGTACGATAGGTCGCTCTGGGACTCCCTTACTCGCTTCACAGAGAAGCTTCCGAAAGAAGACCGACTGGATTTTGTCGAAATCCTACAGGAGGGAGGACTCGTAGCCAACCAGGTCATTAGTGCCGCAGCAGACGCCTCTGACCTCGCGGCCCATGGCTACTCCCATGGAATCTGTTCACGACGTTTGGCGTGGCTCCGCAACACGGGCCTTAAACCGGATGATCAAAAGAAAATCTTGAACCTCCCCTTTAATGGTTCTTCTCTCTTTAGTTCACACTCTGACGATGAGATGACCAAAATGAAATCCGAAATGGACACTGAAGGATATGGAATTTAAAAAGCGCTTTCGACAGGGGGATAAGCGACCTTACCAACAGAGGGTTCAAACCCCTCAATGGTCTTCCCAAACTCAACAAAAAACCCAATTTCAGCAGAGACGTCCTGGCAGAGGCAACAATAACAAGCAGCATTCTGCCTCCAAACAGCCTCCAAAGCCCTGAGCTGTTGCTTACGCCGCAACTGTTCGCCACTCCGGTGGGAGGGGGTGTTTCTCATCATCTGGAAGAGTGGAGATCCATAACAAAGGACAGATGAGTGCTGAATATTGTGCAGCATGGTTACTTGCTGAGGTTCAAGTCCCCTCCTCCGCAAGTCTTTCCTCAAGTAAAGCTCCTTCCCCGTTTCCACAGTCAGCTGCTGCAGGACGAAGTCTCTGCCCTCCTCAAGAAGAAGGCTATAGAGGAGGTTCCTTCCATGCAGAGGAATCAAGGATACTCCCGATATTTTCTTGTCCAAAAAAGAGGAGTAGTCCAAGAATACAGGCCCATTCTAGACCTACGACTACTGAACAGATTCATCCAGAAAGAAAAATTCTGCATGCTAGCCCTGCATCAGATCTTTCCCCATCTCCATCAGGGGGGACTGGATGTGTGCCTTTGACATGCAGGACGCCTACTTTCACATACCTGTCTCAGTGAGGCACCAAATGTTTCTCAGGTTTCAGATCGGACGCCAGCACTACCAGTATTGAGTGCTTCCGTTTGGCCTCAGATCCGCGCCAGGGACATTCTCAAAGTGCATGGCGGTGGTGGCTGCTTTTTTCCGCAGGCGGAAGATCTTCATCTATCCTTATCTAGACGATTGGCTGCTGAAAAGCTCCACTCCGGCTCTGCTTCAAGACCATCTTTCGTTCTGTCTCAACCTGATGAACTCATTGGGGTTGCAGGTCAACTTCAAAAAATCAGTACTGAATCCTTCCCAACGGATTCATTACCTGGGCGCTTCCCTGGACTCCATTCAAGCAAACGTGTGCCCTTCGGAGGAGAGATTGTCATCCATGCTCCTGAATTGTCCTCTTCTACTGGACAATCACAGTCCCACAGCCAGGCAAGAGTTCTCTCTCTTGGGATCGATGGCTTTGTGCATCTACATCGTGCCCAATGCACGCCTTCACATGAGGCCTCTGTAGCAGGCTATCAAGGACCAATGGTCTCAGAGGTCAGGTCACTGGGAGGACTGTCTCTCTTCCACAAGGTGCCAAAGACTCAATCAAATGGTGGATGAAACGCTCCAACCTTCTCCGGGGAGTTCCATTCCATCGCCCTCCTCCATCACAGTCAGTGATCACGGATGTCTCTCTTCAAGGCTTGGGTGTTCATAAGGACCAGCTTCAAGTTAAAGGCCTCTGGTCCGAAGTAGAGCGAGGCTCCCACATCAACTTTCTCGAGCTTCGAGCAGTTCATCTGACGCTCAAATCTCTTTACCCGTTTCTGCGCACCAACTACATCCAAGTTCAGACGGACAACCCAACAAGTATAGTCCATCTGAACAAGCAGGGAGGCACCAGTTCAAGAGTACTATCCCTGGAAGCGCAAGCCATTTGGCACTGGCTCCTGGCAAGAGGTCTTTACATTGTGGCAGTTCACCTACCAGGAATACAAAATATCCAAGCCGACTGCCTAAGCAGAGACTTGATAGAAGCGCACGATTGGGTGCTCAACGAAGAGGTTGCACAGGAGGTTTTTCATTTATGGGGCATACCGGGCATAGACTTGTTGGCAGACGCCGCAAATGCAAAATGCCCCGTCTTCGCATCCAGGTTCCCCCAACAGGGCTCACGGGGGAACGCACTTTTTCTCAGCTGGTCGCAGACACTGCTGTACGCCTTTCCTTCCCTGCCTCTGATCCCGGTGGTGATTCAGAAATTCTACAGGACCAACACCAGGATGATCCTGATAGCGCAGGAGTGGCCACGCCAGTGGTGGTACCCAGATCTCCTCCAGCTGTCGGAAGTCCCGCACCGGCGACTTCCTTGCCGTCCAGACTTCTTGACCAAGGACCAGGGGAAGGTGTTTCATCCCAACCTTCCTTCCCTTTGCTTGACAGCATGGCTCCTGAGGTCATAAAGTATGGACACCTAGACCTCCCAGCAGACTGCATGAACATTCTCAAAGAAGCCAAGAGACCATCCACTAGGAAGTCATGTGCTTTCAAGTGGAAGAGGTTTTTCATATGGTGTCTTGACAACTCTCTTGACCCTATCCACGGTCAGGAGCAGGTGATTCTACCCTATCTGTTGCATTTAGCAAGGTCAGGCCTCAAGTACCCCTCCATCAGAGTTCACTTAGCGGCAATCACAGCCTATAGGAAGTCACCTTCTCAGACGTCATTCTTCCTTATTCCTGTGGTCAAAGCTTTCTTACAGGGGCTTAAGAAAGTGTTTCCACCAGTGAGGTCCCCCTCTCCTCCCTGGGAGCTTAACATCCTTTCGAGCCTATACATAAGGCTTCTTTGCAGCACTTGACCTGGAAAGCCGCCTTTTTAGTGGCAATTACCTCTGCCCGTAGGGTTAGCGAAATCCAGGCCCTGTGCTGTAAGGAACCAGTATTTCATGCCAACAGGGTGGTACTGAGGACACACCCAGGTTTTCTACCTAAGGTAGTCTCAGACTTTCATATCAACCAGTCTAACACCCTTCCTACCTTTTTTCCTCAACCTGCCACTCCCCGGAGAGGTCTTTACACTCTCTAGCCCTCCGGAGGATTCTGGAGGTTTACCTGGCTAAAGCCCTTCCACTTAGGAAATCTGACCGGCTTTTTGTTAATTATGGAACCACTAATACCGGTCTGTCCGCCTCAGAAAGATCTATTTCTCACTGGATAGTCTCCTGTTTAGCTCTCTTATCAACTAGCTAACAAGGCTTTACAGGGTAGACCTCATGCGCATTTTACAAGAGGGAAAGCTTCTACTACTGCTCTCCTTCGTAATGTCCCTATCTCTGAAATTTGCAAGGCGGCTACATGGCGGTCTGTGCATACCTTTTACCCGCCATTATTGCCTAGACTCAGATACACAGGCCGATGCCCAAGTGGGACAGGCCTCTTTGAGGAATTTATTTGCATAAGTTGTATGTGAAATGTACAATTTTTCAATGTCTCTATGTATACTTTTTTGCTCGTCTGCGGGACTTTGGGTATGAGCTTGCTTATCTATTCATAGATTATGCCTATTGATGAGTATCCCCTGGATGAGAAGGATAAGTTACTTGCCTGTAATCCTAGTTCTCATCCAGGGGTATACTCATCAAAGTCATAAGCTCCCGGATGAGCATGTTCACAAAGTTATGATATGTTACTGTGGATCTACTCAGGTGTTATGTACCTCCAAAAAGAACTGACCCAACTGCCACCTGTGGTGCACCATGGGAGCAGGGGGTCGCCTTCAGGTCTTAAAGGCACGGTACCCCTACTCTAATGCCTTAAAGGCAAGGTGTCAGTTTTTCTTTGTTTCTTTATACTGTACTGCAACCTACTGGCAAATGCCTGAAATTACAGGTTTTTCCTACGGCAATAAAGCATTGTTGTATGGAAATGTTTACTGCTCTTTCTCTCTTCCTTAGGGATTGGGAGAGTACTATTGTGTGTATGCTAATTCCTGTAATTTTGCGGCAGTTTTGCCAGTTGGGAAATGTGTTTGGCTGCAAATATGTTTTCACATATATATACATATATATTTATAAACTCCAACTCGCCCTCAAAGTGCCTCGTGCACAGAGCGGGTACGCAGACAGCAAATAAGAACGCCAGAGCCAGGCTTCAAATTGTGATGCTTTTATTGAGTGCAAATTCGGTGCATGTCGTCATATATATTTATATGTATTTTCTATATGCTCCGGGATCCCGCACATGGGCGGGAATTATTCATAGATTATGATTTTGATGAGTATACTGCTGGATGAGAACTACGATTACAGGTAAGTAACTAATCCTTACTTGCCTTCGGTAACAGTATATCTGTAAGAGACCTATATTAGGTATGGATTCCTTACCGCCCCACCCATCCTTCCCGGTATGCGAACTGACTTCTAGGGTAAGGGATGCCCTTTCAGGGCCCATGTTTTATGCACCAATGGTCAGTGTCTTGCATGGGACTGCGCTTCTGGCATGAAATGTCATGTAAAGAACTAATGTCATCACACAGGGGCGGCATCTAAGTAGTTACCGCAATGTCATTCGGGCGATCACGACGCCAATGACGAACGCGAAGTCGACCGATTCCACCTACCGACGTGCAGGGGTACTTCTGAAGAAAGATTCTCCGGAGCCAGTCTGACGCCTGGGGGTAATTCTAAGGTAAGTAATCCAGAACTAATATAGATCTCTTACAGATATATTGTTACCGAAGGTAAGTAACTTGTTCTTCTGTGTACACTCAGCCTTTTTTGTTACCGATGTTCCTGTGTACACTCGGCTTTTTTTGTGCATAGTGAAATTTTAATATGTGAAAGTGCTGCTCGCCATCCAACTCCTTTCTTAGGGTAGGAACTGCAGTTGTTTACTGAAATAACAAATTACCACAGGTTGATAAGGGATGCAGCATTTTATAGTTGGTGAGATAATTAGATGGATTAATGATCTGTTGCATATAGCAGCTTGCAGGCTCCAGACTTGAATCTTGAGGCCCTTTAACATGTCCTCTCTCCCAGGTTGCTTAGGTGCTTTGAGATTTTTGTAATTGTAATATGCAATGCGTGCAGTGTACTTGGTTAATATAAATGAAACAATGGCGGTTCATAAATACAAATGGGCTCACCAGGTGTAAAAACATAACACAGTTGGGGTATGATTAACTGTGAATTGCCTTCGTGTTTTGTTAGTTCATGAATCTCGAACTGCTTTACAAGAACTAATTTCCGGAAGAAAGCGTTTAACATAGTTATTATTTTTTTGTTAACCAAGGTAAATATAATTACTCACAAGCATGAAATGTAAAGTAATTTTGTTCTCTTTATTTTTGCAGTTTGGGCCACACATGCTGAAGTCTACAGGAAAGATGAAGACTTTAATTGAAACATCTCAATCCTGATTTTGTATTCTCATGATTACTTTCTACATGAATTTGATTGTCCGGGAGTTTTATTTGACCTTACCATTGCTGCACAAAGCTTCACTGAGTTGAAGAGTTACGTTTTGCTGTCAAGTAGGTTCAGGGAAGTTGAACTGAATTAAAAACAAAATAGGAGGAATGTTTGTAATGATAAAAAATAGGACTCTGTTCAGCAAGGAAGTTCTTCTACGTTGGTGCATACTTCGAAGCTTACTCGAGTTGGCCACTGTGTGCCTGTGCCCGTTGGGCTATTTCTGAGAAAGGTAGCTTCCCCATCGATGTGATTTGTTGTTGTTTTGGCTCTTCACTGTGTGGTAAGTTCATTAAATTAATGGCATTAGCCACCATTACTTTGAGACAGAGGGGAGGGTAAATGGCTTTGCTTGCCATGCCTCAGATTTTGTTGTAAAGAACGGCAGGTGATGCATCATTCAGTTATTCGCACTTTCTGTTTTACATTCATGTGTTTAGGGGGAAAACATGTGCAGGATCATTTGTTCCCTGAAGCAAATCACACAGTTGAGCCCAAAGTAAGAGTATTCACAAATGTAACTTGCTGATAATTTTTAAGACCGGGACTGGTTTGCAGAATGCAGTTAGTTAATGCAGTCGGTGACCTCGTCCTCCATGGTAGTGTACACTGTACATAGTCCTACATGTTTAATCCTTTTTATTTTTCATAACATAAAACAAAACAATACAATGGGCGACGGAAAGGAAAGTAAGCAGTTTAACTTAAAAGTGATTGCTGACACCCCTTCAGGCATGGTAACCTACATACTTTATACTTGGGGTGGTCACAATCCATAAAAATCCTCTCATCTGTATTTATAGACGTGGGTTATTTAAAGCCTAAGGTGTAGACACAAAAAACAGTGTCTGCTTTGCTTACACACGTACGTGGTGGATTTCCAGTGGCATTCGGTTGTGTTCCATTCTGGTACATTATGAAGGTACTTTTTGGAAGCGACATGGAGGTCCTTGACACATATGTAAACATAAAGGTGTGAACTGACTGACACACTGTCGAGGAGAACAACGTTTCAAAGTAGCTCTGCATACAGACATTTCTGTGATGTATCTACTAACACTCAAAGTAAATATTTATTTCAGATTCTTTCACTCTAAAGATCACAAACAGGTGATCAATACAATCTTAAGAATACAGAAAAAAATCAAATACATAGCTAAGTATGTTATTTTATAAATGTTTAATGTACATTCCAGTTTGACCAACGCATATAAAGTTTTAAACACTTCTAGTGAGTCCTCCTGGAACGCTTCTAGCCATGTCATTCTCTTTGACCCAATATCCAGAATTACTTGATTTCGTTACAACTCCTACCTGCCTCCTTTACTACTTTATATCAGCGGCCCTGTGCTATACTAATCCAATTTCCTGAATGACCTTATAACCCTCAACATCCTCCTCACCTATTGGACATCACCAGCATTGTACCCCACCGATCAGAACGACTATTTGCACAATGTTGGTAATGACATCACAGGGACAGAACTCGACCTGGCATAGTGCAATCTATACCCTTTACTTCTGTTTTTGTAGCAACTGGATAGTGGACACATTGGGAGAGTAGTTGCTATATGTAGGCTCCTTTACACTTGATTGCCTTTGTTAAGAGGATAAAACCAAGAAATGGCCAGTGATCCATGCATTGTTCCCACAGATCTATTTTTGGGCATCTGAGCCTTCCCTGTTTTTATATAATTTTACATGCATTATTGACAAAGGTCCTGAAACCTACATTTTAGGTAGATGTTTCTTTAAAGTATTTGCAGCTAAATTAATATTTATCCTGTATTTTTGTGTTACTTTGATGCATAGGAGTGCCAACGTTTTGCTGAAATACGCTTCAGCTGTGTTTTTTAATGGTGCTGAGTCATGTTGATACAAAGATGTGGGCAAGCACATGTTTCTAATAGTACCATTGCAAGCTACAATGCATTGGTTATCGTGGTCACCAATTGACACATCTTAAAGCTTATAGAAACTAATTCTCTAATTGAGATTGTAAACGTGCTTCTGCCATGCGACTGGCAGGGGAAGTGAACCGCTTTGATTCTCCCTGGAGCACTTTTAAGATGTCGGAGCAAAACACTTAAAGATCTAGCTTCTGCTGTGTAATATGTTGGAGTTTTGGCATGATCTGCTTTATGGCTGACTATGCCTTTGCGTGTTAGGCCATAATTTGAGAATGATAGCATGACATGAGGATGCAGTAGGAAATGGCATATGGGTATTGCTGCTATCAACTTTTAAGTAATGTGACCTGAATGCAACTACAGTACTGTATGCAATGTCGTAATTAACGTAAAACAGTGACTGTTAATTTTTTTGAGGTGTAACTGTACAGGTTTACGACTACTTTGGAATTTACATTTTTTGGGGGCTTGATTGAAAGACTTGTTTGTGCATCTAATTTAAACTAATGTGCCCGAAACATTACGTGCAGCTTTACATTCTTAGATCCCACTTCCCCGGATCTGGAAAGAAAGATTTATGCTTGTTGGTTGAACTTACTTCAAATGGTGGAAAATCGACTAGTGCTGTAGATTTTCATCAGTAGTATGTTTTGGAGTGTGGGGGTAACCAAAGGAAGTTACGGGGGAATGCTGATGCAAAGTGCATAGAACGCTCACAAACTCTAAGGTTTTGTAGTATTCACAAACCTTTCGTGTGGCTTCTCGACCCCCCCTTACCCCCCCCCCCCCCCTCCCCCAGAATATATCTGAGGATACTGCTGAAAAAGCAGTACTAAGTATGTTTCCTGGGTGGAATGTGAAGGGGATACCCCAAGATTTGTATGGGCTCTAGTGGGGAGAGATTTCCATGAGCCTTCAGAAATGTGTGTAATTCTGCAGATTTCCATTTTGTTGTGTGATTAAGGTTCATGGTACTTAACCCTTCTTTTCAGATAACATTTTTAATTAAGTCAACGAATATTTTGTCCATGCTTGCAAAGAGATTATCGGATTAGCTTCTCATGTTTGGAACAGTGTGCAAGTTTAAAAGCGTCGGTATTTGTATGACACCTATTGCGTTATGTTAAAAAAATAATTAGTACCATTGGTTAGTAAATAATACGCATAGCAGAAACAATGTCATGTGCAAGGTAGTTTTTTATGTAAATAAAAAACAGCCCTTATAATTACTCCTAGTTAAACTAGAACTGTGACAACAGTTTTACTTTTGAAATAAAGTTTTGTTGTCCTCTCCCCAGAGACCTTACTCAGTCTCTGGCCAAAACTACAAAAAAGTTGTGTCACGTGCCTAGAGGATGAAATCCGGACTCGGATTGAGCTATTAACAGAGGAGGAACATGTTTCCTTCAATGGGATTGTGCAATGAGAACATATGTACTGTAGTGTTCGGGTTTGATTGTTGTGTTCTTAATTTAATGCCACTTTTTTGTCACCAACATACGTTTAGTAGAAAGCCAAAATACGGAGAAGTCGATACAAATACATTCCCCTTTAGAGCGTGACAGAGACCTCGATATATTTCATGTTAAAAAATTGATTTTTCAGTGGATGAAGCCGCCCTTTTGTGATTCTTTCCAAAAGTAGTGACTCTTTGCCTGGCTGACACAAACGGATAGTAAAAAAAAAACAAAAAAAAAACTCTTGATCGTCAACAACGTATGGGGTGGTGTGAGCATTCAACCTGGACCTTTCGTTCAAATTCACTATTTCAGATGGTTATTAGCTCTGCAAACAGCCTTATGTCAAAATGGAATGTTTCTACTGGATGTCTTGGAGTGGTTGAAGTGATAATGGAAGTAGAACCCTGGCAGCTATTCACCCACCCCGATAGCGGACCTCGCTAGTAAAAGTCATGAACTGTAAAATACGCATTGTACAAAGAACTCTTAAAAAAAGCATTTCGATCTTACACATCAATTTCTGTTGGGTTTTTAAAGACAATATTAAGTAGTGCAAATATAACCGAACACGACAGAGTCATGGGTCCTAGTGGTGTGAATTTGCTCAGTAATTTGCTTCTCCCCTTTAATGCTTAAAGGTTGCGTTTTGGGCTTCCTTTAAAACAAATCTTTTTAACAATAATTTATTTGTCGTTATTGGACGGATCACAATGGTTTTGTGTAGCAGTAAATTCGCTCGGGGAAGGCAACAGGTCCAGCAAGTTGTCAATATAATGTGGCCAAAAACGCCATTTAATGTTTCCGATTCGTCTGCAAACTTAGACTTTATAGTGGACACTAAGGTTTTTACCTCACTGCAGCTGTCTAAGCAGCACTTTGAGCTCTATCGTTGAATACATTTACTTTATGAAACAATGTGTAAAATATGTATTTAAAAGGCATTGAATTAATTTATAAATTCATGAATTAAATGGTTGTAAAAATGGTAATTTTTAATATGTACTATTTTGGTATAAAACATGACAAAATGAAATGGTTTCTTTTTCATGAACTGATGTTTGTTAAACAATTTTTAAACCGTTTAAAAATGCTAAATTGTGTATATTTTTAGAACCGGGTGATGTCTTCTAAAATAATTTGTTTAGCACTATATAAAGCTCTTCTTTAGTTGTCAAAGTGCAATTCAGAAATGGCCTACATCTTATTTCAGTAAGGAACGTGATAAATGCTTGTGTATCACTACCTTTTTGAGCAAATCCAACTTACCCTTTTAATAAAAGGCCAGTTTAATGCCACAAAAATAAAACTTATGCGTCTTTGGTTTTATTTGAACATTTGCGTATTTTAGTTGTGACATTACCAATAAACTGAGGCCCCATCGCTTCACTGAACGTTCAAATGTTTGTAAGAATACTGTTCATTTTGTGTTTGGCATAATTTGCTAACAATGAAGCCCTGACTACCAAAGCAGGGAATGCTGTAGTGTCTCTGATCCATGACTTCCTTTATAGGTTTCGCCTATTATCATTCACTTGCAAATGTAATAGGCGAGAATTCAAGTGCTCCATCGACTCGTCAAACCACTGTGGTTTTT
The DNA here is from genome assembly GCF_964263255.1 of Lissotriton vulgaris. Classification (NCBI taxonomy): domain Eukaryota; kingdom Metazoa; phylum Chordata; class Amphibia; order Caudata; family Salamandridae; genus Lissotriton; species Lissotriton vulgaris. The sequence goes on from NC_141691.1 coordinate 1,579,082,265, forward strand.
TCACAGTGCATGTGAGTCACGTGACCACAAAAGCGGGTCACGTGACCACACAATCACGCGCATCTCCCTAATCCGCCTGCCACACTTCTCCTCCCCTCGCTCGCATTCCCGCCCCCCCACCAGGCTCTTCCGCCCCCATCCGGCTTCCCTCCGCGCATCTCCCTAATCCGCCTGCCACGCGTTTATCTTTAACAATGGCTGAGGCTCCTTTTATTTCTCTGGCTCAGCTTGTTTTTCTTTGGCATTCATCTCCAAGCGCGAGCAAAATGCTTTCACTTTCGCACTTACTGAAGCTTCCCCAGCCGTCCACTGGTGAAACACTCCTCCGGACACAGTGCTTCATCTTTTTTTTTGCTTCCTTTATTTCATCGGTTGGCAATATGTTTTTTTAAATTATTTGTTTAGAATGCAGCGTGTTTTGTGTGCTTTGAGACGCATTTGCTGCCGCCAGTTTAAAGTTTCATTAAAGCTGCTTCCTCCTGGTCGTGTCTTCATTTTGAGATGGCTGGTGTGCGCTCTCTGCGAGATGCCTCCCATTTACTGTGCTTACTAAAGCTTCCCCAGCCATCCACTGGTGAAACACTCCTCCCGCCCCCAGCCCGCCGCCTCCCAGCACAAACACACACAACGCTTTTAGTGCTGTCACTGCGGATTGTTATCAGAGCGGTGCCAGCATGGAGCCGTGTTCTCTGTGACAAATGACATCCCGCTGTGAGAATACCAGGGTGCTCTCATGTATGGCGGGGGGCTTCTGGTAGTGCCACTTCTGCAGCCTAAAGTGACCGGCTTACAGCCTCACCCTGGCTCATTTGAAAGAGGGGGAGGGTATTTCTTCATTACATGGAGGTGGGCCCAGGGGGCACCGCAGTCTGTGAAGGGTTAGCAGAGAGGGGCTGTTTATGTAACACTGAGACATCCTTGGCACACGAATCACAGTAGGGGAGAAATTTTCAAAACTGATAGTGTGTCATTTTTGTGCATTTACAGACCTTCGTGCCTACATTGCCCTCGGTAAAGGCATATATGGGAGAGAGGAACATAGCGCTAGGCGGAGGAAGGGAGACAACATGCACTCTTGGAGAGAGCTGAAACAACTAAAACAAGCATTAACAAGCACTGGCGTTGCCAATAGGTTTCGCATTTGGAAAGTTGGAGCTATTGGTTTTGTAAATGACATTTTATGTTTATATATCGTTATTGGCATTGTCAATAACAATATATAAATATAAAATGTCATTTACAAAACCAATAGCTCCAACTTTCCAAATGCGAAACCTATTGGCAACGCCAGTGCTTGTTCTTTGTTCTGGTTCCTCTAGCTCTTCTTATTCCAGAACCCAGGGCCTAAGGTAGGCATAGTCCGAGTGGGCAACAGATCCTCTTGTGCCCCCTCCCTATCTGCTTGAGAGTGAAGTGTGTCTTGTTGCGGTAGGTCCCAGAGAAGGGGGCGGCCCCTTAACCTGGGACTTGCAGCTTTGGTGTAGCTCTTTGAGGTCTAGTAGCGGAGAATTGTCTCCATTTATGTGCCCCACCACTTATAACCCCCTTAAATAACCAGTAACTCTCACTCTTTAAGCTCTTCATGAGCTGTCAAATAGGTGCAGGTAGGTGGCTGGGAGGGTGGGGCTGGTGCTCAGGAGGAGTCATGCTCAAAGATGTTTTTTTTAGATGTTTTTATTAGCATTTTAACATTTTCAGTTTTGCACACAACCAGGAATCAATAATACATTTCACTTTACCAGACAAAAGACACTTATCAGGGTTCACTATAGTAAGTTTTAAACAACGCATTTCGAGATCATAGAAATATCTTTTCTTCAACATTTTGTACCAGTACTCTTTTGCCTCCTAATTATGGTTCCTGTTTTATGAAGTAGCATTGTTTGTTCCAGGGAGAGACATCCATCTGTCTCTAATAATCATATCTTATTTATATTAATAAACAGATTGTCCCATTTACTGGGAAACAGTTTAACTTAGCACCATCCAGTGTTACCTCTAACTGCCTCTGCTGCGGGGGAGGAGGGGGAATGCTTCCTTGCCAGATGGAGAATCTCTTAATTTCAATCCCCATTCCTCGTGTCCCCCCCGTCCCCCACCCCCTGTGTCCACAGATGAGTCACTGTCGTATTCCGTGTTCTCATCAGTATTTGCCCGCTCACCATATGGTCAACATCTCTGGAGTACCAATCCCTCATTATTTCTGTTCATAATTCTGTTATGGGCATCTACGAAGTCCCCTCAAAGATGAATAAGGTGTACAGGCAGCTAATGAAACACAAATAGCCATCAATGTATGAAAGAAAATCATGCTGGGGTCCTGTCATGGGAGTATGCCATTGGTGTCTATTTCTTCCCAGTTGCGGCTGGTGATCTTTGAAAGAGGAGGGGGGGTTAATGCAGTGCAAGACTTACTTAAAAAAAAATCTTTACATCAAGCCAAAGCTTTGAATCATCAGGCCTATTTCATGAACACACAGAATTCTCAATTGTTTACCTGAATACCGTAAACCATGGCCCTGAGGACCTGGATTAGAATAATTGTTCTCAAAACCTATTTCATAGCTCTTCCCAGACACTGATACCGACACTTTGAGACAAGAAATATGACTAAAAGAATGGGATCGAATCGATAAAGAGAACTCATGAAAAACATTAATCTAAAACCTCAGTTTGGATGGACAGATCAAGAATTTGCATTTCAAATCAGATTTAACCTTTTCGACACTGATGACTGAACCGCTCCGTCATCAGCCGCGGTAGCGCTGTGCTGATGACGGAGCGGTTCCGTCATGGCCCGCTCGCCGCGCCTGCACAGCGCGTATTCCGCGCCTGCGCTGGGCGTTCCGTTGTGCGGGCGGGGCCATGACAGAACCGCTCCGTCATGAGCACAGCTCAACCGAGGCTGGTGACAGAGCGGTTCCGTCACCAGCATGGGCGCGCGGCCGCCCCGCCCCCTTAGCGCTGCAGCGGAATAGCCGCCGCAGCGAAGGTGTTAATGACAAAAATCACTAGTACATCTAGCCTCACAAGAGCATTAAAGGACAGCTGGAAGTTTGTCTGGAGAGAGAAACAAAATGAGCTTCGAGATTCAGTTATCAATCATACAAAGCAAGGTTGGTCTCCAAATAGATCTGGCCAAGTCTGAACTGCAGCACCTCATGCCACATAAGGAGTCCAATAACCCTTCAGCTGAAAGGTTATTTTCCTGCTCAACTTTACCAGCCGGCAAAGTACAGGTTCCAGGGTCGCATTTAAGAACAGTTCAGTGCATTTAAGGACTTCGCCATCCAGTATAGATGGGAATAGCATAAGGGAGTCAACAGGAAGTCAGTCCTACAGCATGACAGGCAGTAAAAATGGAAATGGCAGCCAGCTCCGACTCCTCCTTAGATGGCGCAATTACACCTAAAAAATGTACTGGTTTACGCACCTTAATGTACCAATTTCATCAGTCCATGGGGATCTCATTGGTCACTCACAGTGGGCAGTTTATGGGGTTATCGGTGAATCACAAACATCCGGAAGAATTAAGTAATCCTTTTGCTAATTTCATTAAGTTCCATTTTATTACTCTGCCGTCACTTCCATGGAAGTAGGTGGAACTTTACTCACACTCCATCCGTTCCCAAGCGCCTTTCCCTGGGTTTGCAGTAATATTGTTACATTTCTATTGAGTATGTTTCTTCGCAAGTAGTGAGTCTATTGTTAACCAATACAGAAAAACTTCACAGAAAGTTCTCACAGTGGCTAGAGTGACTGCTTATTATGATTTTACTTTTGCGCAGGACAGGAAAAGCATTTGATGCCTACATGAAAATTACTGCGGTGCAACATTATTATTAAGCACACATTTCATAAAGGCATTTCGATTTGGTGCATTATTTCACTTATTAGTTTTCTTTAAGAACTCTGCAACAGTATTAAGTACTGTTAAAATATTCTTTATAAGCATCACTTGGCCTTTGCCATTTTCAAAACAAAAAATGTATCACTGAGATACATTTTTGCCTAAACATTATAGAAAATGAAGTTTGCACTATGTGAAATCTTTCTAAATAAGCTACTCTCATTACAATATTCTCATAATGCAGGTATACATTTTCATATTTTGATACACTTATAAATGTTACCATGAAACTCTATATTAACATATATTTTATTTTCTCTCCACACGTATATGCGGTTATATGTAGTTCTCATTGTTCAGATTTTCACATCATCGTATTAAAACACTCTGCATGCTTGTACAATGCATCATGTACCTCTCACGTTTTTCGACTTAACCAGTTAACATGTCTTCATCAATAAATTATTGTCGCAATGATCTTTTACTAGTGAGAATTTATAAAGGTAGCCGTCTGATAACATTTACGATCCATCAGCGTACATATGTACCTGGAATTGGGGCAATGCTAACACTCTTAAGGAGGGTTCAGGGAATTCTGTCCTGCAAGAACATTTTGAAAAAGCAAGGCCAAATGCGGTTCTTTTACTGTATATTTATTAACGTAAATTGGATAAAAATCCAAAGGTGTCCAGAGGCGTGGCTTAGCCGGCTGGAAGATGGCCACACTTTAAGTGGGCTCTGCCGGCCAAGCCAAACATTCGCAAGAATCCTGCAGACAACTGCCCTAAATCTGACCGATATCCTACAATCCTGTCGCACCTCATGCTGGGGCGTTATTCAGTGCAACTTCTGGCCTCCGGCGATGAGTGGGAGCCGAGATCTGCAGCCCAATCAACACGCAGAGCCTGGGCCCACAGACGGTAAGGCCCAGCCCTTCCTACCTCGTTGCTATTGCGGCCTCCTAAGCCAGTGGGTCGACTGGAGGACTGTGGGGGACCCCAGACTGCTGGACCTGGTGAGTGTCGCTGCTCTGGGGTTTTCGTTTGGCGGGATTGGGGGTGAGTGTGCTGCACTGCACTGCCCGGCCCGGGCATTTCCACAATGCGGGTGCCATTTCCATCAACCCCCGGCGTCTGCTGCGGTGGCTAAGGTCAGGTGATGGGGCAGCGCGCTCCCCGCGACTCCCTGCCGCGCTAGACCCCAGGCTAGCATGTCCTCCCGTCTCCCCTCGCGGGCCGGGGCTGTTCAGATCCCCTGGAGCCCTCGATCCTCTTGCGGCCTCTTTCTGCCTGATTTCCGTCACACCGCACTGGCCCCCACACAGCTACATCGCCTCCTACTCTACTGGGTTGTCTGGCTCTGGGCCCAACTCGCAGCAATCACCAGCCCGAAGATCCTCGCCCTGCGGTGCGCCCCGTGGTAGCTCTGACCCTACAGCTTACCCTGCATGGGCTGGCCCATCTTCCTGCATGTGACCTTCCAGCAGCAACTGCTCCTGGTGCCCTCCAGACATCTGGCCCTGTTTCCCACAGCACTTGCTGTCTCTGCGGCAGAGCCGGGGGTGCACTTGTCGCAGAGCGGGGCTTTCCTGCTCATCGCCTCCGCAGGGGTATTCCCCGCTGCCTTGCGGCCGGCTGGCTTGCAGCGTCTGCCATATGCTGGGGGCCGCCTGCCCCTCTTGGCCCCCTGCGACATCGCTCCCGCAATTGTGCCATTGGATCATGCTGGCTGCTCCTTGGGATCTGCACAGGTGGCCCTGCTGCTTTTGGCGCCGACTAGCTCCTGCAACCCCAGCGTACCTTCGCAGTCCTCGTGTTCGCATCACGCCACCTCTCCTGCTTCCTTCAACTGGGCCCCCTCGTCTTCCTGGACATTTGCTATGGAGCAGCCTCCTTGGGACTCCGCCACGTCTACAGTGAGTACCTTTGCCATTCTGCCAGTCTAGTGCCCACACCCTGCGTCCAGTCCCGCCACCTCTCCGCAGCCCCTGCAGTCCTCCGTGAATACCCACCCCTGTTCGCCTGAAGCGGGGGTGCCTCTTGAGACCCCGTCATCACCCTTGCAGTTGGCCTTGCTGGTGTTTGTCTGTGGCTCGCCTGTAGTAGCGTCTGCCGCCTACTTCTTTGGCTGTTGCCTCCCCCCTCTTCTCTGACCGTGTATCCTACCTGCTACTGCCGGCCATGGGGAGAACTGATCCGAAGCAGCCCAAGATCCCCTTCGACCAGCCTCGCCGACGCGTCAGGGTGGCGCAAGCTCCGATGGTGGCGACCCCACCGCCATCACGGAGGCAGCCCCTGCACGTGAAGATGGCCTAAAGGCAATTATGCTTGACGTCAAGTCCATGGTCACTGGTATTGCGGCCCAGCTTGATCAGCTTTCTGCCCATATGGACTCAGTCAAGGCCAAAGTCGACTGTCATGATGCTCGTCCTCTGCATGTCGAAACCAGGGTCTCTGATGCCGCCAATTAAGATTGTCAAAAACTGTTACAGATCGTTAAAGACCTTGACCTCATTCGGAATAAAAATGAAGACTTGGAAGCGTGCTCCTGTAGGAGCAACCTTCGCATCACATGAGTGCCCAAATCCACCAATATCTCCCGAATGGAGGACTTTGTGGAACAGCTGATTAGAAAACTCTTCGGTGACATCTTCTCCATTTTCATTGTTGAGCGGGCGCACCGCTCCCTCGGCCCTCGTCCAGACCCTGGCTTGCCGGCTCACCCCATCATCACCAAAATCCTGAACTTTAGAGGCCATGATGCCATTCTCCGGGCGGCCAGAGAGAAAGGCGAAATCCGCCATCAAGGCAGCTCCCTCTTGTTTTATTCTGACTAAAGCATCACGGTCCAGGCAGCTCACTGCAAATTTCTCCCGGTGAAGCGGATCCTCCAAAAGCACAAACTCATCTACTCACTGGCTTATCCTGCGAAACTGTGAGTCGAGCAGGGCCTAAAACGCTTGTCTTCCTGGATCCTAAAGAAGCCCTTACCTTTACAAAGAAACTTGACAGGTCGCAACGCTCTTCACCTACTGACTCTCAGGCCACCGCAGCTGATCCCCTTAGTGACAATGATTGAATGGCTGTCCACTAATATTTGATGATTACTTGCAATTGTCTGTGGTTTCGACACCTGCTCCACGCTGGCTCTTTTTTGTTGCTATGGTTCCCCAGAACATGCCATTCGAGGCCCAAGCATAGGGGCTTTTGATTGTTTGCTATTTGATATCTCTTGATTATTGTCTGACATGCCTAAGGGCTTGGCCACCCTGCCTTCATGGCAGGGGTGTATGCTGAGCAACGCCATGCCTCCACGGAATAATTCCCCTGCTTGACATTGTTTCTCCCCTTGCATTGGGCCGAAATGCATTGGGAGAGAAATGAATGTCAACTTCGAAATGATGCATTCTGGGAACTGAAGTATTTTTCTTTGAAATGAAACTGAAAAAAAAGTATTTTTGATAAAACAATATATATTGCAATGAACACTTGAAGAATTAGTCGAATACTTTGGCCCTTAACCAGTGAGAAAGCTCTGTACAGACCACCTTTAAACTGTGCCCGGTGGACATACACGAGCCTTATGGGGATGCTACCATTTATGTATTTATTTATTTAGTGTGTTTAGTATAGCGCACAGCTACCCCAACGGGGTGTCCCTGCGCTTCTGTGTGTATGCTGGGTCTCACTCATGGGGAATTTAGTAGAAGAGGAATGTTTTCCATGTCTTGCGAAAAGGCAACTCCTCCTGAATCAACCTAATGGAGTTAGGGAGTTTATTCCATTGATTGGAGGCACATTCCTGAAAGGTTTTTCCCCCAGAACGTGCTTTTTAAATCTATGGGGTACACAGAAAATCTTTTGAGCTGGATCGGAGGTGTTTTGCATTGCTGTAAGGGCGGAGACAGGAAGAGAGATATGCGGAGCCCTTTCTCTTGATTGCACGATGTGCCAAGGTGAGTGCTTTGAATTCTGCCCTTTTTTGAACTGGCAACCAATGAAGCCTTCGTCGATGTGGAGAGATGTGCTCTCGAAGGGAGATGCCACAGACCAGCCGGATTGCAGCATTCTGGACTGTCTGTAACCGGTGGCAAAGGCCAGAAGCATGTCCAGGGTACAGACTGTTGGCATAATCCAAGTGGGAAGTTATAAATGCCTGGAAAATGGTTTTCCTGGTATTACTAGGAAGGAAATTAATACATTTTTTAATCCTCCTAATTTTTTAGAGGCATGCAACAGTCACCGTCTTGACTTGGTTTTGGAAGGAGAGGCTAGAATCCCATCTTACCCCCAGGTTTTTTACTGATTTTTTGGGGGAAGGGGACATGCTCAAGTCAAGAGACCACCAGAGGTTCGAGTCCAGTGGAGAGGATTGGTGAAAAAAGAGGACCTCGGACCATTATGATATTTTTACGCTCCAAGTCAGGAAGCGATACCCAGGAGCATGGTACACACAGAACCTACATTTTAAAAAGAGCTGTGCATCTTCTAACACAACATTAATTGTTTCTCCCCTTCCCAGTTGCGGGTTCCTGGGGTGGGTGTGGGGGTATCTCAGCCTGTTTGTGGGTGGTGGTTGCTTCTTGGGATGGGAGGTTAGGCTGCTGGTTTTTGGGGATTGTTGCCTCCTATTGGGGCTTAGCTGTTTATTTTTGCACTATTGCATGTCATTGGCTTCTTAATGACACCCCATTACTATTTTGTATTTCTGTCTTATGCACCCAATGGGCTCACTGTTATGCTTTCTATTTGCACCTCAATTGTTTACCTCTCAGTTGCCGGCACCGTGAACATTGTATTGGTACTCTCGTGTGAGGCTCTGTTTGAATTTTGTATTGGCACTACTTTCCGCCCCTACGCTCACTGCACCGACCTTATTCTTGCACCATATGTGGCAGCACCACCCGTATGTACACAGACCATTTTTCTCTTGCATCGACTTGTGTTTCACCGCCCTCCATGACACAACACTATGACGGACACTGTCCTATGGACCTCGAAGGTGCGTGGGCTTAACAACCACTTTAAGGCGCGAGTGGTCCGCGCCCACCTTATTTGACATAGGGTGGACATATGCTTCCTGCAGGAAACCAATCTCATGCCCGCTTCTCTCGCCACTGGGGCGAAATTCACTCCTCTTGTTACTCCAACTACTCTCAGGGGGGGGTGTCTATCCTGTACGTAAGGAGCTCCCTTGGCAAACTTCACAGGTGTTTGTCGACCCTGGGGGACGCTTTGTGATTCTTCTTTGTACTCTTCACGCCCAGCCCCTGATACTTGCTGCTCTGTACGGGCACAATTGTGATGACCCTGATTTCTTCGCACAAGTTTGGCACCACATTTCAGCGCTCGGCCCTGCTGCGCTCCTCTGGGGGGGGACTTTAATGTAACACTGTCTGCTTCCTTTGATCGGTCCGGTCCCCACACCCTTCATCTGTGTGCCACTGCTCTCCTTAGCTCCATTATCACTGATAACTGCACGACGCATGGCGTCGCACTCGCCCTGACAGGCGTGAGGGTACCTGTATCGCTGGCTCCTGCGGCTGCTGGTCCCGCTTGGACCTCTAGATTACTACCCTGGACACTCTAGCCTGGCTCACCTCCGTTGACCACATGGCACGTACCCTCTCCGACCATGCTCCTGTTCGCTTATGCCTGCGCCTTCCACACTTACCCTGCTTTCTCTTGGCAGCTCCCCTCTAACGCTCTTCGGGACTCTGTATTCTGCGATTAAATACAGGCTGCAATCACAAATAACTTCGAGCTTAACAAGGGTTCTGTAGATTCCCCATCCCTGCTATGGGAGAGTTAAAAAGTAGTTATACGTGGTAAGTGTATTTCGAAACAGTCCGGCATCCTCCGATCCATCCGCGGCACTCTTGACAAATTGGAAAGGGAGATCAAGATCTCGCCTCTTCTCAAGCTTGGGACCCCAACCCTGATAAGCTTGCCCAGATCCGTGAGAAACTGACTTATTTCGCTGACGAGGCCAACAGAGAACTTGCTTTTCTCTGCAGAGAGGCTCTGGAATGCCGTTTTGGCGAGTGTGATCGCACTGGGAAAATCCTGGCTAACATTCTTCGCCCGCCTCGGGCTGCATCCTATATTAATGCCGTCCGTGACGGCGGTCCTGATCGAACAACTCACCCCAAGAAATCAAAGTGCACTTCATTTCTTTTTATACACAACTTTACACGGCTAGCTCTGTGCCTTCGGCAGAGATCCTTGACCAATACTTCGACACCCCCCAACTGGTATAGCTTGGCAATCCCCACCGGGAGTTCCATGACGAGCCTTTCTCCAAAGAAGAGATACTAGCTGTGATTAATGGTATGCCCAGTGACAAGGCTCCTGGCCTGTACGGCCTACCGGCCTCCTTTTATGAGGCCTTTGCCCCTTTTTTAGTGCCTTGCTTAGCCGCCATGTATAATGAGTCATTTGAGGCAGGACAGCTCCGCCCATCGCTTCGCGAGGCCTTACTTTGCTCTTAAAGCCGGACAGGTCACCTGAATTGCAGGACTCTTATCGCCCCCTGTAACTTATAAACACAGACAATAACATTTTTGCTAAACTGCTCGCTTTGCACCTTCTCCCCCCTCATGCTGCTCATTGCCCGCCTGGATCAGTACGATTTATCCCCGGCCATGCTACCTCCCATAATCTTCTGACCATTTTCTCCGTTCTCCTTCAAATAAACCCAGCGCTCCCGGCAGTGGCGGCCTTGCTAGACGCCACTAAAGCCTTCGACATCTTAGAGTGGCCCTTCTTGTTTTATCTTTTCCCCCTCTTGGGCTTCATTCCAATTTTCATAGGTAAAGTGTTGCTCCTTTATACCCTTCCCACCGCTCATCTTCGGCTCAACGGTCAAATCTCCGACCCCATCTCCATCTCGTGCAGTACGTGGCAAGGGTGTCCATTGTCACCAATGCTATTCGCCATTGCAATGGAGTCCCTTGTGGCCCGACTGCGCCAGCATCACACCCAGAGGGGCATCGGTTTTGCAGCTCGTGCCCTACTTGTTTCTATGTACGCGGACGATGTCACCCTCTACATCCGCAACCCTCAGGAGAACCTCAGCCCTCTGTTTCGTGAGGTCATCCGCTTTGGCGGCAACTCCGGCATCCAGGTGAACTTGAAGTCTGTGCTGTTTTCTCACTTATTCCACAATGCCCTTTAATCCGGATTATCCCTTTGTGTGGGTGACTGAGCGCACTAGGCATCTTGGAATCTGGCTTAGTAGGTGGACTGGTTGGAGTCCAAGATTCCCCTCTGGAACCGATTACCACTTTCTCTAGCCGGTCGCATAGCCATTGCCAAGATGGTGGTGCTTCCGAAGTTTTTATATTTATTTGTCAATATCCCCATCCCCCTCACCACTCACGTAAACTCAGTTCTTTGGTGATCACTCTGTGGTGTGGGTAGAGGACCTAGGTATCGAAATCTCCCAGGCCGTTTGGCTGTATTGTTGCACCCAGATTAAACGCCTCTCCCCTAACTACCGTTTGCGACATATCCACTTTAAGTACCTACACAGGCTCTATCGGACCCCTGCGCAACTGCACAAGATGGAACTCATTGCCAATGACAGATGCCTGCGCTGCTATGTACCTGCGGCTGACATCTCCCACCTCGCCTGGCAGTGCCCCAAGGTCTCTGCTTACTGGCGTGAGGTATGTGCTGTAATATCTGAGATCACTTCCTCTCTGGTCCAACCCGATCCTCGGCTTTGTCTTTTAGGCTTTGTCAAATTCTGTGCAGGTGCCTCCCGTAGACTGATTGCTATGCTACTTGTCCTTGCGCAGGGTCTCCATGTGTTTGGGTCGCAGGCCTGCACCGAAGACGGCCCTTTGGCTGGAGGATGCTTCCCGCTGTCAGACTCTTCTGTCCGAATTCTGGGACCTGATGCCTGCCAGATCCCGTCCACTTGACATTTGGGGACTGCTTATCTCATACCTCCTGAGTCACAATTCCCAGCACCCGTGACCTCTCCCGCGCTCCACCCGTGGTGGCCGCTGGTGAAGGTCAATGAGTCTCCTCCTCACTGCTCCCCCCTTTCTCTCACATGGTGCCTCTTACTGTGATTCCTCATTATTGTTGTGGTGTTTACCCAATTCATTTAATTTATATTGAATTTTGTGGTGAATGTATGTGGTAACCTTCTCTATTTTATGCCGTATTGCAGTGCATATTATTTTGTCATGGTTCAATTTCTGTAACTTTGCTGTGCTTAATCCTCAAAGTTTTTTTGAAAATTAAAAAAGAAAAATCCAAAGGTGTTGAATGAAATAGTCCAGTTAATTTTGTGGTGTGCCAAGCAAGTGTAACTCCCTGTCAATGTGTTGGAACTCAACTTCCCCAAGACAACTGTAAAGAACTGGTGGCAAAATAGTACGTTTTTCATCATATTTTTCCTTAAAAACGAGGCAAAGAGCTGTATGTAATACAGGAAGTAAGTAAAATGGCTATTCCACATCTCATGACCCATCATTTATCAAAATGCACATTTGTCCATCTCGCTTCTTCAGATGGGGATGTAAATTATATGTATGACTGAATTTCTTCATAAAAGGGCTTAACCGGAACAGCTGGAGCTATCACTCCTATGCACACACATGAGGTCAACCACAACAAAAACACATGTAAAATAGACTGCACGCAAGTTGACACAGTCCCAGTACAGCAATAAAATAATTTAAAAAATTGTCTGCAGTGGAATGCATTTTCAGCTACTGTTGGAAGTCACCCCAAGTTTACAAACATCCTCATAGTAATTATCAGTGCTTAAGAAGCTGAGTGGTGACAGAAATAGTGGTCACCCACCTGCTAATGATCCCAGACCTATAACCTGTTCCATCCAGCCTTTCTTTCTATTTAACCATGCCAACATTGGAGGCTGAAGCAGAGGTTTGTCTATATGGTTAACATGGCACCATGCAGGATTAGAAAGTGGTAATACTTGTTGAATCCTCTCCTGTTTGAAACAATCAGGGTTGTGTTGGTGTTGAATTGCGAGAAGTGATGTGATGGTAGATAGGGTCTAGTAGATTGTGGTTACTTGGCATTGCTCTTTTATGTGATCTTGTGGGATGCAACTGGTGCTCACTAAGGCACTCCAATATCTACGGGTCGAGTTTGCAGTACATGAAATCTGCAGAAAAATGCACAGAGGTCATAACAGAGCATTAACATAAAAAAGAAAGACAGATGCACATTTAGTGGCTGATTTGTACACCGTGAAATCAGAAAACCTGGATAAATCACAGCTTCTCTAAAATTGTGTGAGATTATGCACACATTTCAATTCACTAAATCTACTTTTTCTTCACTATTGGTATATGAAAGCACTTTAAAATATGCGAGTTCAGAATACCAGCTGTTCAAAAACAGTTTGATTTTATAAACTACTAGCTTACCCGTCGTGCGTTGCTGCGATCTCAGAAAAAAGGAAATTTAATCCCTTCACTGCGGCGGCTATTCCGCCGCAGTGCTAAGGGGGCGGGGCGGCCACGCGGAAGCCGCATGCTGGTGACGGAACCGCTCCGTCACCAGCGTCGGTTGAGCTGTGCTTGTGACGGAGCGGTTCCGTCATGGCCCGCCCCGCTCAATAGAACGTCCAGCGCAGGCGCGAAATTCGAGCCGAGCGGGCCATATCTGAAAGAAACACGTTAGTATTAGATTCCTTACCTTAGAATATCCCCAGGCGTCAGCCTGGATCCGGAAACTTTTGCGTAGCAGTACCCCTGCGCGTCGGTAGGCGTCGTCTGCAGGCATCCCCTGCGGCTCTGCGTTCGTCGTTGGCGTCGTGGCGTCGCTGGAGTATATAGACGCCGCCTCCGCGCGCTGACGACAGTTCTTCTTTGTTCCGCGCCAGTTAGCGCAGATCCGAAGAGCAGTATTCCGGTCTTTGACCAAGTTTTTTGATCTTTTTTGATCTCTGAATCTTCTACGGTGCCGGTAGGATGCCCGGTTTTAAGAACTGTGACGACTGTGACCGGACGATGTCGGTCACGGATCATCACCGACTCTGCCTCCGGTGCCTGGGCCCCGACCACGACGCGGACGCCTGCGTCGACTGCCGGGCCTTGACTAATAAAGCTAGGCGGGAGCGGTCCCGCAAGCTGCTCGAGCTCCGGGTGTCGGTCCCGGTCCGGCCGGAGGTCGAGGGAGCGATCGCGGAGCCATCACGGGCGCTCCGGGAGTCGTCACCATTTTTCTGGTTCGTCAGGTAGGAAGCACAAAGTCGGGGCGTTGTCATCGTACCCCTGACTCCCCCCGATGCTCGCACGAGGCGGCCGGGGGTTCGGGTGGCCCCACCCCCGCGGCTCGCGTGAGTCGCCGACGCGGCCTGCTCCATACCCTGCGGTCCCTGGGCAAGGCGCGTCCCCCGAGGAGATAGAGGCGTTCCTCGTGGCCATGAGGGCTCTTTCTCCTCCGGCGGGTTCCGCGGCGCCTTCGGGCCCTGTGAACCCGTCTGGGGGCCCTAGCGGCTCGGGTGACCCTGCCTCGGCGCCGTCGGGTGCTCCGGCCCCGGCGCCGCCGACGGCTCCGATCCCGGCGCCGCAGGGGCCCTCGGGGTCGACGTCGGCTGGTCAACCGGCCTCTCCGGCGCTGATTCCATCGGGGCAACCCCTTGCGCTGCCCCCGCGCGGCGCCGGTTCCCCGGCTCCGGGCGGCGCCGTCCCCATTTCCTCTCCGAATCCGGACGCGGAGTCAAACTGGCGTCGATCGACGCCGATGGGGCCTGTGAACCCCGAGGAGCCGGTCTACATTGTTGACTCCGAGTATGGTGAGGATGTAGAATACGGAGAGGGGTCCGAGGACCCTCTGACACGCGAGTGTCAGTATGACATTGACTGGACAGGTGACTTGGGTGACGCCAGTGGTCTGGATGACTCCCCCAACCCTGGTTTTGTCTCGCCTCCTACCGTGGCTATGGAGGAGGGGGCTGCCTATTCAGTGGTGTTGATGAGGGCTGCCAAGGCCTTACACCTTGAGCTCCCCGTCGCGACCGTGAGGACTAACATCCTCGCCGAGGTCCTCAAACCGCAGTCATGCCCACAGGAGCCACTGCTGCCGTTTAACGAGGCCTTAACGGACGTTCTTTTGGGCACGTGGTCCAGGCCCGCTTCAGGTTCGCCTGTTGATAGGAACGTGGCCAGACGCCACCGTCCGTGTGCGGACGACCCCAAGTTTCTGTCCACCCACCCCACCCCTGAGAGTCTGGTGATCCAGGCCTCCACCTCCCAGACCGCATTCCCGTCGGCCCCGCCCGACAGGGAATCAAAGAGGTACGACCAATATGGCAAGAAGGTCTTTTCGTCCCTGAGTCTGGGACTGCGGTCTTGCATTACCGCGTGTCTCTTGGGCCGTTACACCCACTCTCTGTGGGACACGGTCGCGGACCTGCTGCCTGAATGCCCCGCGGAGGTACGGGCTAAGCTCAGCAAGGCAATGATTGAAGGCCGAGACACAGCAAGATATTCCATCTGGTGTGGTCTTGATACGACCGACTCGCTGCGCAGAGCGATGTCCACGACGGTGGCGATTCGTCGTCACGCCTGGCTGAGATCCGCCAACTTCTCGGCTGATGTCCAGAATGCTGTGATGGACATGCCGTTTGATGGCAGTCGCCTGTTTGGCGACAAAGCGGACCACGCGCTGGAGCGCTTCAAGGACTCCAGGGTCACGGCCAAGTCCTTAGGTCTCTCGACCCAGCGCCAGCAAACGGGTTCGTTTCGCTCCTTTCATGGCCAAGGAAGGGGCGGTCCCACACGTGCTGCCAGCCACGCGCCGCAACAGAATTATCAACGCGGTGGCGGCCGTGGAAACCGCCGTGGTGGCGGTCGGGGACAGTGGCGAGGTCAGGCCACACCTCCCCCCACAGCATCTGCCACTAAATCCTCCTAGTCCGAGCTTTCAGGCCCATGTGACACCGGTGGGAGGCAGGGTTCGCCATCACCTCTCCCACTGGCGCACAATAACGTCGGACAGGTGGGTGCTGCAGCTCGTACGAAGGGGCTACTCCCTCCCCTTCGAGACAACACCTCAAGCCATGCCACCGCAGAACCACCGTGTGTCGGGGGACCACTTGGCACTTCTGAAAGAGGAAGTTACGGCCCTCTTGGCCAAGGGGGCCATCGAGCGCGTTCCTGGGCCAGAAGTAGGACGTGGTTGTTATTCCCACTACTTTCTGGTACCCAAGAAGGACAAAGGGGGCCTACGTCCTATCTTGGATCTAAGGAACGTCAACGGCTTCCTCCGGAAGGAGAAGTTCAAGATGTTGACTTTGGCTCAGGTTCTTGGCTGCTCTAGACCCACAAGACTGGATGGTAGCGTTGGACTTGCAGGATGCGTACTTTCACATCCCCGTCCTGCCGGCCCAACGGCGTTACCTGCGGTTCACAGTAGGCCTCGAGCATTTTCAGTTTATCGTGCTCCCCTTCGGCCTTACAAGCGCCCCACGGGTGTTCACCAAAGTGATGGCGGTGGTCGCAGCTCATCTGCGCAGAATGGGGGTGTCAGTCTTCCCCCATCTAGACGACTGGTTGTTGAAGGCGGGCTCGTCCCAGACAGTCGTCAGCCACCTTCAGATGACGGCAGATCTCCTGCACCAGCTGGGGTTCTCCATCAATGTGCCGAAATCACACCTGTGCCCCTCTCAAAAGCTCCTTTTCATCGGAGCGGTTCTCGACTCGGCGCAGTTTTGGGTTTATCCTCCACAACGGCGAATCCAGGATATACAGGCTTTGATTCCGATCTTCCAGTCGTTATCCCAGGTTTCGGTCAGGTTGACGCTGCGGCTGCTGGGGCTGATGGCTTCCTGCATCCTTCTGGTGCATCACGCCCGGTGGCGGATGCGGGCTCTGCAGTGGGACCTGAAGTTTCAGTGGGCCCAGCATCAGGGCAACCTGTCCGACCATGTCTTGATCTCGGAGGGCACTGCGAGACAACTGCAGTGGTGGCTTACGGACCGCGATTGGATCAGAGGCAGATCCCTCTCCCTTCCCCAACCGGAGCACTTTGTTGTGACGGACGCCTCCCTCCAGGGCTGGGGAGGCCACTTGGGAGAGGCAGAGATCAGAGGCATCTGGTCTCCGGCGGAGTCCCGGCTCCATATAAACTTGCTGGAGCTGCGGGCCATTCGTTTGGCACTGAAAGCGTTCCTCCCCTTTGTCAACGGGAGTGTAGTGCAGGTGTTCACGGACAACACCACCGCCATGTGGTACTGCAACAAACAGGGCGGGGTGGGGTCGTGGACCCTTTGCCAGGAGGCTCTGCGCCTCTGGCAATGGCTGGAACGTCCGGGCGTGACTCTGACGGTTCAACACCTGGCAGGTTCTCTGAACGCCAGGGCGGACGAACTCAGCCGTCGGTGCTCGATGGATCACGAATGGCATCTGAACTCGGACGTGGCGCAAGGCCTCTTTCAGTAGTGGGGAGAAAGATCTCTTCGCCACAGAAGAGAACGCGCAATGTCATCAGTTCTGCGCGTTGGAGTTTCCAAGACGGCACTCGCACGGCGACGCCTTTCGGCGCGAGTGGAGTTGCTGTCTGTTATACGCCTTTCAGCCTATACCACTTCTGCCCAGAGTGCTGAAGAAGATCAGGCTTGACCGGGCCCAAGTCATCCTTGTGGCTCCGGACTGGGCTCGAAGGTACTGGTATCCCGAGCTACTCAGCATGTCAGTCGGTCCCCCGATCCGCCTGCCCCTTCAGGAGGACCTTCTGTCGCAGCAACAGGGGACGGTCCTCCACCCGAACCTGTCCAGCCTCCACCTCCATGCGTGGAGATTGAGCGGCGGCAGTTGAGGCCATTTGACTTGCCTCCTGAAGTCTGTGATGTGATTCTGGCAGCCAGGCGTCCCTCCACAAAGTCGGTATACGCCTGCCGGTGGAACAGATTTGTGGCATGGTGCACAGCAAAAGCTGTGGACCCTCATTCTGCCCCTCTTTCCGAGGTTCTCCTCTTTCTTCTCTCTCTTGCCCAGCAGGGCTCTGCTCTGGGCACTATCAAGGGCTACCTTTCTGCCCTTTCGGCCTTTCTGAGGCTGCCTGATCAACCTTCTTTGTTCAAGTCCCCTATTGTAACGAGATTCTTGAAGGGCATCACACACATGTAGCCTCCTGTTCCGTTTGTGATGCCTCAGTGGGACTTGAACCTGAATCTCACCTTCTTGATGTGTGCTCCCTTTGAGCCACTTCATTCCTGTCCTCTCCGTCTCCTGACTTTAAAGACGGCCTTCCTGGTTGCCATCACCTCTGCCAGGAGGGTGAGTGAGCTCCAGGCTCTTTCTGTCAAACCTCCTTTCTTGTCCATTCATCCAGACAAGGTGGTTCTGAGGACTAGACCTTCTTTCCTGCCCAAAGTAGTTTCTGCTTTTCACATCGGGCAGTCCATCACCCTCCCCTCCTTCTTCCCGCCTCCGCATCCTTCAAAGGATGAAGAGCGGCTCCATCGTCTGGACCCAAAACGTGCGCTTCCATTTTATATGGATCGCACACGCCAGTTCCGGGTGGATGACCAACTGTTTGTTGGTTACGTGGGTGCGAAGAAGGGACGGGCGGTACATAAACGGACCATCTCTCAATGGGTCGTTCTGTGCATCAAAGCGTGCTACTCTTTGGCTCGGAAGGAGCCTCCGGTTGGGCTGAGGGCCCATTCCACTCGGGCCACGGCGGCTACTACTGCCTTGGGCAGGGGAGTCCCTTTGCAGGACGTTTGCCAGGCGGCTACGTGGGCCTCGCTGCACACTTTTGCGAGGCACTACTGCCTGGATAGTCAAGTCCGGAGGGATGGCTTCTTTGGCCGTTCTGTCCTCCAGGACTTTCTGGTGTAGGAATGTATTGGTTCGCAGACCCACCACCGGGGTTGGTATTGCTGGGTTATCTATTCTAAGGTAAGGAATCTAATACTAACGTGTTTCTTTCAGATGAACAAGTTACTTACCTTCGGTAACGATATATCTGTAAGAAACATTACTTAGTATTAGATTCCTTACCGACCCACCCATCCTCCCCGTTCTGCGAACTGATACCTAGGGTTAAGGACATCCCTTTCAGGGCCCTAGTTTCAAATGGCACTAGTGTTGGTTCTCACATGGCTCTGCATGTTCTGGCGCGGAAAAGCTGTGTGCAAAGAACTGACGTCAGCGCGCGGAGGCGGCGTCTATATACTCCAGCGACGTCATCACGGCGCACGACGCCAACGACGGACGCGGAGCCGCAGGGGACGCCTGCAGATGACGCCTACCGACGCGCAGGGGTACTGCTACGCAAAAGTTTCCGGATCCAGACTGACGCCTGGGGATATTCTAAGGTAAGGAATCTAATACTAACTAATGTTTCTTACAGATATATCGTTACCGAAGGTAAGTAACTTGTTCGACGGAACCGCTCCGTCATCAGCACAGCCCAACCGTAGCTGATGACGGAGCGGTTCCGTCATCAGCATCCAAGGGGCTAAGGAAACTTGTTATGATAACATTCAATTTACATTGTGTCATTTTTATTGAAACTTATTCATTTTAATATGGAAAACATTTTAAAGTGTTTTAATTATGTTTATTTATTCGGGTGCTTGTGGATACACAGTATTTTTTGTTTTTCCGTCTGGTGCGTACACAAATAAATCAGAAGGTTTTCAGACGCGTGAGCTGGCCACATACAGTTGCCCATGTGAGAAGCACGGATTCTCCAAATGTAGTCCACACACTTGCAGTGATTGTCCTTGTGCTTTGTTGATGGTCATTGCAAAAGCGAGTCGCACCGTAAACGTTCAGTATTGGAAAGATCCTGGGGGGCTGGGGCCGATATTTAACACATTTTTCTTTTTTTTGTTGTTGCCTTCGCGGGAGTGTACTCAACAACTTCCCAAAGTTTCATGGTGATCAGATGAATGGAGAAGTAATGCATAAAGGACAAACCCACATACTTTCGTTTTTATATATATAGAAGATCATATTTCTATATAATAATCTGGGTCATGTACAGGGTTTTTACATGTCAACTGTCTCGCCTTTAAGTTCACTAATGGTTTATTTTAAAAAACTGTCACTTTTAATAAGCATTTCTCAGTGTGGTGCTACAATGCGACATATTAATGAACAAAAATCCACTGACTGCACCAGGTTTGTTTTTGTTTCAGTGGAAAAAAAATGCACTGACTAACCTGGTGCAGTCAGTTCATTTTTGTAAATTTTGGATAAGCCCTTAAAATATTTGCTTTGTAAATTCTACAACAAATATCACGTAAATATGCTAAAGTGTCTTGAAAATTTAAGAAATTGTATTTCTTTAAAATATGGAAAGTTGGGCATTATTATTATGTCGCACAAATCCACTCGCAGACCTACTCTGACATTCACCATGCCTGCGCTTGAACATACATATATTCATAGAAACACTTGCATGCACATATATTCATAGAAACACTTGCATGCACACATTTAGAAATCCACACATTGCAGTATTGAAACTTAACTTATCTGACACGCTCCGAGCGGTTACTGCTTTGCTGGTCCAGAAAATCGTGAATTTGTGCCTCCTGCTTCGAAGACCTGGAAGGTGACTCCACAGCTTCCGTTTAGGATTGGAGGTCCACCCTCCTGCTCTAATCTGGCTTCTCGTAGGGCATATGAGCATCTAACAGACAAGCCCCACCAAAGTTCCATTAGCTGCACAGCCTGAAGTTTGTGAAACATGTCCGCTCTGGAACAGGAATGTCTGGAGTTGGACTGTTTGAGGCAAAGCACTCATGAATGCACACCATGGAGCCCCCTCTGCTGCTAAAATGATATTGCAGGTTTTTACATAAAAACAAACGACCGGTAAAAGGGTTTGTTTTCATGTAAAGACTGGAACACAAGTATTTAAACGGGAGGCGGGCACTGCTCTGGCGTCCCTCTTACTGGCGAGCTGCTGCGGTTTCTTCCCTAAAGCCAGTTTCAAAGTGCTGACCATTTGTAAGATCAGTGGATGGCACAGGGAGTTATTTATTTTTATCAGGATCAAAGAGCTTGTTAAATTATTAGACTCGAGGCTACATCAAACAGCTTCTCATTGCAAAGGATATACACTGTCCTCTATCTTGCATTTTTGACCTTGCAGCTCGGGATTATAGTGGTGAGGCGCAGGGGTGGGGATCCCGCTCCGCTGCATTTGGACACTCAGTTGAATTGCTGTTAACTAAGACTCAATACCTTATGAACAGAAGGCTCACCAAGTATGAGCAGGCCTTCTGGCCTCTGAAAATGTTACTATTAAAAGTTGTGTTGAATGTTTCTACTCTGATGCCTGTACAGAACAAAATGACAAAAGTGAAGAGTTTGATCATGCTTGCCTATGTGTCACTGACCTGTGTACAAAACCCAGATCAGATATTAAGGATGGACCTCTAAATGAGCCTGATCATGTCCTTTTTGTTCATGCCTAAGAGTAAACAATGCAAAAAACACACAGATGGACAGAATGCAGAGCAAATCAAACATTCACTACCATTCAAGAGATCTGGGTTAAATCCATTGTTCTTTTGATCACCATGCCACCCCAGTTGGTCCCAGTCATATGCAAATCAGTCTTGACCCTGTTCCTTATGAGAACAGTCCAGCCCGAACTGCCAAGCCAGGTCCTCCTTGGACCGGAAACAAGCATCCTGGGCCCTGTTTCAGGGCATTACCCCACGTCAGTCAGGCTAGCTTGAATCCAGTGAGCCCAGGACCCACGTCTGGGCATACCCGGCGCAGTTAGGGCGAGAAAGCAAAAGAGACACAGATCATGGACAGAATGCAGAGAAATCAAACATTCACCACCAGTCAAGAGATATGGGTTAAATCCATTGTTTATTTATTTTAAAGGTTTTCTATAGCGCTGGCTAGACCCAGGGGTATCCGAGAGCTTTACAGGAGTGTGAGGAGATACAGTATTCAAAAACATTTGAACAAAACAAGAGCCAATTTAACTCCTTCGATGCTGATGCCGGAACCCCTCCGTCATCAGCCGCGGTAGCGGTTCCGTCATGGCCCGCTTGCCGCGCCTGCGCTGGGCGTTCCATTGAGCGGGCGGGGTCACGATGGAACCGCTCCATCATGAGCACAGCTCAACCGAGGCTGGTGATGGAGCAGTTCCATCACCAGCATGGGCGCGGGCGCCCGCCCCCTTAGCGCTGCGGTGGAATAGCCGCCGCAGCGAAGGTGATAACAGAAAGCAGAACAAATACGAAAGCTATTTACAAATCAACTATATTAAGCTAACGTGTGTAGTGAGAACTGAGGTTAGGTGGGTGAGTGAGAGAGGAGGGGGAAGAAGAGAGTAGGAGTTAGGGGAGTAGTAAATCAGTGGTAGGTTGTTGTAGGGCTAGGAGTCATATGTAGATATAGAGAGGAGGGAGGATGGGGGAAGAGTAGCCTGAGGGAGGGGTGTTTGGTGGGAGAAAGTGGAGGGGATAGAATTGGAGGGCAGTAGAGGGGGAGATGACGGGGTCGCAGCGCGTGAGAACGGTGTCAGAGTTAGGGATTAAGGACCCCCAGTATTTGTTGAGGAGAAACAATTTGAGTTATTTTTTGAAGTTGAAGTAGGAGGGGTTACAGCATAGGTCTTTAGGCAGGGAGTTCCAGATGGAGGGAACGTTACCGGAGAAGGAGCGAGCTTGGCTGCCTTTCTTCTTTAACAGGGAGGGATAAGAATGAGGGCGTTCGTGTTCCTCGTCGTTCGAGTTTGTTGAGTTTATCTGAGAGGTAACATGGGGTGTTTTGGTGAAGGGCTTTGTACGTAATACATGCAATCTTATAGGTGGATCTGCCTTCGATGAGTCACCATTTGAGGGTTTTCAGGGCGGGGGACGTTTGTAGTTGGAGATAAGTCTTGCAGCTAGGTTGAGCAAAGATTTGAGTGGAGCAAGGTGGACATTAGGTGTAACAGCGTGGATAGCGTTGCCATATTCGATTCTCGACAGGACCAGCAATTGGAAAACAGTTTTAAAGTCATCAGCCGGGAAGAAGGGCTTAATTTTCTTGAGATGACGGAGAGTGAAGAGTGTTCCTTTGGCTGAGGTTTTTATGTGGGAGGTGAGGGCAAGGCTATTATCAATGTTGATGCCCAGAGACTTAACTGAATTAGAAGTGGTGAGAGAGCAGTTGAGAGCATTAACCCTTTCGATGCTCATGACGGAACGGTTCCATCATGAGCATCGGTCGAGCTGTGCTCATGACGGAACCGTTCCGTCATGAGCACGCCCGTTTTCATTAGGGCCCAGCACCAGCGGTAAATCGGGGCAGCACGGATGAGGTTAAGGTCAGAGATCCAGTCTTGTGTGGGAAGTGGGTTGTTTATAGGCGCAAAGAGAATTATTTCAGGTTTTTTTAGGGTTGAGTTTGAGATGATTATGGTGGAACCAAGATTGGATCTTGGTCAGGGTGTCATTTAGGTGAAGGATATCGGATTGGGATTTAATCTTATAGTAAAGTTGCATGTCGTCGGCATAAAGGTGGTAATTTATTCCTGCTTGTTTGAGGATGAGGGTGAGTTGTTCCATGAAGAGGTTGAAGAGAGCAGGAGAGAGTCTGTCAAAAGAACCACCTGGCTGGCCATCCAGAGCAAAGTAAATGCCCTTGGGATCACACATCGTGAAATAGAAGGCATCAAAAAAAGGTGGTATGATCTGAGGATCACCACGAAAAAGAAGATAGCAAGCCAGAGGAAAGAATCCTCAGCCACAGGTGGAGGGAAGAGCTGTGCACCAAGCCTTACTGAACTGGAGCAGCTGGTGGAATCCACCATGGAGCCTGAAAGCATAAACGGGATTGGGGATGCTGACAGCTCAGCCAGAGCTGCAAGAAAGAAAGGTAAGATGCATGGACATGAATCCCCACCCATTCCCTGAGCCCTTCCCCAATGTGGGTTATTCATGCAAAATCCAGAACACATGTCAGTACTCACCAGCAATGCATCATGGTAGTCGTAGTCATAGGAACATTCATCAAAGCAGCCAACACAGAATACTGCATGCCATGCCACACTCCCCATACACAAGCAGTTGCAGCTTAGGAAACTGTGTGATAGGAATTTGTCCTATGGAAACACACAGGTGATTTGTCCATGTCTTCCCACAGGAGAGTCATCGCGCAGTGCAGCGCAGGGAGGGGAGGCAAGTGCACCAGCAACGGCTGCAAGGGAGAAGCCCATAGACAAAGCAGGGCCCAGCACTGTCCCTGAGGACACTTCCACAACGCAGGCATCCACAGCAATGGAGGAAGACACCACAGCACAGCCACTGTCACCCCTGCTGTTTGAGACAAACCGCCTGATTCATGAAAAACGGGATTTGCGAATCTGTAATAGCGAAAAAATGCGAATCGTTATTGAGAAATCGCAAATCTGAATTCATGAAGATTAGCGATTAAAAAAAGCGATTCGCACGCGGGCGCAAATTCCGTTTGCGATTACCGATAATCGCAGAAAAATCGCTATTTCCGGCTACCCGAGCCGGGATTGCGAACTCGCAAATAGCGATATCGCTATTTGCGATATCGCTATTTGCGAGATCGCAAACTCGCGAGATCGGGAAAACGGGAAGTCGCATTTCGAGCCCAGTGATGACATCACAACCAGGAAGCAGCCAGTTCCCACCCCCATTCACCACAGTGAGGCAGACCTCGAGGGAGCAAGTGGGAGAGCTGCTGCAATTCTGGTGATTTGTACACATCTACTACATTGCTGCCATGTCAGAGGAACCTGTTCCTGGCCCCAGCAACACCTCAGGGCGCAAAAGGAAGCTCAAATTTTCCGAGCAGGAGCTCGAACATTTGATTGAGGGGGTGGTGGCCAACCACGACAAACTCTTTGGAAAAGACTCCAGGAGGGTCCCGGAGCAAGAAAAACGGAGGATCTGGCAGGGGATTGCCCCCACTGTCAACTCCGTGGGAGTGGCCGATAGGTCCCTAGAGGAGCTGAAAAAACGATGGTACGACCTCCGAGGTCGTGCCAAAGAGAAGGTGGCGGAGCGCCTTGGAGAGTCGTCGAGCACTGGAGGTGGCGGACCTACAGTCCCTCCCAACACACCCATGGAGGACCAGGTGGAGGACACCCTTGAGAGGGAGGCCTGCATAGGCTTCACACGTCTCGACTCATCCCGCACCACCCAAGACACCCAAGGTAAGTGGCATGCGACTGCGACCCTGCCCCCTATGAATGTCCATGACCAAATAGGCTCCCCTAATGTCCCATAGGCATGCCATAGTTGCACATCAGGGAATGCCCTGAAGCATTGTGGGAGATGTAGTGTGGCCACAATGTAGTAGTACCACAATGCAGCCAGACAGGTTCCAAAGTACGCAAAGCCACAGCCATTCAGGGAATGTCACCCAGCATGCATGTAGCAACTGCACGTCTGCCAGATACATGCAACTAATGATCCTCCACTTACCCTCACAGGTGGCGGCGAAAGCAGCGACAGTGAAAGGCTGCAAATTGATGAGGAGGTCCAGGAGGAGGTGCCACCACCAACCCAGGTACCAGCCCCTGCCGCTGCTACAACACCAGCAGCCAGGTCCACCAGCAGTGTTCCCCCTGCGACTGGTGCAGCACCTACAGCCGCAGCCAGGCCAGCTACTATTGTGCCCCCTGCAACAGCCGCACCACCTAGAGCCACAGCCAGGCCAGCTACTATTGTGCCCCCTGCAACAGCAGCACCACCTAGAGCAGCAGCCAGGCCAGCGACTATTGAGCCCCCTGCATCTGGCGCACCAGCAACGCCAGCTGTCACACCACCAGCAGCTGTCGCTACAACATCTGGGCCCGCAGCAGTTGCGACACAGCGGCCAGCCACAGTGACAGGCCAGCAGGGCAGGCGTGGCAGGTCTCGCCAGCACAGCACTCCAGCAAGCAGGAGGGGCAATGGACAGGGGCTGGCGCGTTTGAGCGTCGAAAGACGCATGTTGAGAATACATCAGCGCAAGGCACGACAGCAAGGTGCCATTCAGCTCCTGCTCCACAAGATAGGGCGCAATGTGTCCGGAGTCGCTGACCGCATGGACCGCATGACGGCGGCCATGGCAGGTATGGGGGAGCGCATGGACAACATGACTGCAGCCATGGCAGGTGTGGGTGAGGGAATGGCCCGCATGACTGCAGCCATGGAGGCCAACACTGCTGCGATGACCACACAGCGCAGTGCAGCACGCCGCCGCCGCCATAAACTCATGAGCCGGCTGGCCTCCTACAGCAGGTCGAATTATCTTGCTGCCAATGCAACTTCGCAGTTGTCGCGGCGGTCATTAGCACAGCAGCACCAACTTGTCCAGTGCTGTGAGGACATGACCAGGGTCCTGGAGCACCTGACCACGGCGGTTACGGCACTACACCCTCCAGCAATACCAGCCACTGTGGGGGGTGATGATGTTAGTGAGGGGGCATCCAGCATCAGCAGCCACTCAGCCTCACAAATCCCGCCACTCAGCCGCAGCACCAGGCCCACGCCAGGTCCAGAAGCCCCGGAAGAGGATGCGCCTCAGAGGCGCTTGGGCGGAACGCGCAGGAGGCGCACTTGAGTACATTAGACAATAACAGGCACAGGCTGACTTTAAGCCTGCCCTGTCCTATGACACTGCAGTATGCTGTAATACTGTTAGTGGGAGATAGTTGAACTGATACCTTTTTTGTGATTTGAACAAATACATTTATTTTGCTACACACATTAGCGTTGTGTCATCATTACATTTTGTATGCATTATTGATTTGTGGGGTGATGGAAGAGGGTGCACTAGAAACTGTTCACTGTGATGTGGTTGCGACGTCTGTGGCCTTCAGCTGGGTTCTCCCCGCGTGCATGGCGCGCATGTGCTGGTGGCCGGTTGTCCCCTTCAGATTCACTGCCAGAGATGTCGACAGGTATCCGGCGCTTGGTTGCTATGTTATGTAGTATTGCGCAGACAGCCACAATGCGGCAGCACACTGCAGGACTGTAATACATGGCCCCACCTGTCTTGTGCAGTATGCGGAACCTGCTCTTGAGCAAGCCAAATGTCCTTTCTATGCAATTCCTTGTCCGTATGTGTGCAATATTGTAGCGCCGTTGCTGGGGTGTAGCAGGGTTGAGGTATGGGGTCAGGAGGTATTCACGGAGGGCGTAGCCACTGTCACCTGAATGAGAGGAGCAGATGGTGATTGCCTGTGCTGCGCTGTTACATCTTAGCAATGTGACATTGTTGACAAAGTGTACTTACCAAGTAGGTGTCCTTCCCCAAACTCTCCCCTGACCAGTCGTGTGTGGAGGCCGCTGTGCCGGAATATGAAGGAGTCATGGCTTCTCCCTGGGTACTGTGCGACAATGTCAGTGATGTATGTCTTAGCATTGCAGACCATCTGGATGTTGAGGGAGTGGTAGGACTTTCTATTGCGGAACATATACTCCATGGCAGCTGGTGGGCAGATGGCGACGTGGGTACAGTCTATGCATCCGAACACATGTGGAAAATGGGCTACATTGTAGAATTGTAGCTTGGTCATGTCCAATTCCTTTTGGCTGGCGGGGACTTTGATGTGACGGTGTAGCTGGGTGAGCATGGCGTCAACAAAAGTGTGGAGGCAGCGTGACATGGTGGGCTGGGATATCCCCCCAGCAGCCGCTACTATCCCCTGGAAACTCCCGGAGGCCAGGAGGTGCAGGCTACACAATACCTGCACATGTGTAGGCACCGCATTGGTACGGCTTGTTGGGTGCTGCATCAGGGGGTCAAGGTCCTGTATTAGCTGCATTATCATTTCCTCATTCAGCCTGTATTTTGCATATATCTGCTCTCTGGTTTGGCCCAGCAAGGTGACCCGCTGACGGAATATCCTGTCCTGGATCCTGCGTCTCCTCCGTGCTAATCGCTGTAGCCTTCGACGCCTCACCACCATGTACATTCCTGGCATTGTGGAACTCCTAATGCTGCTGCTGATGATTGTCCTTATGTGTGATTGGTCAGGCCTGAACCTGTTGGTGATTGGACAACGGTTTTTTAAATGTAATTTTTGCATGGCTTTTATGGTTACCACCTGCTTTGAGTTGTCTTTAATTTGCGCGGCGCTAAATGCGATTTTTGGGTTTTTCGCTATTAGCGATTTTTCTTGAATACCGATTGCGATTGTATAGCGAATTCGCTATTTATTTCGCAGAATCCGTGGTTTCTCGCATTTTCCGATTCGCTAATGCTCTCCTGCCGGGATTCTGCGAATATAATAGCGAATTCGCTATTATGTGTTTGCGAGTTCGCTTTTTTGATGTTGAATGCCGTTTACGGAAATTGCGCCCGCAATTGCATTTTCGCAGTGATTGCGGGCGCAATTTTACTTCATGAATCAGGCTGAAAGACTCTGGCAGTACCACAACACAACACCAAGCTCAGGGTCCTCTGTGCATTTGAGGCCAAGGAGGCAGGACGTTCCACTACTCAGGATCCTGGAGAGCTCTGATGAGGAAGAGGTGGAGGTTCAGACACCTAGCACTCCAGCAGTGCCTGGGAACGCAGGGCAACAATGGTCATTAGGATCTGGGTGTGCAAGTGCCCGTGGTCGTAGGGCACATGAGCAAGAGAAGGGTCATGATATGCAGGGGGTCGGGGGGCGTGGCTTGCACGCCGAGGGTGATGGCGGCGTGAGCCCGGAGCTCCGCGCCTATTCCCCGCACTAATCCTGTCTCCTGCTGCAGGGAGCCCAGCGCTGCGCCTGGAAAGCATCGAGCCGGGCGCGGGCATTGGTGGGGCGATAGCGGAGCGGTCAGGGGGCCGTTGAGAGGACCGGCCTCCGCCGAACCGTGGAGACGCCAGAGCCGAGCCGGAAGAATACCCAACATGGCGGCCGCAGCGACGGACTCGTAACGTACGGCTGCTTGGACCGAGTGCTGACGCCTGGGGGTGCAGCCGAGACCCGCCGAGGATCGGAACCGGTGGAGAGCCGCCCCTTCCCCCCCGGGGGCCCTGGGGAGTTCTCTCCTGGAAGCTCCGAGGAGCAGCGAGGCGGCCGAGAGTGATCTGCCCGGGAAGGCTGCGGGGAGAGCGCTGTGCGCTGCGGACACCCTGTGACCAGACTGGCGCAGCTGGGGCCCGGCGCACCGGAGGGATCCTAAACGCTCCCCCCCCTGACCTACGCGGTAAGCCATAGCACTGAGCAGCCCACAGGGGGGGTAGAGCGACACGGGAGAGAGCGGCGAACGATTAGGAGCAATCTGGATTGGTCACGGCGGAGGCGAGCGCACCAGGGGGTGACTGGAACTGCCTGCTGGGGGCCCTAGCCGGCTCCCGCCACGAGGGCTAGTGAGCCTCGGCCCCGGATAGGACGGCTGCTGGGAGTGAACCTGGTCTCGGCGGCGCTAGGACATCGGAGCCCCACCACCCACGGCCCGGGGCACTACGCACATATCCCCTTGTGTCTGTCCCCTACCCAGCGACGCTAACTGCAAACGCTGGATGCCTGCACAGGGTGGGTGGCCTTGCTTTGCGAGAGTTCGCACTACGCTGCAGAGGCAGTGGGAAGGGCGAGTGCTGGACTGAGCCCCGAGAACACACGCAGGCCACTATGGGGAAGCCAAGAGGCAAGCAGGAGGAAGCGGCGGCCTCGGGAACGGCGGAAGGAGACGTGGGGGAGCCTTCGGACCTGAAGAGGCTACAAGATCGAATCCTGGAAGCCATAACAGCAACGAGAGAAGCGCTGCATAATGACATTGCGCAGGTGGCGTCGGGGCTCGGCCTGCTCCGTGCCGACCACGACAAATTGAAAGACAGAGTGATAGAGACTGAGGGGGCCCTGAAAGTCCTGGCTCCTGCCCACAAAACTCTTGAGGGAAAACTCACGGAGGCTCTTGACCGGATTCAGGTATTAGAGTGTCGTGCAGAGGACGCGGAAAACAGAAGCCGCTGCAGCAACGTGCGAATCGTAGGTGTGCCGGAGAGCGAAGGGGGGACGGACCTGGCGGCCTACTGCGACAATTGGCTGAGAACTGTGGTGGCACCTGAGGGCCTGTCGCCCTTCTTTACCCTGGAGAGAGCACATCGGGTCCCAGTGAAGTAGTGTGGCTCACTGGTTAGAGGCGGCAGACCCGAGAGCAGAGGACGGCCCGGGACCAGGGTTCGATTCCCGGCGCGGCAGGTTTCTGGACCAGGGTCAGCGGACTCGATAATTCTCTCGCCTCGGTGCCCACTCTGATCAGCGATCACACTCGGCAACTCTGGGCATTAGCTTGCCTCATCTTCACTGACGGCCCCACCAGACCGCCGGGGATGCCTGGTCTCACCCTGGAGATACCCATTAAGGGACCATCTCACAGGGAAGCCAGGAAGGGTTTCGCAGCGGTCGAAGCGCCTTGGGACCCTACGGGTAAGTAGTGCGCTATATAAATGCCTATACATTTACATCCGGACCGCCCAAACCTGGCCTGCCACCAAGACCCATCGTGGCTAAACTGCTGCACTACAGAGACAGGGACCTGCTTCTACAAAGGACCCGGGACGATGGTCCGTTCCAAATCGCGAACAGTAGAGTTACACTGTTCCCAGATTTCACGTTCGAAACGCAGAAGCAGCGGGCTTCCTTTCTGACGATCAAGAAGGAGCTACGCACAGAGGGCATCCAATACTCCTTGCTGTTCCCTGCCAGACTTCGAATTGTGGTGGACGACAAAACGATGTTTTTCAACCTGGCTGCAGACGCTTGGGACTGGTGGGAATCCTACAAAGCGGGCACAATGGCGCCAAGGTTCGAGAGGAGCGGGAAAGAGCGCCGGAGGGGCCGCGCAAATCGCAGAGACTGCGCAAGCGACGTCGCAGTGCCGGGCGACCGACCGCTTCGCAAACGGAGGCTGAGCGCAAGGCCGCGCTGCAAGCAGTGGTCACCATTGGAAAAGGGGGAGGCCCTCAATCCAAACGAGGCACGGACACAGAGACGCATGTATCGGCCTCGGGCTCGGAGTCGGACCTGCCGGGGATCCACGATGCCAAGGACCCGGTGGTGACACCGCAAACAGCAGAAGAAATCCTGAACATCTGACTTGAGCCTGTTGGGTAAAGGGAATGGGCCTTGAGGGGGTTCACCCGATTAGCGGGAGAGTTGGCTCCAGGCATGGGCGCTGGGTGACTGGCTATGCGCTGTTCTCAGTAGTGGGGGGATGGCAGCGGGCCTGGGTCATGCAGCCCCCTCTTGGGCGAAGCCTCGCTCCGCACGCCCTTAAGGCGGTTGCGGCTACGGCCGTGAACTAAATACTTGGGGGGTTCTGAGTTAAGGGAGTTTGGATGGGGTCTGGTATCTCGATATTGGGGCCTGTTCTGGGGGGAGGGGGAACACCACAGTTGGGGTTTGGTGATGGGGGGTTTTGCAGACACAGACCTTGAATTTCTTAGGGGCTGTACAGTTGGGAGGTTCTGTTTGGGGACGGGGAGGGACCATCATCCGCAGGAATGTGTATAGGGAGGGGGGGAAGAACCGTGACTTATGGGACAATGGCTAACTCGAATGTTTTG